>NC_141693.1:1043668530-1044308530 GCF_964263255.1 Lissotriton vulgaris | reverse complement strand
ATTGACAATGTCAAGACACACAGGGTGGCCGATTCTTCATAGCATGACACCGGCTGTATCCGGTCCTTCCATGGTGAGGCACTCTGTGCTGGCTATTACATCTGGTGCAGAACAGGAGGTGTCCCTCGAGATGCCTGCCATATCCAGTCCTTTATTAAATACTATTCCTGATACTAACATTGATGAGCTAAACTACACTTATCCTGCTGATTTATCGATGCCTGATTTACAGACCCGTTTGGCAGGCCAGTCCAGATTCTCTTTTGACTCTGTTTCGGAAACTTCAAAGAAACCCACAAACATAGCAAGATATGCCACGTTGTTTAAAAAACATTTTTTAATTCCGCCTTGGACATACATTTGGTTGATCCTATTTTCATTCTATCTTTTTATGTCAATTGGTTTTGTGTTTTATTTTTTCCGCCTGATTGATGGTCACTACGTTAAAGAAAGAACAGGAATTCGGTACCTTAATGGAACATTGGCCCCTCTTTCCTCTTCACATTCTGCGCACAGACTGAAACGAAACTTAAATACAGTTAACATTACTGCTTGGCCTGTCCTTGATGGGATTGTGTGGGATGCGGTTAGATTTCAGATACATGGGCCTACTGAAGTGATTAATGTTCCAAATGTGCTTAGAGTAAACATGGGAGATGTGATTAAACAAAATATACGTTCTGATGATTGGGATATTCAGGCCGTAGAAGCATTATTCTCGGATTTGAAGTATTATGCAGCCTTCGATGCTGAAGATCTGTATACAGATTCTATTAATTATGGTGATTTGTTTTGTTTTCAACACTATGGTAATCATTTTTTACATAAGACAAATTCCAGGAGGGTTGCTGTAAATTATACACAATGGGAACATTGCCCTGCTCCATTCAGTGGCAGTTCCAATACATTTCTGAAAAAATATACATATTTTACAGACTTTGATCAGTCTAATCCCGAGTCATTTTATTTTAAAATGACACAAAAGCCCATTTCCAAAGTTAGACTTACCGATACAAAATTGCTGTATTCGAAGTCCTTTTTAGACAGGTTGGCTGTAGATGGCTACGAGTTCTGGAAAGGAACAATTGACCTTAAATCGGTTTGGGGTACCAAAGATTGGCAGGTACAAGGCACTGAGGCTTTGCACCGTGCATGTCTCATCCCGAATCACATGTTGTTTTTAAATTCGACCATTTTCCAGACAACATGCTTTGGATTGGCTACTTCTAAAAAATTAATTACACCGACCATCCCAGATTTAAATGAATATGCAGGTTGGGGTAATTTCACTGGTTCCTCCATTCAAGAGTTGCAAACTCTTTTACGCAATTCGTCCTTTAACATTTCCAGTTTGGATTCCAAGGGTTGGCTGGTATGGCAAAAGAGTGCTGATTCTTGCCAGCGCCGTTTTATGGGTTTGGCTGAGGGGTTCACAAAACTCAGGCCCGATCCACGTTTTGACGAAGACTATACTGTCACGACTTATTCTGTGGGGAAGCTGTGTCAAAATTGGTTACAGCATTCCACTTTAGCTGCAGTTAAACTACATCTGTCTCAATTACATGATAATGTGGATTTGAACGATTTTATAAAAGGCCCGGCTAAAGGTAGATCTAAACGATGGCTGTATGCGATTTACAATGAAATTTGGAAAGTTAACCAGGTTGAGGCTGCTAAACGCCTAAGGGCTATTGATCAAGCTAATTTGGAAAAAGTGCTTGCAGTGGTTGATAACAGCATTAACACGCTTTCTTCCCGAATTTACACTTTAAATAATATTGTGTCTTCTGTTGTCGACATTGTACATGATGAAGTGTCCGTGTTATATCATGGTCAAAATCAATTGCGTTCTGTGATGCAGTTTGCGTGGACACTACAGACTCTTAAGTCTGGTCGAGTGCCATGGACTTTTTTGAACGTATCATCATTATTTGCCCCGTTTAATTTGACTGAAAAACAGCGCATGTTGTCAATGAGAGATGCTACATTTTCTATGTTACATATTGAAAAATTAGAATCCCTGCCATTTTCGGTAGCTGAAGTGACTGCAGCAACATGGCTTATTCATGGTGTTATAACATTACCTTTTGCGTTGTATAAATTTACAAATTGTATGAAATATATAGCCATTGGGCGATATGAACCATTAGGCAGCGCTTTCCTCCATGAGACATGGTCTTTACCATACACTTACAGATGCCTTAAGGAGGGGAATGAAGTGTATCTGAATGGTGAAGAATGTACACAGTCGCCTGACCGCTCACTTATTTGCAGACACATCCAGTTGCATGGTTCTTGTAATCAGGACAAACCTAATTTGGCACGTGTTTTAAAAGGGACGCCAGTTCCTGCAATAGTTCCCACGTTCACGTTGTTGTCCAACGGTAGTTATTTACTTTTGAATAACGAGTTTTGTTGTGGGTTAGAGGCTGGTATCGCATATGTGGTTACCGTGTCTGAAAGGGTCGTTTGCTGCAAGAATGTGTTGTATCCACCCACGCATGGGAATTCAGAGGTTTTAATTTGGCCAAGAATACCAACCTTGAGAGCTGAATTCAATGGTTTAGGCCGTATAAGAGCCCTTTTGTCTCAAAAACAGGTGGCCCTGAGCTCTGCCCGCGAAACTTATGTCCTTCACATAGCAAATGAATGCTAGGATGGGATGCACAGCTTGTGAGGATAGATTCAATACAGTTGGGTTCTCCTAGGGCGGCGTAGATACCCCTAAAAACGCCAATGATAAGAACATGGAATGTGATACCAGTGGATCACTGGGACCATCCCCTTGGGAACACCTTAATTTCCTCCAATGAATAGAGGATTCCACAATGATTCGTGTTTGAAGCTTTTCTTTTTATTATTCAAAAAGTTCATTGAATGTTGATTCAAAACGTGTTTTTTTAGTTCATATATTCACTCTTTGATAAGCATGGGTGATATCTTAATCATTCAGACATCATTAGAGTTCAAAGTATCCAATGCATTTCGGGCACTGCTATATGCCCTTCATCAGGGAATAAATGCTGTAACAAAAACGAAATATCCTAAATTACCATCTTTCTTATAACATTGAGCAGTTCATTCAATTATGCATCTCCTAGTTATCTAAAACGTATCTCTATACAATTAGATAGAACGAATCTCTATGCAATTATATATATCGACAAGCTCCTTGGGAGCCACCAGTACACAGTCGGTAAACAGTACTATCATAAACAACTCACATGTCTGTGGTTTCAATCACGGCTTAACTGTCGTGTTAGCGCTGTGGTAGAGATAAAGAAAACGTAGGTTGTAGTATGTTGTATCAATGCGGAATGCGAAGAGTATTGAGGCTGCCAAGTGTTGTGGGAATACACTAACCTGTTGATCGGTGGATTCAAATGCGAGTCTGGCCGCTCATCCGAGGGTCCATGCTCACGATGGTTTGTGATTTCTCAAAGCAACAATGTTGCTGTTCGGTTCACGGATTCAAACGCAATGCCGATCACGTGGGTAATGAAAATGGGAAAAAGACTATGCAGCTCGTTTCGCTATGTGTACTTACTGATTAAATGATAAATATGTGCAGGTCGGCGACAATTGTATATATAAGCCTAGCTGGTGTGGACAAACATAAATTGGATTCATAAGAATGTGAACAAAAAAACGTAAAATAAAGATTGAAAATAAATTCGGGTGGTGAGGGCTTAGGCTGAGTGTTGTAGTATCGAACCGATCTGTATGAGGAGAGATCTAACGGAACATGCTTTAGGCAGTGGTGCTATTGAAGAACTGTGTTAGGATGACTAATAATAAGAATATGGCACATGCTGAACAGGAGAACCAAGCTAACAGAACATCGGGGCAAATTTACATGTTTGCAATAAATATCATAAGTAACATGAGAATTCGTTTCTGTCATTCAAACCAAATGGCTTTTGCGTGCACAACTTAAAAATCCAATAGTTCTCTCTTTGGAGAATGTATTTGGTGTTATCTCTTCCTTCTGTTTTGTTGATGGTCTCTAAGATGATGTATTTGAGCTGAGCGATGCTGTGTTTAGCTTCCATGAAGTGCATTGCAACTGTTGATTTTGCATTCTTCAAGCGTACATTAGATTTGTGCTCAGTGAGTCTGATTTTCATCTTACGTTCAGTCTTCCCCACGTATAACTTGCCACATGGGCATTTAAGGGCATAAATGATATTTGATGAATCACAAGTAGCATTGACTCTTAATTTGATTTCCTGTCCTTTCATTGGATGATTGATTTTATTGCCTTTTATCACGTTATTGCAATGTCCGCAATTATAACAGGGGATGGTTCCATGATAGGTTTCAGAGACAGAAATTCTTGGTTGAATCATTTCTCCTAGATTTTTTGTTCTTGTGAATGCGAATAAAGGATATTCCTTGAAGCTCTGATTGAAATCCGGTTCTAACATAAGCATTTGCCAATGTTTGAGAATAGTTTTTTTGTATTTGTAACTTGAAGTTGAAAATTTGGAGATGGCAACGATTCTAGTTTGCTCTTTCTTTTGACTCGGTTGTAGAAGAGTGCTTCTGTCTTTTAAGTCAATCTTGGATTTGGATTGGTCTAGAATGTGTTGTGGATATCCTCTTTGTTTGAACTTTTCTTCCATTTCTTTTAGTCTTGTTTGTAATGTGTTCTGTTCAGATGTTATTCTTTTGACTCTCGCCATCTGAGAGAAAGGTAAGAATTTCTTTAGATTGTGCTCATGGAAACTGCTATAATGAAGCATATTGTTGCGATCTGTACTTTTTATGTGTAGATCAGTAGTAAGCCCCTTGTCTGTGCGTATGATTGTAACATCCAAGAATGCAATGGTGGTCTCTGATATTTCCCAGGTTAATTGTATTCTCTCATCGATTTGATTAAATTGCACGAGAGCCTCTTGTAGTTCATCTTTTGTACTGGACCATAAAATGAAAATGTCATCTATGTAACGAATGAAGGTTTTTAAATTCTTGACCCAACGTTCATTGCATAATATGTGCTTCTCTTCATAAAACTTCATGAAAAGATTAGCATAGACCGGCGCGGCCGAATTGCCCATAGCTGTCCCAACCAGTTGTAGGTACCATTGGTCATTGTGCTTGAAATAGCTTTGATACAGAGAAAAAAGCATCAGTTCCATCAGGAATTTTTGGAAGTTCACATCCAGATCAGTATTCATTAGTGCGTTCTCTATGGCTTCAATGCCCATTGAATGTGGTATACTGGTGTATAATGATTTCACATCTGCTGTGCATAAGATTATGTTGTCATTGGGATCCAATTTTATAGTCTTGAGTTTGGTTAAGAACTCTGTGGTATCCTTTACGTATGTTGACATGGTTCTTACTACCGGCTGCAGATATTTGTCCAGTAGTTGACCTACTGGTTCATGTATGCTGTTACGAGTGGATACTATTGGTCGAAGTGGCGGGTCGAGTAAATTTTTGTGAATTTTCGGGACCATGTTTAGAGAAGGACTTCTCGGGTTTGCTTTCAATAAGAATTTTTTTGTTCTGTCATTGATTGTTCCCATTTCGTGTGCCCTTTCCACTATTTCTTTTAAATTCTTTGAGAATTCAACGGTTGGATTCTGATCAAGTTTCATGTAGATGTTAGTGTCTCCTATATGTTCCATGACTTTCAATTCATGTTGTGCTCGGTCCATTATTACGATTGCACCGCCTTTGTCTGCTTTGGTACAGATTATTTTCTCATTGTGTGATAGTTTTCTGAGAGTGTCTAGGTCCTTCTGGGTTATATTCTTGTTTGTGTGTCGTTGATATTTAAATTTGCTAAGATCTTGTTTCACCATTTTCTCAAACATGTCAATCGTTTTATGGCTGATGGGAGCTTGGAACGTGCTACTTGGTCTGAGTCCTAATAGTTGATCCTCCTCTTGTATGGTCTGTTCGGGCAAAACATTATCAAAAAAATGGCGTAGCCGTAGTTTCCGCATGAGTTTGTAAAAACTCACCTCGACTTCTAGTTGATCCGTTGTGTGTGTGGGTACAAAAGATGTACCTTTCTGTAGCAGTTGTGTTTCATGTTGGTTTAATTGATGCTGACTGATGTTAATCACTAGTTGATCTTTGGAGTTTTTTTCAGATCTTTCTTGGTACCCGTCGTGCTCCTTGTTACTGGTGCTTCCTTCTCTTTCTCTTTTTCTGGCTCTTTTGTTGTGGCCTCTCCTGGGTCGCCTTTTTGAGCTTGACCCTGGTCTAAAAAATGGCTCTGTTGTGTTTGAGTTTGGGTGGTGGGTTGTATGCTAGTTCCCGGATCGACTAGTTGGATGTCCCCACTGGTTGATGGTTCAGATGTTGTAGTAGTTGTTCGTTGTTGTCTAGCTCTCTGTGTTGAATCACTGTCAGAAGAAGATGTATCTGTTTGTGATGTATAGGGTTTGTTGGCTCTCTTTCTAGAATAGACTTCAGCCCAGGTGTACACTTCCCCTAGGCGGTAATCCAATGTGTCTCTCTTTGATTAAGATATCACCCATGCTTATCAAAGAGTGAATATATGAACTAAAAAAACACGTTTTGAATCAACATTCAATGAACTTTTTGAATAATAAAAAGAAAAGCTTCAAACACGAATCATTGTGGAATCCTCTATTCATTGGAGGAAATTAAGGTGTTCCCAAGGGGATGGTCCCAGTGATCCACTGGTATCACATTCCATGTTCTTCACATAGCAAACACACGCACAGAAGTACAAGCGCTTTTAAGTACTGATTTGCCGTTTCATTTTTGCGAGCTGGTTCATCAAATCTTTAATGCCTCCTCCACATCCAGCCTCGCTCATTTTTTTAAAATGGTTAGCAGTGGTCTCGTGACTACATTTGAAAAAGTATTTGGTATTATCCCTGCGTTCTTTCATTCTATATTCGCTAGTCTGTTTGGCGGATTTCCTGTTTTGCTGGCTTTGGCTGCAGGCGTTCTGGTGATATTTTATTTCATAAAACATGGATGCCCATCCTGCGCAAGGAAACGCACAGCACCTGCTGATGCAGTTTCGCAACCGGATGCTTGATTATTATGGATCGCTGCCGCTTGCGACTTTAAGCACGGCTTTTGGATTATCTTTCAGATTTTCCTATTTCACCTGTGTCCAGCCTGTGTTTCATTGCCTGAGCTGTGATTTCGACTGGGCCATTGATTTGTGTCTCTGTTTACCGACTTCTCCTGACGTCGACTTTGATCAGCTGATGTCCCCCGTAGTGGCTCATGAGTTGGTCTGTTCTGGCGAAACGGTTATGGCTGTGGCAGCGATGCATGGACTAATGGGTCAGTGGGACATATTCGCAGCGGCGCATGACTTTCTGGCACAGAGCGTTCTCGAGAACCCACTGAGTTGTCCTCTGATGTTGCTAGAGGATTCAGTGCTGGAGGAGCACGTATGTTCTTTCCCATTGCTTAATTGGATGGCTGAACTGTTTTCGGATGATGACAGTGATTTCATGTTGGAAGCTGTTGCTACATATTTTGCATATTCATTCAACGAGGAATGACTCTGAATACTTCCATCTTTATGGCACGTGACTTTTTAGTAATTCTGAATGGTGCCAGTTTCAATACGAACATTCGATTTTTTCATATGTTCTAGGCCTATTAATTATAGTTAGGCCTCAAGTTCGACTTTTTATATTTTGTGTGGCCACTATAGGCATTCATACATATTTTTTGTATTTTTTAAATTTTACATACATTACATACATTTAACTTGGCTCAATATCATTGAACTCGGCTTTCAAGTCTTGCCTCTCATAGAGTATTGGCTTATATATTTGTCTTTTGACCGTCCTCGGATCATTGGGGGGGTGTCATATGGTTATTACGTTTCCATAGATTGTGTTAAGTTAGCATGTGCTTATTAAATGTTTAAACACCATATTTTCTTTCTGCTTCGGTTTGCACACGACACCTAATTGTTATTACAGCTTTTAACCTAGACGAAAGATGTGATTTATTTCAGAATAATATATTATTGTACTGGTATCAGTCGTGCCTGGAACACTTGGTACAACTGTCTGCACACTGAGAACTGCACACTCTAACACAAGGTTGCTGTAGGCCTGATCCTCGCACTACGTTAGTCATAACACAAATAATGTTTGTGCCAACTTTGGGCTTTACGTGAGTTCAAGATACAGTTACAGGGAATGAGAAAATACACTTGATGCTGGACATGCTGAGAGCTGGTAGCTGTTGATGTGATCTCCTACTACTGAGAATTTGAGGTATGGGTTCGCCCAGCTAAAGCCCAGATGAGACCTTCTTAGATATAATATAATATGCTAATTAGGGTGCGCGAAATATAGGTGATACAGAATTCTATAGATTTTTGCATCATAATATGTTATCACAATTTGCTTACTATGGATTAGTGACTATGCTGCTGACTCTGGTTTTTATAATATGTATGTTGGTATTATACAAGATACTGCGTTTGAGAATGCTGCATTGAAAAAATAAACATTTCAAACTAGCACGTGTTTTCATTGCCTCCCAGTTTCGGTTTGTAATGATAATATAACGAAAGAGTGTTCATGTGTTCCACGATACCTGAGGTATTCTAAGTTCATGTTCTGGATTGTCTAAGACATCGGGAAGTATTCACTGCCGATGAGATACTGTAGCTAGCTTGGTAAGGGGATTTCTGAAACATAGGTGAGTTGTGGGTCACCCTGACTCACCCAGGTTCTAGGTCTCTGTGCACAGTTCTGTGAGAGAACGGAAACCCTGCGACAGCAGGATATCCCACATAATCAAGAAAATTTTGCATAAACTATATGAATCGAACATAGGACTGTATAAGTCGAGGAACACTTCAAATGGCTTGGGGCAGGTAAAAAGGATAGGGTGGGGTTAAGGGGGGGGCAAAGCCACTTTTTCATTAAAATTTTTTACTTTTCTCTTTCCTTCTATTATTATTATACTCTTGATTTGGAAATATTCCTCACTCCGGGGGTTCAAATAGGCATTTGTAGGCCTGAAGAGCAAGGGAGGGTTCCCAGGGGTAGGATAAGGGGGGCAGGGGGGGAAGAGGGTTTGTGGGGGTGCATAGGGTGGGGAGCAGCGGGAAAAAACAAAAAAAGAGATCCTCATGACAGTTTTTTCAACTTTAATCAAGGACGTATCCTAAAATTCATGCAGAGATGAGCGGGCGTGAGAGCACTCTCCAGGTGTTCACTTGGAACATAAATGGTCTTAGATCCAAGGGTAGGCGGAGGTGAGTACTGAAATATTTGGACGAGTCTAAAGCACAAGTCATTATGTTTCACGAAACCCATTTAACTGCAAGCGACAGTAAGGAAGTGTATGCAAAGATAAAGTGGATTGAGGACTACGCAGTTTCAGATCAAATGGAGTATTGTAAGGGGGTGGCGATATTGGGGGGCTCTGGAATTGATTTAATTGCCTCTAAAACTGACAGTTCAGGAAGGTGGGTCATAGCGACTCTAAGATGTGCTGGTATAGTATTTACATGTGTGGCCTATTATGGGCCTAATATAGATGATCCCCAGTACATAACTGACCGACACCTGCTATTAGCTGGAGTCTCCACTCCCATTGTTGTTGGAGGAGATTTTAACACCCTATTAGATCCATTACTAGATAGATCCACCTACAGGGCTAGCGGACATGCAGGCACCTAGGAGAAGGCAGGCCCTGAAGCATATGATTTACAAAATGGGTTTGGTGGATACATGGAGACAGCTAAAAGGGCAAAAACGAGGGTACACCTTCCATAGCAAAAAGTACTCCCACTTCTCCAGACTAGATTATCTATTAGTAGACCGATTATGGGCAGGGAAACTAAAAGATATAAATATTTTACCTGTCCATATCTCAGATCATGCCCCGGTAAGTGTTACACTTGTCGGAGTGAGAGTAGGCTTCAGTACAAGATGGACCTTAAAAAGATCTATTTTATTAAAGGCAGAGGTGTCCACCACTGTGAGGGAAAGGGCCAAGGAGTTCTTTTTGGAGAATGCCCGGTCCGCTCCTTTAAATATAATATGGGATGCCTTTAAAGCATATATGCGAGGGTTACTGTAAAATCAAGCATCATATTTAAACAAACTTGATAAGGCAGAACTAAAGTGTTGGGAAGGGAGCGTTGGGGAGTAGGAATTAAAGGTGTAGTCTCTTGATCCCTCCCAAAATACGGACTCCTTAATCAAACAACTGGAAGAAGAAAGACTAAATTATAGGATGACCCTTGAGACTAAGTGCCGTGAGAAGTGGGTGACTGGTAATATGGATTAATTTGAGTATGGGGAGAAGGCCGGCGCACTGTTAGCCTGGAAGTTATCAATGCCCAGGGGGACATTTCAAATAAGGAAGACAAGATTAAGACTTGCCTGGTCTCCTTTTTCTCGGAATTATACACTCAGGAAATTAGGCCAGAGGAGGGGACATTAAAAAATTGGCTGGATAAATTGGACTTCCCAGTCCTCTCAAGCGATGGCAGGGAGATAATAGAAGTTATAATTTATACCTCCGACTCAGATAGAACGATACCAAGGATGGAACAGTTAATCAAGGAATTTGGGGAAATCTCTGGTTATTTAGTAAACACTGCCAAAACCGAGGTGAAAGCTTGGAACTTAGATGGATGGGAAGGTAGAGGATGCCGGGAGATGAAATAGCTAGGGATTATTATAGGTAAACAGATCAGTGATACCCCGGCCCTGAACTTAATTAGAGTGGGAAAAGAGATAGAAAGAACCCTTGCTAGAAGGAAAAACCTCCCGCTTACTATCTAGGGGAGGGTGAACTTGATAAAAATGCCCATCCTCCCCAAATTAACATATAAATTTAACTGTATCTAGCTAAAATTCCCTAAATAAATGATAAGTAAAATACAAGGGAAAATAACTAGCTTCTTCCATGGGGGAGGTCTAGCCCTGCCAGATCTCAAGATATACTGCATGGCATTCCAATTTAAAAACCTTCCAATGCTTATAGGGGACCCCGACTCAACCACCTGGGGCTCAATGTTGCAGGAAATGACAAATGAGTTTGGGACAGCTTTCTTTAAAAATGTAAGACTAAAAGTTTAATGGCATCCTTAAACTTATGGTTTACAATGAGGAAGATGTTAAATATAGGGTACTACTTGGAATTTGCCACTTTTTGGGACTCTCCCGGTCCACCGGAATGCCTAAAAGATGGCTTATAATTATATAACTTATATAAGTTACTACTGAAGCAAGCCGGGTTGGTTTAGTGGGGCAAAATCTTATTTGAAGGCAAACTGGTCAACTGGGAAGTATTGAAAGCCAAAACTGGAAATAGATTATCAAAATTTAAATTTATTCAGCTAACTTCATGGCTCTCCACAATACTTCGAGAGATAGGTCACTATGAGACTTCGAGAACGATATTCAAGACACAAGGGCAAAGAACAAAGAAGTCTCCAAGTGGTATATGCAACTGATGGATGTGGAAGAAAGGAAATTAGACCCCCCATATAACATCTGGCAGGATGCACTCCAGGAAGAGTATTTGTAATTAATTTGGAAGTGCTCTCTAAAAATGCTATATTCTTTAGTCACGCCAGCAAATGTCAAAAGGCATCACTTTTTTACAATAAATAAACTGTACTGGACACCACAAAAAATAGCCAAGTTTGTATCTCAACCGATCCCTAGCTGTAACAGATGTAAAATACCAAAAGCTAATGATATATATATATTATTTTTACATGCACCGAAATAGAGCAATATTGGAAGGTGGTGGAATCCACTATCTGTGACATCTTGAAGATACCACTAACATTGGCAGGGTCTCTTGTGTCTTTCGGGGTGAATCACGATTTGGAAACAAAGCTTGACAGTAAATCTAGGAGGTTGTTTTTCTACTTGTTATTGCTGGCCAGACGAGAGATCTGTAAACGCTGGACAGATTCTGCACCACTGCACCCAAATGGCTGGTTGGCAGCGGCCAGGTGGACTTGCAAAACAGCTATAGATGGCAATATACCACAAACTAAGGATCTGTGGCAGGTTTTTGCAGATTGGTTAAGCTAGCATGGCGGAGATGCCATATTTTTCCTGAGTCCTATGATTATAGCAGAATATGGGGGAGGTGTCTATCCTTCGGGATGAAAGAACCTTCTTTAAGCGTCTGGCTGAGAAATGGCAAGCGTCCACATGATATAAGGGTGCCAGGAAATGGTCCTTGACTTATAAGATGCCATGCTGACATGAGGACAAAAAATAAATAAAACAGTATCTATAACCAAAACATATATCACACTTATCATGAAAGCAACTTTCGATTGTTTAGTGTTTGGAAAGTTAAAGACTATTCATAATATCAGATCGGTGGCTCACCTGATCCAAAACATCAACAGAAGCACACCACTGCAGTTGTATTAGCACTTGCATGTAAAAGACATTCGACTAAGTCAGTTGTCCTTTTCAGAGGTACAGCCTCAAAAGGACTTGTGTGGCAGTATGATTCCTAAATGCGGTGCTCGCTAATAACCTGAAGAATGATCGCTAGAATACTGATGACTGGGAAGTGTTTGGGCAATACTGGCCTCATCAGACTGCAACTCTGCTACTTTTTGCCTTTATTACAGAACTATGGGTGGCCAGAATCTGGGGCAAAGTCACGACTAGGGGCATATTTATTAGGAGAGATCTACTTAAATCAGGGCTACTCATGGGTATCTAGATAAGCGTCCACATTTTGAAGGTAATTACCCCAGGGTACTAAAGAAATTTGAAAGGATTGGTGGAGGATCTTAGATACAACCCGACAAGGCAGCATTGATATGGTGAAAATCAATACACAACTGGTGTATTTGTTGCAGACTTTGGTGGCCTACCCTCCAAAAAGGTTTTTACAAAAACCTCACAAATTACAAACGTTCATGTGGATGGGGTAACTGTCCCAAACAATATTAATGAGTTTTGAAAGCAGGTGATGGCTGCCTGTCCTTATCAAATACTATTTAGCACCTGAACTTAAATTCTAACACGAGCTGACCCAATGAAAATGAGTGCATATGGGCAAGCCATGCTGTTAAAAGGAGGTCCATTTGGGACATCCTCTAGGTTGATCAGAGAGTTCAGACTTTGGAATTTACCCAAACTCATAGAGATTTGTGGCACACAAACAATAAATATGGAACTGACTGACCTATATAGCTATTTCTGCATTATAAAACATAAAACCAGGAAAAGTTTATGCTATTTTTAAGTATTTCCAGAGATGGAGCTTTTACTGGTCACCACAGGATTGCAGGGAGCCCTTGTGATTGGTTTTAAGAATATATTACGTGGCCTGAGAAGTGTAAAAGAAAGACTCTTAACATGTTTAATATTGGTTTGAATACTAATGTTTTATTTAAAAGTGTATTGACCGACATTGCTAATCTTGCTAATAATAATGAAGTTCTTTGAATATGGTTTGAGATTCTATTGGTTTAAATGTTGAATCCTAACGTGATTAGTATTGTATGAAGGTGGTGACCCGCTGACAAAGTCAGTAGGCTTGCCTTACTATATTAATGTAGTCACCACTTGGCAAAGCCAATAGGCCTGCCATTTCTATATTGATGTGGAGCTCCAATGACAAAGCCAGTAGGCCTACCTTAATTAAAATAACTCCCCCCTTTTATTGTGATGTTGCATCTCAAAGTTATTTGAGGGTGTCAGTAAAGGTATTAACTACACTAGCAGGATTTAAGAAAGGGCTAAAAACCCATCTTTTTAATCTTAGTATTTAGTTTTCTGTTTCTTTCTTTTCTGGATTGGGTCAGTTTAGTGCTCACATATCGCGCCAGGATACTTTGTAGTAGCAGAGCGCGTAATAAAATGTTTTATAACATAACATATAACATTTACATCTACTTAATGTGTAGTATTTAGTAGTGTGTGCATGTAATAAAAGGACTTTTCTTTTTTCAAAGAAAAAGCAGTGCCAGGAAAATAATTTATGTAGTGTTGGTGTTGGGTGTCAGCGAATGGAAATTGGTAGCACACACTATCCCCCTGGAGTAGGCCTTGAACTGTTCTGCTTCTCCACCATGAGAGAATGAGGTGCTACAATGGGGTGCTTGGTTCCCAGTAAGGAGACAATTCTGGACTTATTACTTGTAAAATGGTCTAACTTTTTAAAAACAAAAACCCTAGATATTCACAGAAAAACCAAAGGTTAAAGTGACATTATAGTTAGGTCTAGTAATAATTTCTTCCTTTATGTAAAAAAAACAAAAATACTAGAAATTCACTGAGAACACCAAAGATTAAAATTAAGTCCCACCAGGCACCCTAGCACCGCTAGTGGTAAAACTCCCACTATGTACAGCCTTAGGACTGTGCAGAGGTCTTGGCAGAGAGCATGGGCATAGGAAGTGTGGGGGACATGGGGGATATATCCCCCCCCCAGATTTTGGAGTGGGGGGGGGGACACGGGGGACAAGGGTTTTGGGGACAAGGAAACTAAATAATTTTTGAGATTAGCATGGCCATTAGCGCTCGAAAGCACTTCCTATAATGGCCCTGCATTTGCCCTGGGACCTTCCTTCAGTCACAGAGGCCACCTGTCCTTTGTTATGCTGCACCCTCCACAGAAATAGCCAAAGCCTATGGATATAGCTCGGCCGCTCTGAGACGGACAAAGTGCAACCTCCAGACCAAGAGAAAAAAAAGGATCAAAAGACGAAAAATAAATAACTAAATAAATTAATACAGAGTGCTCGCAGACAAGCCATATTGGTGTTATTCCCACCCACACACATTAGTGCCACTTTACATAGCTTGCCAGTGAAGCGCTACTTTCTTTTTATCTTCTTTCTTTTAATAACACTGCTTTCCCAGTGTGGGGAAGTGCACCATTCCTAGAGGGACTGCAATACCTAGTTGATGGGCGAGTGGAAAACGTTTAATGTGATCCTTTTCAACTGTTTTTATTATTTTAGCTTATAAAATGTGTACAGTGGCTCTGTGTTCAGGGATGTGGTCTTTTTAAACCACACTCCTTATGTTTTGTAAGGATATATACAATGGACATTGGAAGACGTCCCTTCCGGGCCCTATAGTCATGTCCTGAAATTTTGAGGCAAAAGCACTCACTGATTTCTGAATAATCAGTGTAAAAGCGTTAAGGTAACCATGTTGTTCGTGCTTAGATTTCACATGCTTTATTTATTCTTGCATTCCCTATGAGTGTTTGCTTTTTCCAAGATGTTCTTGTTCATGTGCACCCCCCACCCCCCTTCAACCCAGGGGGCCCGCAACGGGCCCCCGAAGTGAAAGTCCGTATGCTTTTCCACGGCGGAAAAGCCGCTGTGGAAAAGCATGTATTCACCACCATCCTAATATGGCTGGCGGTGTCTAATAGACACCACCAGCCATGTTAGAGCTTTCCCGCCGTGGTTGGAAGGCGACCACGGCGGAAAAGCTGCGGACGGAATTCCAGACCCACCAGCCATCCTAATTTGGCGGTGGGTCTTTGGAGGCTCCGCAGCGGTTTTTTCTCTTCCTCCGGGCCGGCGGTGGCTTCCGCCGGCCCGGAGGATGCGGAGAAACCGCTATCATAATCGGCCCCTAAGTTTGCAAACTTCACGGTTTCTCTGCTTCATGCCTTAGCACTGTAAACATCTGCTGCCTGCTCTGGGGCCACTGGAATTATGCAGCAATGGAGGATAAAATTATGTCACATGGTTGACTAAAATATACAGCAAAAAAAGACTGCAGCGTAATGCTGTACATTTTATGATACTTTATTATTTTGACATTCTTAGATATACACTAACAGCCTCTGCAAAGATTTTGCCTCATTAGTACCTGTGTAAATATACAAATGCAGCAGTGACAAAGGTGACCAGTCAACCTTTGCAAAGGGCCCTCCACTTCGCATCAACATAAGTCACAATTTATTTTGTAATTTTTGATCTGTTTGAGCTACAAACAATTATTTTGTTGAAATTGTTATATTATGCAGCAGATGATATATTATGCAGCAAATATGGTACAGCCATAGTTAAGTGGGAAACATTTGCAAACTAGGATATTTTGCCATTTATGTTTGAGTTGCTCTTGTGGAAAAAGGGAGAAGTGCAGATGGCAGAAACTCCATGGCTCAGAGACAGATGGCTTGTGATTCCACTTTTAAGTATATTTGTCTTATTCTGTGATCGGAAGCTTATCCCACTTTGTTAATGTACTTTAATGTCAATAACTCATATTAAACCTTAAATAAACATGTGTATTGGTTGAAATGAATAACGTAATATGCTGTAACTGGTCATTGAAGTGCCAAACAAATACAAAAAATAGGAACGTTTTGCTCTTTCTGGCCACACCTCTGACTGCGCTCACAGACCCAAATCTCATGTTGTTCTTGCCCTCTGATTCTCAGCCCACAGTTTTCCTACTTTTTTTCACCACTTCGACCACTGATTCCGGTTTATTGTGTTTTGAATGTCAAGGCCTCATGAACTGAACTATTATTGTAGCCTGACTGTGGGGTTAATCACAGCAGTTGCATATCACAGTTGGCTTGAAATTAGGAATCCCGGACTGCGTAGGGCAGTTTCCCTGTGCCTTCTTAATTCACTAATGAAGCCTAGTAAAGGTACCAGATGACATTGTTCTAGGTTAGGATTTGAACTTATAAACTGCAAGTAACAAAATAATCTCTCAGACAAAAGCAGGAACCCACTGACCTATTTACATTATATGTACTTTGTGACCTGCATGGTACACGTTCTTTGCAGCAGGCATATTAACCCACTGTGTCTACCTTACTAGGAGTCAAAACTTCCACTACACAAACCTCCGATCTCTCTCAATGAAGAACATTAACCACTGGAGTTATCTTGACATTTTTATTGTTGCCTGAAAATTGCTGGACTGCAGGAATGCAGAAGCAGGTACTTTTCAAACCATAACGCAGTTGCAAACACCACGCCCCCAACCAAAGTCAGTGACCTTTCTTTGCTTGGTACGGTACATGAAGAAGCAAGATTCATGTGCATTTTTTTCACATTTGGTCTAATTACTATGAATGCAAATAACAATAAAACATACTTGCAAATTGTGACTACATGCCTGCTTTTCTCAATATTTCACTTCAAAACTGTGCAATTGTTTTTGTTTAACAGGTTTACGGTCTCACACAACGGGCGATTTGTATAGGGCCACTGGAAAGTCCACATGGTTGTCCCTGTCCCCCCCCCAGAATTTCAGTATCTCCGACCTACGCCCCTGACAGAGAGTCACCCAAGTCCCTACAACGCACAGTCTTTGCCCTGTGGAATCTGTTCATAGAGCGTTCACTCCTTCCAGGCACTTAAGCCCTATGAGGTCACCAAGCACATATTTTTTTACAGCAGTTGCCTTGGTGCAAACTTTCACAGAGAGCCTACTCCTCACAGACTCTAAAACTTAGTTGCATGGTGAAGCCCCTCCTACACACAGCCTATCCCAAGAAGAACTGTTCATGGAGACCCCAGAGCCTCCGCACAGGCAAGCCTCGATAGGAGCTTTAACCTTTGTATTTTTCAGTAAATATATGTATATCTCACAGAGATGAGAGGGAGAGAATGCAGCACTGGTGAAAAGCACAGCCAACAGATTATTTAACTAAAACAGTAACCCATACATTGTTTTACCACTAAACATCAAACAACTTCACACTCGGCTCTCTAATATTTCCGACTACAAAAAAGCAGAATCATCTCCTGCATTTGCCCATTATACTGATGTCAGACAAATATTGGAGGAAATGTTCATTTACTATACATACTGCAGTGTGTTTATGCAATGCGTCGCTGTTTTCTTACAATGTCTTGTCCTATTCTACCATCTAGTGGGCATTAAGTAGACTTTAGTCAGTACAAAATAGCGAAAAAACCCGACGCTGTTCAACGTTGAATAGGAGGGAAAATTGGTCATCTTTGCCAACCGTTTGCCATTGCCATTATCAATTAGTCAAACATTTTTGTATCCTACAAAAATTTAACACTGGAAAACATTACATTCAAAAACTAGGAATGCGGCTCTAAACTATGGAAAGTGTTTCGTGCCACCCACCATTGATTAGAAACAGTATCGAATCCTACAATTCGATACACTGCACAAGTGAAATTTTATTCCGACTCTTCTGCGTATATTTTCTTAGGTGAAGGTACAAGTAAGTATGCACCAACAATTGCACCATCATAAGGTCTTGTGCAAAAGGTATTTTTTAGGACGGCAGTCATTCCAAATCACTTAGGGGCCCATTGTGATGTCGCGCGGATTGCCCCCGCCACGCTGGCGGTGGCCACCGCCAGCCTGGCGGGGGCAATCCGCGCGACATCCACATCCACATCCACATCCCTTATGGCGGGCAGTCTCTATTACCACGAGGATGGCGGGCGGGCAAAATGATGATTTTGTGGTTTTCCATGTAGGCCTCAAAACCTGTTAGCATATTATTTCTTTCCTAATGTAGGCCTTAGAAAAATGTATTTAGTCCTTCATTATTTCACAAATGCGGATCTATCTGCTTCAGTTATGAATGTTTATCATTAGAGTTTCCTTCCTACGGTTTGAGTATTTCTTTCAATGACAAATGTGTCGACTATGTTATGTTATGCAGTTTGTAAAGCGCCTGGCTGTCCCAGCGAAGAGACGTCCCAGCGCTGAAGAGCAAGGAACGAAAAAAGCGAGGTGAATGGGTTACTGGAACAGCCAAGTCTTTACTGCCTTTCTAAACATCAAAAGAATAGAAGTCCTTCATCATCCACTTCCCTTCTACAAATCGGGTAACCTTGCCCTCTCCTAAGGCGGTACTCTGGGTCCATGATGGCTTAGGGACACACAGCAGCCCTGCCTACTAAACCTACATTTGTCGACCTTGGAGGAAGCTGAATGCCGCCCTCCTCTTCCTCTTTGACTTCCTCTTTCTCTCATCTTTCTCCCTCTATGTTTCTTTCAGTTTCCTGATGACCTTGATGGTTATATTGTTTTTATTTGAATGGTATTCTCAATTAACAGATTTGACCCAAAAGATTAGAAGTCTTCCTGATAGCCGGAGGTAGTGAGTAGGTAGTATGTTGCAATCTAACGTGGAAACGAGCGCGTGGATATGAAAAGTTTTGATGTGCTTCCTATTTCCGAGGTGTCATGACGTTTTGCAGGAAAACAAAAGCAACTTGTTAAAGTTCCAGATGAACCAGGCTGGAGACTGATCACACCATGGTTCCTAACCAATGGAAACGTGTAAAATTGAGAAGAAGCTACATTAGGGGGCTGGAATTGCGGACATTTTTGGGGTATAATATATATATATATCACCAGTTATTGATTTCTGATGTATTTGCCATTGATTTGTATTTTTCTATTATGAATGTACCTATAATCATTTGAAATAACAAAAGAACTGAAAATTACTAATGTATTCTTGTATATTGACCATTCATCTTGAATCTCAGATAAAGGTACCTTGATAGATATACAGAGTTTGTTTTTATTGACAAGTTTTTAACTGACATAATATGTTTTGACAGTTGTTGTTAGTTAAGCATTTTCTTCATTACAGGTCCTCATGAAAAAAATCGCATCAGTCTCTAAATTATCTGAGTCCTTATTATCTCTTACAAGGATCTATTGGAGCGCCTCATGATCTGTAAGGGGTTATGGAGTTTCTATGGGCCCAAACTCTTGGTTTAGTAAATGATTATATAGTTTGGTTCATGGTATATTGGACATTTGTGAATGATTATAATATTTACACCGCTTCGGCTGGACCAGGCGCATCTCAAAAATACTAAACAACAGTATTTTTTATCAGTGAAAAAAACGTAAATAATTAAGCTTCAGCTACAAAGTGGTGACCCAAAAGCACGTTAGTAATAAACACAAGTTCTCTTGAGAAAGGATTTTGAAAAACAAGGAGTATAAACACAAAAGAGTTTAATATCTGGTTGGTGCCTACCACTCTTGTTATTTTGAAGGGCAAATTTATTGTGCAGAGATGTATTGAAAATGCCTTTTCATTACATTCATATAACCCTTCATTGCCTTTGCGAAACACACTATCAGTAAAGCACTATGCTATGCCATGGAGGAATGGTTAAATGGAAGAGTGTTCTACTGGCTGGAAGTGCTTAGAAGGAAGAAGAAGAGATAAACTAAGCATGCTAAAGTCCCCCAGGGACTCAAAAAAGCAGGTGCAAAGCCCATTCACCTCTGGGGCACTAAGTGTAATATAGCCCCTGATGTGCTGTGAAATAAAACTAGGCCATTATCACTATAAGTCCTATTGTAGATCTGGGGTTTAAGAACAGGTCAGAAATAGGACAGAAAGTGAGCAGAGATGCACAATGATGGTCTGCTAGGCAATAAATCACCATAAACACTGCTTTTGCATATAATAAGGACTGTTCGTCGGTCCTGCAGAACTAGACTGCTATGAAAGGCTCCAGGATGCCATGTAAGCAGACAGAGCCTTCTCTGTCTGCTTACATGGCATCCTGGAGCCTTTCATAGCAGTCTAGTTCTGCAGGACCGACGTAATGGTAATGAATGGCTTAGATTAGGCTTAGATTGGGTGGCTTGGTGGTTCTCAGACAGCGTAAGATCTCCTGTGGTAGTTCGTGGCTGGTCCGCTAATCATGAGCTGAACTAGAAAAGGATGGATGAGAATATAACAGTCATCCAACCTGGCCTGATCAAAATAAGCAGTGAAAGAGCTGTGTGTTGGAATTCAACTTGAAGGTACTGTGAGCCATTATAGGGCTGTGTGAATACCAGCGAACTCACTGCTGCACCTCAAACTAGGGTTTAGTATTTCATGGAGAGGAGAACGGAGCCCCTCATTCCACCTACCCACCAGACACCTCCACTCATCTGGCACTTGCCACCGTCCCTCGGATTCGCAAGACCAGGACCGGAGGAGAATTATTTTCCTACCTTACAGCCAAACCCTGCAACACCCTGCCTCTCCACCTCAGGCTATAATCCCCGTCGCTGACCCAATTCAGGAAGGACCTCAAGACCTGGCTCTTCGACTGAACCTCTGCGCCCAGTCGGATCTGCAGCTCCCCCCCCCCCCAGGGCCTTGAGACCCTCATTGCTGAGTAGTTGGGCTTAACAAATACGGATTGATTGAATGGAGTTTCCAACTTGTTTAACTCCGTAAAAAATACTATTAACAATAGAATTGATTGGGGGCATCATTATCTCCTGTGCATTAAAAAAGACCCCTACATTTTTTAATTTGTCTCAGTAACTCATATGTGAGTCGATGTTATTAAGAATGCACCTATTAATGTCATCACCTCCATCTTATTAGAAAAAAATAGTTCTGTTTCGAATTGGTTAAGCTGTAAGAAGCTGGCTGACATCCACTCCAAGCATTCTTTCCTAAACGTTTTTGAATCAGTCGAGTATTGCTCATCTTCTTAAAGCCTACTTGAAATTTGGGTGTCATCAGTGTAAATCTGAAGAGAAAGTTAGCAGAGGTTAACATGAAACATGGCCAGCAAGGGGGCAGAGTCCTGAAGGGCAACAGGTGATAAGAGTCCTCCTAGACAGATACGGACCTTGCTTCATGCACTAGGTCAGCTGTGGAGAAAATAACCAATATATAGTATAGGGGTAGAAATAACAAGGGTGGATAAGTGTTCCAGAAGAATGGGTTGATACATAGGTCAAATGCTGGCTAAAGGTCAAACATGACCAGCATACAGCTAGCATCTTGGCCAATTAAACCAAAGGTGTTATCACAGAACCCCACCAAAAACAATTCTGTGGCATACCAAAGACTAAAGCCTGACTGAAATTTGGTAGACTATGATGCTTTTCAATGTAGCCTTGAAGTTGTTGCACTACAACCGTTAACAGCATTTTGATTAGTAAAGGCAGATTGGTGATGAGGTGTAAATTTGCAGGGTCTATCCGAGGCAAGTTAGTATTCTTAAAGGCAAAACTAATTCCGTAATCAATTACTCAAGGAGGAAAAAGAGAGGCAAAATGCTTGATAATCCATGAAGCTTCAGAAGAAAGCCTGAAGGTATTACTTTGGAGTGTGATTGGAGCAATTTCTTCCATGAATGAGGTTGAAGATTGAAGGGATCTTGTTCTGCAGTGATGGAAACCATAGAAGGCCAAGCAGTATCTACAGACCTTTTAGCAGTCATGGCCAAGGAGGTTCTAATTTTGAGAATTTTATCACAAACGTGCAAATTTAGAGTGCCACTTAGTCTTGAGAGGGTTTGGCCTTGGT
This sequence comes from Lissotriton vulgaris, assembly GCF_964263255.1. NCBI lineage: Eukaryota > Metazoa > Chordata > Amphibia > Caudata > Salamandridae > Lissotriton > Lissotriton vulgaris. The sequence goes on along the minus strand of NC_141693.1, from coordinate 1,044,286,294 downwards.
GGAGATTAGGAAAGGGCTAATGGTAAAGGTTACTAACTTAAAAAGGACTTACAAAAGTTAGAAGCTTTCTCAATTTTCCCATCCTGTAAACCTTTAAGGGCTAAGGTTATAGCATTCCTTTATTTTTTAATATATGCTATATATTCTGCTTTCATGGAGGGATTATTGTGGTTCCCTCAATAACCTCTCCATATATTTTCTGTGCATCTTTTTGGAAACAACCAAGAATAACAGGATTGTTTCTCAGACATTTAATGTAAAACATTTGGCATTTAAATAGCAGGCATGCTAATTCGTAATATGGCAGGAAATTAAGAGGTTGGTCCATTTCGAAGGCAAGATTTGGGATCCTTGAAACATAAGAACTTGAACACCCTGGCAGAATACTAAAGGTTTGCACGAAGGGGAGTTTTGTTTCTCTACTCCTTAGACCATTAAGTTATCATGGTAACACTGTTTAGAACCCAATGACATAAGAGGTGGAAGGATGAGGAAGAGTAGAAGATTCCCCTGGGTAGCAGAATAAGAGGTACTAAGTAAAAATATGGAATGCTGAAGATGGTAATGCATGAGGCACTGAAAGCCACAAGAGAACCTTTAGGAATCTAGTGTTGAGTTCACTAGACATGTCAACCTGTGATCTCAAGATCTTTTGTCCCACAGGAGGGATATGAAACGTAAAAGGTATCAAGGAATTAATGAATTACTGTGTTACATTAATATAAGGCAGATCTGCCCTAACACTAAGATTCTTCTGAAGGGTAATTAATCAAATAGGGGATGTCATGCAATATTTGAGTTGCTCTCTCTACATGGCAGAATGCTTAGTTAGGGACCAGAGGAGAGGTTAGCTGACACATTTTGTGCCCTAACCACTTTAGGAATCGAAAAGTTATAAACATTCAGGAAGATGATGAAAAAGTATCTCTTTAAGCTCTGCAAGTGAATGTAGTGCCCTTTCTAGGTTTAGTGTTGTATACACATTTATACTGCCAACCCTGACCAAAGAATATGAATTAAACTGATGTCAATTACGAATATTCCATGAAGAGTTGCTCGGTAAAAGTTAAAAACTTAAAAATGTGAGGACAAAGGGCATGCTTCATGACATAAAAAGCCAGTGAGGGGGGAAAGCTTCCTACACTTTATAGGGGAGAATGCAGTGTAGAGAAAAGTAAGAGGATACCATCTGTTTTATTTTCTTTCCTAATACAATCTCGTTTGTTTTCTACTAGGATGTTTGATGTGTTATTGATCACATATAATGTAGGTCCTTACAGCTGAAGGAACTGGGAGACACAAGGACTATGGTTAGGTTTTTTATTGTAATGACCACTATACTTTTACCAATGTTTTCTGCTATTTTGACAGGTAAATGAATGGCATGCCCTTTAGGCAAATTGGCAAGGACCAGTTAAATTGGAAATTTATCAAGATAATTTTTAAGGAAGCTACTTATTGTATACGTGACTGCTATAAATGTCGAATATAGATGCTGTGAGAAGATGCAAAAAAGTGCCTGTCAATCTGAGAACCAGCTGCTAATCCGATGCCAGCATGCTGTAGAAAAGTAGTAAACGTTCAGACGGGACTTAGTTGAAGACTGATCACCTGTCATTGTTGCTTTTGTCAAAATATTCTCAAACTTTCATCAATCATCAATGATCAGAGCACTATTCCCAGCAGTGAAACCCACAGAACAGTTTAGAGAACATAGGACATCTGCAACCAATGGTATTATCTCTTTTAGGACTTTCTGTACATTTGTGGGCTATGTGGTTCTTACTAATCGATTAACTAAAGAGACCAAAGTAGAACATTGTCCTACAATGATTACTTCTTTCAGCCTGAACAGGTACTGAGGACTCCGTGCCTCCTACCGTTCATTGGAGTCTGACAATCCTTGAACAGGGAGTGCATTCAATCACTCATTTCGTATATATAATGTAATAACTCCCGCCTTTGATTGTTTGCACCCAGGAAAACTGAGGATCAAATTGATAAAACAATGTAATGTCACGTGTAAGGTGGAACATCAAGTTCATAAGAGGGAGTTGATGTGGTTCAACAAGAATCATCATTGTGTTTTTAAGATCTCATGTTCTTATTGGTAACATCTTCTATTAGCATGTGAATCATGATTTGTAAAACAACAATCTCTTGAAAAGAAATTTTGCAAATAGGTATGTGTAAATAATTAGTCAGTTATTTGCATGTCGCGGGGTAGAAGTAAGGGACCGGAGACCTGGTCGTGTTAGATAGGGTTTTCTTTTTAACACTTTTCTTGGGCGATTACTAAGTCTTTCTCTGGTTGGTTGAGCCGGGTCCGTGATGGCGGTATATTCCTGGTGTTTGATAGTCTCTATTTCCTCTCCTTGTAGGTTTTCTTTACTGCCAGGTGAACTAACCTCCAGCTGGTTTGCATAGGAGAAAAAGAGAGACTGTATCAGGGACGCGGTTCTCTAACTAAGATATCAGTACCCCAGGAACCGGGAGGTGCGAGGATCACCACGGTGCACTCGTGAGCTTTCAAACATTGGTACGAGCACGATGTAGGTGCCAAGGTGAGGTTTGGTGTAAGGGGGGGAACAGAGGAAGGGTTAAGGAGGGAACGACGCAAGAGAGGTGCCTGAGGAAATATAAATTTTATGGTCAAGATGTGTTCCCTAGCGCGTACCCCACCGTCTCCATGTACGAGTTAAAGTGCATGTAACTTCCCTCCTGTACCAGCTATGAAGACGCAAATACATTTGCGTCCAACGTCAACATGTCCTCTTTCAGACCCACCCTGAATGGGTTGGATAGCCCGTTCCTAAGTATGCTATGCCAACGTCTTTTTGTAGTATACTTCTACGTTTTTTCAGCTCTAGCTGAGTAGGCCCTGAATTTCTGCCACGAGCCTCTTTTCTGGCTTCTGACTCCAAGGGCCTCTGCTCAGGCTGCCTCTGTACCCGTGAACTCTGACTTACTTTCAGCGCGGCCCCTCGCGCTCAGCTCAGCCTGCTGCCTGCCAAGATTGACTATAACCTTCGAGTTATCTGTTCCGCTCCCCGAAAATACATTCCTGCCTGCTAGCTTCAGTAAACATCTTCCTCAGCTGCAGAGCCAAAGGGCCGGCCTGTCTCTGTGCAAATAATTCAAGTAATTCATAGCCCTGTTGCCATGCTCCCATGGAAGGCCCATGCCCCCACGCTTCTCATACAGACACTCAGGCGCTTATGCACGCACTCACAGTCAGTATAGAATAGCTTCTGCCCTAGAGACCTTTCCGCCCAGATAGCTTAGTTCCTAAACACCAGATATCAGATATGATAGAAGCACAAGTTGATCTGACATGCCAGACTTCTGTCTCTTTCCGTCAGTGTAAATGTCAAGTCCCCTGCACCCTCCAGCTTCACGTCAATCACACGTCATGCAGCTGCGCGCGCATCCAAGCTTCCGATTTCTGCTGACATTGCAACATTTCTGTTAGTGCCACCCCTTTTGTGACACCTACCTGTGACGTTTCTAGCACACACCTCTAGTTCACGCCTTCTGATTACGTACTTGTAACACGTGTATACTGTTATCTTGTCTTCTCTCAGCTGTTACGCCTACTATAACTGTTTCTTATGACATGAATTAAGTATATAAGCTATGTAATGTAATAAAAGAGCGCTCTATCCCTTCTGACACCCCTGTGGTGGTCAGAACATGATATCCTGGTCTAGACCATTCCTTTTTGAGGAATAAAACCCCTAAGAACTCTAACACCACGGACTCTGTTTTCTTTCTTTCCGATTGAGTTATTATTGATTAAGTACTTACCTGCATAGAAATTAAGAGAGTAAATTAATTATTTACGTCATTTTGGCGCCCGAACAGGGACCCCTCCCCCACCTCACGCGCCGGTTGGTGCATTTGCAAGCTGTGTCCCCTGCCATCAGTTAGATGGAAACTACGCGTACCGGCAGGATTTCCTGCATCTCCCTCTGACCCACGGAGGTGACGAAGACTGCGATCAGTACCCAGACGAGGCGGTGAGGAGTGCGGAGGATCCCGACCAGAGCCTAGCCGAAAGAAGCAAGGTCCGAGGTGTCAAGAGGCCCACCAGGTTTCCGAAATTTTCCGAAGTTTTCCGAAGTTTTCCGAAGTGTCGAGTCGAGTCCAGTCGAGTTTTCCGAGGCCTTCTGTTTCCGTGCTTCCCGGTGAGTACCATTGCTGGGACGTATCTAGACGGGTTTGGGTACACAAGTCCGGTCTGCACTGTTTTTAGGCAGTGTATCTGTACTGTTTAGCAGTATATCTAGTATTCTGAATTTCTGCACTGTTACACCAGTGTATCTGTACTGTTTAGCAGTACATCCAGTATAGGGGGTAGTCATCTATGTCTCAAATGTCTTTTCATGTGATTAATGTCATGGTATGAATGTGAATGTAACCGTTTTTAATGTGAATTATTGTGTTTCCCGTACAATTAGCTATACCCAGTATTAAGTAAACTAAGGATTGAGCATTCAGTACTAAGTAAGCAAAATGCAGTTTTTCAACAAGTTAAAGCAGATAGGAACTAGGAAAGGGATACTAGAGGAAGAAATTCCTATCCCCCCTAGGGACACTCCAGGTAACTTTATGTACCATAAGCACGGCATAGACGCCATATTGTATCTAGACTTATGGACTGACTATACTAAACACCTAGACGAAAGACACAGATGGCCCGTTAACGGAACATGGGATGCCGAGTGCATCATGAAGGTAGAGGAAGCACTATGGAAAAAGAAAGCCAGACAATCTCAGAAAGACGCCATAGAATTTTGGCGTAAGGAATCACATAAACGTGCTGAAAGAGCACTCCGTAGAGAAGACAGACTTAAAGAATCAGAGAAAGCCCAAGAAAACGAACTAGTTACCGAGGGGATCCGAGTAAAAACTGAACAGATAGACCGCGCACGACATAATCTTGTAAACGGTATGTATCTTGCGGCCGAGGGTACACCTGAGGCCCTATCAGAAATACCGAAAAACTTACCGTCACCATTAGTCCCAACTAAAGTAATGCATAAGACTACTAAAGATATATTCCTAAATTCTTATCTAGAGGATGTAGCACCGGCTTACACCAATCTGCCTGTTCGCACCTTGCCTACTGACGGGGACGGGGGCACCCCGCCCCCAGATCATGTTCCGCCAGTACCGCGACAGACCTCCCCCGTTCCGCCAGCCCCGCCACTTCCCGCACCCAAAATTGATCTACCAAAACAATGTTTACCTGATCTAAATAAACGACAAATTCAAGTTCAGATACCGACTCCACAGGGAGATAATGCACAAGCCTCCGCTTCAGGAGGTGCGACCGCGGGTCCTCGGACCCCGCCATTGACACACAGATTAAATCTCAGGGATATGCAGAGTCCTCTCACGTTCAGGTCACCCCGCCTTGACGCATTTAAAGAAAACATTTCAGTTTGCAGATACGATCCAGTACCCGGAAAAGACGATCTAATGATACTGGCATCACTACGGTTAAGATCTGCTACTGATATCTTGCTATGTTATGTAGGAATGAAGGATCGTCTGGATAGAATATATGAGTTTGTTCAGACAGGGAAAGACCCTGACAGTATTAAGGAGGCCATGGAGAAACAGAAAGTTGACATTCAAGCACAGATACTACGATTTTTCATAAACTGTTTAATAAGAGAACGAGATAGGCCTGGAACAGATCAGAGTGAATTAGATGCATTGAACAAGTGGGGTCAAAATATAGCTGAAGGAAAACATGATAAGGGGACTTGCATAGCCACTATGTACAGGAAAATTAGGAAAGCAGTGCTAGCAGTACACCAAAAAGAGAAAGAAAAAGCTTCCTCCGAGGAGGAAGAAGAACTTGAAGAACCAGAAAGAGCTGCAGATACTATAGCATATGTAGGTAAGGGAAAGTACCTTAGGAAAGGCATCCGTCCAGAAAGCAAGAGAGTTTTCTTCTCTGCCTTGACAAATCCGAATTCTGCTGAGCATCAGTTCCAGGAAACTGATAAAAGGCTTCGAGATCGAGTTGGGTACCACATGCTCAATTCTATGGATGAACAAGAACTAGCCCGATCAGCTGTATCATGGGCCGAAAATCCAGACATATATAATGATGACACAGTAGCGCAGACATTTCTGAACCTCTCCCCAGACGAGCAGAAATTAGCAGGTGTATACATGATTCAGCACCTCCTCATCAAATACAGAAACAATCATTCTGATCCAGGTTCCTTACACGAAACACTAGAAGCACTACTCATGGATAGATGGAGAGGCTTAAGTACCAAATTAATTCAAATAATTCTAGAACAACGCCGTAGATATGACACTTTCATAAGCTCCGAATATGTTCCCGCCCCGCCTCCAGAAAGAAAAATGTACCACATGCAATGCGGGGGTGGCATTGAAAGTCAGAACCCCTTACGAGAAGTACACCCTGTTATGGGTACGGATCACCTCTTGAAACGTGTATATGTACACACGCCTCTGACCAAGTTAGAACTGTTAGAAATGAAGAAACTAGTACCGTGTCATGATAAAGATCCCGCAGGTTTTCACAGAGAGCTTAAAGACATGTTACTGATGGGGGATTACACATATGATGATATCATGAAAATGTTAAAAGTACTGTTGCCCACGGGCATCTACGAGAAACTAAAGGAAAAGGAATGGGAGGTGGGAGACACAAAGATTGCCTGGGCAGAAATAGAAGACGAAGAAAGCAAACGTATCCCAGGGGTAGGCCTTGGGGATAAGACTAAAGCATTACCCGGTTTGATAGTACAGGTCCTGCCAAGATTATTGACAACTAGAAAGGAAGATTGGGACGCCATCTCGTCCTGTAAACAGAAACATGATGAAGATACTAGTGACTTTTATTCAAGATTCGAGAAATGTTTCATTATTAATAGTGGCCTCAAACCAAGTAGCGAGTCATATCCGCATCTTTTTGTATCAAAACTAGTCGAGAATTCCCTACCATTAGTTAAAAACCGAGTGTACAAAGTTGAAAGTACTTGGCAGGCAAATACGCCATCCCAGATGTTACAGATGCTCCAATATCATCAGAACAGAATTAGGGAAGAACAAGATCAGGAACAAAAACGCATGAAAGACACGAAGATGAAAATGTTAGTAGCTCAGACGGTCCCAGCCGACAGTCAGAGAAAGGGTGGGACCCAGACAAGTCACACTACAGCTCCCGTTAAAGGGACATGTAATTACTGTAAGCAGCCAGGTCATTACGTACATGAATGCCCAGTCCTGAAACATAATATAGCGACAGGTAAAACTAAAGAAAGACCGCATCCGCCTAGACAAGACCATAACCAGCACCAGTCTTCACAGAATACACAGAATACACAGCCTATGCATGCTTCTTCACCTCCAGCACAGACAGTAGCGGTACCACAGCCACAGCCCATTGCCGCGTCTCAGCAAGTTTCGCAACAGATGTACCAGTATGCCCAGTCCGCTTATCCAGATTACCCCCGATATACATGAAACAGCCTAGAGAGGGAAGGTGGTTTGCCTCTTATTGAAATTCCTGTAGATCAAGAAGGTCCTTATGTACACAGTCACGTATTGGGAAAAGACAGAAAGTTTCTAATTGACACAGGGGCAAGTCGCACTACGATCAGCCATGATGAAGTCCCAGGGGCACCCCTCTCAGGCTCACAGAATGTTTCCCTTGGTTTTTCAGGACAGCCTATTGTAAATGAGGTATCAGAACCCGTTCCCCTGGCTGTGGGTCCATTATCACGTGTTACAGACTTGTTACTTACAAAATCATGTCCAGAAAATCTGTTAGGAATTAAAACATTGAAGGCTCTAGGAGCCATAATCTGCTGTTCCCCGGAGGGAGTTAGACTTTTTCTACGGGATTTCAAGGGTCATTATGTTTTGCGAGAATTCGATGTCAGATTGAAAAATGTGCCAGATTACTTGTGGGCAAAAGGCCCAACTGATGTAGGTTGCATGCATATCACCCCATACCGCGTTACACTCAAGGCAGGTGTTGTTTTACCAAGAATCAGACAATACAAGTTACCACCCGATGCTGTAGTGGCTTTACTGAAAATCATTGAAGAGCTCATTGCCCAAGGAGTGGTCGTAGAGACCGACTCCAATGTCTGTAATTCACCGATCATTCCGATTCTTAAACGTACCGACCCCAATGCACCGCCAGTATATCGGCTGGTGATTGATCTTCGAGAACTGAATAAATGCATTATTCCACAGTACCCTGTGGTTCCCGACATCTCATCCCTATTGACTGCTATTGATTCAGAAGCGACGTTCTTTACTGTAATTGACCTCAAGAACGCCTTCTTCAGCGTGCCTATTGATCCAGAGAGCCAATATCTCTTCGGATTCAGTTTAAATGGACGCAGCTTCAAATTTTCACGCGCACCTCAAGGATTCACAGAAAGCCCCAGCATCTACAGTCAAGCACTGAAAAGACAACTAGATTGTATTCAAATGCCAGTTAACACCGCTTTACTGCAATACGTCGATGATCTACTGATCACCGCACAAAGTGAGCCCGAATGTGAACAAGCATCACTGACAGTTTTACATTTCCTGGCCGACAAGGGACACAAGGTGTCTCCTTCGAAGCTACAATTCTGTGTTCAGCAAGTTGTGTACTTGGGTCACTTGCTGTCCAAAGTGGGGAGACAGCTCACTCCCGATCGCATTCAGTTAATTGTAAATATGCCACAACCCCAGACACAAAAGGAAGTGCGGGCCTTCATAGGCCTCACCTCATACTGCAGACAATGGATTCCTCAATATGCATTTCTAGCTAAACCACTCATCCAGTTAACGACACAGGAGGCAGCGACTTCGACTGCCCTCCCTTGGACTCAGGAACACACACAAGCTTTTGAAGAATTAAAGAAAGCCTTATGCCAAGCGCCAGTTTTAGCGACACCATGTTACAGCAAACCGTTTACACTTTTTGTTACAGAACGTGATGGTACAGCATTGTCTGTCCTCACTCAAGATCAAGCAGGTTCACATAAGCCATGCGCTTATTTCTCAAGTACATTGGATTCAGTAGCCCAGGCACTCCCTGCGTGCTTGAAGTCAGTAGCAGCAACAGCACTAGCCATCAGACAGAGCGATTCAATTGTTTTAGGCCATCAATTAACAGTACAAGTTCCACACTCTGTAGAGGTTCTGTTAAACAGAACCCAGACTCAGCACTTGACTATAGCACGACTGACAGGTTATGAATTAACGCTATTCCAGCCACACATAGAAATCAGGCGCTGCAGCATTCTGAACCCCGCAACACTGTTACCTACAATTATGACAGATCCAGCCCCGCATGATTGCATAGAGATCATTAATGCAGTAACAAAGCCTAGACGAGATTTAACAGATGTTCCACTGACAAACCCAGACCTGACACTTTATGTGGACGGTTCATGCATGAGAACAAGTACAGGAGAATTAGTGGCCGCATATGCAGTGACCACTGAAACTGAAGTTAAAGAAACATATCGTATTGACACATTGTCCGCTCAAGCAGCAGAGCTCATCGCTCTGACCCGAGCTTGTATACTAGCCAAGAACAGAAATGTCAACATATACACTGATTCCCGTTATGCGTTCGGAGTCGTACACGACTTCGGCATGTTATGGCAAGAACGAGGTTTCCTGACCTCTCATGGTGCCAAGATACAACACGGTCCCCTCATTCAAGCACTGTTAGAAGCAATACATTTGCCCTCGGGCATATCAGTCATGAAGTGTAAAGCACATACTAAGGTCACAGATTCTGTTTCCCAGGGTAACGACCTGGCAGACCAGACAGCAAAACATACAGCACTGACTCACACCCAGACAACTGATGTGACAAAGACAATAGTACCGACAAAGTGTATGGCAGTCAAGGATCCCGCTCTAGATGTAATTGATATTCAGGCACATGCTACCCCAGAAGAAATAAAGAGATGGATTGAACTAGGAGGGATCCAGACAGATCAAGGTTGGATGACGAAGGGAAAATCTACATGGTTTCTCCCTGACTCTATGGTTTAAGTCATGATTAATACAGCACATAGCCCAGCACATCTAGGAGAGAAAGCGATGTTAGACAGTTTACAAAATCTCTGGAGCAATAAACACTTACGAGCGGCCGCAAAACAGAAAGTGCGTACTTGCATGATCTGTTGTCAGTTCAATCCAGGTAAAAGCGTCCCTGTAGAGCAAGGTGGATTTCATCCTCCCGATCACCCTTTTGAAGTCCTCCAAATGGATTATATCCAGATGAACCGTTGTCGAGGATTCAAGTATGTCCTTGTAGTTGTTTGTGCTCTGTCCCGCTGGACCGAAGCATACCCAGTCTCAGACTATACTGCTCCGACCACTGCCAAGCAGTTGGTTCGTGAATTCTTCCCACGATACGGTTTGCCTCGTGTCGTGTACTCAGATAACGGACAACCCTTCTCGTCCGAGCTAATGAAACAAGTTTCTTTACTGCTAGGATATCAGTGGAAGTTTCATTGTGTCCGACATCCTGAAGCCGCAGGCCTTGTAGAAAGGCATAACCAGACACTAAAGATACGCCTTGCAAAAATATGTCAGGAGAAAGGGGTCGACTGGATAGTCGCCCTGCCAGTGGCACTATTCTACATGAGGATGGTCGCCCACTCGAGATCAGGGCTATCCCCGTACGAAGTGGTTTTTGGCAGACCACCGAATATGTGGGGGACACCCATTCCGAAAAAGATCACTGATGTTGATTGTAACATGTTGACAGATTACCTTGCCTCCTTGATGTCTGCACTCCAATCATGTCGTTCACAGGTTGCCGCAGCCTTCCCTGACAACACTGATGTAAAGCCGCACGAGGTCCGTCCTGGGGACCTGGTACTGGTGCGAAATTTCGACAGGAAGAGTCCGCTGGAGCCCCGCTGGAAATCCCCGAAGACCGTCCTTCTCACCACAAGGACCGCCGTAAAGATCGAAGGGAGAAAGGGGTGGGTCCACACGAGTCATGTGAAAAAATTTTGTGAACTGAAACCTGATCGAGACTCGTCCACCCCCACCAAAGACTGTGTTGAGCCAAAAGACTTTACAGTATCCGAACGAGAAAAAACTCCCCAAGAGGAGTACAGATCGAAACTCCGATCTAGCAAGTCAGACAGTTTAATTGTTTAAGTCCTCCCCTAGGTGAATCGGTTAAATAGTTTCTGACATGTATCCCCTAGATCGAGATAGAGAGAGAGAGAGACAAGTTAAGAAAAGTGCATATTGCAAATCACTCCGTAGTCACTGTATAGTGACACTATTAATCATGTTTATTCTGAGTATTTTAGTTATTGTTGCTAGCATTCTGCTACCTATCTACTGGCCTATTTTCAAGCGTGAACAATCTGTTTACAATGTCTCTGCTGAACACACTTTTAGTGAGTTACCTGCACACGAACTCTCTTACAGACTTGCGCTGCGCAACAATACATTCATTAGTATGTTACACCATTCCCATCAGACTAACAATGCTACAGACTGCTGGATATGTGGCCGACTCCCTCCCTACCAGAATTACAAGGGAGCTCTGCCCCTTTTTCCGTACCCGTTCACTCACAATGGCTCCTGTGGTGCATGGTTTAAAATAATAAATTCCTTAGATCCTGATATTGCTGTTTTCGATGGGGGCTGGGTTTGGGGAAACTTGAACTTAGTCCTGCTCGACGTCTGTTACCCTGATAAGGAGGGACTTCCCACTCGAATAGGAACTGATCTAGAAAATGAAGTATATGGATTAGGTAACTACACAATTAGCCTTATGATCCTTACTGTTGAATCCGAGGCTGCACCAGTTCTGCCCCATATGCTAGTATTACCAGTCACTGGTGAATTATGTGTCCGAAAGAAAGGTTCAGTACACTTAGGTCATAGTAAATGCACTACTGTGGTCGAATTCAGTGATCATGGTAAATCGTCCTTCAAAGCTATCAATCACTCTTATTTTGTTTGTGGTCATACCGCATACATACGCTTGCCTCCAGATTGGGATGGTACCTGTTATATTGCATTCCTTCTGCCACCTGTTTTTCTAGCTCCCCCTGATTACCATAGAAATACAAATCTAGTAAAGAATAGACCCAGAAGAGATATCCCACTTGTCGACTACACAGAAACGGCATGGGAACAGTACACCGATTTTAATAAGGGATTCTTTTTCTTTTTAGGCCCCGTCCAAAACAGTAAATTAATACGTAGATTAACCAGAACACTTGAAGCTGTAGTACATGAAACTGCCTCCGCCTTAGGTAACTTAACAGAGGAGCAATCTGCTATGCGGGTTGTTGTCCTTCAAAATCGTCTTGTTATTGACGTCATCTTGGCAGATAGAGGTGGAGCCTGTAAGGTCATCGGGTCAAGTTGCTGCGTTTTCATCCCACAAAACGCGCCATCTGTCTATCAAGCTATTACCCGTCTGCATAAAATTGCAAATCAGATACATCAGAATCCAGGCACCTGGACTTGGTCCGGTTGGTTCTGGACAACGTTAACTGCTTGGGGATGGAAGATCCTATCCTTCCTAGGGTTTGGCCTTGTCATAGTATTCAGCTGCTGCCTGTGCCTACAGTGTGGGCCGGCGATATGTGGACTGTGTGCCACATCGTGCATTGAACATTCCAGTTTTCTCTCAAATAGACAACGGAAGAGAGATGAGCAAATGATGCTGCAAGAACAAACTGATCAATTTATGATGATTAATATATCATGAAGGGTCCGTAGGGAACAAGGAGGGAATGAGGAAATATAAATTTTATGGTCAAGATGTGTTCCCTAGCGCGTACCCCACCGTCTCCATGTACGAGTTAAAGTGCATGTAACTTCCCTCCTGTACCAGCTATGAAGACGCAAATACATTTGCGTCCAACGTCAACATGTCCTCTTTCAGACCCACCCTGAATGGGTTGGATAGCCCGTTCCTAAGTATGCTATGCCAACGTCTTTTTGTAGTATACTTCTACGTTTTTTCAGCTCTAGCTGAGTAGGCCCTGAATTTCTGCCACCGAGCCTCTTTTCTGGCTTCTGACTCCAAGGGCCTCTGCTCAGGCTGCCTCTGTACCCGTGAACTCTGACTTACTTTCAGCGCGGCCCCTCGCGCTCAGCTCAGCCTGCTGCCTGCCAAGATTGACTATAACCTTCGAGTTATCTGTTCCGCTCCCCGAAAATACATTCCTGCCTGCTAGCTTCAGTAAACATCTTCCTCAGCTGCAGAGCCAAAGGGCCGGCCTGTCTCTGTGCAAATAATTCAAGTAATTCATAGCCCTGTTGCCATGCTCCCATGGAAGGCCCATGCCCCCACGCTTCTCATACAGACACTCAGGCGCTTATGCACGCACTCACAGTCAGTATAGAATAGCTTCTGCCCTAGAGACCTTTCCGCCCAGATAGCTTAGTTCCTAAACACCAGATATCGGATATGATAGAAGCACAAGTTGATCTGACATGCCAGACTTCTGTCTCTTTCCGTCAGTGTAAATGTCAAGTCCCCTGCACCCTCCAGCTTCACGTCAATCACACGTCATGCAGCTGCGCGCGCATCCAAGCTTCCGATTTCTGCTGACATTGCAACATTTCTGTTAGTGCCACCCCTTTTGTGACACCTACCTGTGACGTTTCTAGCACACACCTCTAGTTCACGCCTTCTGATTACGTACTTGTAACACGTGTATACTGTTATCTTGTCTTCTCTCAGCTGTTACGCCTACTATAACTGTTTCTTATGACATGAATTAAGTATATAAGCTATGTAATGTAATAAAAGAGCGCTCTATCCCTTCTGACACCCCTGTGGTGGTCAGAACATGATATCCTGGTCTAGACCATTCCTTTTTGAGGAATAAAACCCCTAAGAACTCTAACACCACGGACTCTGTTTTCTTTCTTTCCGATTGAGTTATTATTGATTAAGTACTTACCTGCATAGAAATTAAGAGAGTAAATTAATTATTTACGTCATGCCCCTGATTTTAGCGTTATTACCCCACAGGACCTCCCCGCCTCCATACCCAGCCCGTTAACCTGGCTCAGCCACGCTCGTGTTGACGTTGGCCTCCAGGCAAAGTTGAGTCTGGAGTCGGCCTTCTTTCAGTCTCGCTCTCTTCTGCCTCTCGTCCGCTGCAGATTGTGAGAAGTTGGCCTGATATATAATGTTCACTATTCTAGTGAGCACTTTGTATCAGTCCAAACAACCCTTATTGATGATTGGTTGTAAGTCAACCTTATAGACCAGCTATCCTAGTAGCATGGACAAGAGCAGTCTTTTGGCTAAACTCTAGAGGGCGTGTTAAGCCAGCTGTTATACCATCACATATACCCCTTGAACACCAAGTGAAAGGACACCACACAAGTTGTTATGAAAATAAAAGGATATTTATTTATAACACAACAACCCTGGACTCTTTAGGAGGACAGGGTGCTAAGCACAATACAAAACTCTTAAAGTAATACTGAAAGTCGCACAATTTACACAAATGCCAGAGGGGCACGAAAAACCATATACTACAAAAGTGGAATGCGAATTACTAGCAGGTAAGTAACTACTCTCAGAGGCTTTAGAACCGCTGGTTGGACCTACAATGCTGAACCCTTAGATTAGAAGCAGGAGGCTGAGGAAAATGAAATTTTACATGGCCAGTATGTCCCCTGCATGTACCCCAACGTTTAGTGTACTTGCATGTCACTCATGCATTTTCCCTCTAAGGCCTGCAATAATAATGCCTCTGCATTTCCGTCCCACATTTGAATGTCAGTTACCAAGCCTTTCATAAAAGAAACGTTAATTCTGCACTGAGGCCCATGTTGCCATGTGTTTGCATTGTGCACGTTTACAATTGAGATGAACCCATTTTGTGGCTCAGCCTGAGCCAGTCTCCGAATTAAGGTTTTCAAGCCTCCAGACACTGTGAAAGCTGCAGCTCAGCTACGTATCCCTGACCTCTCGCATACTTCTTGCTCAGCCGAGAGGGGCCCAGCCCGGCCTGCCAAGACAGTATTTTGCAAAACAGTTATCTGCTTGCTCCATGAAAACACATTCCTGCCTAGTGAAGAAGGTAAACAGAACCCGTCTGCAGAGATAGGGCCTAGCTTTTCTGTCTCCGTTTAAGTGATTTGCAGAGCTCGCATCCATAGAAAGCACATGGCCCCACGCAATGCACGAAGAAATATATGCCCACACTGGCTCTTGGTGATGAGCAACCTTTGCTTGAGCGACCTTTGCTTCAGATAATACATCATTCAAACTCAAGATATCAGATAATACCAGACGTGCAGGTCGCGCTGACACTGAAGGCTTCTCTACTAGACCGAAAGTCAGCTCCCCCCAGCTTCCCCCAGTTACACGTCAATTGCACGTCATGAACAAGTTGCGCACACAAGTAGGGCAAAGGTTCCAGCTTGCCATGCAGACCCCCTCCATGTATCCACCCACCTATGACTCACCTATGACTCCTCATGCACGCCCACATGCTCTTATCTCTCTCTTTCTCTGCCTGGAGCGCTCCTCCTTCTCTATGCAATTCAATGTATTTTCAATGTATAAATATTGTACTCTGTGAATAAAGTTCAGAAGACCCTTCCTGAACCTTAGTCGTGTGCAGAGTGGAAACTCATGCGCAATGCGGGACAAAGTCTATGGAGGCTAGTAAATGCAAAGTTAGTGTTCTCGGGCGAACCCGACTAGGTAGGTCAAAAACGAAAGTGGATCTGGACACTTAGAGAGTGGTACCACGCTGGAGCACCGTGTTATTCGGTTTACCTAGCCCAGGGGCTGCGGTTGCATAGGGTTCAAGTGACGTCGGGAATCCTCGTTGACGAACCAGGAGCCTGAAGTAAAAGTTTCTGGCAGGCGACCAGTGAAGATGTTCCGGGCTGATCCAAGGATGGATCAGTGAAGAAGGATACCTGTAAGCAGAGGGGACCGAGTTCTGAATCACTAGCCAGTGATTAGGTGGGCACCAGGATGGCACCGGACGAGGTCACTCAGCCAGGTGAAGAGGTGACACTGGATTCTGCTGCTGCACGGACCAGGGCGCTGATGTCGACCAGGCTGGAGGTCTGCGAGCTGTCCCACGTCGGATGTCTGCTGCTGGCGATGCTGGATTCGTTGAAGGAGGCAACAAGCCTTGGCTATGGCAAGCCCACGCGGCGACACAAAATTGCGTCTGGAGTGGACCAGGAAGGTCCGAGGAAGTTCCCCTTCAAGAGGAGACAAGGGCCAGTCTAGAGGAGCTAGACCAGTGGTGAAACAAACGTAGGACGTCGTCTGGAGGGTCACTAGCCAACGGGCAAGTGACCGGACAACGTGGCAAGCAACACAGAAGCAAAAGGGCCCCACGCAGATCTGGTGGATGCTAGGGGGCTGGTCTTCGGTGCTCGTGCTGCTTGGTGTTGGGGCTTCTCTTACCCCAGTGCACCCACTCGAGGGTCCCTCGGCGGTCGTGCTGGGTCAGTGTCGTGCTGGTTCTGATGATAGCCGGGTCCTCTGGTCTCGTCGCACCCACGGTTCTCAGCTGTGCTGTAGAGGCAGGTTGAGGTCAGAGATGGCAGGGAGTCTGGGTCTCGTCGTGCTGGTCAGTCTGGTTCCGGAGGAAGGACGGGCAGCAAACCGCAAGATACTTAGTTGGTGCCTGCTGCTGCAGGGTGACTACTCCTTAGTCACAAGGGAGAAATCTTGAGAAGAAGTCGAGAGTTCCTTTCGTAGAAAGTTGTTTCAGGATTCAAAGATGATCTAATTTGGAAGGGTCCCCGCTCCTACCTTTATTCTAAAGAAAGGGGCTGGAACGCGACTAGGTCCTGCCCATGGGTGGGACCAGGAAGGGGGGTGGTTACACCCCTCTCCCCTGTCCGGACTTTCCCCAGCTCAGGGGCTGGTGTGCCCCTGGAACTGGTTCAAGCCGGCATATGCACAGTGAGCACCGGGGTGCCACTTGCAGTCACCTTCCTCTCAGCCCTGCCTACCTGGGATACACAAAACCCTGTCTGGGATGGTGCTAGCACCGCCCCTGACAGGAAACCCTTTGTCCAAGCTCTCCTTGCTGGAAGGACTCCCAGCAGCAGGAGGTCAGACTTGTGTCTGTGGTGGCAGCATCCATTTTGTGATGCTGAGGCTTGAGTTAACTTTAACCGGGATTCACAGTTACATACATGTCGTGTCCCTCTAGAAGGGTGGAATGCTAACCCCGTCGCCAGAATTGGCGAGGGGTTAGTATTTCAATTCGTATGACACCTTACTCGACATGTTTTGATAAAGCGATACCAAAGTTGGCAAATAACCGCGAGGATTATAAGGCACTTAAGAGTATATGGTATGCGTTATCATGGAACAGCTATTAGGACTTGGTTCCGCAAGCTGCAAACGGGCTCAGCTCATGCCAGAGCACCATCTCACATAATTCCAAGCACTCTGCCTTCAGGATTGATAAGGCCTGCCATAGGAGTGACTGATAGGAATATATGTGTCCATTTTAGGGTTAGATATAGGTATACTATATCTAAAGCAAAGGGTGATTACACCACCTTGCCCCAGCTGTCGTGCAGCCAGTTGTCTCAGATTTGGATGGCCAGCCAGGGGTGGCATAATACATGCTGCAGCCCCTGGTAGGCCCTGGGTACACCTATGCCCTGGGTACCTAAGGTACACTGTACAGGGACTGATAAGGTGACTCAGTATCCAATTAGATATGTACCTAAGGTACATGGAATCCAGAGAGCAGTAGGCCTGGGGCCCTGAATAGCAGGGGCCCAGGTCAACTAAGTCGGAAAACCAGCAAAACACCAGGCAAAAAGTTGGGGGCAACCATAGTCCGGTATCCACCCTCCTACACAACCCCCCCCCCCCCCAAACGAAAGGAGATAAGGCTATCCTTGACCAGGTAAGCCTATATTGCCTGGCCACCCTCCTACACAGATTTCCCCGAAAGCTGTGTAAACGCCTTTCTCCTCCGCTTCGTCAGTGTCGTCACCCGCTGTCTTTTCTCCTTCCTCATTCTTAACCAATCGAGTTGCTCTTTCTTCATGAGTGGGAGTGGTCTCATCCCCCTGGAACGGCCAGTTAAAGGCGCTTTCTATGTTTTCTTCCTGACTGGGAGATAGTATCGGAGGGGTATTCCAGCTCAACTCGTCCTGTGGAGAAGGAACATAAGGTAACGCAGGGGCAGGAACGGACCACCATTCTCTGTTGTCTGGGATTGGATTTAGCAGCCGGCTCTCTTTGTCACAATGCAGTAGCACATTTGCGTGAGATAAGCAGTGGGTTATGGGATTTGTATTTTGTGCCGCACAGGCAGCTTTGGGAAGGGCAGACAGAGTCATGTAGATAATGAACATGTACACAGGAGGGAGTGGGTAGGTTCGTTGTTTAAATTGGGGGATATCACGTGGGAGAATGTAGTTGAACATTTTCATGGAGGTGGTTTGTAAACTAGCTGAGTTTGTTGTTGAGCGAGGGATGACGTTTTTGCAGGTAATGTGGGAAATCTGTGTTTGTTGCGGTACTTGGAGCCGGATGTGAGCTTGTTGAATTGAAGTGTACATAGTGGGGTTACACAGGGAGATCGGAAGGTATGGAGGAGGGAGTGGTTACATCTGGGGAGTTCACAATGGGGGTGTCATGCAGGAGAGGGTAGAGTGGAGGTTTTGAAAGCAGATGATGTTGGTTTAAAGCTTAGTGGAGAAACAAAGGTTTTTTCAGGCACATTTAAACATTTGCGTTTGTTTGTCTGTGTGGTCACACAGGAGGGATAATTAGTCACTGAGTATATGAAGGTGCACATAGATTAGCAAGGCATGTAGGGTATATATACACTTTGGGTTTATTGTGAGAAATCAAATGGGTGTCGGTTCAGAATAGCAGAACACTGGTAGGTGAAGGGATCTGTTCCTTAATGTATGGTTTAGAGCGTTTATATAATGAAATGAGCAAAGTACAAACTATGTTACATGTCTAATGCACAAAAAAAGTAGTAATGGTGGTTTTTAAATTTGCAGTTACCCCTGAAGAAGGGCTACTGAGCCTGAAATGCATTGGGTTGAAATGGAAAATACTCCCTAGGATGAATAATTCATTACCAATCGTGCTGTAGAAATAGAACTGGATGGGCATATCCATAGCATTAGAAGCATTGGAAAAGCATCACACCTTACATGTGGATGGAGAAAAAAAATGAAAAAGACATTGGACTACATTTTTATTAAAATTATTAAAAATGGACCACATTATTAAAATGGAATACTTGTATGTACTTATGGACATTGCAGTTCTACTGGGACGGGGCCGGAATGGCGCTCCACACCTCATGGATTTATATAAGCGTGCCATTGGAGCATGGCAAGCGCCGATATGCACGCGTGAGTAAAACATTTATGGGAGTGCATTCTATCACTTATTTTGGTTAATCCTTGAACATTGACACAATAGTTTTCCACCCACTACAGATGATTTCTCAGTGGATATGCCACAAAGTGCAGCTGAAATAGTGAGTTACCAAGTTAAAAACGGAGATTCTGGACTTCTGTCTAAAGATTGGTAGTTTACAAACAAGTTCATGATTTTCTTTAAACAGGACTGTTGTGGCACAGGTTACATCAATAGAAAGTAAAAGAAAATCTATGGGCTAGTCCACTGTTCGCAAACACTTTGAACAATGTGAAAAAAGACAGGAGTAGAACAAATTCCTATCTTCCGTGGTTGTCCAAAAAAATATGCAGAAGACGGAACTATAGTTTGCCTTGCTAGCCGTGGTCCTCCATTAACACACATAAAAATGAGTTTGCCACTCTTTGTGTGTCAAGGCTCTTATGCAATAACGACAATAGCCATCGACTGCAGACGGAGTGCCGTACCGTGGCAGCTGCACTACAGATCATCAAGTTCTCTGTCCCTTCAGCGGAAGGGGATGCAGTTATGCCTTAGGGTAGCGCACTCTCCACCCTTTGTTTATGACGCGGCCGGCCCTGGTTGGGTTGTAGGCGGCTTGCTGTGTATAAATCTGTTTTCTCACAAAGGTGGTCAAGTCGTGGGTATTCCTCAGCACTGCATGGTGGGTTTGCACTTGGATGGTTGTTATCATGCGGAAAATGCCAGTAATTGTCTCACCACCTGCTATACTCTCAATAAACATATGTAATACTAAAAATGAGTTCGCCAATTAACCAGATTATTGGAGGAACTAGTTTATATTCAAGCATGATAATGATGATAAAAATGGGTCCTCTCACTTATACAAAGTTTTATTTGGTAATTTTACCCATCATAATATTTTGGGTAAAGTAGCCTTTAACTATGATGTTACATTTAATTCAATGTAAACAAGGAAAAGTAAAATTCTTATGCCTCTTAAAAAATATTTGGTTGAAGTAGGGAGTTATAGTTAGGACCTAGTTACCATAGGAACATCGCAACATTCTATTCCCAATAACTTTGGCGCCGGTTGACGAATCTTCGCAAATTTTTCAAAACTTTTGGCCCGCCCCAGTCCGCTCCTAACTTGAAAGTTGCGGGGGCCAAGAAAAAAGGGGGGGGGTCCCAAAACGTGTTTTCCCCATGCAATTTTCCATAGGAAACTTTATCCGCGGCTACAGCCCGAACTGCTGAACGGAATTACACCAAATTTGGCATAAAGGTAGCCCTTGGTTCAGAAATAACTCTTTTAGTTAAATGGTGTAAATCCGTTCAGTAGTTGCTGAGAAAATCAAATAAAACAAAATAGTGATATCTATGGCCGTGCACCCTCCCCATCACGAGCTTTATGCTAATTGGCAGTCAACACTCCAAACCAGGAAGTGTTGGCAGCCATCTTGTGCCTCGGTAGAACCTGGGACCTGGCCCAGGTGGGCCAGGTCCCGGAGGCATGCGAAAAAAAAGTGTGGGGGGCCCAATCCCCCCCCACACTGCCCCGGGGACCGCTTCCCCCGGGGTAATAAACTATACCAAATGCCAGTACTGTGCAATTCTTTAACCACAGATTGGACAGCAAAGAACCAAACTTTTGCTTCCAAAAAAAACCCTTTTCAGTTTCCGTTTACTCAAAAAAACTTTATTTATTGTCTTTTGGTTTTTAATTTCTTTTTCTTTTTTAACGCTTTTTCAGAAATTTCATAGAAATCTTTAATCATTCTCCTCTCACTTTTTTTCTTTTTAAGAGCCCCTTCCAAACACATACTTAACAATCACCCACTAAATAACATACTTAATATCGACATTCATACTGTGTCAGATTCATACATTGATTAAGCTACTCCTCACATCCATCCATACAAGTTCACTTCATTCACAGCCCTGCCTACCCTGGGACAACCTTACAGTCTTTTTTTGTGCTCCCGGAAAAGCGTATCTATTTGAATATTTCTTAATGACACAAAAAAAAGGTTTTACAATATAAGACCATCAGTACTTTTTTTGCATAGTTTGAACTGTATCAACAGAAATAATAATGATCTCTGATTGGCCTAAGCGACACTTAGGGTCGCATACGCGTTTCGAATCACCCGCACTGTGGGAATTCTCCTCAGGACCAACAATTTCTTAAAATCTTGACAGAATCTTGTCACTGTCTTGTGAAGTTTGTTTGCCTTGACTTTGTTGCACTACTCTGGAATGGACCACACACTTATGTGTCAGCTATGTTCTGTGTATCCGGTATCACCGTCTGATGATGGGCTTGCAAATGTGCATTCAATCACACTCTAGCTGGTTACGCGGCGGTTAGACACTTACCGTGGTCGGGTTTCTCGATCGCCGACTGTGTAAACAACAAGGAATAAATCCAAGCTCTCACGGTAACGCAGCAGTTCTTCACTCAAGTAATATATTGGGGGATTCGGACGTACTATCAGAAAATCAACTGGTCACTGAAAAACTCTGTGCTGATATCCCCAGGATTTATTGGTAGGATCCTGACGTTCTATTACAAAATCTATGGTTATTACCTTAGCTGTGAGAAAAAACTATGAATCATAGCAAAATCATCATATTCTATTTCGTTGGAATTGAAAAATCCTTGAGAAAGTCACATGACGTGACGAAACACGTGTCGGCTGTTATCTTTCGTGGACCAGGATGAAGAGGACATAAAAACTGCCCATAGTCCCTCATAATTAGAGAACATTTGTCCTTTTTTGGTCTTTGCTTATACATTTTTTGTTTTTAAAGAAGTACCTTATGTCTGTTAGAAAAAATGGTGATGTTTTATACATTGTTTGGAATTAAAACTCTTTGAGAACCTAAAAATTGTTGATTGCCAGTGATATTTGGATTGACACACAGAATGTCTCTTTTTGAACAAATGTAGACACAAACAGTTACTTTAGAGTGCCGGGATATCTGTATATAAAGATTGTGTTCCATAGGGATTGCTTGGCAAGAACTATGTACTTGAGCATCTAGGTAGTAGGGTGCATATTTATCCTGAGAGGCACCAACTCCAATTGTTTATTTAAAAACTGATGAATCTTTGAACCTACCACTTCTGGGTCCCCATCTGATTGTACTTGTATATGAGGTGCGCCTCCTTTGCATTGCTACCAGTGAGTTTGTATACAAAAGGCCCCCAGGGACCCCCAGGACTCAAGGGGACTTAATCCCCCAATTTACACCGCACCAGGGGGCCGTTTGCGCAGTGGTACAGGGAGGGGGCATGGCCTGTCACAAGCGTGCAAACGCGTCCTGTGGCGTGTTTTAAGTTGGGAAATAATTCCCCTTCAGTCATGAGGACCCCTGGGGGCCAACTAGCCCACCAGGTGCTTCCAGTAAGCGCCACTGCTTTGCGTTTCAGAGAGGTGGTCCAGGCTGTGCAATTTTTACACCCCTCTGCAACGCAGCTCTGTGGCGCTTAATGGAGGTACCTAGTGGGCTAGTTGGACCCTAGGGATCCTGAGGATTCAAGGGGACTTAATCTCCCAACTTAAAACAAGCACCGAGCGTGTTTACACAGTGGTGAAGGGAGGGGACGGGACCTGAGGTGACGTGTGCAAACACACCCTGCGGTGCGTTGTAAGTTGGGGAAATAATTCCTCTTCAATCCTGAGGGCCCCTGGGGGCCAACTAGCCCACCAGGTGCTTTCAGTAAGCGCCACTGCACTGCGTTGCAGAGAGGTGGTCTAGGGCGTGCCCCTTTTTACACCTCTCTGCAACGCAGCTCTGTGGTGCTTACTGAAGGTACCTAGCGGGCTAGAGGGACCCTAGGGGCCCTCAGGATTCAATGGGACTTAATCTCCCAAATTAAAACGGCCACAGGGTGTGTTTACACAGCAGTAAAGGGAGGGGACGGGCCTAAGGTGACATGTGTAAACACACCCTTTGACGCGTTTTAAGTTGGGGAATTAAGTCCTCTTTAATCCTGAAAGTCCCTGGGTCCAACTCGTCCACCATGTACCTCCAGTAAGTAACACAGAGCTGCGTTGCAGAGAAATGGTCCGAGGCCATGCCCCATTTTACACCTCTCTGCAATGTAACTCTGTGGCATCTACTGGACATACCTGGTAGGTTAGTTGGCCCCCAGGGACCCTCAGGATTCAAGGGGACTTTATCCCCCAACTTAAAATGCCCACAGGTAGTTTTTGCACACATCTCATCTCAGGACCCCCCCCTCCCTTCACCAGTGTGCAAACGCACCCCGTGGTGCGTTTTAAGAGGTCGTTTTAATCCCCCTGCCCTATTATATACTAGGGGCTTACAGAGGAGGTCATGCTAATTACAGGGGTACCCCAATGCATAGTGTTCCCTAGTGTATGTAGGTGTTTTCACTGTATTCTAAGTGTCTTTTAGCATACAACTGGCTCTAGGTCTGGTTAGTCAGAGTCAATTACCAACAGTACCCATCTGAAAAAGTTGTGGGCACAGGATGATTTTGTAACAAGGCTTCTTTCTGCTCCTCTGTTGGTTCTTTCTGCACATGTCTTGCTTCTTCCTGAACTTTTCTTCGTCTTTGAGGACTTCTGTTGCTTCTTTCTGCATTTCTTTTGCTTCTTTCTATGCGTTTTTCTTCTTTCTTCACATATACTACCTCTGTAGGCATAGTTGGAAACTAGCATTTAAAAAACCTTAGAAATTCACTGAAAAAACAATAGGTTTCAGGCATGTTATAGTTAGGAATTAACATTTAAAAAACCTTAGAAATTCCCTAAAAAAACATAGGTTTCAGGCATGTTATAGTTAGCTGGACATTTCACTCGTACAAAGCCATTGAAATTCCTCCGTTATAGTTAATTCTGCTAACTATAACTCGCGCACCCACAATGCACTGATGATGATGTCACATATTACATCATTCATGACATGGTCAGTGACATCGCTGATGACATCTCAAATGACATCACTGATGACATCATCCACGTGACAATCTGATACACCTGATCACACACTAGTATAACCTTTGATCACTCACTGTAAAATACAAAGTACCATTTTTGAAACTATTGACACACCACTAACAGTTTCTAAAAACCCACTCACTGATTCCTAGGTCTACACACACATCTACTCACTCAACTATAGAATCACTCATACATGTTGTCACTGATCAATAGAACACTATCAAATGCACTTATACACCTATATCGACATTGACACACCAGTACACATCCTAGTCAGTTATGCAATCATCCTATTCACTTATGCAAACAATCGATCACACTTACATTTACTCAGCTACACACTTATACAAACACCACCTCATTTAGTCATACAAATAGTAACTCATACTTAGTGTCTTATAAAATCACTATTACAAGTATACACTCATCCATACAGTCACGCACACAATCACTGACTCTTATGTATAGTTATTTATATACAACTGTCACATACACTGCCTTTTATTTTTCTACTTTGTTGGAGCTATACCACTGAGAGATATATTTGCTCATCAACACACCCATAAACACTCTCACTCACCCAAACAACTGTTTCCACATGCACTCTTAACCTCATACACCTAGTGAATCAACTACTCACACATCTTTGCACAGTCACACTGCCCCACCCAACCACACACACATTCAGTCTCTGATACAAATACTCAGCCAACTATTCAATAATTAATATAGACTTTCATGTAGCTAGTGACCAACTGATGCAGCACCTTACACAACAACAGACAGTGATACAGACATTCACACAGTTTAGTCACTAACCAATGTATTTAGTAAGACACTTTTAATTACTCACTTAAACAGTCAATCACACAGTTACTAAATCCTACCTGCAGACACTTATACATCCACTAATTGTTCAATGCAGATTGCTATATATGTATATATATATATATATATATATATATATATATATCAAAGCTCTCTCCCTCCCGGTCCCGGGTGGAAATAAGGACAGCACACACGGGAATTCTCCTTAGAAGCTAAGGAGAATTCCTGTGTGTGCTGTCCTTATTTCCACCCGGGACCGGGAGGGAGAGAGCTTTGATATTTTGAAGCGCGAAGCTCTGACGCGCTTGGACTAGCACCCGCTGCAAGAGTGCCCCGGACTTTGGAGCAGTGAGCCAGGATATATATATATATATATATATATATATATATATATATATATATATATATATATATATATAATATTTAAAAATTAAACAAAAAGAATTCACTGAATGATGTCATCAGTGATGTCATCAGTGATGTCACTGACCATGTCATGAATGATGTAATATGTAACATCATCAGCAGTGCATTGCGGGCGCGCGAGTTATAGTTAGCAGGACTAACTATAATGGAGAAATTTCAATGGTTTTGTACGAGTGAAATGTCCAGCTAACTATAACAGTCCTGAAACCTATGTTTTTTCAGTTAAACTTTACGTTTGGATTTGGAGTGGCGTGCCTGAGCCGCGGAGTTAAGCCCTGGGGCTGTTTCAGCCCATCACGGAGACGCATCACGGTGCCACCGGTATGGGAGCGAGGAGCTTTTGTTGGTAGGTATTGAACAGCTACGTTATTGAGGTGTAAAGTTGCACACCCCACTGTGGTTTTATTTTTTTAATAATTAACGTGCTCCAAGGCAGGCAACTCACTGAAGGAGGATAGGATATTACACTACATCTACCATGAGGCCATTTGACCGGCCACGCCCACTGAGGCGGGGAGTATATTGCTGTGAAAATGCCAGAAAAAATGTTTGCTTTGGAGTTCGAGTCAGTGCCTCTGAAGAAGTAGAAATACGAAACGCGTCAGGCTGACTTTTCAAGATGCTGCTGTATTTGCATCCATTTCGCAAGCTGCTCCCAACAAAGAATAAAGCTGAAATTCCTACCTTGCTCGTGGGCTCCTCTTTCTTGCAGGCAAACTTTACGTTTGGATATATATATATACATCTATATTCGCTTCAAATTCCGTAACTCAGGACTTCCTGTGGTTCCGAAATTCCGGACCCTGCTGTGATATGGTACCGAGGTCCAACACTCGTGTCACAAAATATCGTCGTACCATGACGAATTTGGTATCGGCAGACCGGTAATGATTAGGACATTATCCCTGTGCATTTGTGTCGTGATTGAGCGATGCCAACACCCTCAAATCGTGGTTTCCGTTCTGAACCCTCGGACTCCATTTTGTGAACGGCATCCATCTTATGCCTTGCCCTCATATAAGCCAATTGATTAAGGTCGAGCTTGATCTGAAAGGACACGTCCACCTTAGCTGACTTCCCCATGACCTGGCCGAACTGACTCCACCGCCTCCAGCCAAACCTGTTTGGGCAGCTCCTCGCCCAGTGGCCGAGTAAGATATCATCAAAGCACAACATGCCATAAACCATTCACCACATACAGACCATGTTTTCTACACACATACACCTGTCCATGTTCCTTGTTTATGGCCAGTTTTATGACAAGGAGGTGCCCTGTTTTATTGGGGTTTCATCGATATCTGATTGTAATTCCGGGCTGGGCTGGGTCATCTATCACAAACTGGACATCTAAAATATGGGTTGATCAACATGACTGTGCGTTTTGCTCCATTGTGTAAATATGTATATGGCCGTATTGTAAACTCAAGAATTCTTGCCTGAAGTGTAATATCGTATATAAAAGGAGAAGGCTGGTTCTGTAAAAACGAACAGTCTCCTGAGAACTTACGGCCCGTGTTGTCGTGCTTCTAGGACACATGTTACTTGGTTGCAGCCAATAAAACTCGATCTCTGACTTCACCTAGAAGACTCTTGGTTTCTGTGGTCCGGAACAGGGAGAACTCAGAGGTCTTCGGGTGTTATCCCCTGGCACCACCGGGTTCCTAAAAACCCGGCACCTCATTCCATCCTACGGTAAAAAAGCACTCACGGGGGTCGTTTGGGTTATTTACTTTTCACCAACAAACAGACACTTCATCAACAGACGCGTTTCGGTAAAGAACCTTCATCTATGTTTACCGTAGCGCCATCTTAGACACAGTTTTAACCACATGTGCATATTATCACAATCAACGAAGGACTCAGAAATACAAAAAGAGTCATTACAAATGGAGCGCCATTTTTAAACAATCAAATCAATGAAAGAAAGTTCAATAATGCCCATGGATGGGCACGTTATGGATATAAATATATACCCGGCTTTCCAAAACAATTGTATATACAATTGAGGCTGTGATAAATCAAAGCATACTAATCCTGCCCTGTATGGGCATGCAGTGAAAATACATAAATACTGCCCTGTATGGGCTTGCAATAAAACTGCAAGGTTTGTGTCTAATGTAGACCATCAATACATCATATTCACACACATATATACATCTAAGAAGAAAGAAGGAAGGAATGTCAGAACCACGCCAGAGAGAGGGCGACCTGGAAGATCTGCGGGGAGGAAACAGAGATAAAGGATTCTATATACATATATACATATATACATCTATACATTTCAGAAATCAGGCTCAAACTGAATTTACATATATATAGTAAGTTGACATGCCTGGATCGTATTAATCACTTTTTACAGCATATCCAGGACTGTATACGTGGCCTTAACAGTTGATATAAATTCCATCAAGTTATTCTCCCAGGTGTATTGCAAGTTCCTCACTGCTGTTCAAACCCAAAGGATGCTTGGTGTGCATATCAATGATATACCTCGACTCCAGTCTCCGGAGCCGAAGTAATCTGTCCCCCCCTCTAGGATTACTGGGACCATGATCAAGCCCAAAATAACTAAGCAGATCCCTGTTGCGCTGATGTACTTTATCAAAATGACGCGCAACAGGGTATGCTTCATCACCTTTTGCAATGGCCCGCATGTGCTCCAGTATTCTCATCTTCATGAGATTGATCGTGCTTTCCACGTAACGCAGCCCGCACAGGCAGGTTAAACAGTAAACACTGTAGGTGGTGGTGCAAGTAAGGAACCTTCTGATCTTTCTGCGGATTCCTATATTGGGAATTTCATAGGTCAGAACTCATTTGCTGATTGTACAAGCTTTACATTTCCCACAGGGGAAAAACCCTTGCATGGATCCAAAAGCTGATTTAGGGGTTTCTGCCATGTAACTGTGCACCAGATCGTTTTTTAATGATATCGCCTTCCTAAAGGTGATTAAAGGATTGGAAGGGAGATCAACGCTCAGTACCTCATCAGTTTGTAATATGTGCCAACTTCTTTTCAAGATCTTTTTAAGTTGGGTTGAACTTTTGGAAAAAGTAGTTAGAAGGCGGAATTTCCCCCCATTTGCAGAGTCTTGGATTCTCCTGTCTTTGGTCTTTAAAAGGCTATCTCTTTTCAGTTTATTTGCTCTTTCAAGAGCGTTATTTAGAATCTTGCGGCTATAGCCCCGTGCCTGAAAACGTTGCATACTGGCTTTGGCTGCACTTTGGAATTCTTTCTCATCTGTGCAATTACGTTTAATCCTAAGAAGTTCCCCGTAGGGGATACTTCTTATAAGATTAGAGGGATGGCTGCTAGACGCTTGCAATATAGAATTGCCTGCTGTCGGCTTTCGGTACAATCTGGTTTTTAATTCTCCTGAGTCTATATAGATATTAATATCCAAATAGTTAACGGAGGACTCACTAACTTCACCAGAGAATTCCAGATTGAGTTTGTTCCTATTGAGGACATCAATGAATTCTTTAGCCGTCTCTGGTGGACCATTCCATACGACAAACACATCGTCGATGAAACGATACCACCCCACAATCTGTTCAGTCCACTCTTTGTTGGCCTCCCCCCAGGCCACCTGCTCCTCCCACCAGCCCACGAACAAGTTTGCGTAGCTGGGGGCGAAGCAGGTGCCCATCGCTGTCCCAGACAGCTGTCTGTACAGTTGTTTCTGAAATAGGAAGATATTGTTAGCCAAACAAAATTCAACAAACTCCAAAACCATTGAGCTATGTTGTGTATATTTAAGTGGACGATTGTCTAAAAAGTACTTGGTGGCTAAGAGACCATCTTCGTGTTTAATCGAAGTGTAAAGGCTCGTAATGTCCAACACCATCATGGTGTATCCCTCCTCTCACTTCAAGGTAGCCAATTTGTCCAACAAGTCTGTGGTATCCCTGATATAGGATTTCAGAGTCTTCACATGTTGTATCAAGAAGAAGTCCACATAGGTGGTTAGATTTTCAGTTAGGCTGCCTTGAGACGCCTTAATTGGCCTGCAAGGGGGCATGGTCTTATTCTTGTGCACCTTAGGTAGGTGATAAAATGTGGGTATTATGGGATTTAAGCGTCTCAGAAATAGGAACTCATCAATGTCCAGAAGTCCTTTATTGTGCCATCTAGATAACATCGCATGGTAATCCACAGTACTTCGTTGGTAATCATTAGTTGTGATCGCCATATATGTGTCCTGGTTGTTCAGTTGGCGGAATGCTTCGATGTCATAGTTCTGCTTTGTCTGAATGACAATATTGCCGCCTTTGTCAGCAAGCTTGTAGACGACACCCTCATCATTACTCAACTCAATCAGAGCTTGTTGTTGTTTCTCCGTGAAATTTCCATCTGGAGATCGCCGATATTTTTGTCTCCGTCTAAATTGGGTTAAATCTTTCACCACCGCCTCCGCAAAGATATCTATGGAATACACTGCCATCTGTGGATGGAATTTCGATGCCAGTTTAAAAGACGTGAGTCCACCCAATTGTTCGGTGTCAGTCACAGCCAGCTGTTGGGTTCTACTTTAGGACATCAGATCTTCTTCAGTTCTTAATTCCTCCAGGATCACAATTGTTTCCAAATCTTTCACAGCCAAGAGATCCGATACATGGCGCATTGCCAGCTTTCTTATTGGGTTTGCCAGTATGCGGTCTAGTCTTAAAATACTTATGAAGTTTCAGTTTACGCGTAAACTTGAATAAATCAATTCGCGTTTGTGTAAATTCCATTGTTTTTTGGGGACAGTACGTCAATCCTAGCTTGAGTACCGACTCCTCAGTGCTCATCAGTTGTTTATTCATAAGATTGACTATGGTAAGATTCTCCTCCATCATTGTCGTTTTTTGTTGTAAATCTTCTTGCTTCTTGTTGCTGGTGGGGAGACATTGTTTCTTACGGCCCCTCTGCCCCCTCCTTGTTTTCCTCTTCCCGATTTTTCCGGGGGTTTGCTCGCTCCCCCTTTCCGCCAAGATTGGCGGATCAGTTTGAATTCCTTGCGAAAAGGAGTACGGACACGTCCTGATCTTTAGGTTCCAGCACCTTCTTCTTCCGATGATTCGTTTTTGGTTACCTCTGATTCTGAGGTTGCCGGAGCCTCCGCTGTTCCACTTGTCGTTTGGACCACAGTCTTGCTTTTATTCAGTAACTCCTTCCGTGGGGTGTCATATTTTTTCGCGAAGGTTAGAATCCTTCCATGGGCATAATCAGCTTCATCACGATCGAATTTACTTTGTTTTCGTAATTTGATCTTCTCTTCATAGGTTTTAAGACGCTTCTTCATTTGATCTCTGTATTCCCCAATCTTCACTTGGTCCTCCTCCTTCTTTAGTTCTTCCTCTAAAGTTTCGATATCTTTGAGTGCCTTTTCACGGTCGCTCCATGCGAACTTTACCAAAATCCGTAGACTCCCTTCACAGGATGCTGCAGTATGTTCCGCCCATTCATCCAGTAATAATGGGTCTGGGGACTCGTAGGCAGGCACCGTGTAGATTCATAGACCTCTCGGGACCCTATTGACTTAAATATACTTTTGGAGGGAAGTTCCCTCCCACCATTTCCTTATTTCGCGCTCGTACAGCCGTTCGAGCGCGATATATTTGGTGGTAACAGTCGTTTTAGTGGGTTCACTTGGGGCTTGTGGAGTGGAATGAAATTCCCAATATAGGAATCAGCAGAAAGATCAGAAGGTTCCTTACTTGCACCACCCCCTACAGTGTTTACTGTTTAACCTGCCCGTGCGGGCTGCGTTACGTGGGAAGCACAATCCATCCCATGAAGATGAGAATACTGGAGCACATGCGGGCCATTGCAAAAGGTGATGAAGCATACCCTGTTGCGCGTCATTTTGATAAAGTACATCAGCGCAACAGGGATCTGCTTAGTTATTTTGGGCTTGATCATGTTCCCAGTAATCCTAGAGGGGGGGGACATATTACTTCGGCTCCGGATGCACACCAAGCATCCTTTGGGTTTGAACAGCAGTGAGGAACTTGCAATACACCTGGGAGAATAACTTGATGGAATTTATATCAACTGTTAAGGCCACATATACAGTCCTGGATATGCTGTAAAAAGTGATTAATACGATCCAGGCATGTCAACTTACTATATATATGTAAATTCAGTTCGAGCCTGATTTCTGAAATGTATAGATGTATATATGTATATAGAATCCTTTATCTCTGTTTCCTCCCCGCATATCTTCCAGGTCACCCTCTCTCTGGAGTGGTTCTGACATTCCTTCCTTCTTTCTTCTTAGATGTATATATGTGTGTGAATATGATGTATTGATGGTCTACATTAGGGCAGTATTTATGTATTTTCACTGCATGCCCATACAGGGCAGGATAAGTATGCTTTGATTTATCACAGCCTCAATTGTATATACAATTGTTTTGGAACGCCGGGCATATATTTATATCCATAACGTGCCCATCCATGGGCATTATTGAACTTTCTTTCATTGATTTGATTGTTTAAAAATGGCGCTCCATTTGTAATGACTCTTTTTGTATTTCTGAGTCCTTCGTTGATTGCGATAATATGCACATGTGGTTAAAACTATGTCTAAGATGGCGCTACGGTAAACATAGATGAAGGTTCTTTACCGAAACGCGTCTGTTGATGAAGTGTCTGTTTGTTGGTAAAAAATAAATAACCCAAACGACCCCTGTGAGTGCTTTTTTACCGTAGGATGGAAGTCCTGAGTTACGGAATTTGGAGCGAATATTGATTTGTGGGAGCACCCACACATTGAAAAGCACCCGCCTGTGGGTGCCCTGCCCAGGTGTTCTTGGAGCTTTATATATATATATATATATATATATATATATATATATATATATATATATATATATATATATATATATATATATATATATATATATATATATATATATATATATATATATATATATATATATATATATATATATATATATATATATATATATCCTGTGACAAGCATAATGACAGCGATAAAACTTTGTATGTTGAGTTAGTGATCATTTCATATTCCTCCATTCCTCCTTAGGTAAATCCTCACCTGAAAAATCATCACCAAATCACCACCTTTTCGGTGGATCTCCACTGGCTCTCCTTGCATGCCCACCCCTTCAGCAAAAGCATCTGTATCATTATCACAAAGCCATCATTACCAGCACCTTCTCATATCTGACTGACAATTTTTGACGGCTCTCACTCACATCCGGGAAAACATCAGAATGGAAGCAAACAAGTGTAAAAAGAAAATTCAACAGACCGTCTCATCTATGTACCTAGAAGTTGGAAGAACAAGCCTGTATCCATCAGGAATGCCCCACCCTACTTTAGTGTATGAAAAATCTGAAGATGCAACTCTTTAAAGCGTGCTATTTCAGGATACAGAAAAAGTCCACCACTACTCCAAAACCCAGTTACCGCTCCAGTCACTTGTTGATTGTATCTTTTCCTATCACGCTATACATTTTTTTGCAGGAATTTGACTAGGTTAGCTCTATACAAATATTACATACATACACAGTTACACAAAAATCTATGCAAATGCATATCTGTCAAAGAAACCACACATACATTCAAATTCTAATTGCCTGTACATAATTGTGCATTAAGGTCACACTAGTCTAAATCTAAAGTAGCTATGCATTTTCAAACATGAAATCAGAACAGTGCACAATTAAATTTTTACTCTTAGAAATCACATATCTCTCCAATCACAAGTGACTGTGGTTTTGCCTTGGACCGTGTAGGGCACTCAGTTACATATCGACACAATACAAGTAAGACTCATGATATTAGATGACATTTCTTAACATTCAAAGAGAGGAGAAGGACAAGCAAGTCTAAGACATACAGAAGAATTGTGGATTGACGATTTGAAAGTTATAATTTGATAAAGTGAACTAAATCTCACCACGTAACTTGTTACCTATGACAGTCAGGTTGTATGCTAGGAGGATGTTACGTGTAATGATGTTATTAGCAGGAGTACTTGTGAATGGTTGACAATGAGGAGTACAAACGTGAGCAAGCAACTTTTTAACCCCTCCGACGCTGATGACGAGCTCAGCTCGTCATGAAGTACACCTCTCGTACGCTCATGACGAGCTGAGCTCGTCATGAACCGTGGGATTTTTAAAACTTCAGCGCACAGCGGGAAAATGCGCCGCACCGATAGTGTTAAGGGTGTAATTTCATGTTTAATTCTGACATTTAAAGGGATTAATTTTGTCTACATTATAGTAAACACTGTGAACATCTTTCAATTAAGTCTGAAATGTTTGCATATTACTGCAATGTTTCTCATGGGACGTTTTAGTATTATTTTAAAGAAGATGATGAATCTACTACTAAATGTATACTTTAAATATTAAGAAAGGGCTCAGGAAACTGATCGGTGTTATAGTGTAAAATTCCTTTATTCATATGGAGTGCCCAGAGAGGTTGACTGGTTCCCAGATAAGCTGAATTAGAGTATACATTTCTTTCGTCTTTAAGGATACTCTCCCAGGCGCTGTGGTTATTTAAAGACATTCAGCAAGTGCAAGAGATTGATATTCACTTTGTTCTATTATATTGTTATTCAGTTCTTTGTTATTTGCGTTATTAGGTGCAGTTTTTTCTAATGCATATCTCAACCCAAACTATAATGTCATCGGTCTCGCGAGTAACCCGTAACTGTACAATGAGGCATACTTGTCCACCAATTCTTAATCTCCAGCTGAGAAATCTTTATTTTACAAAAAGGTTCCAAAATCTCAAAATCAGACACTTTGTCCTCCCTGGCTCTACTAGCTATCCACAGTGCATCATGCGTAATCAAGTAAGAGTGTCACCAACCCCTACAACAAAATGAAGGAAATGGGTATGAGGCCATAAAGCATCAATAAAGGGGAAACAGCCATTCTCTCTTAACACAGATAGCACCAATGCCGGTAAATCACCAGGGGAGGCATGGTTTCAACAATTAGATAAAGGAGAGGAGAACTGTGCGATTAAACAGCTACCTGTGATATGTACGGCCTGGCTCAATAAACTAGACCATTTGGACATTTGAATTATTCTTATGCTAAGGAAGGGAGAACAACATGCATTTCCTTCTCATTCATCTCTCTGTTTGTCTATGTAAAAGACTATAGTGTTTAGCTGGGAGGATTAAAAAAACACTTCTCCCACTGCCATGTTGACACTAGTGTCAGGGGAATTAGCCCAAGCACAAAGAAAAGATTCCTTTTTAGATCGAAGCCTTGCAGACAGCGCAGCTCCCTGGTTGCAAAAAGATTTCTTTTGGACATTCTGAAAGCTTCCCTAGAATTGCATTCCCAACCATTGCTTACCATTGGCTTTGTAACTCACATTTATTTGCTGGATTTATTTGTTGTAGCCTGTCCAGATTGAGTCAGTCCATTCTGTGGAGCATAGCCTGCTTACTGTATTTTTCCAAGAGTGCTTACTTTCTATAAACAGGCCTATAAAGTTTGCTTTCATATTGTCAAATTTGGTGTGCATTCACAGACAGAAGTCAAATGCCAGGCTCTATCTTCCAAAGAAGCTTGGTGTTTAATTTAATTTCTCTGACTTCAAAGTGAGAGGATTTATCTGACAATCTTGCTGGGTATGGGAAAGGATAGGCTTTTACCTAGCACACAAAAAAATTTAAATGTCTGTATATGAACTGTGCAAATACATCAGAATTAGGAAAGCACAAATCAAGCACTTTTTTTGTAATTCTGAAATGTAGTGGAAACAAATATTTTAATACGATCAAAAATAACCAATACATTAGGTGATGCCATTTCCACACCTTATCGTTTGAGCTCTGTTTAGTTTAATCAGTTAACCTGTAGGTGCGAATGTAACGGTCATCTCAATTGAAAATGTATTGTCTGTTATGGCAGTGTGCTGCCACACCATGCATACTCCAATCTATAACACTCTATGCCAATTTACTACACTCTACACCCCGCTATGCTGCTCCATTCTATGACACTTTATTCCACTCTACGCTACTCCACAACACTTTACTCCACTCTCCACTAATCCACTCCATGCTACAAAACTGTACTCCACTCTATGACTCTCCGCTGCACTCTAACGACCCTCCACTCTACGACCCTCCCCTCCACCACCCTCCACTCCACTTTATGATGCTCTACTCCACTCTATTACGCTCCATGCTACATAACTCCCTCCAAAGCCATTTTATTACACTCTACAACAGACTACTCCCCTCTACTCCACACCACTGCACTGTATGCCACTCTATGACACTTTGCGACACTGTACTCCACTCTCTGCCATTCTACGCCACTCCACACAACTCTCTCTATGGCACTTTACTCCATTCTACAGAACCCCACTCTATGACACACTACTCCACTGTTTCACTCTGTGCCACTCTACTACACAACACTCTATTCCACTGCACTCTAAGAAACTCTACTTCATGACACTCCACTCTACTCCACTTCACTTCATGCCACTCTCCTCAATGCCACCAACTTTCAGCCAGGCTGAACAGCAGTCACATGTCTAAACCATTGGCGTAGCCAATAGCTCTTGCATAGGTGAGACCTATTGGCTTTGCCAATGCTTGTTCTGAAGATATGCTGTAGGAAGAAATGAAACTGAGACGAGCATACTGAATGGAGTTTCACAATGGTGCCCATAATGTTCCTGTATACACAACCACAAAGCATGTGATGACTGATCAGTCACACTTCTCCTCAACAAAGCATTGAAAAAGAAAGAGACGCAATGTCCAGGCACAGAAAGAATTCTGAATAGAAATTACCCTTCTACAGTGGCGGGAGACTGCTACAACTTCATCCTCGTTCAGGAGCCTCCTTGCCATGTCCTCGATGGAGGCCAGCCTGCTCTCTGCTGATGTGTGCTCACCTCCATTGGACTGATGCGCATCCCTTTGAGAGCCAAACATAAAAAGGGGGCGGCTCCTCTCTTTGTCTAGTGAGAACAACATATTTCAATGAAAATGTTATAATGCCCTAATGGAAATCATTTCTGACAAACAACAACATAAAAAAACGCGTCGTGCTATCCTTAAATTCTCAAACCACCACAGACAGCATAACTTCTACAGAAAAGCTTAAGGGTGCCAAACGGGTCTCTTGCAGGAAAGAAGCCACAAAAGTAAAATGAAACATATTACCGGGCATATTTTTCTAAGGGCAAGTGCAACATTTAAAGAGTATTGGGCTTTTATATTTCTAAAAAGGTTTAAACAAGTCCGGTGTGAAATAAATTGCACTTGCGGAATGCACAAAAGATACCCACAGTCAAGAATAAAATAACTTGTAAATTAAGAAATCCTAAATAAAACTGATACTATTTCAGGACACAGAAAGGATTTTTATTTATATTTCCTGGTAGTGTTCTGCCAA
The DNA here is from genome assembly GCF_964263255.1 of Lissotriton vulgaris. Taxonomy (NCBI): domain Eukaryota; kingdom Metazoa; phylum Chordata; class Amphibia; order Caudata; family Salamandridae; genus Lissotriton; species Lissotriton vulgaris. Next base: position 1,044,249,277 of record NC_141693.1, on the reverse strand, counting down.
ACCGGATCATGCGAGGACACCAATAAATCCCATTGTGTTAAAGAGATTTCTGAATTTCGGCTTGTTCCATAATCCAATTGGTCTCATGAGACATGAAAAGCTTTCGAGCTCAAACAGAGACGACGGAGGAGCAATGGGATTCATTGCAAAGTGTCCCCACATGATGGAGCAGAGGTAATATAATGTTCATATCTGCTGTCATCAACCAGGGTCTTTCTCACTCGGATTTATAGCTGTAGACAACAAAAGTATTCAGTTACATCCTAAAACATCCGATTACTTTCATACAGAATACCACCTCGGTACAAAGGGTGCACTACTCTGAAAGAATGTGGATGCTTATGTGTTACAAGTAATCTGGGTAAGTCTCTCGGGTGGTACATTTTACATCTTAATCTGTAATATTTTGTTTGCTGAGCATTCCAATGCCACCTTCTTTAAGAGAGTATGTGTTTGATATGCTATTTCATGACACAAAAAGACACGTTTTCCATTAAAAGACGGATTTGAGTAACAATTATTCAGTGTACCCTGTCTGTGTAAAAATGAGTTTGCAAACTTTTACTTTTCAGAGAAGACCGTCTCGTCACCACAATAGATCCCCTTCTCGCTTGATAAGTGTTTGCTCTCGCTAGAAACTACCCATCCCCATCTAAAACGGATCCTCCGCCTCACTAGACTAGGTCAGTTCAGGTCCTTGCAAAGACTGACCTTTACCGCCCTAAGAGGCCTCCTTGCATCCGACACATAACATCCATAGTTCACAAGATCTTCTGCTCTCTAGGGCAGAGCTGCTCTTTTTCTACAGAGAGGAGCATCTTCATGTTTTAAGAGACCTTTGTAGCAAAGAGGATAAGCTGGGCATCTTCCTCACGGGATGTGCCTCTTTGTACACGAGCATGCTCACTCCCCATAGCTGATCGCTTCTGCCCTTGGACCTCATCAAAACAATGGGCCAACTCTTCGTTAAAGAAGTCCACTTCCCACCTGAAGAAGATCTTTCACCCCAACAAAACTCAAACAGCCCTCAGGTTCACTAGCGGAGATGACTTCATCACAGTATCTCATAGCCATGCTCTCCTCCTAATTGTGTATGAGGTACAAGAAAAGGACTCTGCATCTGAGTGAGCGTACAGGCACACGGACAGGAAATCACACTCCACACCATCTGGCAGTGAAAACCAGCAAAGTGCATGCAAGTGAAGTGAAACTCTGCTGCTTTACCCCTTTTCAGGCTTCTGATTACAAATTTCTGGACAACGTTGCCTGCGTACAGGAGAAGAAAGGGGGGGGACAAAAACGAGGAGAAATCAAATTTTTTGTAAACAATGAACTAGAAACAGAGGTGCATCTTAACTGGAAAGAACGAGAGAAGAGCAATGATAGGTAGGTTCTTTTCACCTTCCGATAAAACTAATATCATTTTACTACAGAACCATCATCTCTAATCATGAACCATGTTTTTTCATTGCATTCTTCAGTAATTCACTCAATTGAGCTGTCCCGGGTATCAGAACCAACCATCCATTCTTTAACGTCCTACTGGGTGAGCCATACATGCCACCTTCTTTTTAGTTAAACGGAAGTCCTGGAAGCAGGCGAGGAAGCCCACTGAGGAACTGTTTTTAATGTGTTTCTTAAATTTTCCTATTATAGCAATGAAAGTGCCTGACGGTCACCCTAGGTCGCTCTAAGAGACGCTAAACAAACGAGGAACGGAACGATTACTAAATCGACAACGATTAGAATCATTCACTGATCAAACTTTTCCGTGTCTGGTAAGGGCTGGTATGGGGCCAGGCAGCACTGTTCCGTTCTCAGGGCTCTCTGGAGGCTTCAGCGTTGTTGAAAGCATATTTAGAGAAACAGCCCAAACAATGCTTAGTCCACACTATGTGAAAGCATGGCGTTCAATGTGACGGTTTAATTAACAGGAATGATTTATAATTTCTATAAGAAAAGGGGACCTCAGTGGCCCGTTCTTTGGGAAGTTGAAAAGTATTTGTAAAGGCTTACTTGAAAAGCAGAATCACCAAAATATGCCGTTTGGCATAACCGTTCATGTTAGCCTCTAAAAACACATTTTAAATCTTTCATCCGAATTAATACCTTTTTTCCTGCATTTACATACTGTCTCGTTGCTGATTTGAATGTATGATGACAGAGTTAGCACTATTACACAATACCCAATTATTGACAACATAACAACAAAACAGTAGACCATAGTCTTCAATTCCTCATGGCCACTCAAACCATAATCACTCTGTAAAGCTTCCCTATTGAATCAGAGTTAATCTCAAAATCTCCTCCCTCACTTATAAAGTCCTATATCTCTTATTAAGTCCTATATCTCTTATAAAGTCCTATATCTCTTATAAAGTCCTATATCTCTTATTAAGTCCTATATCTCTTATTAAGTCCTATATCTCGACTCCCATCTCGCTAACAAGATGACCCTTCCATGTAAGAGAAAAAGCACAATTCCTTGAGAAGAGAAAAGGATTCTTCCTTGCAATTGCTCCGAGTTTCCTGAAACTACAACTCTTTATCTTGTATGCAACACTGTATCATCCATTAGGGAGACATATTGCCATTTTGTAGTTCTCTTTACTCTAGGCTACTCTAGACACTTTGACTTGTATGAGAGGTTTTCCCACATACATCCCTCACCAGAGTTACATCGATGGTTAGCTGTCCACACTCCTTCCCACTGCCTACATTAGTGGGGTACGGCGTATGCCCACTTTGAGATTCCGGAGCGATGATGTTCAAAGAAATATCAGTATACAGTAAAAAATCTTTGCCTCCCTTAAAGCCCCATCTTATTTGGCAATATAACACTGAAGACAATTACATTACACCCTTCACTTTTCTCCATACCATCACACTTCTCCATAATCACATGCTTTGGTACCGGTTACTCTACCTTGCAAACAAGATCTCCCACCACACTACCACCTCTGCTAAGTGTTTTTATCTGCCGCTGCTTTCTTCTTCTGTGGCGATCTAGCACCAGTTCTTTCAGAGTGACTCTTTAATTGCTTCCGGTTATGCTTAACGTTTATATGACCTTGCAACTCCATTATTTGCTGGTTTGGGAGCGACAAATTGTTGTCTTTTTTATATAAAACTGTAAATTTAATTTGCAAACATGTTCAGTTTGCAACCATGTATAATTCTTAAAACCCCAATTGAGCTTCATAAGCACTCAAAAACCCATAGAAATATATAAAATGATGGACAGGAAATTGTGACTAGCAAGGGATGTTTTTCACTGGGAGTTCTGAGTGACATAAAATTAACAACACAAGAGAAGCTACAGGTGTCTATTTTATTTATGAAGTTTTATATGTTAGCGCTCTCTCTCGGCTTTTTTCAAGAATTTTATAATGTTAGGGAGGATCTTGTTACATGTATTTATTCATTTGTGGAGTTTCATTGAAACATCACATCTAGTTCTCTATAAAGGATGCAGGTGAGGATTCATGAAAGGGGGGGGCATGTTAAGGCAGAGTTAGTGTCAATGTACAAGTTATTTTGGGTAAAGCACTTTCTGGTAGAGACTATGTAGTTGCAGAATCCTCACCTTTCGACTATTGGCCAGGCATCCGACTGGATCCCGGAAACTTTTCAGCAGTGCAACCTTCATTCCCCGATTTGGCTTGGATTTGGATAGCAATCAGGATATGGATGTTGAGATCGGTCACTCTTATTATGAGGAGAATTGGTACGACGTTCTGCATCCTTGTCTTTTAGCTCCCCACCATGGAGGTCAAGACCAATGTACTTACGGAGGTTCTTCAGCCAGGGCAGACATCTAGGGCGTCCTTCTTACTATTTAATGAAGCCTTTACAGATACTTGATCGTGGGCATGGACCAAACCTTGCTCTGGCTCCCTGTTCAACTACCAAATTTCACACTGCCACTGCCCTGACTCGGGTAACCCTGCATTTTATTAAATCTCAGCACCCCTCCTCTGAAGGCTTGGTGGTGCAGGCGTCTGCAATCAAGGGTATTACCAAAGTATTCCATGTTACTCCCTCCGATAGGGAGTAAAATCGGGTATAGACATTCGGGAAGGGGGGTTTCTTATCCACCAGCTGGGCGTTCAGATCAGTGAGTGCCAGCTGCCTGCTGGGGCGCTATTCTCATGTACTTTGGAACTCAGTGGCCCAAATCCATCCTCGTTTCTCCAACGATCTCTTACCGGTTATCTCCAAGGCCTACAAGATGGTCATGATGCTGTCAAGTTCACAATTTGGTGTGCCTTGGACACTACCTATTTCATCAGGTGTGACACTGGTACCAAGGCCGCAGTTCGCCTCCATGCTTGCTGGGGTCCAATTATTTTTCAGACAATGTCCAGTCGTCCCTCATGGACATGCCATTCTACAGGGGACAAGACAAGTCATAGCTATTGAGAGGTTCAAGGAGAGCAGGACCATAGCACGCTCCATAGGCTTATGTGCCCCACCTCGCCAGCTCCATCAGCCCTACCACTCCTTTTGCAGCTTCAGCAGAAGCGCCATACTGCCAGCCAATCCAACCTCTACCAGGCACCCAGCATTTGTGCACTTGAGACCGTGGTGGCCACCACCTCACGGTCAAAGCACTGAACTAGCCACCCCACTACCCCCCTAGTGCAGTCTCACCTGCCAAACCCCTTTAGGTAGAGCACAGTCACCCGTGGGAGGTAGGATCTGAGGATTCTTGCTGGGTTCACTTGCCATTATATCAGATAGGTGGGTCCTGTAGTGTGTTTGACAAGGATTGCCCTACCTTTTATTCTCTAACAGCTGCACCTTCCATCGGCCCCCTCATCCCAGAGACTGATGGAGGATCATCTCTCCATTTTGCGGCAGGAGTACAATCCCTTTGGCCAAAGGGGCTATGGAGAGGGTGCCAGTGCAAGAGTTAGGATGTGGTTGTTATTCCCGCTACTTTCTGGTTCCCAAGAAGGACAGAGGCCTTTGTTCTATTTTACACCTGCACCTTTCTCAATGCCTTCTTCCGGAAGAAGAAATTTAAGGTGCTTACCCTCGTCCAGGTCTTGTCTGCCCTCGTACCTGGAGACAGAGATGGTGGCATTAGACCTGCAGGATGCCCATTTCCATATACCCGTCCTGCAGGCCCATTGGCGTGACATGTGGGTTGTAGTGGGACAAGAGCATTTTCAGTGCACTGTGCTCCCTCCCCTTTGGTTTCATCACTGCCCCTCAGGTGTTCCTGAAAGTGATGGCAGTGGTAGCAGCACACTTTTGGGGGTCATGGGAGCTAGTTTTCCACTACCTCAAAAACTGGCTAGTCATAGCTGGCATGCCCCAGTTAGTCGTCCACCATCTCAAGTACGGCAAATTTCAGTAATCTTTGGGGTTTAGTGTGCCAACAAAACTGATTGCCTCTCAGACATTACCCTTCATCTGAAATATTCTGCACACTGTTCGGTTTCATGCCTTTCCCCCAGGACGGAGAGTCCAGGACATTCAGATTATGATTGCGATCTTTCAGCTTTAGTCCAGGATTTCACGGAGGTCGACTGAGGCTGGAGGGACTGATGGATTCCTGCATCCTGCTGATTGAGCACACCAGGTGGCATATATGGGCTCTGCATTGGGTTATGAAGTCTCAGTAGGCCCAACACCAAGGGGACCTCTATGACCACATTCACATTTAGGAGGAGACAGCAAAAGATCTCTAGTGGTGGTTACTGGGCCACGATTGGGTCTGCGGCAGACCCCTCTCCCTTCCCCAATCAGAGTGGACAGGAGATAAGAGGTCTCTGGTCTCCAGTGAAGTCCCAGCCCCATATCAACCCTCTGTAGCTGCGGGCCAACCACTTAGCACTAAAAGCCTTCCTTCAATTTGTCAAGGAGAGGCTGGCTTCAGGTGCTCACAAACAATGCCATCGTCATGAGGTACTGCAACAAAAATGGTGTGGTGGGGTCCAATACCCTGTGCGAAGAAGCCCTGTGCCCCTGGAAATGGCTGGACCACCAAGCACCTTTCCTGGTAGTAAACCACCTGACAGGCTCTTGATTGCCAATGCAGATGAACTAAATCATAGATGCCTAGCAGATCACAAGTGGCAATTGCACTTGGAGGTGGTGCAAGGTCTCTTCTGCAAATTGAGAGAACATTGGCCCGATCTCTTCACCACTGCCAAGAAAGTTTAATGTCAGCACTTCTGCATGTTGGAGTTTCCAAGGCATCTTTTACTCATAGACGCGTTCCACCTTGAGTGGTACTCGGGACTCCTGTAAGCTTTTCTGCTGACGGTCTAGAGTTCTCAAGAAGATCATGACAGACTGAGCCAAAGTCATCCTAGTGGCTCAATATTGGGCACAGAGAGAACTGCTGAGCTTGAGCATCTGTCCTGTGATCAGGCTGCATCACTGGGAGGATCAGCTGTAGCAGCAGAGCAAGGTTCTACATCTGGGCCTTCACAAGCTCTACCTTCATCTGATTTTCCTCCAGAAGTGGTTGGTGTTGTCTTGGCAACTAAGCATACACCAACGAAAACTGTATACGTGTGTCTTTTGGACAAATTTGAGGCTTGGTTCTGCACTCGGCAGATAGATAGATCTCCTTCAAGTGAAGTAATATGAGGTTTTATTATTTGTTTTGGGCCTAGTCTGGCAAGGCTTTTCTCTGGGTACAGTTAAAGTGTATCTTTCTGCTTTTTTTGTGGTTTCCAGATCAGCCTTCATTGTTTCAGTGGCATGTTTTCTTTCTTTTCTTTAAAAAGGGTTGCCTCCATCCTTCTTTGTCATGCCACAGTGGGACCTTAACTTGGTCCTCACATTCTTGAAGTGCACTCCCTTTGAGCCTCTTCGCACCTGCGCCTTGTGGCTTCTCACCCTCAAGACAGTGTTCCTGGTCACTACTTCATCCGTGAAGCATGAATGAGCTTCAAGCTCTCTGAGTCAACCTTCCATACACCACCTTTTTTCCCTGCAGGCTGGTACTGAGGGCATGGGAATTTTTCTGGCCGAAAGTTGTGACACCGTTACACTTCGGTCAGAAGATCACCTTGCTGCCATTCTATGCTCGGCCTCTTGGAATCCAAGAGGGTGCTAAGCTTTAACATAGATTGTACCAAAGAACACCGGGTGGATGGTCAGCTCTTTGTAGGATTCTCTAAAGTGACAAAAGGCAAGGCTGTGCACAACAGAATCATCTACCCTTGACCCATCCCTTTCTAAGGTGACCCGACTCAGTGAGTGAGTCCGGCCCTGGATGTTGTTGATCTATTGGACCCTTACTGGTTTGTCGACTCACTTACTCTAACTGTTTCGTGTTCCCTTTAAGTACTATCCTCCATGGCCATTTCAACCAGCCCTGATCTGCATCCCTACCCCTTTATTATTCCCCCATTACTCTCTACGCACCCAAGAAACTTGTTTTCTACGCTTTTTTAATGCTTTAATAACGTATTTATTATGTCACACAGTTTTTTACCTATGCAATGATTTGTTCTTGTAACTAATGTAACGTTGCAACAATGCTAACCTCATGTAAAGCGCTCTGATACTTCCGGGTCTAGCCAGCTCTGTATAAAACTCTTCAAATAAATAAATCTAGCTCTGCATTAAGATCTGCTATGCATTAGCCAAAAAATAGCCTCCCGAAATACTGCATAACTATTCTACCAAGGCCAAAGCTGCTACCATTGCATTGGCACGCCTGTTATGGATATTTTCAAGGCAGCTACGAGGGCGTCCCTCCATACGTTTACAAAGCACTACTGTCTGCACAGTCGGGTTCACTGAGAGGTGCAATTTGCCCACTAAGTCCCGCAGGATTTTCTGGTTTGAGTCCATTCACAGGCCAAACTTCAAATAGGTATTGATTGGGTATTTGTTGAAAAGGTGAGGGATCTGTGGTTAGCAATCTCTTTCAGAAGAACAAGTTACTTACCTTCGGTAAAGCTCTTTCTGAAAGAGACATTGGCCGTAGATTCTTCAGGGACACTCCCATTCTCCCTGTTCGGCGATAGGACATTACCCATTAATTAAATCCCTTATCCAGTAAACTGCACACTGCTCATACCAATCGGTATGGAGTCTCTACGTCTGAGAGCGCGAACACCATTAAAAGCAACTGACGTCAGCTCACAGCAGTGGATGCTATACAGGCTCTGAACATAATTTCCAGAGCAGAACAGGGCCGGTGTGCAGCCCCAAGGCGTAACCCATCAGAAGGCAAAGTTTCATCTGAAAAGTTTCCAAATCCATTCTGATGCCAGGGAAATATTTAAAAGGCAAGGAATCTGCAGCTAGAAGTCGCTTTCAGAATGCCTGCTTTGGGGATGGCTGGACAAATGGGAGAGTATAATAACCAGGCGCAAAGCATTAGCTTAAGAGTGCTTCTTGGTGCGAGACAGATTCAGCCTTTTATTTGACAGAGGTCCATAAATGGAGTACTATTACATTTCTTAAGAGTAGTATCTGTGTTTGACACAGCTTTGAAATTGCAGAAGTGTGTAGTGACGCACTACAGGAAACATAACATAATTAATATTGTTGTATCACATTTACACACACAAAAATTTTCGCCTTGTGGAAAATCTGCATCAATAAATCATATGCAATTAAAGTACTTCAATAAATCTATGACTGTAGGAGACTGAAGCATAGTATGGTAACATGTCCCATAATGTGAACTGATTACTGAACAAAGACTTATGCTTAAGGTAGGTGAACCCAGAGACTTTATGAATGTGTTCGATATAGTTTTCTGCAGTTATGCATGTTTTGTATTTGTTTCTCTATGTGAGGCAAGTGCAATATACATTTTTTTAAAACATAAAAAAGGAGACTCAACCATGAGCAGGCAGGTTTTGGAATAGTTTTACATTTTTAGGGAGTTTATGTGCTCTGGTCTTTGACACTGTGCTCGGTGATTAAGTATCTTTCATAGTGGCTGTAAAATAGCATGCTGAGAATGAATATGGAGGCTGGACAATATGTCCTTGTTTGTTGTGGTATTATCGGGCTGTGTTTGGCTAATATACAAGGTGCCACTGTTTGCTAGTGTTCAAAATGGTTTGATGCTTGCATTTGCTGTGATGTAGGGTTCTGTCCAGATAATGATTAAGAACATTCCGGGGTTGCCTGAAGGATATTTCCTGAACATAGGGTGTCCCCCGTTAAGTACTGAAAGGATGTCCACTGTAACTAGTATTTAACCTAGCGTCTCTCTGATCTTAAGTTCATTTTTTGTTCTCTCAAAGGCATGCTTTGGACTAGATTTGCTATTTTTTATAGACTATTCATTAAAGATTTCTGGAAACTTAAAGATGAAAGATTTATATGAAGGTTGTGTACTCACACTATCCGCACCTTCTATACTCGCGCTGCTCAGCCTATTATTCTCATATTCCTCCCTGCCCCCTTACCTCTCTATATATCCCATGGGTTTTATTTCTTCCTTGCCCACTTCCCCTTTCCCATATTTCCCCTTCTCCTACAATTCCCTTTATTGATGAGGTTTCAACCAACAATGCTTTACTCTAATCAATATTCTCAATGGCTTACCTTAAGTATCTAATGTACCATTCCATGTTTCAATTTCTTATTGCATTGTATAGAATGTGTATCTTACTTTCCTGCACCGTCAAAATCAATAAAAATGTTGGCAACAAATATTTCTTGAAAAAGTATCATCAATCTCTAGACTGTTGCACGACGGTGTAGCCTTCCAGTGTTCAAGAGAAGCTAATTCACTAAGAGAAGGGTCAGTGAGCGAAGGGGAATGTGGTTGAGAGTCTGTCATAGATTAGGTATGCTGATGGCCAATACAGATGGGAATTTGACTGTGAATATTCTGTACAAACTTAAAAGGAAGGGGAGATTTGGCATTGAATCAGTTCTGGATATTAGTTAGGATGTTTATCCTTGTAACAAACGAGAACTGTTGTATAAAGAGGATTTCACATAAGTTGTGCTAGGGCAGAAGGCGGTCTGACTGTGCGTCTTCATTATTGTTAATTGTGGTGTTTCCCCATATGGTGATTAAGGGTTAATGGTGGAATTAGGTTTGATTGTACATCTGTGTTGAGATGTAGGATGTGATGTTTTCCTCTAGGTCTAAATATGGCCATTTTGGGAAGGGAAGTCTGACCGTTGGTCTGCCCTTGCATCATTTGTGGTATATCACTATTAAGTATTGGCGTTGTTGTCTGAGTGATTTTTCTGCGAGGAGGTGTTGTGATTAGGTATAATGTGCCAGCTGCATGATTTGTGATGCGGAATGCTGTGGCTGTTGCTGTTGAATGCAGATTTAATTTATGTTCTAAGCAGGGGTGCTTCTACTATAAGTACATCAGGTAGGGTATCCCAGGGGCTTGAGGGGACCACTGTGCCCCAATTATGGCTGTGTTGTACTACCCAACTGGTGGGACGGAGGGTCCGGGGTCTTTGCTTGCATTACTGAACATTGCACCCTTGCTACACAACTGATTCTAGATGCTCTAAACACGTCGAAATTTGGAAGGTGCACATTACAATAAATCGGAAGTAGCTGGGCTTTCTATGTATACCAACGGATGAATGCCTGTAATGTAAGAAGAACAAACCAAGTGTTCTTTGTATAATCCACAGTTAATGTATTATTCTGATTTTCTTTAAAGCATTTTAAACTGCACTTGTGCAGCTTAAGAATGCACGATGTGTTCCTTTTTCTACTCCTAGAGTAGATCATGTGGTAACGTATAAAATCAAAGCGCTAGATGGAGGGGATTGATCTCTTTCATCACATTTTTCTAGTACTGTATTTTGTTGTTCATAGTAAGTGAAGGTAGGCATCTTTCCAGTAGTAGGTTTTACAGGAGTCCAATATGTAAGGTAAAACCCAACCTTTGAGCGCACAAACACTTCTTTGAATAAGGCCAGCCTGTGTAAATGTTCCCAAAAATGGGCAATGACATCAGAATTTCAGAATGTACGTTAACAATTCTCCAAAGTGGACCGTCGGATCAGCCCTGCCTGGACCAGACACTGTGAACTAGATACTGTACGTTCTATTTTTATCCTGCGCAGTGCCAACAATAGCATTGGTGTGTTCAACCGCCACTCTCCTAGTACCAACAACAAAGGAAGGCTGGATCATTTATTAAACACCCATCATGTGAGATGGGCATCCCTTGAGCTGAAAATAAGAACAATGTCCTGCTGTCAAAGTGGGAGATTCTCCAGTCCCTCAAGGGCAGAAGATGCCCACCTTGAACTTGACAGACACTGAAATATTCATCACAACACATTTACTCTGTGAGTACGAATAACATTAGAGTGGGTATTTTGATATGTGCAAAACACGGTTTGTGATCTGGACAAGCAACCTTACTTGGTGAAAGATAAACCTTGAAACTTCAATATTCGAACCTCTGAACATGGCTAATCTTATGAATGCATAATATACTATATTACGCAGTGGTGATCACATCTGGGTAGTCATAGCTAGGTCTGCTTTTCCAAAGACAAGGTGTTTTTTGGTTTATTAATATTTTGGTGCCATATGACGAATTTTCACAAAAGTTTACCAAAAAAAGAAAATTAATTTCAGCTGGAAGGATTTGGGGTGATTAGTCAAGTGGTGGCAAAGATAAAAGGGAGATCCCAAAAGCAAATTACCCTATGCATTTTCCATAGACTTCTTTAGGCAGAGATACAGCAATAACTGCTGAATGGAATTACATTAACTTTTGTAGGGAGCTAGATCTTGGTAGGCAGATTTCGCTTTTGTGATTTGGTGTAAATCCGTTCAGTAGTTCTTGAAAAATTAAGGGACAAAATTATTTGTATATCTGGATGGTTGGGTGCGAGAGACTCCTGCAAGAGTTTTGTGGGAGGCGAGCTTAATTTGTAAAATATGAAGTCCAGGTGCTCAAATGTTTGTCGGAGACCACACCCACTTTCCCCGGCTCCACCCACTTCCTCCCCTGGCTCCACCCACATACTCTATCGGCCCCACCCATATCCTCAACTGGCACTGCTGAAAGTCAGATGTAATACCCGATCTGAATTTCAACAAAGGATCCTTCCTCCAAGTAAGGTTTTGATAGTAGGTTCCCCTGCCCCGTGAACATTTTGAAAAAGATTAAATCAAAAGCGCATTTACAGCACAGTTTTGCAATAAATTAGCTAAAATGGCTAATGCATTGAAAAGGGACACATACTGTAGTATGTCATTTTTAACAGAGTCTAATTGTGAGGCATGAGACAATTGTGGGCAAACATACTCTGCAGGTTCTCAGGGTGCCCTAAAAAAGTGCTTTTGCTTTAGGGTTTAGAATATTCAGCAATTCTGTAGAAGTTGATTCCCTTTAAGGGTCTAATCTTATTAATAGCATCACCCACCACAGATGCAGTCACAAATAATCTTGTTTTTTTCTGTTCTCTTTGAGTGTTCAGTTGTGTGTAATGTTACAGTGAAAGTTGTGAAGGGTAAGTAAGGCACAGGGCCCTGATTAGTATAGAGAAAACACTTTTCTTGTCATTTGGAAGTGCAGGAGACTATTGCAGGCTTGGTACACTGCACAGTCTGACTGGCACAGCTTGTCAATGCTAATCATGGCTCAAGGAAAAGAAGCAAAACGCAGACTTTCAAATATTCCATGGTTGATGGTGAGGGGTTTCCTGGGGACAAATTGCTCCTCATAAGTCCTCTGAAAGGATGTTGATATTGGGGACAACTTTCCCTGTATTGGAATTCCTGTATTGGTTTGTAGGATACCGATTGTGTAATTGGTATAGGGAAAGAGTCAGTGACACAGTGACATATCCTGCTAATTCTGTCCCTCCATTACCAGGCTTTCAGTGCTATCACGTGTTTGGCAGTGATGAATATGAGACAGAAAAGGTGGCATGATATGCAATGAATGGTAGGAAATGACAAGTGAAACTATAAGAGGAGATTGAGAATATAGAGTGAGCAAAGATGAACTATATTGGAGAATGTAGCAGTGATAGGAGAAGTGGGCTGTGATGGGCGAAGGGGACTTTGAGAGGAGAAGGATACAGAAGAGGAGAAGCGGACAGTGACAGGCAGAGGTGAGGTGAATAATGGTATAAGAGAGATTGGGAGATTAGGGGCAGTGACAAGAAGAGGTGTTCAGTCACAGTAAGAGCGGGCAAAGTGGCTGGAGAGGTAGATAGTGTTGGAATAGGGACAGGTTTGGGAGTTTTGGGGGTGGCATGGGGTGTAACAGGAAAGGTGTACCATGACACTAAAGGAGGCAGTGGCTGATTTGTCCATGAGGTACATTTGGCAGGAGGGAGAATGGGAAACATAAAGAGGAGAACATAAAGAAAGCAGCAGTGAATCAAAAGGAAGGACACAGTCCAGTGCTTGGAATTCCGCACTACAATCCGAACTGTGCAAACAATAAACGTCCTCTCCTTTCACACCATTCACATTTCCAAACATTTTATCCTGTCCCGTGCATAGATTAAAGAGGAGTCAAGTGAGAGAGACGAGACCGACCGACGAGACCACTAGAAATAGAAACCAAACTGAATTTCGTTTCGTGGGGAACGGCCCGAGAATTGAAGAGTCAAGACAGAGTGCTGTGATTTTGTTACCTAATTCCTGTGTGGAAGCGGTTGCTGCGCGCCATGCTTGGCTTTCTCTCCACTCGCCTCTCTAGTCTACCTCTACATACAGTAGTACTACGTCTACTCTTAACCCCGGCCTGCAGGTCCGTACTGCTGCAGGCCCCCCGCCCCCTCTATTGAAAAAATATTATTGTGAGGATTGGCATTGGTAACGGGACGTTTCCTCAATACGTTTCATTTTGAGGCTCCCGGCCGATCAGTGTGTGTTTCGTACAGCAGCGTATTCACAGTTCAAAAGGGCTTCGGGAGTATGAGGCACTGTAACGTCGCCCCTGTGGCAATAATCACGCTGGAGCATATATGTGCTTAAACTTGTTTATTTGACAAAATACGGCAGTAATTGGAGAGCGCCGGCCGGCGCTGCTGTCTCTCAGTCCACGGCGCGCTGAATGGATCTGCGCGCGCACCGCCTCCTAAAATGGCCGCCGCACGTCACGTCTACGTGACATGCATAAACTAGTGCGCTCACTACATATCTCCCCTTTTTTTTACCAAACATTGAGAAGTCACTTACAGTTCATTGTCCATTTCGAAATCACGGAATCTGGAGGGCCTTACCACCGGCCTTCCGCTCCTCGTCATCCTAGTAGGATTCTCCAGGGTCTCTTGGCTCTGCATCTCGGTGCCTTCTATCCTTTCCTCCATAACCCCGTTCTCTTCCATGCTTCTCTCCGGCCATTCCATGTCAGTCCCTCGACTCTCGCTCGCTCCTTCTTCCTCCTCTCGTCCTGCTTCCTCACTTACTCCGCCTTGCTGCTCACTTTCACTTAGCCCTTTCTCTGTGTTCGATTTCACAATGTCCTCCCATTCCGTTCCGGTGTGCCCCCATTGCAATACCTTATTGCATCTCGCCATGCGGTCCTGGGACCACACGTTACCATCACTCAGCAGGGCCGCTCGGTCGTACACCTCCCTGACTTGCAATAGTTTGCTATATTTACTGTCTCCTTTCTTCTGTAGAGTGGCTAATTATACTCTCACCCACTCTCCTTTCTCCAGCTCCGTTCCCTTGACATTCCTTCGTTTGTTGTAATGATTGGTGTAGATGGCTTGTGCTTTTTCCAGGTTGGCTCGCACCACTGCAGGAGACCACTCACTGGTGATGACCTTCTCCTTCCAAATCCTGTTATCATGCGTGAAGGGTTCACGCCCTCTCAATATCTGGAACGGGCTGTACCCTGTGCTCGTGGGTGTGATCCTGTAGGCCCACACCATGTTCTCTAGTGCTTTCTCCCAATCTTTGTTGTTGGAAATCGCGGCTTGTATGGCTCCCATCACCACCCTATTGAAACGCTCCACTAAGCCGTTACCAGCAGGATGGTAGATCGCTGTGTGTTTGATGGTGATGCCGTTCCTTTGCATAAATATGCTCCATTTTTCCGACCTGAACTGGGAGCCATTGTCACTCAGAATGGACTTAGGGATTCCTTCCCCGGTAAAGGTCTCTGACCGGAACCTTAAAATGTTCTCTGTGTCCATAGTTTCATTCACCCTTACCTCCGGCCATTTGGAGTATCGATCCATGGGGACACATACATACTTCTGCGTGGCCTGATCATCTAGAACTGGTCCCAAGATGTCAATAGACAGCTCTTCCCACGGGTTCATTGGGTGATCGAACCTTCCTAACGCAGGACGTAGGGGTTTGAGTGTCTTGTCCGCGCCCTGGCACTGTGAACACTCTCTGACGTGCCTTTCCGCCCTCATGTCCATGCCTGGCCACCAGTAGTTTTGTTTTGTCCTCAATTTCATCTTCCCTATGCCTAAGTGGTCCTCATGTAGCATGTCCAAAAGTTTGGTGAGGAGGTTCCTTGGGGGAATCACCTTGTCTCCTCTGTATGTGAATACCCCTCTGTCTCCTACTGACAGTTCTTCCCTTACTTCATAATATGGTCTCATACTTTCTCTCACGTGTCTTTTGTCTGGCCAGCCTTGTATGATGTATTTCTTCACTTCCTTCATATTGCTGTGTTCCTCGTATGCCTCCACCCAGTCCTGGTGGCTGATTACTTTCTCCTGGTCTTCTACGAGAGCTACCAATTCCCCCTTTCCTGTAGGGTCTTCCTCTCCTGGCTCCATGGCAGCCGCTCTGCTCAAGTAATCGGCTACTCGGTTCCGATTTCCCGGAATGTACTCCACATCATACCTGAACTCAAGCAGTTTCAAGGTCATCTTGGATATCCTGGGAGTGGCGCTGGCATGTCCACTCGATGTCAATACTTTTACCAACGGCTTGTGGTCTGTTTTAAGTAGGAATCGGGTACCCCATAAGAATTGCCAGAATCGCGTCATGGCCCATACCACCGCCAGCATCTCCTTTTCGATCACGCTATATTTGCTCTCAGTATCCGTCAGTGCTCTGGATGCAAAGCTGATCGTCTCCATTTCTCCTCGTCCCCGATCCTGCATGAGTACAGCACCCAGGCCCTTGTCACTGGCGTCGGTCGTGAGTACCGTGGCGCCCTGTGGGTCATATCCTTTGAGCGGTACAGCTCCTGTGACATCTCTCTTAATTGTTTCGAACTCAGTCTGAGTTTCTGGTGTCCACTGAAACACTGAGCTCTCCCGGGTCAGCAGCCTCATATGATGGGTCTTCGAGGCAAAGTGTACCACAAACTTGCTGCAGTACTCCGCCATCCCCAAGAACGACCTCACTTCTTCCTTGTTCTTGGGGGGTGGCGCTTCAGCGATTGCTTTTACGTTTTCTGCCTTGGGAGTGATGCCCCGTACTCCAATTTCATGGCCCAGGTATGTTACCGACTCCAGGCCCAATCGGCACTTTGTCCACTCAGCGGTGAGGCCCTTGCTTTCCAATGTCTGTAACACCCTTCCGAGCTTCTGGTCGTGGTCCAGTCTGTCACGCCCCATCACCAGAATATCGTCCTGGAAATACTGGACGCCTTTGATGTCTCTGAACAACTGGTGCATCATTTTCTGAAACACTGCAGCCGCCGAGGCCAGCCCGAACGGCATGCGGCAAAACTGGTAGCACCCGAACGGTGTGATGAAGGATGTCAGACGTTTGCTATCCGGATGTAGTGCTATTTGGTGGTAGGCAGAAGTCAAGTCGATCGTGGAGTACCACCTTATTCCCCTGGTCTTAGCCAGCATTTCTTCAATCCTTGGGAGGGGAAATCTTTCTACAACAATGTTCTTATTCAGTTCTCTCAGGTCCACACAAAGCCTGACCTTTCCATTGGGCTTCATGACTACCACTAGGGGCACAAGCCATTCGGCGCAGGTGATTGGTTCAATTATACCTCTCTTCTCCAACTCTTGGAGTTCAATTTGGACTGCTTCTCTCACTGCTATGGGCACGTTCCTCACCTTGTGGGCTACAGGGGTGGCTCCTTCCTTGAGCACAATCTTGTGTTGGAATTTCTCCATCCTTCCTACCGTGCCTCCAAACACCTTCGGGTAGTTCTCCTTCCATTTATTCAGGTCAGGCCACACTGCCGGTTCAGTGAGTAGAATTTGTTCCTTCCCTCCTGGGTCCAATTTGATTCCAAGATCGCCCTGGTCTAGCCAACCCAGCACGGAGGGCCCTTTCTCTGCTATGTACAGTTTGCACGACGCTGAACGGCCTCTGAATTCGAACCTCAAGCGTCGGAATCCCACCATTGGGATGCGATCACCGTTGTACGTGACCGGTCGGATGTCCAGTTTCTCCAACTCTGGGCCTAACTTCGGTCTGAACGTTACATCCCACACGGCCCGCTGAACTATGGTGTAGGGGGAGCCTGTGTCTGCTACTACGCTGATGGTGATTCCGCCCATTGACATTTCCAATACAGGTTTGGTTGTCCTCTTTCCTTCTACACATAATACCTGGTCGTATATGCATAGGACAGTGACTACATCTTCCTCCGCAGCCTCCTCCTGATCTTCTTCACCTTGATTGACGCATTTCACTACACCCTTGGATAACTTCTTCCGGCACACTTTCTCATAGTGGCCTATGATGCCACAGTGCAAGCACTTGGCCCGGAACGCCGGACATCTTCTATCGTGTGCTTCGTGGGACCAACTTACGCACCTATAGCAAGTTTTCCTGCCGTCATTACTTGCTTGCTTCCCTTGTGGTCCGGGATTTCCCTGCCATCTGTTGGCTCCCTTGGGTACAGGGTTCTTGCCTCTTTGGTCTCTGCGATGTTCCTCCTCCTGTATCCTGTTCACCATGGTTGGGTTTGCTGTGTCTTTCTTGGTTGCGTCGGCGCACCTCCGTGCGAGCTCTGCTCTTTTGACAATAACCATTACGTCTTTGAGTGTGGTGTCTCCACTGGGCCATAACTTGTCCTGCACGTTCGTGCTAGTAGTGTGCATAACAATCTGATCCTTGATAAACTCGTCCTCCCAAAGTGCGTACCTGCACGTGTTCGCGAGCTTCCTCAAGGCTGCTACGTATTCTTCTATGGACTCTCCGGCCTGTTGTTTCCTCTGCTGGAAATTGAATCTGTCCACTGACACGCAGATTGTGGGTCGATAACGTTCATTCAGATCTTCAACTGCGTGGGCATACACGTCATCGTCGGTACTGTCTCTCTGCTTGGGCACCAGGCTTTTGTAAATCCGGAGTCCCTCCGGTCCCAAGTTTAGTAGCAGTATGCGTTTCTTCCTCTGTGGGGTGAATTTTTCCTCATTCTCATCCTCCAGGACCCCTATGAAGTTATCTATATATTCCTTCCAGTCCTCCCACTTCATCAGTGGATCTCCTGGTTTTGGTAGGAATTGTACAGGTGCAATTGCATACCCTGCCGGTGTGCTCATTTTCACTTCCCTGGTTACACTTGCTTTATCTTCTTTGCTGGTGGGGCTACCTGGGGTGCTGTCCTTTATTACTGTGCTGGTTTGTGCCTGGGGACTCTCCGTGCTAGTCCCCAACTTCTCCTCTTTGGTAGCCAGCTCTGTTCCTCCCTGACTTGGTTACTTGGAAATTAGTGCGCTGGCTGCTATGGGGTGTCTATATCCCCTTCCCAACCTCCTTGCCGCCTGTGTGGGTAGCTGTGGCACTGCCACGCTCTCCAGGTTCGCCGTACCTTCCGGGTTTTTTTTTTCCGTGTCCCCTGTGCTGTTCGGGGTAGCTGGGCTGTGCTGGGTGGATCTCTGCCCTCACCGGGTGGGCGGCGAGCTGCCGCTTCTGCTCCTGCCCACGTGGTGGGTCCGATTTCTTTTCTTTATCTTTTTTTTTTCTGTGCGTGGTGGATCCCGCTCTCGTCGCCACTGTAACGTCGCCCCTGTGGCAATAATCACGCTGGAGCATATATGTGCTTAAACTTGTTTATTTGACAAAATACGGCAGTAATTGGAGAGCGCCGGCCGGCGCTGCTTTCTCTCAGTCCACGGCGCGCTGAATGGATCTGCGCGCGCACCGCCTCCTAAAATGGCCGCCGCACGTCATGTCTACGTGACGTGCATAAACTAGTGCGCTCACTACAGGCACTTATAACATTGGTTTCTCAGTGACGGAAGGCATATTTTCTATCGCGATATGTTTTTACATAATAATTTACATAAATCACTGTTTTCACCTCGTGAGAACCATGCAGCTTTTGGGGGCGGTTAAAAAGTCAAGACAAACGTGTGTGTGCTATAAAGTACTTAACGTCGTCTTACCCGTGTGGTGGGCTGGCCGGCATGGACTCGGGAGTCGGACACAGAGCAGACACACACACTGGCTGCAGTGCACGGGCTTTATTAACTAATTAGGCCTGGACGGGTGCTGCTGCTTAATTGTACCAGACACAGTACTGCTAGTACTGGCTGATCAATGCCCTCGCCCGCGCCACGGTCGTCTGGTCGGGCCTCGGGCGGTGGGGGCCGGGGGCAGACTTGATTGAAGGCGATGGCTCGTCGTGGTGAGCGAGCTGCCTGTTGCGCGCTGCAGAGGTTATGCTGGGGCGGGGCAATGTGTAAAAGAATCTGCGCACGTTGCCTCACAGCCCCTACCCCATCATAACCAAAATCCAGCCCAAAAAACGCCCACACCAGTGTCCTCCTCCGGCCCGCCCACAGCAGCAAGTAATAAGTAAAGTGGCTAAGGCCTCTGATGCGCGCAGTGCGATGCAGCGCCGCCATCACACAGTTTGTTAATATTTATAATGATTAACACCTCAGGAGATGCGATGGGAAAGATGCGATGGGAAAGATGCGATGGGAAAAACACGCTGCGGCGCGGTACAGCACGAGAATCTTGCAGTACAGAGACACACAGTACTTAGTGTAAGTTAAGCACAGTGCAGCAGATGCATGCGTGTAGAGTGTAGAGTAGACCCGGCCCTGTCAAATAAGTGCCGGTGCTAAGCACCGGCAAGCACCGGCACAAATTAAGCCCTGAGGAGCGCCAATTCAAAAATAGAACATTCTGATTTGCCTAGAAAACTTTTTTTCCCCTTTTGGCTAATTCGCTCCTACAGGAGTCAAATAGAGAAACATATTCCTGGAAACCAGGGGGTGTGAGTTATAGTTACCTCGGGGCACGAGTTATAGTTACTTGAGATACCTATAGCTAGAACTGGTGAACGTCTGTGTTTTTTTGTTGTTGTTTAAAATGTTATTTTGTTATTGAATACTTCACCTAATTCTAACGTTACTTTAACGTTTCATTTTTTCAGTGACTATATAAATAAATATATACACTTTTTGGGGGGGAAATGTACTACTACAAACGGACATCATCTACTGCATGTATGTTAACATGTACACATGTATGTTATGCACACTAGTTATATAGTAATGGATCCACAGGCTACATGTTTGTCTCTGCATGCGAATGTGCCTTGTGCACACTGCTGGCCGCTGCAATCATGCTGTGGCAACATCAACGTATTGCTTCTTCTCTATCAATCACAGAGGAAAGCCAGTTGGGACCTACCAATCACCCAATTGAGGGATCCAGAAAAGAAGGTAATGCGAAGAAGAGAGGGGTCAAATTTGAATGGAATAGAGGGGGCCTCAAATCCCCGCTACCCCACTAATACTTTGGCCCTCTGTGACTCCCTGCGCGAGGCCAGGGTCTCACCCCACCCACTGGGCTTAATCCGGTGTAGTGAGGCTGAGTTGGAGTGCGGGCCACGTCCTGCAGTGTGGATTCTATGATTGCTTGTGTGATGCTGGTGTGGGGATTGGCGGTGGAAGGACTGCCACGTGGGGATCGATATACCCCCCCTCCGTGGTTGCCGCGTAGGACGCAACAAAAACATTGCACTTGCGGCGTGCTTGTAAATAAAGACTATCCCGCCCCTGCGCCTGGGAGGGTACACAGGTGCTCCCCTCCACACGGTTGTTCATCAAAGCTGTGGAGCGAGGTCTGTATGAATCTGCGCGGAGCCACAGCGGAATACACATGCTTAGATGTCTGTGACTGATGCTGCTGGGGTGGTGTGACAGGGGTCTTCCGAAGCGGGCTGAGTCACCATTCTCCCTATGCCAAACGGGATGTGCGGTGTCAACCCATGAGTCATAGGGAGGCCCGAGTGGGGATAACTCTCTCCAACACGCCCTGCTTTGAGAAGATGGCTGTACTGGGTGTCTTGTTTTGAGGTAACACACTGAACTGATTGCTAAGGCTGCTGCTGTAGCTAATGACTAGTACATGGTGGCATACAGCACCTCACCGCATCTGCCATGCCCTGCTTTCCAAAAATCACACTGCCAGGCCCAGGTGCTGCGAGCCCGCCTAGCTGCCTGTACATCAACGATCAGCAGCATAGCCAAGAACAGCATAGACAGATTGACCCCAGGCTTTGCTGGTGGTGGACGGTGGATGGAAATTTCGGATGCTGCTCCATAGACAGTTGAGGTGAGATAAATCTAGCAAACCACTCGTCACCAGCTGCTCCATATCGCGAGGGGGCCGCACAAAGATTGGTACTGGGGGTGCGACGGGCCTTCACCCACAGACCCGGGCGCAAGCGGACAAGATGACAGAGGCAGAGATGGCAGATCCCATGTCGCATAAGCTGGATGCGGTATTGACGGCAGTTGAGAGACTCGGACAGACGATGAATCAAATCCGCACCTCTCTAGAAGGTAAAATTGACAAAGTGGCACTTGATCTAACACTGTTGCATGCAGACCATCGGATGCTCGCAGACCGTACTGCTGCCACTGAGGGGGAAATTGCGGAGGTTTCGCCACAAATGTCCACGGCCCAGAAGAACATCCGTGATTTGCTCAACCGAGTAGAATTCCTGGAAGATGGAGCGGAGGATGCCGAAGACAGGGCCCGTCGCAATAACGTACGCCTAGTGGGCCTTCCGGTGGGCCCAGAAGGGACGAATGCAGTAACCTATGTGGAGGACTGGATCCGTTCGCTGCTGCCTGGTGAGGTTCTGTCCCCACATTTTATTGTTGAAAGAGCGCACAGGGTACCGGCCAAACCCACACCTCCGGGCTCAGACCCAAGACTGTTTCAAATCTGCCTATTAAACTATAATGACAGAGATGCTGTTCTTCAAGGGACTAGAAAATTGCAGGACATACAAGTGGACAATCGCAAAGTAATGATATTCCCAGACTGCACGTTTCAAGTTCAGAAACCGTGCCACTCCTATTTATCGGTGAAGAAACGCCTGCGACAATGTGATCTTAAGTACTCACTGCTGTTCCCCGCAAAGTTGAGGGTCATGGCAAATGGAAAGATACATTTTTTCACTACACCAGAAGGTGCAGAGGAATGACTGGACTCTTTTGACTCATCACAGTCTGGGGGCTGAGAAACACCACCAGAGGGCACTCTACGGTGCTGTAGAAGGAGGTGGAGAGGATCGCAGTCTTCTGCCCCTCAGGCATGCGGCCCGACGCCAGAACTGATATTGAGCGGACAACTTGAGGCGGTTCAGGCAGTGGTGAACATCAGCGGTAAGCATGGGCGGAAAATCCGTTCCGCTCGCGGATTTCGTGGATTTTCGGTAAATTCGCAATCCGCGAGATTCGCGAATTTCCAGCAAAATCCGCGAGCGGAACGGATTGGGTCAAAAGTTCAAGCTGACTTTTGTAACTCTTTTAGAATGGCGCCGGCAAGCTGCCAGAGCCATTCTAAAATAGTTACAAAAGTCAGCTTCAACAGGAAGCTCTAATAGATAAAGTAAAGCAGGTGCTGCTCAAATTCAGTTACACAATCATTAATCACCCCAAACTTGGGGTGATTAATGATTGTGCAACTTAATTTGACCTTCAACTGGAGCACCTGCTTTACTTTATCTATTAGTGCTTCCTGTTGAAGCTATTTCTATCTATTGTAGAATGGCGCTGGCAGCTTGCCTGCGCCATTCTAAGTGGGGCTGAGGGCAGAAGGGCACAAAAGTGGGACAGAGGGCAGAAGGGGACAAAAAATGAATGGGGCAGAGGGCAGAAGGGCACAGAAACGAGTGGTACAGAGGGCAGATGGGCATAAAAAACGAGAGGGTGGCAGTGATTAAGCAGGCAAAAAAAAAAAAACAGCGAAATTGCAAAGCGCCTCGCGAATACCCGCGAACACGCAAAGCGCCTCGCGAACACGCAAAAATTAAAAAATCCGCAAATTCGCTAATTTTGCGGTTCGCCAATTGGCAAATCCACAAATTCGCGAATTGCGAATTCGCAAAATTTGCCCATGCTTAATCAGCGGTTCCCCAGAGGGGGATTCCGACTCAGACTCCGATCACCAAGGGTCAAATAGTGAAGAGGAACTCTCGGACGCTTTCCCTGTTTCCCAAGGCTCCTATGTACTGCCACATGTCAATCCACAGACCTCAGATAACATTGCCTGAATTTGTAAATAATTAATGCTAATTTCTTCTTTCCTCCACACCCTGAGCGACGCACAGACCTTTTGGCCCCGCAAGTATAAAAATGCCCAGTATGCTGTATCTGCATTGTAATGACTGCACTTACTATTTATGCATAGGTCAACATTGCAGGATGGGTCCTGGATTAATGAAAGCATTCTTTTCGTCAACTTTGCAATATATGGGAATTTTATGTATAATACACAGGCAGTGGCCCCGCCCAAGAACGGGTCTGGCCAGGGACAGGCTCAGCTATGTAGGACGGTCCCCCCCCTTTATTTTCCTTGACTCCTAAGCTGCTGTGCACAATAGCCTCCCCCAGACGTTAGCTGTGTGGAATTGCGTTCCAAGTTTGGGCATTTGCCTGTGGATTCTATGATTGCTTGTGTGATGCTGGTGTGGGGATTGGCGGTGGAAGGACTGCCACGTGGGGATCGATATACCCCCCCTCCGTGGTTGCCGCGTAGGACGCAACAAAAACATTGCACTTGCGGCGTGCTTGTAAATAAAGACTATCCCGCCCCTGCGCCTGGGAGGGTACACAGGTGCTCCCCTCCACACGGTTGTTCATCAAAGCTGTGGAGCGAGGTCTGTATGAATCTGCGCGGAGCCACAGCGGAATACACATGCTTAGATGTCTGTGACTGATGCTGCTGGGGTGGTGTGACAGGGGTCTTCCGAAGCGGGCTGAGTCACCATTCTCCCTATGCCAAACGGGATGTGCGGTGTCAACCCATGAGTCATAGGGAGGCCCGAGTGGGGATAACTCTCTCCAACACGCCCTGCTTTGAGAAGATGGCTGTACTGGGTGTCTTGTTTTGAGGTAACACACTGAACTGATTGCTAAGGCTGCTGCTGTAGCTAATGACTAGTACATGGTGGCATACAGCACCTCACCGCATCTGCCATGCCCTGCTTTCCAAAAATCACACTGCCAGGCCCAGGTGCTGCGAGCCCGCCTAGCTGCCTGTACATCAACGATCAGCAGCATAGCCAAGAACAGCATAGACAGATTGACCCCAGGCTTTGCTGGTGGTGGACGGTGGATGGAAATTTCGGATGCTGCTCCATAGACAGTTGAGGTGAGATAAATCTAGCAAACCACTCGTCACCAGCTGCTCCATATCGCGAGGGGGCCGCACAAAGATTGGTACTGGGGGTGCGACGGGCCTTCACCCACAGACCCGGGCGCAAGCGGACAAGATGACAGAGGCAGAGATGGCAGATCCCATGTCGCATAAGCTGGATGCGGTATTGACGGCAGTTGAGAGACTCGGACAGACGATGAATCAAATCCGCACCTCTCTAGAAGGTAAAATTGACAAAGTGGCACTTGATCTAACACTGTTGCATGCAGACCATCGGATGCTCGCAGACCGTACTGCTGCCACAGAGGGGGAAATTGTGGAGGTTTCGCCACAAATGTCCACGGCCCAGAAGAACATCCGTGATTTGCTCAACCGAGTAGAATTCCTGGAAGATGGAGCGGAGGATGCCGAAGACAGGGCCCGTCGCAATAACGTACGCCTAGTGGGCCTTCCGGAGGGCCCAGAAGGGACGAATGCAGTAACCTATGTGGAGGACTGGATCCGTTCGCTGCTGCCTGGTGAGGTTCTGTCCCCACATTTTATTGTTGAAAGAGCGCACAGGGTACCGGCCAAACCCACACCTCCGGGCTCAGACCCAAGACTGTAACGCAAAGTAATGATATTCCCAGACTGCACGTTTCAAGTTCAGAAACCGTGCCACTCCTATTTATCGGTGAAGAAACGCCTGCGACAATGTGATCTTAAGTACTCACTGCTGTTCCCCGCAAAGTTGAGGGTCATGGCAAATGGAAAGATACATTTTTTCACTACACCAGAAGGTGCAGAGGAATGACTGGACTCTTTTGACTCATCACAGTCTGGGGGCTGAGAAACACCACCAGAGGGCACTCTACGGTGCTGTAGAAGGAGGTGGAGAGGATCGCAGTCTTCTGCCCCTCAGGCATGCGGCCCGACGCCAGAACTGATATTGAGCGGACAACTTGAGGCGGTTCAGGCAGTGGTGAACATCAGCGGTAAGCATGGGCGGAAAATCCGTTCCGCTCGCGGATTTCGTGGATTTTCGGTAAATTCGCAATCCGCGAGATTCGCGAATTTCCAGCAAAATCCGCGAGCGGAACGGATTGGGTCAAAAGTTCAAGCTGACTTTTGTAACTCTTTTAGAATGGCGCCGGCAAGCTGCCAGAGCCATTCTAAAATAGTTACAAAAGTCAGCTTCAACAGGAAGCTCTAATAGATAAAGTAAAGCAGGTGCTGCTCAAATTCAGTTACACAATCATTAATCACCCCAAACTTGGGGTGATTAATGATTGTGCAACTTAATTTGACCTTCAACTGGAGCACCTGCTTTACTTTATCTATTAGTGCTTCCTGTTGAAGCTATTTCTATCTATTGTAGAATGGCGCTGGCAGCTTGCCTGCGCCATTCTAAGTGGGGCTGAGGGCAGAAGGGCACAAAAGTGGGACAGAGGGCAGAAGGGGACAAAAAATGAATGGGGCAGAGGGCAGAAGGGCACAGAAACGAGTGGTACAGAGGGCAGATGGGCATAAAAAACGAGAGGGTGGCAGTGATTAAGCAGGCAAAAAAAAAAAAACAGCGAAATTGCAAAGCGCCTCGCGAATACCCGCGAACACGCAAAGCGCCTCGCGAACACGCAAAAATTAAAAAATCCGCAAATTCGCTAATTTTGCGGATCGCCAATTGGCAAATCCACAAATTCGCGAATTGCGAATTCGCAAAATTCGCCCATGCTTAATCAGCGGATCCCCAGAGGGGGATTCCGACTCAGACTCCGATCACCAAGGGTCAAATAGTGAAGAGGAACTCTCGGACGCTTTCCCTGTTTCCCAAGGCTCCTATGTACTGCCACATGTCAATCCACAGACCTCAGATAACATTGCCTGAATTTGTAAATAATTAATGCTAATTTCTTCTTTCCTCCACACCCTGAGCGACGCACAGACCTTTTGGCCCCGCAAGTATAAAAATGCCCAGTATGCTGTATCTGCATTGTAATGACTGCACTTACTATTTATGCATAGGTCAACATTGCAGGATGGGTCCTGGATTAATGAAAGCATTCTTTTCGTCAACTTTGCAATATATGGGAATTTTATGTATAATACACAGGCAGTGGCCCCGCCCAAGAACGGGTCTGGCCAGGGACAGGCTCAGCTATGTAGGACGGTCCCCCCCCTTTATTTTCCTTGACTCCTAAGCTGCTGTGCACAATAGCCTCCCCCAGACGTTAGCTGTGTGGAATTGCGTTCCAAGTTTGGGCATTTGCCTGTTGCAAAATTGCTCTCATGGTGTTTTTGATTGTAAGTTGTTTTTATGTTTTCTCTGCCACCATTACCAGACAAAAGTATGATTGTTACACAGTCGGACTCCGCACAGAAGCACATACTAAAATGGTCTATGAACGCCCACTGCACCCTCTCCCGCCACACGGTTGGGTGGGCTCAGTTGCACCTCTGACACTCACTGGTTATGGCGCGCATTAAAATAGGCACATGGAACGTGCAAGGTATCCATAGCCCGGAACGGCCCTATCTTATATACTCCTACCTGAAACGCCATCATAAACAAATAGCGCTCCTTCAGGAGACACATTTAGCCCAAACAGAAGTCACACGACTCCACAGACGATGGAGTGGGCAACTATATGCGACAGGGTAGTCTGCATGCGCACAGGGAGTCCAAGTGTGGGTGAGGCCGGGCACCATATTTAAAGTGGTGGATGCATTGGTGGACGGGGAGGGCAGATATGTTATAGTTAAAGGAGTGCTTGATGGGAAGCCGGTAGTATTGGCATCGCTTTACGCACCCAATACTGAGCAAGCGGCCTTCTCTAGATCTCTTATCGCAAAAGCTGTCTACATGGCCTGATCGCCCTATGATCCTGGGTGGAGACTATAATTGTGTCCTGGATGTCTCCTTGGACCGGTCCTTCCAACCCTTGCCTGGCACCGCCACACACACAGCCACGAAAGCACTAGGGCACTGGGCACTGCAGTGGCGCTTCTCTGATGTATGGCGATGCAGAAACCCACTGGACAGGGTCTATTCCTATTATTCCGGGGCCCATAGACTACACATGCGCTTGGACCGCTTCATGGTGTCCAACGACCTTCTACCATGCATTTCAGACTCCACCTACATGGAACACACACACTCGGATCATAACCCGCACACCATGGAGGTACAGTGGGAGGATGAGTTGCCACCGATCCCGATCTGGCGTCGTCAGCCAGATGTCCTCCTGGACGCGCCCTTTCGGGATTTACTGGCTACTACTGTGGCAAAATATTTTGAAGAAAATGCATGTACAGCTACGTCACCATTGGTTGAATGGGATGCCCTTAAGGTGGTTTTTGTATTTTTTAGAGTGCAACAATACGCCACGCATGCCTGGCCTCATTCGGGCTGCCTGGTATTAGATTTGGAGAAGGCCTTCGATTCTCTGGAATGGCCTTATCTGGCGTCTGTGCTGGTTAAATACGAACTAGGAGAACACTACTTAATTGTACCAACGACCCACTGTCCGGGTTCGTACAGGCAAGATAATATCAGATTGCATTAGAGTGAGACAAGGAACACATCAGGTATGTACCACTATCCCCATTGTTATTTTCTCTAGCTATGGAGCCTTTAGCAGTGCTGCTCTGGAGAGACAGTGAAGAGTGGGGAATACGGTTGGGAGACGGGCTCCACGCCATTTCCTTGTATGCAGATGATCTGTTGTATCTTCGTGATATCACTGCAATCCCGAACTCCATTTCTGATATCCTCAGATCCTTTGAGGAGAAGTCAGGACTCCGGGTTAATTGGGCCAAATCGGGGATCTATTCATTCAGCGCTCACACAATAGAGGTGGATCTTTCTCTAAATGGCACACCACTCACATGGTACTCTACCACATTCATATACCTAAGTGTTTTTTTATGTATCGCTCACCTGGAGACTTAATGGAAGGCAACTTGACGAGAGCGATCGCAGCCATTCACGCTCAAACGCAATTCTGGAAGATGCTTCTGCTGAATGTAATGAATCACGTCACCCTGCAGAAAATGATTATACTCCCCAAATTGCTCTATTATTTTTCAAATACTCTACTATATATTCCACCTAAGATATTTCGTGACCTGGAGTGACTATCCCGGGACTGAATCTGGAATAAGGGAAGGCCACGTATCGCTTTGTGGAAATTGTATGCTCCCACTAGCCAGGTGGGACTGTCAGTCCCTAACATGGAACTGTACTATCTGGCTGCCCAGCTCCAGTGGACGACAAAGTGGTTGAATGACAAGTACCTGGAAGACACAGCGACAATGCACCAGCCCTGGTCCCATTCCCCAATTTGTCACCTGTTCCATCTCAATGCCAAACTCCCGTGGCTTTCACTGTTACATTTAAGAGTAGCCCATAGATGGTATAAAAGAAGTTTATATCTCACCTGCAAGAGACTGCCATACGCCCCGATTATACAATTGATGGGGACACCATGGGGTAGGCTGGGTACCCCAGAAGCAGCCCTAATGACCTGGGGCAGAGCTCGACACATTGGGTGACCTATATAGGGATGGCGCATTACTTGCATTCGCCACGCTAGCCAAAGATAATGAGCTGCCAGCGGGCCCATTTTGGTTACACACTTTTCTCCTGAAAGCTCTATCAGCTGCCTGGGGAGATCTGGCAATTGAGTCACCAACACATCTGTTAGTTCAATATTTACAATGGGTGCGGGGTCATATGTGGTGCATTGGCTGGTGGAGGCACTCCTTACACAGACTCTGAGACCGATGCAACGTTTTAAATCAGATGGGAGGCGGCTAGAGGCCGGACAAGGAATGGGAAGCCATAAGAGCGCGTGCACGGAACATACCAAGAAACTCGAGATTTAACTTATTCAAACATACATTATACAGAGTGCATATCTCACACCGGATATGATAAATAGATACTTTCACATTGCTGATTCTGCATGCCCACGCTGTCAGTACATGGATGCAGGCCTGCTTCATATGCTGTGAGCTTGTGCATCTCTGCAGCATTATTGGCAAGAAGTAGTCACAATCCTAGCTTCCTGCACGAATACAGAGATGCCATTGTCATTTGGAAGTCTGCCTACTGGGGCTATACACTAGATCAAAAAAAATAAAGTCACCTCGAAGTTCCGAGATCTGGGTCTCATTACTGCAAAACGTCTCATAACGAAAAAGTGGAAGAATGCAGTCTCACCAGAGATACTAAGCTGGAAGCGTTCATTCATAATATGGGCACAGACGGAAAGTATGGCACTACATAGAGAGGATACAGCTGGGCTTCATAAATTCCCCATTGCACAGAGCTGGGACACATTGCTTGCTGTCTAACAGACCGGCAGCCTGATAGCAGTTGATATCGCGCCCTGTTAATCGAGCAGTGATAACTACACCAGACCCCCATTATTTACCCAAGGAGAGTTGATACGCCTCAGAGTCTGCAGAATAGTTGAATGTCGTTCACCCTGGTCTGCCGTGGACACTTATCCACACCTCCTTCGTCCTCGGGCACAAGGGGCCTCTTTGTTGGCAAACTGTTTTGCTCTGTTATGTGCGTTATGTCAACTGTCCACCAGGTATATGGTTACGTGGAAATGTATCGATCAAACATCTTTGTATTCAATCATGCACCATTGATATGGACTGTATTTAATGGATGGCAGAAGTTCTTTTTATGTTTTAAGTTTCCGTTTGTTTTGAACATTTTGGAAAATTAGATCTATTGGTACACACTGGTAATCACTATGGGCCATATGTATCAACATATTTTCCCATAGACACAGAATGGGCAAAACCCTTTGATACATCTGGCCCTATATGTGTTCTATCATCATTCAAGTCCTTTCTCCTGCTAAGAAGTGAGTAGACGATAAGACCCAATTGGCAAAGAATTGTATGCTTATGGTGTACACACGCTAGTTTCTGTCAGGACTGCTCAAATAAGATGTGTTCAGTGTACGCAGTAGACAACAATGGTACTAATCTGCAAACTATGATGTAGCTCAATTGTGGGCAATGGTATGCAGAGGCACTTGTACATATGTACATGTAGGATATAAATGTCTGTAATAGTGAATAACCTGTATGTGTTGATTATATATCGCTGTGATGGACGGAGCTATTCTGCACATGGGAATTGTATTTCTGATACCCACATCTATATATTTTTGTATGGATTTGTGATGTTAGTTATGTTAAAAAGAAAAATCCCAATAAAGATATTTAAACAACAAACAATTATTGACAGGGTAGGGTGTTGTTTTTTTTGTTTTTTTTACTTCTGATATGGCTTACACTTACACTTGGACTCATAAGTTACAGGATGCTCAGTGAACCATCAGGATCTTGCATCAGCGACACAGCTTAAGATTCAACCCACTGGATACCGACTAGATAGCTTTAGAATTATAATTACGGGATGTTACAGCTTTATCTCCCCACAGGGGAACAGAAGTGTCACTGGTGGGGTCCTTTCCTCTTCTATTCAGATGAAGACGGCGATATTTCCTGGAGCATTGATATAATGTACCCATAAGGAAGAAAGGTGTGAACGCTATGCCGCTGGTCTGTGTGAAAGAAGTTAAAGGGAGTTGATACAATATAGGAAGATGTATATCTAGACCAGACATGACTGACTGTGGTCCATATGAGATGGAACACTGGCTCATTTCAGAACCCTACGGATTGATAGCTTTAGAGGCGATGCCGCTGTGAAGCTGAAACATCTCATGTCAGTAAATTCCTAGTGAAGACACCATGTAGAAGTCGTCTCATTTAAAGGCAATATTGTTCCAGAGCCAGTAATCGCAATACACAGAATAAGGATACAAACAATTTAACATTGTGACCCATCATTTGTAGTAGCACGTTGTTAAAAACGTAAATAATCAGAGGTCACGTTAAAACTATTATCTATTTTATTCTATCATGCAGAAAAGGGTTAGACTTCTGGAAGAAATGGGTCTTTCCCTTGCTTAAAGTAAACGTAGCCTCAAGCAGCACTTATATCACAAAATAGACTCGCCAGTAATATATCATGCAGAGCAGCACGTTTATGGCAGTCTGGAAGGCCACGAGGGTGGAAATATTAGTCGTCTAATTAGGTTTTAAGTTATTTTAATAGCGTCCTCTAATTCTTTGACTTTTTTTTAATCTCCGTTCTAAACATGCTTTACACTTCAAGCCTCCTTCGTATGGACAGTTCTAGGAAGTGGTCTTTTTACATAAAATACTTAAAAAGAGGTATGATGTGTAAAGAGTTCAGGTATCCCTTATGAGTGGACAGGAGCTTGCTCTAGCAATCACAAGGGGCTCTATCTAGGGTAGTGTGGTCGAGCAGCCTTAGGCGTATCAGAGAGGAGTGTCAGAAATGTGTAGCACACACAGAGTCCATAAATGATACACACACTCGAAAAAGAGATCCAGAACAATTTGAAAATAACAGGTATCTTTATATATATTTTGAACCCAAGAACTTCGTTATCAGGTAAGTACTTTTTCGAAATAAACTTTTTTACAGTTTTAGCACAGTTAACCAACAGTGCGTTTTTACGCGTAATGCTTTCAAATGGGAGAAATAAAATGTACAAAATACATATACTTGCGAGGGTTGTATGATGGTACAACACATGCCTGAACACCACATGCTTGTACCACGCGGTCTATACCACAACTGCGTCTTTACCATGCATGCATTTACCACGCATGCCTTTGCCTAGCATGTCTTTGGCATGAAATTTTGTGGTAAAGACGTGATGCGTAAAAGGACATGGGTGTTAAAGATCATATCCCTGTCCTGTACCGTGTCCCATTTCCCCCACACCACCCTTAGCCATAAAAACTATTCCCTCTGCCCTATAAAAACCACCCCGACCCAGCCACCCCCCGCCCTGAGGCCTAAACCGCTCCTGCCCTGTAAACTGTCCCTTTTGCCCTGCACCACCCTACGCCCTAAACACTATCCTCTGCCCCAAAAACTATCCCAACCCCAGCCCCCAACCCTGAGCTCTAAAAACTACTGTCCCCTACATTCCTAAAGTACCCTGACCTAGCCCCCTCGCCCTGAGGCCTAAACCTGCCCCTGTCTTGTAAACGGTCCCTTTTCCCGCGCCCTTAGCCCAAAAACTGTTCTACCTAAAAACGACCCCAACACCAGCCCCCGCCCTGAGCCCTAAAAAATTTCCTATACACCTGCTAAGTACCCCGACCCAGCCCACCCCTGAGCCCTAAAACTGCTCCCTGCCCTACAAACAACCCTGACTGCCTCCTGTCTCCTAAAATCTACCCCCACTCCGAAAAAACTACCCCTCCACCCTCCCAAGACCCAGCCCAGCCCCACTTATTTTTTTACCTTAGTTGGAAATTATTTTCTTATAATTTAAAACATAACAATTATTTGTAAAAACTAATTACATATTTAAATGAGTTAAAGGTTTCATTCAAAATTGAGTTAACAGAGCTGTAGCATTTTTTATTTT
Source organism: Lissotriton vulgaris (assembly GCF_964263255.1). Lineage (NCBI taxonomy): Eukaryota > Metazoa > Chordata > Amphibia > Caudata > Salamandridae > Lissotriton > Lissotriton vulgaris. The sequence goes on along the minus strand of NC_141693.1, from coordinate 1,044,216,328 downwards.
TGCTTTACATTTTATACTTGCAATTCATTTACATTAACATTTAACATAAAAATATGTTTACTAATTCATTATAAAGTTTCATAATCTTTTTACATTTTCCCTATGGATCACCATAGGGGGTGCTCCAACCCTACTGTTGAGTCTCCCTGTGGTAAAGTTTAGGGAAAAGTAAACACGTTTATTTACCTCGAGAACAATCAGTAAACATAATCATATGTTAAATTTAAATTTAGAACTAAAAATGCTTCAAAGCTCTTAAATTAATTTTGAATTTAAATGTCTAATTCATTAAAATATATTAAACTAAATAAAACTGTTTTTGAATTTCTAGAATTACCACAATTGCGCATCACTCTCTTTTTATCAGGAGTGGCAAGTTACCAAAAATTAGCATCATTATACAATAGCCATCATTTTACTAGAGGTGAGTATCATGCTGTAGATGCAACCAGGTTGCCAACAAACATCATCATTCAAGGACCATCAGCTTGCCAGGGGTGTGCATCATGCTACAGATGCACACTAGTTTCCAAAAAATAACACCATTATGCAAGACAGAGCATTTTACCAGGCAGTTATAGCACAAGAACCACACTTAAACCTAGGGTAACCTGGGCAATTAACAGTTCTTCATATATAGCGGTTCCCATTGGTCTCATTCAAATCTACTTCTGAGGAACAGCTCAAATGGCTGTATGCAACTAATGCTTATTAACTGAATAAAGATGTAAAACTCTCCGGTCAGACCTTACTGTACAAAGAGCAACCTGTATTAGATGGTAATCAACATCCAACATTAACATAGTGTTCTAGAAAAATACATCAGTGCGAAGTGTCCCAGTGAGCAAGGAAACAACAACCAAATGTACCAAAAGACAAGTGACTGTGAGGTGACAACAACATCTTTGAGTGTTTATAGCAAACAACAAACACAATTTCAACCAATGAGCCAATATCACAAATGTCGTCTGTTTGTTATGCATGCTGATGACGTTTCAACTCTCAACTTGATACAGGGGTCTCATCAAGACAACAAGAATGATGGCACATATTGGCCAAGAGGCCAAGTAGTAAGGGGTGATGTTGGTCCAAAAATTGTGTAAGCCACAATATAATTATCTCGCGAAGTGGTGGTAACCCTCATTGAGGGGGAACACTCTACATAAGGATGCCCGTCAGTTTCTGATGTGAATGAATTTGCACAGGACATGGACAGGAATCCTCCCATGGTGTCATCATGGTTGGCGGCTATCCTCGCTGGAAAGGGATGGCTACTCTCGCCTACATTACTTACACTCAATGAAACACAGATAAGCAGATGCACAGATATGCACCTGCATGCACACATTGCATTTTATTTTTGTATACTTTTGTTTCCCTGTAGTTCTAACTCCTGCTCTGTCTCTCCTTTCCTTTCCTCTACCACATATGGCCAAACCAATGCATTCTAGTTTTTATAGCGTAAACTAGACCCAAGACATCGGGTATCAGAGCGCTTCACATAGCACCAGTTTCGTTACAGAACAACACATTCATTTTTATTATGCAGGGGAGATTAAGTGATTTGCCCAGAATCACAGGATGCTTAGCGTTGTTGCCAAGGCTCGAACCTGGTTCCCCAGCTTCGAGGTCGACCGCTCTAGCTGTAAGGCTACATCCTCACCACCTTGTTTCTTTTACTGGTCCCTGGAGGAGAGTGGGGTTTATATGCGTGCCTTAGTGCTGTCTGGACAGGATCAAATGGGACTACTTCAGAGGGTAGAAGGAAGTAGACATGCAGTAATGCCTCAAGACTGGGGAATGCGCCAAGGAGGCAAATGGAAGTGTGCAGTGGTTGCAGTGCCTACTTAGGTGGAGAACAGAAGGGCTTTTGGTGAATTGAGGGACTTGTGGAGGGTTGGCAATGGGTGTCCCTCAGGCAGCTGAGAGTAGGGAATACATTGTCCACATGGCTGTGCCACTGGCTGCTGGGTAAAAGACCTCCGGTTAAAAGGGTGAGCCTCTGACAATCAGGGGACTCACCCAAAAGATTTGTGATCATGCTTAGGGGTTCCTTTTTAAATTTCATGTTTTTTTATTCTTCTAAAGCAAGGGAACTTTTTTAACTGCCTGGAAACAGGTTTTCAGTTATCCCTGGGCAGTGTGCTAAGGAGTAATTTTTTGGGATCTGAACATCATACCTTACCTCAATACACATCAATACACCATTATGTTGCACCACTGCAGTTAAACCAAAAAACTGTAGAGGCACAATATGTGCCAGACAAAAAGCAAAAACAATGTAGCAGTAAGTGACGCTACAAGTAAAATGCCTTTATCAAGCTGAAGCATAGTATGGTTTGCAAGCTGTTAGGACGAAATACGTTCCTTCTTCATGCAGAAATATAATTCCAGGAGCCACAAGCCCTGAGGAAGCTAGTTTGACGGAAAAAAAGTTTGATAAAAAATTTCTTAGCTTAATCAAGGTATGATCTTTTCAAGACTTTCATGTTTCTTGGCTTTTTCAGCTAAAACGTGGATACATTTTGTCAGAGATAAAAGACTAATTTCAGTCAACATCTGCCAGAAAAACTATCTAGCATGCTGCTCCTTTTCTTGGTGAGTGAGGTGTATTTCCAAGAGGAAATAAGGAAAAAGAAATTCCCTATTGGATCAGTGATTGTTGACAATCACAAAACCTCCTAGAGTGTCACTCTAATGTAAACATGCTTATCAATATTGTTGTTATAAACTTTTGCACAATTTTCTTGATTAAGGTTAGGTGTTCTAGAAAGATTGTGGTTCATGGAGTATTGCAGCAGTGGCTTGATTTTACAGAAGGTAGAACATCTTGCTTTAAAGAACTAAGAGGATTGCCAAACACATTCTTTCAATGATTTTTTTAAACTTTATTTGAAACTGTCTTCATTTCCATTAGTTTATATCCTGTGTACTGTGATTATTAGTGGGCACTCCTGGAAAATGTAATATTTGTTTATCCTACAGCTAAGTACCTACGTTAACAAGCATTTACAATGCAATGGTCTCGGCATTATTAAAGGTAGAGCTATTAGCATTGCTCATGACATTATTTTTTTTTTGTTATTATAAATAAATGGCATTGTTATTTACATTGCCAACAGCTCTCACAGCCCACACAGCCCACACAGCTCTCACAGCCCACACAGCTCTCACAGCCCACACAGCTCGGTATACACCTGTTACAACGCATTTGTTACAACGCAATACTGTTACAACGCGACTTTTACAACGCATACCATTACAACGCATTGCGCTGGGGGGCGCTCTAGGATAGGGAATAAGTATAATTTACTATCCAAGACCTTCCCTAGGGTCCACGGGGACTGGAGTTAGAATAGTAAATTATACTTACCACTATCCAGCACCTCAAAGCGCTATGCGTTGTAATGGTATGCGTTGTAATGGTCGCGTTGTAACAGTAGGTAGTTGTAATGGTATGCGTTGTAACATGGTACATCCCACAGCTCTCACAGCCCTCACAGCTCACACAGCCCTCACAGCCCACACAGCTCTCACAGCCCACACAGCTCTCACAGCCCACACAGCTCTCACAGCCCACACAGCTCTCACAGCCCTCACAGCCCACACAGCTCTCACAGCCCACACAGCTCTCACAGCCCACACAGCTCTCACAGCTCTCACAGCCCACACAACTCTCACAGCCCACACAGCTCTCACAGCCCACACAGCTCTCATAGCCCACACAGCTCTCACAGCCCACACAGCTCTCACAGCCCACACAGCTCTCACAGCCCACACAGCCAACACAGCCCTCACCGCCAACACAGCTCTCACAGCCAACACAGCTCTCACAGCTCTCACAGCCAACACAGCCCACACAGCCCACACAGCCAACACAGCTCTCACAGCCAACACAGCTCTCACAGCCAACACAGCTCTCACAGCTCTCACAGCCAACACAGCTCACACAGCCCTCACAGCCCACACAGCTCTCACAGCCCACACAGCTCTCACAGCCCACACAGCTCTCACAGCCCACACAGCTCTCACAGCCCACACAGCCCACACAGCTTTCACAGCCCACACAGCTCTCACAGCCCACACAGCTCTCACAGCCCTCACAGCCCTCACAGCTCTCACAGCCCACACAGCTCTCACAGCCCACACAGCTCTCACAGCCCACACAGCTCTCACAGCCCACACAGCCCACACAGCTCTCACAGCCCACACAGCCCACACAGCTCTCACAGCCCTCACAGCCCTCACAGCCCTCACCGCCAACACAGCTCTCACAGCCAACACAGCTCTCACAGCCAACACAGCTCTCACAGCTCTCACAGCCAACACAGCCCACACAGCCAACACAGCCCACACAGATATTGATGTATGTACTGTACTGTAATACAATGAATTACTCTACTATGTTATGCATCTTTTATAACTCAAAGCCTTTGCGCCTTAGAACTGCTCCGGCTATTCTGTACTACCAAAAGTGAGATTCAAGTGGTGGGTTCAGTGCTATACATGAGCCAATAAATAAATTGCCCAATTGTATTATATTGGTATACGTATAGCACTTTTACCTCTTGTGAGTCCCAAGGTGCCTTTGGGGTACTCCAAAAGTATTATTTATATACTGCTACATACCCATCACGAGGTCACAAAGTACTTAAATTTGCATGACGGCCACACTTAATCACATAGGAACAAATGACATGTCTTCGAGAGCAGGCTATGGAAACCATTGAGTGACACTCGCGCTCACACAATGACGCACACTTCGTGCACACCAATGCACGAAATAACACAACATAGCATCATGTTCAAGTCACTCACTGGAGAGATTCCAATTGGCAACAGGCACTGAGCACACGAAACCGACCACAGTGCAGTTGTGTAAGCATCATGTGTGTGCTGCTACTGTTGAAAAGAAGTGTTCCCAGCGGGTGCAATACGTGCCAGTAGACGTGAACTGCTGAGCAGGCATTTTTCGAGGGTGTTGTGCAGACTGCTCTAATGAAAGCCAGAGCTGCGCCACTACAGGGAAGGGGCGCCCAGGCTCGGAGAGGAGATGCAGCGCGCCCGTGACGCACATACATGGAAAGAAGCGACCCACACTTTCATACCAGCCAACGCTGCCACAGTTTGAAGCAGGAACCCGAATCATCTGCTTTTTAAATGTGTGTGTTTTTCCATATGGAGAGATCTCCGTGACACCCTTCTACACCCCACCAGTGCAGAACTCACTTGTTTGTAAATACAAACTCACTGCGCGAAGGAAGGCAAAGGCACACACACGCACCTATTCCTGCAGAGGCGTGCAGCCGGTCTCTGGGCGTTAGAACCTGTCAGTCTGGCGCTTCCAGCACTGCCAGATAGCCCCGGAGTCCAGTCCATCCTGTCCCGTGTTTGTATGATGTGCCTCTGTACATATAGATGGGCACAAGGTGCAATGGAAAGACACCAGTTGCACACTTATTCAGTTCCAATTCACTTAATACTCGTCATCAGCCTATTTCGCGTATCATGTGAAAGGTTATTATTATGTTTCTTATATAGCGCCTGAATCGACCCCCTAAGGGGTATCTCCGCGCTTGCCTTGGGAACCCGTCCTGGCTTTTCCCTGTGAGATAGCCCCTACAGGGCATCCCCAAGGTGAAAGCCAGGCATCCCGCCGCGGAGGGGCCGTTGTGGAGATTAAGCAAGCTTAATGCCCAGAGTTGCAGAGTGTGAACCCATGATTAGGTCAGGCACCGAAGCGAGAATTATCGAGTCCATGGACATTTGAGCTCAAGACCCTGCTGCGTCGGGAATTGAACCCTGGTCCAGGGTCTGACCTCTGCTTCAGGGTCTGCCTGCTCTAACCAGTGAGCCACACTTCTCCACAAGGTTGAGGGGAGAGTAAATGATCTGCCAAGGTTCACACATTCTGGACAGTTCACCATGTTCCACAGTCGCCTCCTGAACTGTCAGGAACAGTCTCCTTTGCCGAGTACATTGCCTAACCGTTTGAAGGACAGCAATGCTGCGGAACTATCAAAATAAAAGTTTCATGTGGAGACGCCTGCTTCTGAACACTGCTCCAGAGAGCACACAGGTGCACTCGTAAAATAACTCTAAACATAGTAGTTTTAATAAAGCGCGCCACACAGTCAACCCAATCTAACGGATTTACTACGGTTATGAAAGAAATGTAAACATTCGAGCGGTAAGGAAGGAATACAGACAGACTATACAGGTAAAAACCCCACAATTGTCGCCTCAGAGTATGAGCATCGAAATAAAATGGATTGAATTCGGTAAAACTCCAGAACTGTGGTTGAATACAATTTATTTTTAAACTGAATCCTTGCCTTGGCAACACTCGACCTACAGGGGAGCACGGGCCATTTATTGCAGTACTATACCTCTACGTGTACTTTGTAGGCTTGTGTAACCTGCACACATGTCACTTTTTCCTCCTGAAATGCACCGTTTGCTACCTCTTGTATTTTGTTTGCTCACAATTGTCACTTTTGCCTCAAGTATCTTAACGTTTGCTTTTGTAAGTTGTTCACTTGTAATTTTCTCCTCATGTATCAGTACTGTTCCTATTGTGAAGCGCTCTGACACCTTCGGGTAAAGTCCGAGCTATATAAAAAACGCATAAAATAAATAAATATAAAAAAAGGTACACAGCAAGAGGTGATGTCACAGTCCTCTCTCGTGCGCACCCCTCGGTCGAACTAAGGGGGGGTGGGGGGAACGGATTGAGGGAGAGGAGCCAGAACTGGCCGGCCAAGAAAAGGGCTATTGTGGACCCGGGCTATTTTTGGTAATTACATGGGCACTGCCGCTGATATACATTCACAAGCACTCACCTAACTGGTTATTTTCCAAAAGCAGCTCCCCTCGGGGCCTCTTTCTCTAGGGACAGGGGCCAAGAACAGCTGAGCCCCCGCCCCCACGGCCACGACAAGGTGTGGGTCAGCGCCGGCTTCTATCTCGGGTTTCACGTGGCCCGACAGATGTCAGGCCACATAAAGGCTTACCAAGAAAGCACATGCTGGCGCTAGCCGAACCCTCCCCGGGCTGGGGGTTGAAGTTCGCAACATTAATGCTAACTCCGGCAAAAGAGGAGGGGAGAAACCCTTGGAAACAGCCCCAGGCCGGAGAAGAACACGGAACACCTCCCAGAGCAACACCAGAGGTGGTGCATGTGACTGTGCCGGCATGACCTCCCGTGGAAAGGTAGAAGCGCCGAAGCCAGACAGCCGCATCTGCGACCCGCTGCCAGCAAAGGGCGCATTACAGCGACAGCATGCAAACAGTTCCAATGACAACGACCTTGTTTCCGAAAAGCTCTAAATACCTCCATAATCGAATATGAGTGGGACTTGAGCTGCTCCAAAATACATTTATTTCAGATTCCAAAATGATTGATCCACAGCTGGGAACAGGGCTCCCCGATCCGTCAGCGGGGGAGCACAAACAGCACTGTCATCGTCTTCCTAGTTGCTTGTCAGATGGATCTGTGGCTTGTTAGGGTCACATGCCTGCTGCAGGCGGATGCAACCTTTTTATCCACTCATTGTGTGTGTATATATATATATATTACAGTGAAAGTGCTTGTACAAACAGCCTTATCTTGTGTCATTTAAAAAGAAAACATTTTATGTAACACCACCTGCCTATTTATTATTCGTTTTTACGAATGATCAAACTGAACACATGGCAATGTCATCAACCTCGGAAGGATGAAAGGTGGGACAGCCTCAACCATAGTAACGTGAACGTGCAACTTTTCACAACACCCGGCTCTTGATGACTGACAAACGTCGGTGTTGTGTAAGATGCACGAGGGTGACCTTTGTGCCTTCTTTGATTTGGGGTTAGCGTGACAAGATGCGACGCATTTCAGACACAATGGTGATGTTGGAGAGAAACGTCGACTCTGACATGGGGTTAGAGGAGGCGCACGCGCATCTGTATGGAAATAAGACTCCTTTTAAGCATCAGAACTCGCTGAGTCTATAAGACACGAACGTTCGCACATGGCACATGGCCCATGACACAGCGCTCCTACTACTACCGCAACTCTTGACTGTGAAACCAAGGGCTTCGCTCCTCTTGATCAAACTGTGTGATCTTAAGCAAACACTGCCTCGGATCCCGGGGCCTCATATTCCACGAGAGGCAGTACAGACTCGAGCAATGCAGTTCACCAAACGTCGGTTTTTGAGAGCTACCTAAATACAAGGTAGGCTTCGAGAGCGAGTGAAAATAAACGTACCTCCTCGGTAGACGCAGCAAAATGGCACCCTCAAGCTTCCGGAACCGCAACTCTCGACTGTGAAACCAAGGACTTCGCTCCTCTTGATCAAACTGTGTGATCTTAAGCAAACACTGCCCCAGATCCCGGCGTCTCATATTCCACGAGAGGCAGTACAGACTCGGGCAATGCAGTTCACCAAACGCCGGTTTTTAAGTGCTACCTAAATACAAGGTAGGCTTCGAGAGCGAGTGAAAATAAACGTACCTCCTCGGTAGACGCAGCAAAATGGCACCCTCAAGCTTCCGGAATTTTTCGAATTCAGGGGCGTGGTTTGCTGTCCTGAGTGACGGACGACGTCACAGGGCTAAAGAATGCAAAAAATCACGCCCCCGAATCCGAAAAGGACGGGGCTTGTTTGGAGTGACGCATCTCTCCTCCAATGGCTGGCCTCCGTTTAGGAAGCCAGCCAATGGAGGAGAGACGGGGCAGGCAGGCGGGACCTACAGCGCTACTAAGACTCATTAAATCTCACGCCTAAGACTGCGCAAGCGCAGCCTTTTAGGCCTTCGACCTAAAAAGGGCAAGTAAATCAGAATTGTGAACAATATAAGATTTTCCTTCTAGAAAGTACAATATGATTTACTTTACAGAACAAAAGGGTTATCAATGTACAGGGTACCTTTATCGCTGTCAGTTTCCATGCGTGATGGGGATTTTGACCTTCTCTTGGCCTCTGGAGTCTCGGTTTCTTTTTTCCCAGTTATACTCAATTTTCCAGAACGACTTCCTTTAAAAAATAAATTCATAAAGGTTTTTGATCGCTTCAGGCTTACTTCATTTCCTAAAGCCACTGGTTTGTCACTCTTCTTCTTCCTCTTTTCCTCTGGAAAGAAAACATATTTACTTTTTATTTTCGAAAAATATGTTAAATTGTATAGCACAAATATTCGAAGGGGCATTACACCACTTTACAAGAGACATTTTATACAGTGATCACACAATGGTTTTTAAACCATTGTACATAGAAAAGCTAGTATAGTTAAAACATAAATATATGTTAAAACATATGTCATGGCAGCTGGGAATACGAAAAAGCACATTTAATGTGTTCCTAAATATAAGTGAAGACTGGTTTAGCTACAACTCAAGAGATTTACAATTCTTTACCTGAAGTAAGGCACCCCAGAAAGACAGAAAAACTAACAGATTTCTTTTTCAATTTTGTTATCTCCAATATCAAATTAAGGCCCAGATGTAGGTAAATGCTTGTTTGCGATTCCTTAAAAGCGATTTTTAGGGAATCGCTATTAAGGAATCACAAAATGTCATGTATGTAGGAATCGCAATATTTTTTGCGATTCCTTAATATTCCTTAATTGTGAATTGCAAATTGCGATTTGCAAATTAAGGAATACCTTCCTATTTATTCCTATGGGCCTCTGTATGACGGTACAACGCGTATTACCACGCGTACCGTTACAACGCAGGTTTTACAACTCAAGTCGTTACAACGACTTGCGTTGAGGGGCGCTGGATAGTGAATAGTTTAATTTACTATTCCAACTCCAGTAGTAGGGAAGGTGTTGGATAGTAAACTAAACTATTCCCTATCCTAGAGCGCCCTCCAGCGAAAGTCGTCGTAACGACTTTCGTTATAAAACCTACGTTGTAATGGTACCGCGTTGTTAGAGTTTCGTTGTAAAGGATGTTCCCCGTAGGAATGAATAGGAATTGCTCCCGCAATTTGCGAGTCACCAAGAGGCACTCGCAAATTGCGGGCGCAATTTCTAGAGTGCCAGGGTTCCAAAAGGACACCCTGTTGCACCCCTGAAATGTGCATGTGTGCACATGTGGCGCACATACATGCCCTAAGGGCATGAATGTGTGCCACATGGTACTTAAAAAAAGCAAAAAAGTGTTTTTTTAAAGAAAATCGCTAATTACCACCAACTTGAAGTTGGTGGTAATTAGCGATTCCTTAAGGCTAAAGTGCACGTTCTTTTGTGTTACTTACATTGCATTTAAGGAATCGCAATTTGCGATTCCTTAAATGCAAGAGCAAAATAAGGAATCGCAATTTTGCGATTCCTTTTTTTGCTAGTAGGTTTCAACACACCTAAATTGCTCGCTGCCAAATAGCGATCGCAAACGCTGGAATTCAGCGTTAGCTCTCGCTATTTGGACTCCTACATCTGGCCCGATGTTAGATAACCAGTCTCTGGAGTTTTGAGCTCATTAACTGGGTGTGGTACTGGTAGAGCAGTGTATTGTATCTGACCCCGATTCTGAGTGGGTTGAAACAGGGGGAGGCATTTCCTCCACCCGGTAATTACCAGGACTCTACAGACCACTATTTAGCAGGTGGAGTAAATAATTCCTATTCAGAGTTTTTATCTTACAAACGAAGGCAAAACATTGAGAATTAACATTTATTGAGCCACATTTTGTATGATTTGCCGTTTAACCTGGAGAAATCTTCAGAAGGGCAGCATTTACACAAAAAGTAGGAATGCTGGTCCAAGTGCAAACATCCGTTTTGTGACGAATCAGAATTCACCTTCAAACTCGGAGTCACAGTCTCTTTGACAGTTTATTATTTTCCTTGTAAGAAATTATTTACATTCATAGTCTTCAAAGGTAAAGAGGGTTGGCAACAATCGCCAACTCTATTGAGTCAGGCTGTCAGAACCCTCCTTTTCCCACAATGTTACAGGGTTCAGTATTATCAGTTACCCTACTACTTTTGGGAAAGCTGTTGATTTAACCTATTAAGAGATCAAAGTCAGCCGCTGGAACAGCAAGGAAGTTAGTAAAAACCCTATCAACTAACTGCAGTGATCTGTAATGCTTGTCTTTTTTGCTGCTAGGAGTAGTAAGCAACGATGCCGCACTGCAAACGTACATTTGATGGCGATGAGATGTGCCAGTTAAAGCAGAAACTGTGGCTCAAAAGTCATTCATTTATCTTATATTTTTTTTTCTCATAAAATCACTTAGGTCAAAATCCTGAAGGTTATTTCCTCAGTTCGGTCGATGTTATACAATTTCCTCTGATGTCATGAGACCAGGCATCTTGGTATATCATTTCCATTTATGTCATCATTATGTCAATTAGTGGTTTAAAGTTTCTACCTTTTTGGTTACAGAATATTGCCACATGTGTCAACAAGAGGTACATCACTTGGGACTGACAAAAGGAATGTCAAAATATGTGCATAATTGCTCACTATCCAACTTCTTCATAAGCGGACACATAACCTCAGATGAAACTAATAAAACAACAAGCCTTTGCAATGCAATAGGTCTCGCATTTGTGAAAGCTAGAGCTCTTGGTGTTTTGTTTTTTGTATGCAGTGGAGTGATGATATTTGCATAGCACTATTGCCATTCGTATGAACTTGCAGTGCTGGAGAATCAGAAAATGGAAAACAAGTTATGGGGGAGGGGAGACAAGAGTAGTATGCTGGTTGAAAAAAAATATTAAAGTTTGACCTTTTGGCGTTGCAAATAATAATGCACCACAAATAGCTGACACTTTCAGTAATGCGAGACCAATTGCATTGCAAATTTTTCTTTTCCGGCACTTTGACAAAACTAAATTTGCTAATAGGTCTCAAAGGCGAGTTCTAGTGGTTTTGTCAAGGCTTGTTCACTGTGCTACTAACAATGACATGACAAGTGAGGCAACATATTGCATCTCCAAATAAGGTCTCAGTAGTTGGATGTGGAGAGGCTTTGGAGTTCATTTATGAAGTGCTATTAACAAGTAGACTTGATTACAGTTGTAAAAATAAGTTACATAATAAACTTTATAACATGATATAATATGTTAATGACTTATAAAGCACACCATTCGCTAGGAAGAGTGCATCCCAGCTCTGAGCTCAAACTGGAAGGAAGCAAATAGTCCTACTCAAGAACTAAATATATGCGATTTAGGAGTTTTCTAAATTTTAGAATACAACTTTCCATACATAGTGCCAAGTAAAGAGTACTCCAAACTCCCGCTGTATGAGACGTAACACACCACCCATTTCAGCATTAGGAAACCTGACAACTGAACGGAGGATGGCTGTCCATGAACAGATAGCTTTGGGAGAAATATAGCAGTTGAAATGAGAACTAAGGTGGCTAGACATATTGCCAAGTAAAAGCTTTATGATACAGATAGAGCGCCTTAAACAGACATCTTTTCGAAGTGGTACCCAGTTAACAACACAAAGCTGGTCGTAAACGAGTGAGCTACGATTAAACCCTAGAATTAGGGGGAATATTTCCCCTAATCTATCGAACGTAAAATCCCTACTAATGTGGGTTGTATCTAGGGAGTTAGTGGTTCAATAAAAGAGAGAGTTTCTCAGCCGTGACTTTATTCCTTGTACAGGATTACAATCCGTAACATTCTTTTTTATTTGTATTTTTGTTGTTTAAAGTCCAGCTCGGTATATTACATACACAACGGCATCTAATATGGAAACAGACTAGAGGCCCTAATGAATTGGCAATGGTAGGGTCCAGAAGAAACAGTCGCCACATGTATGTGTCTGGAACAATAGGACCGTTGAGGTAGTAGAGTGGGAACCCAAGCATTACCCCAGGCATCACAGTAGCAGTAGGTATATACAGATCCGCAGGAGCTGTGAGGCGGGACCCAGGGACTGAGAAAGATAAAGCAGTAGTATGCATCTGGGGTTTACCCAGAAATGGAGGGCGCGGAACCCATGAATTAGCACAAAGACCCTAGTAGGCTATATATATTTACATACTGCTTTTAAAAGGATATCAAAATCAAGGTATGCCAGTAAAAAGTACGTAACTTTGACAATAGAAGGGGTATGAAGAGAAAACAGAAAGAGCACAAAAATTGATGAAACATCACTAATAAGGAAAATTAGAAATACAAGAAGGAAAGAAAAAGGGGAATGGGAGGAAAAAAGGCTGTCCCAAAAAATCTCTGGGCACTAGCACTCAACCAAATCCAATAACCACAAAATACCAAAATTTCTGAATCTCTCGTCCCACTTTCGATATCATCTTGAGTTGTGTTATGTTATGTTATGTTACAGCAATTTGTTAAGCGCACATTTATCCCGAGGTGTTTTGGCTCTGAATACTACTAAGCAGGAAAGAAGCCTAGTTTTTAAAGAGCCATGTTTTAAAATCCTTGAAGATCAGCGTCGGAGAAGCTCTGATGAGGGGGGAATGGCAGATTGTTACAGAGCTTTGTGGTTCCAACAACAAAGCTTCCGGCTCCCCAACCAGATTTGTGAATTCTGGGAGTCATCATTAAGGGTGGGCGTAGTTCGCGAAGTAGCGCTACGCGAAGTGCACTTTGCACTACGCAAACTTCACGTAGCACTACGCGAGCTGCGTAGTAGCATGTTCGCACTGTGCAAGAAGTGTTTTCAATGATTGCACAGTGCGGACACGCATCCGGCACTGTGCAATCATTGAAAACGGCATCTTGCACAGTGCGAGCTGTAGTTTTCTGCTGCTCGAGTAGATTGTTACTCGAGCTGCAGCTTTCTCAACGCGAACTGGTAGTTTCTCATTGAGAGCGGTCGCGAGCATGCGCAACCACTCACAATGAGAAACCTTAACTTCCTGCGTTGAGAATCTCGCCGGGATGTCATTTTGCTTGCTCGCGGTCGCGAACATGACGTTCAGGACCGCGAACAAGCAAACAATTAGCTCTGCACTACGCTATGCTGCACTACGCGTGTTCGCACTGTGCTATGTGCAGCTCGCGTAGTGCGAAGTTGCGCAAACTTCGCAAACTCCGCGAGCGTAGCGTAGTGCTTCGCCCAGGCCTAGTCATCATAAGGTTTGCCCCTAGCGAGCGCAAACGTCTTCCAGGAGTTAATAAGTGTACACCCCCCTCCACTTAACACCGGTGCGGCTACAGGTAACGTTGCACTTTGACCTGGGACATTCATGCTGCTGGGGGTCAGAGGCTGTAGGTCCCGGGTTGGGGGGGTTGAAAAACATGCTGTGGGGTGGCATAGACCGGCGCTCCGTGGCAGGTTGAGAGGCTGACCAGGTGACTGACAGGGCATTGCTGCTGCAGCCTGTGGAGGCCTAGATTACTAAACCCCATGGCTGGAAGAGCCCAGGAGTGGCCCGGCACACCTGGCAGTATGGTGAGGCTCCGAATGTCAGCCATTGGTGCAGAGTTCACTACGACACAAGGGAAATCTCTCTGCACCTAGCGATGAAAATCTGAGCAGACTGGAAGCCCGCATGTCGTTCCTCATCCCCTCTCTCTCCTCCCCCCAACCAAGGCAGGTGGCACTTGGTCCTTGCTATTGTAGTTTCCTAACTATAATATACCTGTAACCTTTGTTTTTAAGTGAATTTCTATGTTTTTTTTGAAAACTGTAACCACTAACCTTTGACAGTGAATGTGTGAGCAAGTGCATGAGTGTCTCAGTAGGTCTGCAAGTGAGTGTGAGAGTGTCTGAGTGGGTCTCTCAGTGGGTGTGTGAGCAGTGGCGGCTCCACTGTATGGCGGAGTGTCGCCCCCGACACTCAAAAATTAAAAATAAAACAAGTTATTATCATTTTATTTTTTAACTTGAGCATGCTGCGTCTTGGGGCGGGGTCATCCCAGTCATTGAGAGGTAGTGGTGGGCAGCACTGCTGCCGGTGCGCATATGTTTGGTCAGTCGTCGCAGGCCGACCAAACACACATGCCCACTGAGATGTCTTCAACCCAGCTCCGCTGCTGGCTTAGAAAAAGCAAAGTATAGACTCCCAGTCTCCCTGGGAGCACAAGATCCCAGCGCTCAGGCCAATCCTGAGGCTGCTTTCTGACATGAAAGCAGCGTCAGGATTGACCGCAAGAGAGGATGGGAGCCTGTGCTGCAACGAGGAGATGACACAGAGAAGAGCGTAGGGTTGCAGGCGGAAGGACAATTTTTTTTCTTTTTTATGTTTATCGTTACCCCTCCCCACACTTCCCTGTCATCCGTTGTACCCCCTAGCTCTCACCCCTCCCCGTCAGTACTCCCGCACAGCAGCCAGTACTGTGTGTGAGTGTCCGAGTAGGTATGTCAGTGGGTGCATGAGTCTCTGAGCCCGGTCTGTGAGTTAGTGCACGAGCCTCTGAGTGGGCGTGTGAGTGAGTGGATGAGTCTGAGTTGGTCTGTGAGTGAGTGGGTGAGTGAGTGTCTAAGTGGGTCTCTGTGTGGGTGCACAAGTGTGAGAGTGGGTGCATGAATCTTTGAGTTGGTCTGTGCGTGAGTGCATGAGTCTGAGTGCAACTGTGACTCAGTGCCTGAGCCTGAGTGGGTCTGTGAGTTGGTGCATGAGTGTCTAAGTAGGTCTGTGAGTGGGTGGGTGAGTGTCTGAGTGGGTCTGTGAGTGGGTACAGGAGTCTGAGTAGGACTGTTAGTGTGTGTGAGTGTCTAAGTGCCCTCTTCTTTGCCCTCTTCTGCTCAGTTTTGCCTTTTCAGCTTGTTTTTCTGTCATCTATTCTGCCTTTCCTGCTCGTTTTTCTGCCCTTTGTTTTACCCTCATCTGTTCGGTTTTTAGCTTTCATGCTCATTTTTCTACCATCTGTTGTGCCTTTCCTGATCTTTTTTCTGCCATCGGTTTTACCTTTTCTGCCCTAATTTTTGCCTTTTCTGCTCATTTTTCTGACCTGTCTTCCCTCTAAAATAGGGGAGGTGTGCCACTGTAATTTCCATATGGGGCAAGGGGGCGGCTTGGGACCCCATCCTCCACATTTGAATCAGGGAGGAGGTCTGCGCAGCCCCCCCTCCCCGGGACAATTTCGGCCTCATGGAACCCATTCCCCAGGGCCCGGCCATTTCCTCCTGGGTGCCCTGGGGTACCCAGGGCACCCAATGTGCTATGGGACAGTGAGGGGTGCCTCAAGCTTCTGTGGTCCCAGTCAGCTTTCTGCCTCCTGTGTGATACAGCACTGCTGCTACACGCAGGGCACTGCTGGGAACACAGCTCCGTCCATGCAGGACCAATAATTTAATCTCTTTCCCTGACTGCATACATGCTGGCAGGGAAATTGATGAAACCTTTGCTTCCAGCGGTTGGGAGCACTTTGACAGCTCCTACCTCCTGGAACCGGAGTGTTTGCTTTTGATTAGCAGGAGTCGGCCCTGGGGGGGTGACGGTCCCCAGGACCATTAATGGCTCCAAGAGGGGGCCATGCCCCCGCATTTTCTTTGACATAAGCTCCAGGGAGGTGGTGGTCCCCGGGAAATAAAGATGCCCGTGGCCATGTGCGCCCCCCTCCTTTAATGTAATAACGGAGGCATGCCCCGAGGGCTTAATTAAAAACAAATGTGGGAATAGTGCTCGTCTTGTTTCTTCATTTTTGCCATGAATTAGCAAATTTGACAGGATTTTGCAGCAATTGTTTTTTTTTTAAGTGCTTTTTTGCCCTGGTGGGGTCCCTCTGGGACCCCAAGACCACAGCTAAGTGGTTAGAGTATTCCTACCCTGCCCTTTTTCTTTTTTCTCATTTTTTAGGGGGACTCTTTTCAAGCTGAGTCCCAAGTTGGTTCCCATCACTTCCTGATTGAAGTGTTGGCAGCCAATCAGAGTTCTGCATATCTCTGCCCAAGCACATTATTACTCCCGAATTAGCTGTGATCGCAGATAAACAAATTCGAATTTCCTTACATTTCCTCAACAGTTACTGAATGGACTTACACCAAATAACAAAAAGCACAATCTGCGGACCGAAAGCTTGCTTTCTGCCAAATTCGATGTAATTCCATCCAGCGGTTCGGGCTGTAGGTGTGTCTAAAGAGTCTATGCGAATTAACATAGGAAACACACTTTTTTTTAACCTACTCCCCTTTTTCTCAGCCCCCGCTTGACGGATCACCCCAAAACTTTCCATGTGCAGCAAGAATCACCAGCAACCTTTTTATTGAAACATTTCGTGAAGATTCGCCAAACAATGGAAAAGTTATAGGGTAGTCCAAAAACTCTTTTCCTATGGAAACATCGTCCTGACTATAACTACCTAATGGCGACCTCCAGTAGGATATATATATATATGATATATTGGAGAAACAGGAAGGGAAATGCACCTTGGATTTGGGGAATTCACTACAACAATATTCACCCAAGAGACTACACTATACCAAGGTGGTCCTCGATGAAAATCAACTAAAGTGGATAGCATTAGAATTAACAGCAGAGGACTAATGTTTCAAAAAAAGGCGGGACCTTTTTTAGATTTTTAATATACAGACTAATTTTCAAGGCTTCAACTAACAAAAACAAATAGAAAATAACATCTACTATTAAATGGGGGAAAAACGGTAAATGTATTGTAGCTGTCGGCTGCTTAGTGTACCCCCACTGCTGTAGGTGGGTCTATCACACTGAACCATGATGATGCAATACATAGTATTTTTTCATATTTTTTATTTCGCTTTAGTGATCCTATACACTGTTTGGGTTAAAGATTGTTGTTTCTTAGCATACTCTTGAGATTTTATTTATAGTTGCCCTAACTGAATATTGCTGAGGAGATCTAATTAATACGAGATTTATACATATAGACTTCATTCTTTTCCTGTTGAACTGCCTGATACTGGTACAAAGACTTATTTGCTTGATCGGTGCATTTTCATGTCATTGAGCTAGCATAGGCTTTCCTCTATTTTTCTTCATCTGCCTACCGTCAGCACAGATGTACTACTAAATGGCGGCCCAATTTCATAATACCCTTTTCTTCTTCATAGGTGCAGCAGGAGAAATGCTACGCAGCTCTGGGTGTGGTGGCTTAGTGGACTAATGCGTCCACTGTAGGGGCCTGTGATTGACCTCAAGGGCACAGGTTCAAATCCCGGTGAGCTTACTCAGCCTTTCATCTACAATTAGTAACATTGAGTTGGATAGCAATATACATCTGTTATTCGGCGCCACGTTACCTTTAGTGGTGGAAGTGCGCTTTACAAATACACGTTACGTTTATGTACAAGGAATTATTGCTTATGACATATGCAGTACCGATTTTGAGAAATCAATTGCTAGTTGAAGTGTATTCAAGTCATGGCATTGAAACATGAATATTTCCATGTGCTGCACATTCAACATTAGGACAGTTTGTAAGTGCGCATGTTCCTCGCTACATCTGTAGCATATATTTGTCCTCTCAAAAAATGTGGCGCATTTCAACACTACTTAGATACACAAGGAAGATATATTACGTTAGGTCTAGGACAGCACATCAATACCTTTAATTATGGTTTCTACAAACAACAGTAGTTATGGTTAGTGTTAGCAAGAGTATTTAAGCATGAATTGTAGGGAAATATTGGAAATGAAAGGCAGGATTTGCCATATAAATCGAGTAACACCATATACTTTCTCTGTGTGAAGACAAAAACTACCTTATAGAGATAGTAATTCCATATATTTTACTACTGACACGTTTGCATTCGAAGCACCTTTCCCTTTTTTGATCGAATAAAGCTACTGGTTACCAAGTATAAATAAGAATGCTCCACCAGACTTTAATGTCCTTTTGAATCCATCTGCTATTTGTCCAGAGGAAGGTGGAAGAAATTCCAATCAACAGAAGGATGTTCCTGACCTGTTGCCAATATGGGAATTTCTACTCCCATTATAGTAGCACTATTAGCTTTGAGAGTCCTATAGGAGAGGCATATTTAATTTCCTACCATTTCATTTAGGCCATACATTCACTAAGACAACAAACTATGGGAAAATGCAATTTTCCACTGTAACAGGATCTAATTTCAAACCTAGGAACCTCTTTGAGTTGTAAAATGAATGGGTATGTGTGTGGTTGTGGTGTGAGAGAGGTCAGGGCGATTTATTGATAGGTCTTGTATATGGCATATTATTGAATAACGCAATGACTCAAATAAATTGTAATTCATTCTATTATAATAATGGTTTTTTGAATAAAAAAATCTTTAAGGTATGAAAGAAAACATGCTTGTTACATATCGCATTGTTTCATTAAAATGCAGTTGTGGCAACGGGTTTGGTTTTTGATTGTATTGTTAGTTACCCATATCCCATCACCTGCTGCACAGAGATGACTCGATTCTGCACATTTCTAGTGATGCTGCAGTCATGGCCGACAGCTCCAAAGTTACAGCTGGAGCAGAACAACTGCAAGCGTCTTTCCCGCACGGGCCAGGACTCTAAATGGTGAAAGCAGGTATCCTCAAGGGAGAAGCGGGCAGAAGCCTGCTGCATGAAATAAGACTCTTTCCATGCTAATACCGCACTGAAGGGAAAGTGAACTGAAACTGTTTCCACACATAATCCCTTGGGGGTGATGTAGTGACTACACCTGTGCCTAGCCAGTGTTTTGTCCTCAATTGTATTACAGGGAAAACATACCCAAGGGAAATTCGGTTGTGTGGTAGATACAGAACATTGTGTCGCCTACACTCCAGCAGGATTTAACTCGATTTTGCATTACCCTGATGGTTCTATGTAGTACTGAGTAACTATGTGAATAAAATACTTTCTTTCCCTCAAAAGTCTTGCACTGTATTGTACAAAATTTTGTTTCTTTTGGTTGATTGTTGAGTTCCGAGTTCTTGCCACCCACACTACTTCCCTGAGAAACCTGTGACTGCTCGCCCATGCTACCCTGGGAGTCAAATGTGGAAACAATTACACCTAGCCCAATTTGCAGTGCCACGCAGCACAAACACAAGGACACCAGTGGCAAATGACCGTCATGGTTGGGGCCCAGGAGTAAACATCTGTCCCCCCACCCCGCACCCAATGAGGTGTGACACTCTACTGCATGCAGTGTGAGTTAATTGGAGGGGACGTCCGTAGATTAGTTGAGGAATCTTTGTTTGGAGCAAAGGGTCTCAGAAGCAAGGATAAAGAGATCCTTAAAGGTTTTGTTAAAGACTCATCAGAGAAACTGGGTGGTAGACTCTGGATAGATACCATCATAAGAATCCTAAAAGTAAGTTCTGTAATGCCAGACTATCAGCCCCTTTGCATACATTTTCTCCAAACATACCCAGAGTGTGTCTTTACATCTACATTTCATGGTATCACAGAGACTTTTGTCCCCCTCTCAGATTTCAAGTGTCACCAACTCAAGGAGTCATTCCCCTGGATAGGTTATGTCTGAATGAGTCCCTGAACTTGAAGCTGGCAATCTAGAAAGCTAATGCTGAGAAAGAAAACAGGCAAGGGAGATTGAGAGGAAAAAGTTGAGGATAGCTCACCAGGAACAAGGGGAAAGGAGGTGTGAGAGACAGCAGGAATTGGCCAGAAGCAAAACTAAATGGGAGGAACAGGAAACAGAGAAAGAGACCACATTGAAAGGAGAAAGGATAATCTTTGAAAAGGAAAAGTTCAGGACAGTAGCAGACAGCTAGATCTGGGAAAGTAAATTCCACTTCAAACTTCAGGAGTACCTGTAAAGTTTCCAAAAGAGCTTGTGCACATGTATGTGGAATATCAGACCCGAGTCATGGGCCCTAATAAGGGTTAAACTGGTCTTAGTCTGCTTGCGTCAGCCCTGGCAGTTCGTGCTGCACTGTTCCTCTTGGTGCAGAGTCAAAGAGTGATTTGCATATTGCTGGGTCCTAACTGAGGTGGCATGGTGTGCAAAATAACAATGGACTAGATGAATACAGCCCCAAGTAATTACTAGGGGTGGGTAGAACACACAGAGCTTCACTCAGTGGAATTCCACAGAGTTACATATAAACTCTGAGATATTCCGTGGAGTTCCGCGAGTGTGTGAAATTCAGCACGCCACAGTGCTCATGCTGATTTTTAGCACTGGGAGCTTGTTTCACACTGTAAAAGTCATTGCGAATGGCACCATACTGCACACCAGAGAGCACTGCCTTCTTCTGCCGCTCAAGTAGATTTTCTACTCGAGAGGCAGCTTTCTCAACGTGAACTGTCGCAACCGCCCGTGTTGAGAAATCTTACCGGGAGGCATTCTAGCACCTGAAAATCTCGCTAGGGGATGCAAATTCTCACTTGCACTCAGCAACTTAACTTTGGTGAGCCTCACACAAGAAAAAACTCTGCCACACAGTGGTTGGCAGAGTTTTGCCAGAACTCTGCATTCCAAGCAGAATGGGGGAGTGGACTTATTCACCCAATCCTAGTAATTACCAGTGGCTGAGATTAATTAAAGCATTCCATTCATCATATTTTTGTATACTTCAATGCAATGCCCTAAGTGGGACGGGTATGCCCATACATGGGCTCCATGCACACTGCACCACTGGAACCATGCTATACCTGACTGACTAGTCCTAATAAGGACTAATCTGGTCTTGGGTTGCTTGTGTTCTGGTTCAGGTAGAACCTGACCTGGACGTTCAGGCTGGACTGTTATTGGGGCCGGATCAAGACAGATTTGCATATGGCTGAGTCCAAACGGAAGTGACCTGGTGTTCAAAATAACGATGGATTGGGATGCATCCAGAGTAATTAGCAGTGACTGAGATTAATTCAGACATTTCATCCTTCATTTTTTTGTGAACTTTGAGGCAACAACTTCTCCACGACATACCACTCACAAATAAATGGGTTGGAGGAAAGCTTTAACAAAACCCTTATGAGCATGATGGAAACGATGCCAAAGAATCTTAGGAGAAAGTGGGATCTTCTTGTTCTGTGGCTCTTATTTGCCTGTAGAGAAATTACAGGATCCACAGACTTGCACTTTTTTGTGGACTAACAAGTCTTCAATCAGATGACCAAGAGTGGTGCACTCTAGACACCTAAAGCTGATGAGCTAATGGATCAGTTGAGTGCTGCTTGTTACTTCAGTACTATTTATCGGACCAGTGGTTATGGGTAGATTGATTTAGTAACTATTGCCAAGGAGAAGACTACATTCTCTATGCCAGAGGGTTTGTACCAGTGTAGGCTGATGTCCTTTGAGACCAAGAATGCTCATACCGATTTCTATCCCCTGATGAACCATGTACTATCAGGCCTGGAAGCGGTGTAGGTGGCCTTACTTGAAGACATTACCATCTTCTAGTAATTTATGGTAGGACAACCGGAGATACGAAGAACAGGTGTTGATCAGTATAAAGGAAGTAAGGCTGACCATTAACTCTACCAGGTGGGCAGCCTTAAGTAATCTGCCTTGGGCATCATTTGGGCAATGGGAACATCTGCTTATTGGATGCTAAGATCAGTCTACGATTGAGTGGGCTTTTCCAACCACCCACACACAAGTGAGAGGCTTCTTAGGACTCACTTGCCACTGCAAAAACTTTGTGACCAAATGTGAGACAATAGTAGGGTCCTTGACAACCTTGAGTTCCAAGAGCAGCCAAGAGGGCTGATTTGGACTGTTGAGTGTCAGAAACCCTTTTAAAGGACCTGGATACAGCACTATCTAATGCACCTTTGTTGAAGGCACCGGACTATGCCTTTCATTGTACCAACTGATGCCTGAGATAAAGGAGCTGGAATGGCAATGGCTTAGCTTGAAGAGAAGGGTAGAGAGAATCCAATGGCCTTTATAAGGCACAGACTGCTACCTAGGATACAGCACTTGGTGGCCTTTGAAAAAGAATTCTGTACAATAGTGTGGGCACTGAGGAAATTCCAGTCATATTTGTTTAGTTCCATATCTGTGGCTCACATACACCACAAAGCACTCAGATGGGGTTGATGCTGATAAAGGATGAGAATCAAAAGTTACTGAGATGATACATCTTATTACAAGGTCTAGATTGCACAGTGGAGGACAAAACGGGAATTAACCAGGGGAATGCAGAAGGACTTACCTGTCAGTTTTGTTGCCAATCTGTCAGTCGGCCAAACCGTCATGCGCACTTTGTATATCTCCACCCAGGCTGTTTACAGCATGGGTGGAGAACTTGCCCAAGCCCCCAGTCCCGATCTGAGCGCTGAACTATGGTGCTCAGACCAATCACAACGCTACACGGTAGCATTGTGATTGGCTCAAGGGAACCTGAGTGCTTCCTGCAGAAGCAGAGCATTGACGAGGAGGGAAGACGAGAAGAGACACGGCGGCAAGGAGGTAAGTTGAAATTTTTTTTTTTAATACCTCCCCTGCCCTCCTCACCCCGATCCTTGCCAGCTGCCACTGTGCATAGTGAAACAAAATCAGGGTCCATACTTGGACAGCCTCTAAGCATGGAGGAAAGGGGACTGAATGTAGTTTTTTTTCCTACCGCCCTGATTGTGGACACTCTGCTGGGGCAGGAACTACAGCCCCCAGCTCCCCTGGAGTTACGGAAGGTACCGGAGTGGCATATCAGTGGCAGACGTGTCCCGCAATGTGGTACGTGTGCGGGACGCGCCTGGGCATGGTCCGGGCCAAGACCAGGCCAGTCTGCACCCCTCCGAGGCCGTGCAAGGCCGGGCCCCCTTTCTTGGTTTCAGACTCCCATATTCCTGCTGGTATTCACTTGGGGAAACTGTTATAGCCAAGTGAGAAGACAATGAATCCATCTTTATGGGAAAGCAGAGGAATGAAGGGGGTTGTGCTGTTTACCACCCCTCTGTTTCTATTGACTCTATGTTAGAGAGAGTTGTGGGGATCGTTACTAATGAGATTGAATTAACTGAGCGGCGACGGTCATTAGAATATGGGGCCTTGTCAACGTCGCAGGGAACAGGGGATAAAGCAGCTATTGGTGCTTTACCTGAGGAGGAGATGCTATTGCCTAAAGTCCTACATAAAAACAAAGGCAAAAACTCGAATTAAATATTGGTAATGATCCTTCCTTGTGTAGTTGTACAACAGCACACATGGACTCCTCTTTTCCTAAAAATACACTGATAAAAAGAAAAAGAGCACCAAAGAAACAGCCAGCTAGCAAAAGGAAACAACCTGCCAGGGCCGCAAGCAATAATAACCAACTGCTTTCTTGGTTTCAGCCCTCTCAGTATGCAAACCCTTTTAAGCGTCATTCACATCTACAGACTATACCTAACACTATCACTCCAAGTAGTGCGACTATTAATGCTCCATCAGCTGACTCTCTATCATTTTAAGCCCTTTGGAACAGATTCAACAATATTTTGGATGAAAAGCTTGAGCCACTGATGGAACGATTGGAGACTCTAGAGAGGAAATTTGGCTCCGTTTGCTGTCTTTGCACAATGTCGAATGTTAACAAAAGCGCTGACTATGTAACCCATATTATTCCCCCAATTGCACCTAAAGGACCCCCCTTACCCCACGCCATACCATCACAAGGAACTCTTTGTACCAACCTAATTGCCACCACGCAGAAAAAGCAACAGAGGCAGGACTTACTGGCCAGTCAAAACCCTAAGAGGAACAGTACAACAGCAATCTCAGCCAAAACTCCACAAAACGAACTTGTCTCTAGTAATATTTGTAGAACAAGACATAACCTAAGTTGTAGCAACACAGGCTGACCCACAGAAGCCAGAGAGACTGTGTTAAGCACAGATATCCTGTACCTTCTACTAGCATCTTGCCCATATGTTTGGTTTTAGCTAGCGTACCGCCATTGAGAGCCGCTCAAGGAGAATCTTGGGACATATTGATGATACAGAGGGTGGGGTGGGTAGGACACTCTGATAAAAGCATTGAAGGCGATTGCATTGTGGCTAACCTTCTAAGGCCCTCAAATGTGAGCAATTTAATAAAACAACAGGAAGATACTAGTGGGCTTAATACTAACATTTGCTATCTCCCTCTAGGACATTTTTACAAACATTCAACAATGAGGCTTTTTACCCCCTCCTTTAACCCCACACATGGGAATAAGTTTGCTATCTTAGAGGGTTAAGATGGGCTGGATTGACTGAGGTATATGCCCCCTGGCAGGCCAAGTTTGGCACCCAATAAGCTGACTCCTGAACAAGTTCTACGGGTCATGTCCAGCCCAAGCACAACAAGAAACCCTATTGGTTAAAAATCTTGAGTTGGAACATAGCTGGCTACAACCTAAGCTGTCATGCCCGGATTGGCTTTCCTTTATTAGCCAGTATGATCTGCTGATGTTGCAGGAGACCTGGCTGACGAACATCACACACATAAATGGGATTGTATGTTGTTACAATTCAGCAAATCCATCAAGGTCCAGACGCGCGATAGTGGGAGTTGGCGATTTGGATGAACATCAAAGCAGGAGGTACCGTGAAGGCCTTAGAGATAGATAACGCCAATTTCTTGACAGTGAGGTATAAAAGAGGCCTAACTATATATCTAGTTAATTTCTACAATAATGATTTTACTACTGTGTCCAATACCACATTTGTTACTTTATTTAAACACATATCCTCCATACAGAAAACCATAAGAGACAGTGGCCAGTCTGCGGGTTTCTGTATAGGGGAGATTTTAACACAAGACTAAGTCTAAAAAACCCTTCCCCAGTTATGTAAGAGATTTTAACCCCAACATTATAGATATTTCTAATGAGTTAAATAGCTCAGATGCTAGAGGACGCGAGCTGGCACCATTCCTGGCAGCCCACGACCTAGAAAATTTTATTGGACATCCCATATAGTGGCACTGAACCACTCTCGACATTTAGGGGTCGAGGCCAAACATCTATAATAGATTATATTTTTAAATTTTCTAACCTTGAAGATATCTTGCTATAAAGTAGAGTGACCCCCTCCATTTACAGCGATCACAATCCCATTGAAGTAACATGTATTACGGCCCCAAAACCATTATACAACAGGGAGACGGAGCTGGAGATCTGGACCCTTTATTTGATGGACTGAGATTTAAATGGAGAGCTGTAGCACCTGACTAACTATTTCAGAAAGTGATCAGTATGAACCTTTCTCTGGCATGCCTTGCTGAGGTCAACCTTGTTAATCCAGCAACCATAGATTTTGCTCATCTCTGTGACAATATTAAAAAAAGAGCTCATGGTTCCGACTAACCTGTTGCCTGATAGGCCTAGATGGTTTAAGTGGGAGTGTTCTGTCGCTAAAAGTCAGCTGTGGCGAGCGCTTAAGGAATCCCCAAAGAGCCCCCCAAGCTGTGGCCAAATCCCGCAAGCATTATAAGCGGGTTATTTCAGCCAGGAAGGCAGAACTAATAAATTAGCAATGGGACTCTTTAGCCACGGCGGCGAATGATAAGAATAACAAACTCTTCCGGGCCGCAGTAAAAGAGATGAAGCAATCTAAACAAAAAGTGACAAAGAGTAGCTGCAATATTGCAACCCAGGCCTGGGAAGCACACTTCACCAGTGGATATGCCTTGGACTGCTTCAGTAGTGATACTCTTGCAGACCCGAATTTTGCTTTAGTTCAACTGTCCTTGAAGGAAGTAGAGGTGGCACTAAATGAGAGTGTTGGGAGCAAGGCTCCCGGTCCCGATGGGGTCCCAATAGATCTCCTCAAATGCAATCCGGTTTCTGGGCACCTTTATTACAGCATGTTTTTAATAGTCTCACCTTTGCCCCTCTGCCCGATACAGGGTCAACCTCTATAATAGGGCCTTTTTTAAAAGGGGGGAATCGTTCTCAGCCCAGTTGTTACAGGCCCATATCATTAATTGATATCACCTTAAAAATGTTAGGTAGGGCCTTATACAACCGTGTACAACACTGGGCAAAAGAGAAGTCAATACTTTATCCCAATCAGTGCAGCTTCAGATCTAAGGTTGGCACATTGGAGCAGTGCCTCAACCTCAATCTGCTAACAGGAAAATACACCATAGCCAAAAACTCCCCAATATATCTAGCTTGTATGGATTTGACTACTACATTCGGCAGTGTAAACCACACACAGCTGTTGTTTATCCTGATATCTTGGGGAATGGATGAAGCACTAGTGCAGTTTCTTGCATATTTGCACAAGGACATGAAGCAAGAATAAGAATTAATACTCAGGGGGTATCTGAAGATGTAGACATCCTTAGAGGTTTGAGACAAGGTTGTGTTTTCACCCAACTTTTACTTATTTTGTATATAAATGACCTTTACCCCTTTTTACTCACCACTACTTCAGATGTCCCCAAGATTAAAGGCTCTTCCATGCCAGCATTATTATATGCCGACAGTGCTGTGTTGATGGCTCCTACCCCAAAGGTACTCTGTCATTTAGTACATGGTTTTGTAAATGTATGGCACCATTAGATCTGCGCATAAATTTACCAAATCTCTTATTATGTCTTGCGGCCCAAAGAAGTACAACTTTAAAGCCTTAAAAGTGGGCAACCAATAAAATGTACAAACACTTTTCCTTACCTGTGAATGTTCTTAGCCGATAAAGGCTCATGAAAAGCAAACATAGCATATAGTGGGGATACATTTTCCAGAGCCATCAAATCACTATTTAAATTACCTTGTCCCAGGAAGGGGGTGGGGGAGGGGAGTCCTAGTTCCCTTTCTGAAGATTTATAAAACCCAATGTCTCCCAAATGCCACATATGGGGCTGAAGTTTGGGGTATTGATAATTGTCCCCAAAGACAACTTGAATAACATAGATTTTGCAGAAAAATTTTGGGGGCACCGATTTCATGTTTGAATTTTGTATGTCATAGCAAAGTGGAGAAGTGTGGCTCAATGATTAGAGCGGCAGACCCTGATGCAGAGGTCTAGCCTGGGACCAAGGTTCGATTCCCCGCCTCGGCGGGTCTTGGGCTCAAAATTCCACGGACCTGATAATTCTCGCCTCGGTGCCTATTCCAATCATGGAGTGCAACTCTGGGCAATAGCTTGCTTAATCTCCACAACGGCCCCCACAACGCTGAGGATGCCTGGCCTCCACCTTGGGGGTGCCCAGGAGTGGACACCTCACAGGGAAAGCCAGGATGGGTTCCACAGCGGTATTCGTACAAGCGCCTTGAGACCCTTGTGGGTGAGTAGTGCGCTATACAAGTATCAATTTACAATTTACAAACTGAATATCTCATTCGCTGAGGATTATATCAGTGCCCACCCATTGCTGAAAGGGCTTGCAATTTGGAGAAACACAGAAGGAGGCCTCACTAGAGACATTATTAAAGACTGCCTCTCTTGCGATAAAGGTAGATACACCCCCTGGCTGGCATATGCAGAATCCTGCATGTGCAAAGTAGGATGTCAACAGCTGTTAGAGAATCCAGGCGGCCCACATACTATCAGTAAAAAACAGCTGCAGGACGCATGCTTTAAATTAAAACATGCAGAGAGATCAACGAAGGAGTCCATCAAGTCCAGAGTGATAGCCTATCTGAACATAAACTCTGTCAGGCACACCCCAATTCAAAAGTACTTGGTAAGTCCGATGGGGCAATAGGGGCATAGTTTGCTGTTCCGACTCAGGGAAGGCACGGTTAAATATCTGTTAAGCTTCGAAATAGGATTTCAAACAAATTTAGACTCCCGTCCCTGTCAGTGTAATGGGAGATCGTGCAAATGATCGCTACATTTTTTTTATTATTCAGTGATTTTTATTTATTGTACACTAAAAGTATTTTTTTACCATTAATTAAGAGGCAATGTATCACTGATTTTAGAAAAGCTTACAATACTTTGCTCCAGTTGAACAATGAGGAATGTATCTTCCACATCGGGCTGTTTTTAAAAATTGCTATGCGGGCTCGGCTTACAATGGCTAATTTTTACGTTTTTCTGTTGAGGGAATGACATGGAGACTTTTTATTGATTGTTTTCCTATAATGTGGATGATACATAAGTGTATGAATTTTTCTAAATATGTGTGTATTTTTTATGTATGTACTTTAATGACTACTTTTGTAACCGAATAAAGATTCTGAATTGAATTGATTGTGGGTACCTAAAATGAAACAAGGAGCACTTCTTAAGTGAGATGAAAGCAGGACGTTGTTACCAAGTATCAAGACTTTTACACAAGGATGGTCAGCTCAGCAGATTTCGCAGAGTTCTGCTTTTTTAATCCTCTCAACAAATAGTAAGATAAGGACGCTCGCTGAATTTTCCTTTGTAAAGTAAAATGCCTAGTGCTTAGTAAAGTTGTTTAACGACATTCCGAAAGAGGTAATTCTTTGTTATGAGAAGCATTGTACTATTATAAAAACAAGCTACACACCTGTAGAATGGGATATTAGGCCAGAACAAAACTATTTTAATGCCCGAGGTTTGTCAGCAGAGAAACATTGCGCCAGTTGTAGCTATTACATATTTTGCAGTGACAAGGACAGCCAGATGCATGTGGCCACTTTGTTACTGTTTCACTCCAAAGCAAACATGTAATATTTCACAGTGCACACATTTCACAGCCTGAACTGCGGACATAGATTATTTTGACTGAAATATGTGCATGGGGTAGATGCAGAGTATAGTAATGTGGGGGGTTGGTGTCTACAAGCAAGCAGGAAAAGCAAAAATAAGAACTTCACAGGATAGACCTAGATTACCATTTAGATCATCTGCTACAATCCCACACACATGGCAATGAGGAAAACCATTTAATAGTATGCATTCAAAGAAGGGACCTTACCCCGAATACTGAGATTACTCTGTGATCTTCTGATGGGTTTCCTTGGTTTACTCAAAGCCAGCAGCAGTGCAGTTTTTGGAGAATCTAAATTTGAAAAGTCCTCGTTTGAAAAATGTTTTTGTTTTTTTGTTCTTTGGGCTTCACTGAAGCTCTCTGACCTGATAGCAGTATCTCTTAATAACACTGTTGGCCACACAGTCCTCTGGGTGTCAGGGACTCCTTTGCCTGGTTTTTGGGTGACTTCGGATTCCAACAGCCCAGTAGGAGATAGCTGCACGTCTGTTTGCATGGCTGTTTCAGAGCTCTGCAAGAAGAGGTCCCCAAAAGTGTCCTCCGTGGAAATACACACATCCACCATTTGTGACTCTCCGCGACCAGAAAGGTATGCATGATGAAATCCGTTAATGGAGCTGTAGGTAGTCTCCGAAGAATAGGATGAGATGGAAGAACTGGTTTCAGATGCTTGTGAGAGTTGCTGCAGTTGACCATTGGCCACTGAAAGGAAGACAAGACAAAGGAGTCAGATGATGAGAAATGAACCAATCCACTCACCCCCTCCCCTGATGGGTACATATGAATAACATCATTAAGTAGGTAAGGCAGGAACGCATGGTTACGCACTGGAGGTTGTTTTGGAATGTTTTTTCTCATCTAAAAGAGCATTCCAAGATGGGCGCCATTATTGCAAAATGTGTGTGCATGAACCATGACACACAAGCAGCCATTTTTATTTTGTTTGTTTTCCTTTTGTAGCAATGTCAAGACAAGCATTGCCAAGGCCAATATCTAAGCACTCACATTGGCTTTGTCAACACTTGTGTATATTTTTCACCCATGAACCATAGCGGTTCGTAAATCACTAAGGCACATTCCTCCGACCACTGGGCTAACGCTTCCTTTCCTCAATTAAAAAACCCTGCAGATTCTAAACAAGCCAGGCTTCAGCTAGCAAGCCCATAAAGCACATAATGATTAAAGGAAAACATTAATTAAGGAACAAATCAAGTAACACAGCACGGCAATCAAATTAACTCTCACAAAACACCTACAGAAAGAATAAACAACATGCCAGTTTGTGAAAGACACAGTTAATTTGCTACATTGTAGGTATTGTATAATCCGTCATAGATAGTTGATTGAAATGCACCAATGCAATTTGATTTTTAATTATCTTGCTTATACAACACATCCTAACCTGTGGAGCGAACTGAACACTGGGCAGGGCCGTTTCTACCATTAGGCAGGACTAGGCAGCCGCCTAGGGCGGCAAAAGGGGGAGGGCGGCAAAAACATGAGTTTGTGCTGACACAGGCTGTTTCATTTGTAACCAGCCACGCATGTAGCCGTGCTTGTTAGAGAAAGCGCTTCTGAAAAACATAATGTAGTTAACGAAGACTTTAAAAGGGGCGACACAGAATGCAGACACCAAAACTCTGCACGGTCGTTTGTGTGCCTTTTATTTAATAGAGTTGTTGTGTTTTGTACAGTGTCTGTCAATAAGCTGTTTATGATATAAACAAACCAAGATGCCTTTCGAACCGTTGAAAACGAATATATCTAAAGGACAAAAAGTCTTTAGCTGTAGGCAAAACATGAAGTTTTCTCTTTTCATGAACAGCGCGGACATCGACGTGTCTGTTGATCTCTTAAGAGATTCGCTACATTCGAGACACAGGTAAGAACCAGGGGCCTCATTTATGAAAGCCTTGCGCCACGGGTGCGTCACTTTTTCCCATGTTAAAAGTGACGCACCGGCGGTGCAAGGCCTTCATAAATAAGGCCTAGGCCTTTAGGGTGTGCTCGCTTTTTGCTCGCATGTACAATTTATATCGAGCTTCCAGGTCGCTCTCATCATGTTTAAAAGCAACTTTGTGGGTATGGTGCTTTACGAGCAACGAGCATTTCGAGTGAGGGGCTAATGTTTGGCAGCCTCGGTAAGCAAAGTTTTGCTTCTATCACTACGCTCGCATGTGCAATTTTTATCGAGTTTTCAGGATGCTCCTATTATGTTTAAAAGTAACTTTGGGGGTATTGTTCCTTACGAGCATTTCAAGTGAGTGGCCAATGTTTGGCAGCCTCGGTAAACAAAGTTTTGCTTCTATCACTACGCTTGAACACATAGCTGGTAGGCAGTTTTCCAACATAATATTTATCTCTCGGCACAGTCTAGCATTGTGA
Source organism: Lissotriton vulgaris (assembly GCF_964263255.1). NCBI lineage: Eukaryota > Metazoa > Chordata > Amphibia > Caudata > Salamandridae > Lissotriton > Lissotriton vulgaris. Next base: position 1,044,184,514 of record NC_141693.1, on the reverse strand, counting down.
GCCTTTGTGCTTAATTAGTTTTTCCAGTGAGGAACCCATGCATGGGTGTTTTTAGGAAGGAAAGTTTCGCTTCCACTACTTTGTCTGTACATATGGTTTACGTGCAGTTTTCCATCTTATCTCGGCACAGGCACAGAGCAACGTTAGGGTTGGAGTGTTGAACCTTTAAACATCCCCGTATTCTTTTGTGCATAACATTGAGTAGGTATCTTTATTACATTTTAACGGCTGCGACATATAGAGTGTCATTTCTAGATATCTTCATATGTGTAGACTACACAATAGGAAACTTTATAGCAATTGATCCAGCTGTATTGCATTTGCATACGTATGGTGTCTCTGAAAATTTTAGGTATATATAATAATCTCATGACCTCCGTTTGCTTATGTTTGGCGTTACAGGCTCAAAAAAGGAAGAACCGTTTCTATGAGAAATAGGTTATAAATTTTGCAGTGGGCCTCATCAAGGAATTAGCCTATTTTTTAAACCAGCCAGCGGGATAACGTGTTTCATATTTAGGATTCCCAACAAGTCTCAGAAAGGTAATAGTTGTACAGAGCTCACTTTTGTTATTGCCTAATTTTTCTTTGTAAGGCTCTAGGCTAGATTCTGTTTCACTTTTGCTTTTACCTTTGTTGCAGACTCACATCCTTGAGCTTTATCGTTTGGAGTCTTAGCAGCAGGGCACACAGTCATCATCTTATGATCATAGGACAGTACTTTCATTCAAGCAGACAAATTGTTCGTCCATAAGCACTAAGGTAATAGCCAGGTGCAGTCCTATTAGCTGGACTTTACTGGGGATTTGGCATAACAATTCTTCATTCTAAATTATGGTTTTGTCGTTTTCATTAGGACATGTTTTGCAACTACTCCAAATTCAGACATATATGAAACAGCACCAGGTGTCCCATTGTTTTACCAATATGGTGGTCCTTGAATGATTATAGACAGATCCACTTTTTAGGTAAGTCTGTCTCTGCTTGCGACGCAACTCCAGCAATGCGCCGCTTTTACGGCACAGATGCGTGACGCATCTGTTCCGTGTTTGCCCCATGGTGCGCTGCATTGTAAATGTGGCGCATCAAGGGTGGCGGAGCTGGGGCGCACAAGTACTGGCGCATCCCTGGCGATATGCAGGGATGCGCCAGTAATTGTAAATCTGCCCCTAAGTGATTTGCCCAGATTCACAGGAGGATTGAGCCTCCCGCCAGACTCCAACCTGGTCCCCAGCTTAAAAGTCACAATAAATTCACCTAAAAACAAACACACATCTGTGCCCTGCACAAACACGCATCCACGTCATAGGGCCCTGTATTTGTAGTTCAATGATTGCCCATTCAATAAAATAAAGTGCATTCCAGTTATGGTGGCTGAATTCGGTACACTATATCTGGGCTGCGTCACCTGCTTATCAGCATGCATAGAACCGGAGTGATGTTCCTTGGTACTCACAAGCCTCACCTGTTAACTGATTCTTCTAGCCTGGATGTTTCGGGGGGGGGGGGGGGGGGAGAGTGATGGTAGTAAAAGGGAGGGGGTGGCATTTTTCAATTCTAGCCTAGGGCGGCAAAACACCTAGAAATGGCCCTGACACTGGGCACATTACAAGCACGATGAAAGATTGCAATAATTTAGCATTAAAACAGACTGGGATAAATATAGCAAGGGAGCCAATTGATCAGTCCTTGAAGAGCACTGTAAGCAGGGAGGGACGTGGAGAAGTGCAGCAGCATGCAGAACTGCCTTTGGATGGGGCAAGTGCTGTGTTATGAGACCATATAGAAGAGTTTTTTTTTCTCAAATGTGGGATACCACAAGACCTTACTAACACTGCTGATAGCGAATCTGCCCACGATGGAACCAAAATTACTTTTTATGAGGTGCAATTGGTTCAAAAACACGATTGCAAGGTTGGAGATGTGCTTAAGTATGGAGATGTGAGTGCGCAGCGTGAAGACCAGGGATTCGCCATGTGTGGCTAAAGAATATACATGAGTCGCTTACAAGAACAAGTTAAAAAAATATATTTGGGATTATTTTTTCATCATTCCTTGATTCTAGTTGTGAAGGACACCAATGTATTTATGTCACCACTCAGTGAGACCATCAGCTACTAAGATTCCCAGCCATTGCATGTGAATATGTCTATGTGACACAGAAAAGCAGAAGAAAGTGAGAGATGGATGCCTCAATTTGTATTTATCAAAGCCTTTCTAATGGAATAAAGAAGCCTATTCTTTAGCACTGCTATCACACCTCACATGAAAGGCAAAATAATGCAATGTCTCCTGATCAACTGAGTCTAAGGCCATTGAGAGGCTGAGAAACACAAATATAGAGGGGGTTTTGACATCGTGTACAAAGGAGCTTCGTCGTCCCTTTGTAAGACTACAATCAGTGCTTTAAATGTGCATGTACTCCCAGGTACTGAGCACCTACACAATTTTAAAGGAAGAGAACCAGCAATTTTCAGCAGGCATGCAATGCATTTAACGGGAGAGTACCAGCACTTCTCAGTTGCAAACATGCAACCTGGAATAATGAGGACTTGCAATTTTATATTTGAATTTCAAGCACAGAGTGTGATCTCAGTGAAGCAACATTGTCTGAAGCCAGATTAGCTGCGGCAGGGGCTCGCATGTCTTTCGAATTTATTCCTAAATTCTTTCTCTATCATTTTACCTTAGAAAAGCAACGTTGTAATTGGTCTGCAATGTGCAGTTTTCACTTCCTCAGGTGACCTCAGGGTAACAACTTTGAGAACAACTGGCAAATTCTTGGCTCTAAAACAAGTCTACACCACTCGCATTGTCCAAATACTATGAAGGTTTGAGGATATCTATTATGGCTACAATGTTTTAATGAGTCAAAATATTCCCTTTTTAAAAAGAATATTTTTTATTGTCATCAAAAGGGCAAGCAACGGCGTACAAACATCAATATGAATAACATATATCCACTTAACATTTAAATGAATCAAAAGAGGGGGGAAAAATAAGACACCTCTTTCATCCAGAGAAGGAAAAGAAAAGCAAGAGCATTTACAAAAAGCATGGATTCAATCCAGATCTGTGACTGGGGGTGAGTGTCTGAAAAGTTTCAGCGCTCCGTCCATCATCTCCTTGTGTTTGCTTTGTTTGCCCTAAGTTGGCAGGGTATGCCCAGACGTGCCACTGGATTCAAGCTAGCCTGGCTGATGAGGGGTGTTACCCAGAAATCGGTACCAGGATGCTTGTTTCCGGTTCAGAGAAGACCTGGCTTGGCAGTTCGGGCTGGACTGTTCCCATGAGGCACAGAGTTAAGACTGATTTGCATAAAGCTGTTTCTGAATTGAGGTGGCGAAGTGAGCTAAAGAATGATGATGGATTCAACCCAAATCTGTAACTGGGGGTGAGTGTCTGAAAAGTGTCAGCGCTCCGTCCATCATCTCCTTGTGTTTGCTTTTTTTTTTTTTTTTGGTGTAAGATTTTATTGAAATTTGCCATCATTACAATATCAGTACATCGCAGCACAAGAAAACGTTTTACATTCAATCACATTTCTGTACTGGTACACAGCTATTCAGCCGACAACCTTCCGGTCTGGCAGCAAACGTTTGGCACAGTGCAAAAGGTAAGGATACAGTGATAGAATACGTGTCACCTTACTTTTAGGTTATTTTTTCTTTTAAATTTAACGAGAACAAAAACAGTAGACTCCTGCATAATGTATAGTCACAGTTAATCATCACAGTTGATTTCAGTGTTGTTTGCCGATTCCAGGTTCCCAGGCTACTACCCCTCCCTCTCTGAGCACCAGACTAAGTGAAGCCCCCAACAGTTGATCCCTATCCTCCTACTTTCGTGTTTGCTTTTTTAAAACAATTTTGTCACTCATTTATGCTTGAGTCTTCTAATATGGCACATAAACCATCAAAAACGCACGCAATAAGAGACCGAGACAAAAAAAAAGATTATAGAAACAAAAAGATAATTGTAACAAGCATTGACAAAGCCAATAGGTCTTGCCTATGCCAGAGCTATTGGCTTTGCCAATATGTTTTAGCAATGCTGCACACCAGAGTGGCTGCTATTCAGCATGGCTAAAAGTTAGTAGGGTAAAGAAGAGTGGCATGGAGTATCATAAAGTGGAGTAGGATGGGTTGTTATGGAATGGCGTGGAGTGGAAGGCAGTGGAGTTGAGTGGCATGGAGAGGAGTGGAGTGTCTTGGAGAAGTGTACAGTGTTTTAGAGTGTCATGAAGGGAATATAGTGTTGTAGAGTGTTGAGTTGACTGATGTGTCAGAGTGGATTGAAAAAGTGTTTTTGAGTGGTGTGGACTGGCATAGAGGGTGAGTGCAGTAGAGTGTTGTAGGGTAGAGTGGCATACAGCGAAGACAATTGTCAAAGTGGAGTTGCATAGAGTGAGTAGAGAAGAGTAGTGTATCATAGAATAGAGTGGAGTAAAGTGGCTTAGAGGGAGTTGCATAGGGAGTTGTAGAGTGGAATGGTGTTGTAAAATGGCATAGAGTGGAGTAGAGTGCTGTAGAGTGGAGTGGTGTGGAGTAGATTGTCTGTGGAGCACAGTTAAATGATTAGAGCATCCTAGAGCAGAGTACTGTGAAGTGGAGTGTCGCAGAGTGGAGTGTAGTAGAGTGGCCTACAGTGAAGTGGCATAAAGTACAGAGGTACAGAGTAGATTGGCGTAGATTGCAGTGGCATAGAGTGTTTTTTGTTTTGAGTAAAGTGATGTGGAGTTTATTGGTATAGAGTGCAGTGATGTAGAGTAGTGTAGAGTGCAGTTGCATAGCGTAGAGTGGTGCAGAGTAGATTGCAGTGGTCTAGAGTGCAATGGCATAGAGTGGAGTGGCCCAGAGTAAAGTAGAGTAGAGTGGAGTACAGTGCCATAGAGTGATGTTGCATAGAGTGGAGTGGTCCAGGGTAGAGTGCAGTGGTGTAGAGTGCAGTAGAATTGAGTGCTGCAGAGTAGAGTGCAGTAACAAAGTGGAGTCCTGCAGGTTAGCATATAAGAGTGCAAAGTTGTAAAGTTTAGGGTTGCAGAGTTTAGCAGAATAGAGTGGTGCAAGGAGCAGTGACGTAAAGTACAGTAGTGCAGAAAGAATGGAGTGGCATAGAGTATAGTGATGTAGAGACACATAGCATGCAGTGGCATAGAGTCGAATGTTGTAGAGTGTATTGGCATAAAGTGCAGTGGTGCAAAGTAGTTGATGTAGGTGCAGTGGCGTAGGGTGCATTGGTTTTGAGTAAAGTTATGTAAAGTGCAATGTTGAAGAGTGCATTGGTTTAGAGTACAGTGCCATAGCATAGACTGCAGTGGCATAGATGTGGCATAAAATGCAGTAGTCTAAAGTGCAGCGACATTCAGTAGATTGTTTCAGAGCAGAGTGGAGTGGTACAGGGTAGAGAATAGTGGTGGAGGGTGGAGCGTAGATGCATAGAATAGAGTGGTGTAGATGAGAGGCACAACATTGATTGCAGTGATGTAGAAAGGAGTGGCACAGAATGGAGTGGATTGGTGCAGAAAGGAGTAGAGTGTCGTAGTGTGCAGTGGCATAGAGTGTAGTGGCGTAGAGTGCAGTGGTGCATAGTGGATGGTCTTAGACTAGAGTGGTGTAGAGTACAGTATCTGAGTGCACCGGTGCACAGTAAATTAGAGTGCCATTGAGTGCACTGGTGTAAAGTGCAGTAGAGTGGTGCAGAGTAAAGTGCAGTGGCATAGAATAAAGTGGCAAAGAGTAGAGTACAGTGGCGTAGAGTAGATGGACGTAGAGTGCATTGGTGTGGAGTGCAGTGGCGTAGAGTAGTGCAGAGCATAGTGACAGAGTGCAGTGGTGTAGAGTGGCTTAGAGTGCAGTGTTGTAGAATATAGCGGCGTGCAGGGCAGTGATGCAAATTAGATTGGCATAGAGTGCAGTGACGTAGAGTGCATTGGTTTTGGGTAAAACTGTGTAGAGAGTATTGGTGTGGAGTGCAGTGGCGTGGTGTTGAGTGGAAAGGGTGGTGCAGATTGCAGTGGCAAAGTAGATTGTTTCAGAGTAGAGTGAAGTGGCGTAGAGTGCAGTGGTATAGAGTAGAGTGTAGTAGAATGCAGAGTACATTAAAGAGGCTTACAATACAGTGGCATTGAGCGCAGTGGCGCAGAATGACATAAAGCAGAGTGGAAGAGAGTGCAGTGTTACAGAGTATACTGTAGTATAGTGCAGTGGTGTATAGTAGAGTAGTGTGGAATGCATTGGCGCAGAGTAGAGTGGCGTAGAGTGCATAGGCGCAGAGTAGAGTGGCATAGAGAGCAGTGGTTTGGAGTATAGTGGTGCATAGTAGAATAGAGTGGCGTAGAGTGCAGAGATACCGAGTAGAATAGAGTGACGCAGAGTGCAGTGACAGAGTATAGCGGTGTAGAGTGATTTGGTGCAGAGTAGATTGGCGTAGAGTGCATTGATTTTCAGTAAGGTTATGTAGAGTGCATTGGCATAGAGTGTTGCAGAGTAGGGTGGCATAGAGTGATGTGGATTTGTGTAGAGCACAATGGCAAATAGTGTACTGGTGCATAGTAGAGTAGTGTGGGGTAGAGTGCATTGTCATGGAGTGGAGTGGTTTAGAGCAGAGAGGCGTGCAGTGGTGCAGATAAGAGTGCAGTGACAGAGTGAAATGGAGTGGTGTAGTGTGGAGTGGTGTAGAGTAGAGAGTAGTGGCGTGGAGTGGTGCAGAGAAGAGTGGAGTGGGGTAATATGGAGTATGCATGACATGGTAGCGTACTGCCTTTACTGACAAACACATCCTACACTGAAATGACCATTAAATTTGATATGTTATCTTATGGCAATTTATTAATTGCACGAATACCGAAAGGTGTCTTGGCACTAAGCTATCCTGAACATTAGATCTAGCCCTAGTTTATAAATAACCAAGTTTTAAGGTTTTTCCTAAAGGCAGTTAGAGTGGGTACTTACCATCTCTTATGTGATGGTAAGTAAGCTGTTCCATAGTTTAATGGATCCTGAAATGAAGCTTCTTCCCCCCAGTTGGTATTTTGGATTCTGGCAACCAACAGAAGATTGGCCCTGGACGAGCATAGGAGTCTGTTGGGAGAGTACCAGTTTAACAACAGACTAAGGAACTGAGGACCTACATTGTGAAGCGCTTTCTAAGGCCTTAAATATGATCCAACTTCTTACGGGAAGCCAATGAATCTTTTTGATATCCTTGGCCACAGAGTGGAACTTGGGAATGCCTATGATTAGTCAGACTGCCACATTCTGCACCGTCTGAAGTTTATTGAGATGTTTTTCCTGCATGTTCAGGTAGAGGCCATTACAGTAGTTTAACTTTGATAAGATTAAGGTAGTAATTACTGTCTTTTTAGTTGGTGTCGGGATGAAAGGCAAGTTTTTCTTTAGAGATTTAAGTAAATAGAAACTGGACGAAGTGATGGCGTTAACCTGCAACCCAAAGTTACGTTTTTCACCAATGATCACTCAAAGGTTTTTTGCTTTGATCACAGGTGTGGGCAGAGGGTCCATCTCGACTAGCGACCAAACTGGGGACCAATTTGGAGAAATGTTTCTGGAAAGAATGACCTTCATCATACCAGAGTTAAATTTTAGGCAATGTGAGCTCATCCATGACCTAACGGCTAGCATGCAATCATGGAGTTAGGATGCCAGATTGTTGCCATTTCTAAAGGCTTACAGAACAATCGAGGTATTGTCTGCGTAAAATAATATTATTAAACAGTGTGGGACTGATAGAGTAGCCCTGATGTACTACACTAGGAAGCGTGAAGGGAGAGGACTCATAACAGCCCAAGTCCACAGTTTGCGGTCTTCCAGAAATTAAGGATGTGATCAGTGTTAGGGCTTTCCCTTTAATACCTAGAGAGTTTAGGTGGCTAATCAACACCATGTGATCAACGGTGTAAAATGCCACCAACAGATCATGGAGGATAAGCACCGCCATCACCCACTATCAAGAACTGTTCGGATTTCCTCTGTAGCTTTCATCAAGGCCCTTTCTGTGCTGTGTCCTTATCTGAAACCGAATTGAAATTCACCAAGAAGGTGATTGTCTGTCACGCCTGGCAGTTCTCCAGCCAGATTGCGTTGTCTGTCAAAGATGGCAGCCCAGAAACGCTCATGCGCGAGGGGGACGGGCCAGAGCCTAAAGCCTGACTTCCCCGTAACTCGGGGCTTCGCGTTCTAGTGTTTTCGTGTTCCCGTTGTAACACGTCACTTCCATTGAGCCGTTTTTCGTTTGTTTCCTAGCCGTTCCTGAGATTGCATCCTCGGCTCTATGCTCATGTTTTTGATTCTGTTACTGATTCTTCGTATTTAGAACAGTTCCTGACTACTTTGTGGATACACTTCTTGTGCATCCTTATCGCCTCCATCCTCCAGTGCTTCCAGACGTACCTTCGTCTTCTGCTATATTGGACGGACCCGATTCCTTGTACATTTTCTTTCCTCCTGAGCCGGCTGTCTTCTCTCCCATCCTGAGGGGATCCCTTGCCTGGGTTTTCGCGGTTCCACCCATTGAAGAACCGGGTTTTAGAACCCAGCGGCGCCAGGGGAAACGCCCGAAGTCTTTGAGTTCACCTGTCTTAGAATACAGAGACACAGGATACTTCTTGGTGGCGTCAAAGATCAAATTTATTGGCTGCAACCAGGAACAGAGGTCTACGAAGTATGACACGGGTAGTTCACTAGAGACTGCTCAATTTTCGTATTGCGAGACATCGTCTTTTATGCTAAAAATCACATTCCTAACAAACACCAATTATTTACAAACTATCCAATCACAGATGACATTGCAAAAGGTATCGCATAACGGCAAGCCCACTTTCCAGTTGTCCAGCCCATCATCAATTACACGGAAAACCCAACATTCTTGCTCGGACAGGCCGAACGAACCCATAATAAAAGAACACAACCCAAATCATAAATAAGCCATAAAAGAAGGAACAGAAACAAATGTGAAGCAAGATAGAAGGGTGTGTGCGTGTACCATAAACTCAGCAATGTCCTGCTCTTTGATCTCTATCTTGACCAGCTGTCGGACAAGAAACTAGCTCAGCAAGTTAGCTTCAGGCAACGGAGTCAGTTCGCTCAGGTCACCCAGAAGTCAGCTAAAGGTGTACGTGTCCCAAAGACTCGTTCGGCCGTAGTCATCGGCCTATGTGAGGGCAACCACAAAATGGCTGCCGTACATAAAATGGAACCTGAAGGTTCAGAACGAAATCCCTAATTTCATAGTGAATCCATCAATCGAACATGACAAAAACTCTCGTACTTGCCGCACTCGTCATTTGCGGTTCGCTACTACCAAAATCGGCACGATATCATGACCTTTATAAAACGGGTTCAGAATCACAGAACCTCAGACCCTCCTTTTGCCCTTACAGAGGCAATAACCTAAACTCACGTCAGTCTGAATCCAGGTCTATATTCATCAGATCATCCAGATGTTGCTGTAGCATCATCCTAGTACTTAGTAACTCTCTCTGGACACGTCTCCTCGCACACGAAGTAGCACAGAGGCTACACATAGCAGGAGCACACTGTACACAAAGACAGAACAGGAAAAGAATGGCTAAAACCATCCCAATGATTATCAGAATCTTCCATCCCCAAGTGGATAACAATCCCCCAAACCATCCCATTAACGACCAATCTCCTTCGTCCACATGTATAGACTCGGAGATCTTATGTAGCTTGGAAATGGCTTGGTACACTGTCGGAGCGTTGTCTGGAATGAAAACGCAGCAGCTCGATTGAATCAGTTTACATACCCCTCCTCTATCTGCAAGTATGACATCTAACGCAACTCTGTTCTGAAGAGTCATAAGGCGATCCGTCTGGAGCTCAGCAGACAAGTTACCAAGGGCACCGGCAGTCTCAACTACGGTGGACTCAACCACTCTCGTCAATTGCCGTAGGCTCCTGCTGTTAACCATAGGTCTCAAAAACGGCAGAAAACCATTCAGAAAATCTCCCAATTCTTGTTCTGAAGTATCTTCCTTACTGAAGACACCTCTACCAACTCTCGTCCTATGGTAATCTGCCGCAGCTATATACGTAGGAGGCAACAGGAACGAGACATAACATGTTCCCGAAAAATCAGGGGGCAACCATGTATATGATCTATCGTAACAGACAAAATAGGTACCCTTAGCTGCTAAAAACGATGGGGAAGTCTGGGACGCAAAAACGTACGTCTCAGTGCAAACACTCTTCCCTAACTGAGCTCTCGGATTCTTGCCATTACCTTGCAGACAAAAATGACCACAATGGGGCACGATCCAAATCGGAGAAGATCTTTTCGCTCGCTGGTTTCCACTCAGACTAACACCATATCCAGTCACGTTCCATCCAATATACGCTAGTGTCTCATCTTTCGGGATAGTCTCATAGGAGTCAATTCCTCTAAACAAGTCTACTATACCCTTAACTAGAGCACTATTCTTTGGATTGTCTTTCACAGAACGCAGGGGGTAAACTTCACGAGCCTAAATGAACATCGTTCTGTATGCCCACACAGAACCATTATAGCTGAAAGGCAGGACCAGGTAAGGAATACCTTTACCAGTAGTATGAGGTATAAGACCACACACCCAACAATTAGTGGTGTTCACTACTAGCTGGTGTTGGTGCAAAAGTTGAACAAAGGAGTTATTAATAAATTCCAATCTTCTAGTGGACTCATGTTCAGGAAAAGGGTGAAAAGAATGCGAAGACATAGTAGAAGAAGGTATGGGTTGTGTAGTGGGTGCAAACGTCACCTGCAAAGAGAATATAACATACCCCATCAAAAACATCATCAGGCCAAGTAGCATTAAAAGACACGTTATCAGAAAACATTTTCTACTCATTACTTTACACAATTTGATCTTAAAGTTCATTTCTTTAACAGTTCTCTCCATCTCGAAAAACTCCCTCCTCTAACCGTGCTGTTCGCAGCAGTTGGTTCGATTCGCTTGTAGTGTAGTTCCTAGTTTCCCACTAGGCCCTGCGCATTGGAATAACATAAACAGTAGTATCGACGTGGAACTGCAGATATTCCAGGCCTCCACTGACTATGCTAAACTTAATTGGGTTGTGTTACCAACTAGCTCAGAGGTCACTGGAAACTTTCTTCTCTGCATAGGAAGTGATCAGCTTCCTTGGCACAGACAAGAAGGGATTCAGTTTTCCAACAACCGTGCAACATGACAACTTTGCTCCTCAGATCAAGAGTCAATCTCTAGGGTTGTGTGAAACAATAGACATGTATTTCACTCAGTCAGTCTAGTGCAGTTTACTTTCACGGGATGTAGAGAATAGAGAGACGGGCGTGTATCAATAAAGGTTAACATTTATTGAACAGTCTTTCTTCTCGTACAAGAGAAATGTATTGCCACAATTGCAATAACTGTTATTATAAAAAGTACGTACAGTAAGATAAGTATTGCGAAATAGAACTGTAAAAGCATTGATATGGTTTCTTAGCCATACAATGGTTTAAAAGTAATAAAACATATATACAGTCATATATACATTAGGCTAACATACTCAACTGGTGCTTCTAACTAAGCCTACCCCAGTGTGCCTGACCTAAGCCTAACACGTGAAAAGGGAAGTAAGTAAGTAGCTTAAGTTAAGTTGGTTTTGCCAAGGTTTGTTTCAAGAATTCTCGTCTAAGGGTTTAGTCAACACCATACCTCTGAATAGAATGATGGAGGATTGGTATCTCCTTCAGGGGTCTCTCTCGATATCCCAGTCACCCGCGAGGGTAAACCATCGGCGCCGGGACTGGATTTCTCTGCACGAGAAAGGCAGCGGCTCTCTTCAGCGCGTCGAGGAAGGAGGGGGGACAGCGTCCGCGGGCAGCTGGAATCTGCTGGATGTCTTCGCAGAGGACGGCTGTTCAGCTCCTTAAGCGTACTGCACCATAGTTCGCGCTGTAGCGGCGATAATGGTAATCAGCAGCTTCACCACCACAGGATAGCAGGCTGCAGCGACAGAGTGCTAGATTTACCAACACGGGGTCTTGCAGGCAGCTGGCATCAGCAACAGTAGCTCACAGCTCACTGCTTAAGGCAACGTTGGTAATATTTATACCTGACAGGTGCCGGGTTTGACGCAAGTTTGCTGGACATAAGACGTCAATTAAAGATGTCACTAGGAAGTGACAGTTATCAGTTGCTCATTAGAGTTCCATTACTAATCAAAACATAGCAAGCGGGGATTTCCAGGTTTGCTAAGTTTTTATCTTGTTGAAGAACTCGGAGTGTTATCTAGGAATATCAGATAGTGACTGCTGCTCTGTCATTGCACTAATTGGTCGCAAAGGAAGTAGCAGGGAGTCATGCTGGAATGTGGCTCTGTTCGTGTGAGGCCAGAGATGACTTTTCAGAAAATCGCACTTGAACGGTTATGCCAATATAGGGAATAAATGGATTTATAGACGAATAGGGGCATAAGGTCACAGTATCGATCAGGAACCTAGATTAACACGCAACACGCTCAGTGTACCTCTGAATGTTCCAGGGAACGCCCTAGAACAAACCAGAACCGTCAACCTTGTGTCTACACGGCCGTACGCTCTGAGTCTTTATACCGCGACCCTACAGCTGAACCCGGATGGCGGTTCGAAAAACAAAAATTGATCAAAACTGTTTCTCAGATGGGAGAGCTTAGTTACAAAAAAGCAAGAATAGAATTATTGATTTATTTGTCCATTGACTCTCAGTCGTAAATTATAGCGGCCTTTACCAGGCAATGTCTGTTCACCAAACAATAGTTCAGGTTCAGTGGTGTCCAATCGAACTGATGGAGGCACAGCTTCTTGTAGTATATCGTCGTTCTCACGCTCAGAACTTGTCCCAATTAAACATGCATCGCTGAACGGCACAAAACGGGACACGGTCTCGGTCTCTGAATCGCCTATACCCTCCTGGACCCACCTGTCGTACGGCAGAGGCAAAGGGGCCCTCTTACAATGTACGCTGTGGATCCAGTTATTTTTACCGTGCACTCTCACTGCAGTACGCGTCGCCAACAGAACTTGAAATGGGCCGGTCCAGCGGGGCTGATTATTCTTTGTCCGCTGAAAATGTTGAATAAGGACCCAGGATCCAGGATCAATGGCGTGTCTAGGATCTTCAGATGCTTGGGGCAGTGTTTCGTGAACCTGTTGGTGTAAAACACGCAATTTAGCTGTCAATTCATACAGATAGTCGATCAGTACAGGATGTTCGATTTCGCTAAACTTTGTCGGCCTCGGCACTCCCCATATATTTGCCGGGCGGCCAAACACAATCTCATACGGACTAAGGCCCACTCGAGAATGTACTGTCATCCTAGTTGACAAAAGTGCCAATGGCAAAGCATCGGGCCATTGGAGACCAGAGCTCGCCTGAATCTTGGCCAATTTCAGCTTCAAGGTACCATTATAGCACTCAACTAAGCCAGCTGATTGGGGATGATTTGCAGCGTGAAACTTCTGTCTGATGCCTAAACCATCACATACTCTCTTCATAACTTGACCCACAAATTCACTCCCATTATCACTCCAGACCATTCTTGGCAAACCATACCTGGGGAAAAATTCCTTACTTAGGGCTTTAGCTGTGGACAAAGCAGTATTATCTTTCAGGGGATATGCTTCTACCCATCTCGAAAAGGCACAAACAACCACGAGGACGTACTTCAGGTTGTTACATCTTTCCGTATGAATGAAATTTAATTGTAAAACCTTGAACGGATACGTCGGAGGCGCGAAATGACCAGCTGGAGTTGGAGTTCCCTTGCCAGGATTATACATCAGACAAACCATACAATTCTTTACCAAGTTCTCTGCACACTTAGGAATTCCAGCATTCTGCCATACCGGAGCCAACAACTTACAAATCCCTTTCGCACTAATGTGAGCCATTCAATGAGCCATTGTAACCACTGCAAGCACATACGCATCAGGTAACAACCATCGCTGATGCTCTGACAACTCAATCCAACAACCGTTCGAATCTAATTTACCCGTACTCTCTCTCCATACACTCAATTCTTTCTCTGTAGCTTAAGCCTGAATTGACTTCACGCTCTCTATCGTATCTTCACACATTCCTCTATCCGGAACCCATCTTGCCGGACCTGCAACATTTATTCGACTCATCACATCTTTCGCCGTCTCTTTCGCAACTTCATCTGCAAACGCATTACCATGACCAACGTCATCGGTAACCTTCTTATGTGCACTGCATTTCACGATCGCAACTTGCAACGGTAACGTAAGTGACTCAAGAAGTTCATTCACCAACTGACCAAGCTGGATTTTCGTTCCATGAGACGTGAGGAACCCACGTTCCTTCCACAGGCGACCAAAGCTATGAGCCACACCAAACGCATACTGACTATTGGTATACACAGTCACTCTCTTCCCTTTCGACAACACACACGCTCTTGTCAATGCAATCAACTCTGCTGCCTGAGCTGAATTCTGTGGAATACGTGCAACTTCAACAATCGTATGCAAAGTCGTAACAGCATATGCCGCAGTCGTATCACCATTCGGAAGCTTGAAGCATGAACCATCTACCCATAGGGTACCGTCACACTTCGTACGAGGAGTGTCCCTAAGGTCTATTCTACCCTTCGTTTCCTCCTCTGTCCTAAGAAAGCAATCATGCTGTTCAGAAACATCTGTCTCTACAGAAATCGGCAACAACGTAGCTGCATTCAACGTGTTGCATCTCTTTATATGCACATGACTCGCTAAAAGTGTCAACTCATAACCTGACAACTGAGCACTAGTTAAGTGCTGCGTCTTAGTCCTGTTTAACAAAGTATCCACTGCATGTGGAACCATCACAATCAACGTATTATCCATCACTAAACCAGCAGACTGTCGAATAGAAACAGCTGCTGCTGCTGTAGCTCTCAAACAACTCGGTAAGGCTCTAGCTACCGGATCCAAAGTCGCTGAGAAATACGCACATGGACGTTGTTTATCGCCGAACTGCTGTGTCAGGACTGACAATGCACATCCCTCTCTCTCGTGAACATAGAGTGTAAAAGGCTTACTGTAGTCGGGAGTACCCAACACAGGAGCAGAACACAACGCATCACGCCATTCAGAAAAACTCTTCTGGCATTCGTCAGTCCAAGGAAGAGGATTTGGAGTATCCTTAACAGTAAGTGCTAACAAAGGCTTCGCAAGGAGCGAAACATTTGGAATCCATTGCCTACAGTATGAGGTAATACCCAAGAAAGCAGGCACTTCTCTCTGTGTGGTTAGCACATTCATTCTCGCAATCGCTTGAATTAGTTCTGGGGTCAATCTTCTTCCCTCCTTGGACAAGAGATGACCTAAGTAGGTCACTTCTTGTCGACAATACCGCAACTTCTAAAGAGACACTTTATGATGGAAGTCAGACAAACATCGCAACAACGACAAAGTAGCTTCTTTACAAATCTCCTCATTATCAGCAGCAACTAACAAACCATCGACATACTGAATAAGAGCAGCACCATCAGGTAAGACAATCAGATCAAGCTGTGTTTTCAAAGCCTAACTATAGATGGATGGACTCTCACAATAGCCTTGAGGAGCGCGCTTAAACCGGAAACTTCGGCCTCCTAAAGAGAAGCCAAAAATATCTCTACTCTCCTCGGCAATCGGGATGCTGAAGAAAGCATTCTTCAAATCAATCACCGAAAACCAGGTAGCAGAAGAAGAAATCATAGTTAGCAAAGCAGTAATGTCTGGAACAACAGGAAATTGCGGTACTACAATCTTGTTCACTTCGCGGAGATCGATCACAAACCTATACACAGGCAGTTGCGAAGAATCAGTACGTTTCAAGACAGGCAAAACCGGACTATTACACACATTACCTCTAGTTTCTTCAATGACACCCTTATCGATCAGATCATAGATGATCGCTAGAAGTGCTCTTTCACCATCACTAGAGATCCGATATTGAGGAATACATGGCAATCTAGCATTCGCTTTCAACGTCACAACATATGGTGGAATCTCCAAAAGACCCAAATCATTAGGACCAGAAGCCCAAAGAGTATCGGGGAGAGAACGCAATTCCAATGGAAGTCGATCTTTAGACAAATACATCGGAGAGATCACTCTCTTACCCAATGTAAGCTGTACTCCTGAAGGAGAACAATGTAGTGTCGCACACAATCTTTTCAACAAATCCAATCCCAACAAATTCTCACAGCCTGTCGTCAGAATGAGGGGTGCTTCAAATTCACAAGGTCCAACAGAAAGAGACAAAGGACTAGAAACCGGATTACAAACTGGCGCGCCAGAAAAACCTACTGAGACATTCGTCAAGCCAGACAAAGGTGCGCCAGGGAGTTTAGAGTGCATGATAGAACTCTTCGCAGCACCAGTATCCAAAAGAAAAGGCTCCGACACACCTGATGTAATCACTTCAACATAAGGTCCACTCTGATCTACTGGTACTGACACAACTCCCTCTCTTTGTCTATGGCTGTCCTAGCAATCATTACCATCGATATTCTCACCCTCGACATAGTAGTCTTCAGCATAGTACTGAGTCGTCCTACCAGACGCACCATTCTGTTGATCAAAACAATTCATCGAATTCTGAGGGGGAAAGGATCGTGCATTCTGGGGGAACACACCACGTCCCCTACCTCTAGGAGCTTGCTGAACACCACGACCTCTCACACCAGAAGCACCATTTGTGCGCTGTAACAGAACCGGACAACTATTCTTGAAGTGACCCTCTTCTTTACAATATGCACACTGATTAGGGCCTACAGGAAAACGCTGTTGAGAAGACTCGAACCTCTGTGAATTTCTCTGAAACTGCTGAGGTTGCTGATATTCACGCTGATTATTACGAGGCGGATACGCTTGCTGCAAAAGAACCTTCGTCTTCAAATCTTTAGTCTTTCTATCTGCTTTCTCTTTCTCGTCCTTATCTCTATTCTCGTAATACTGTGCAGTAGCCAATATCTGCACCGACGAAGAAACAGCCCATGAACTCTCTGAATCCTTCAACTTAGTACACAACTCAGGAAGCAAGTTAAGCACAAACTTATCGACAAACAACCGTTGGCCACCTTCCGTACTCTTATCTTGACCACTATGGTCTATAAACGTCTCTTCAAACCCAGTGAAGAAATCAGACACACTTTCGTCTTTCTTCTGATTGCATGCAGATAACTTATTCCAATTCACTCGCATAGCAGGCATCAAAGTCTTCATAAAAGTAATGATCCTACCAGGAAGTGATGCAACTAAAGGCTCAGGTTTAGCTCCACCACCTTGTCGACCATCTGCAGCAGTAACATTATTCCATGTATCACCTAACTCCTGCGCATGATCCACATGACGAATCATTCCTCACAAGGGCTGAGGAACCACATTCCCAAACAACATGTCTATATCGGCTAGATTCATAATGCACGCATCAGCTGTCTGTGATAACTCCTTATAGTACCCTGCAGGATTCTTACGGGGGTCAGGTAAAGTCTGCTTCAGAGCCAAAACGTCAGCTCGCTTCCACGGAACATGTACCCAAACAAGCTGAAAATGAGCATCTACCGCTGCAATACCGTTAGCGGCATCGGCCTGAACTGCATCTTTCCATACCGGAGGAACCTCTCTCATTGGATATTGTTGCACTTTTCTCCTAACGGAGGAATCAGGCTCAAACAACGGCTGGGAAGGAGATGCATTTCTAAATGACAGCAATGTCGCAACTGCTTTTTCAACCTCGAGACCCACTATAGTACCTTTCGCAAACTCGGACTGTACACGGAACAACTCAGATGGAGTCTCTCCCAACTCACCATCTTCCCATTCTTCACGAAGGAAAGTACACATCATGTCAAAGACATACCTCTGCTTTGGTGCTTCCCATTGACGGAAGACATCCATTACCGACTCTAAACCATATCTCGAAGAATTAGTAACCCATTTACGAGCCAAATCATCCAACACTGCCCGCTCTTCGGGACCAGGCAAGTGGCTACGCAACTGTTTACGCGCAGAAGCAGGGGTCATACTCAATGACCCAAAGAAAGGAGACAAAAGACCTGTAACAGTATCAGTCATTCGCTGCCGAACAGAAGGAGAAGTTGCCATAAGAACAGGAGGCAAGGCAGGTTGAGACAAAGTATAAGTAGAAGTAGTATCAGGAGGAGTATCAGAGGAAGTAGGAAATACAGGAGACAAAGTCGTAGGAATTGGAGGCGGAACAGATAGCAAAGTCGGCGGCCCTTGAGAAGGCTGCGCCACAGGAATAGGAGCCAACTGAAGAGGAGCTGGCGGTTGTGCAATAACAGGAGGCAAAGCAACTGGAGGTTGCGGAGGTGCTGTAGCACTCTACACATAAGGGGGTGGAGAACTTAACAAATGTTACATCAAAGGATCCTTCTCAATGTCCTTCGTCGCACCTTGTTGAAGAGATGACAAAACTGGATAACATTTATCGATAGCCATTTTACGTTGCCTGTGCAACTGCTCACTCTCTTGTTCTTCTTCATTATATTTAGGCTGTCCGGAATTCGGTTTAAACCGAATATACTCGATAATACCCTCCCGGATGAAAATCAGCTGACCTGGTTTAAACCGAGTGTCACTGATTTTCGCAGTATTTTTGTAGTTGTTGCGGCACTTGGCCACTTGATGGAGCCAAAGGTTCACAAACAATGGCCTGGCTGTGGTTGCCTGGCGCGGAGGTGTCTGGAGAAAACAATGCTTCTGCACACAGGGAGCCGAGGTGTGAATGGCCCAAGGGCCAGAGCAACACCAGGCCCCCTGCTTGGCTCACGTGGGGGGGGAGATGAGCTTATTATTTATTCACCTCAGTCCTGCTGAGCTGGCAGTGCGTGGGCACAGTGCGGTCTTCAGTAACCCTTCTAGTTTTTCTATCCCCCTCGAGTCTGTGTCTGGGCACTCGGCACAGTCAGAGTAGCTCCCTTGCTATCTTCTGACTTCTTCATTTTCCCATCCAGGTCTGCGGAGAGCAGGGACTGGTGCCGGTCTGTGGGCAGAGCTCTATCCTCTCGGAGGCAGGACGGGGGTCTGTCAAAGAATGGGGTTGATTCTGCTGCCTGGTTTATTGCAGAACTAGATGGGGCTGTGCTGGAGCATTACTGTGTGCGCTCGGGCGGGCGGCTCTGTGCAAACCCGCTCCGCCAGCACAAGGAGGATAACTGTAGCAATCTGTATATTTTGCTTCTGTGCCCACCATTACGATTCGGGTTGTGTATGTGAACTCGAGAGCTCCAAAGTTTCACTTTATTTGAATGCAATGTGCGAACAGCTACTTGTGCCACGGCCGAAATACTGGCATTGCTCTGTGTAGCGTGTCTGTGGATAATCAGCGTGGACCAAGGCTTGAACTAGACCAGGGCTGGATGAGTCCCAGGGAAGCCCCCTCCTAACATGTGTTACTTGGTGAACTTGGTTGTTAAAAAGTCCCCCCCCCCCAAAGAAGGGGGGCTTTGCCCATCCTAAGACACCTGCACATGCAGAACATTTGCGAATATTGCATTTGTTGCATACACTACGGTAGGGTTGTGAGTCATGGGTTGCTCCTCTTGCTCGTGAGCTCCCGCCTTTGAGCCCACCCACCAGCGCACGAGATGTGCGCCGTTTTGAAATAAAGTGGAGCGACAAAGTGAGTGAAGACCAAGATGTAAGCAGGGAGCTGCCAAGTGTGCTTAGCAGAGCAGGGTTTGCGCAGAGGAGGCGTGAGACGTGAACAGAAGACTGTGTGTGCAAAAGAAGGTGCGTGTGAGCAGAGGAGAAAAGCGAGCAGAAGCGAGAGGTATGCGCTAAAGAGTCGGGCATGTGTAGGTGAGAGAAGTGTCCGTGAGAAGAGGAGACATGTGTGGGGGAGAGTGCTGATTGTGAAAGTGAATGGGGCGAGGAGTGTGTCGGAGAAGAGAGGAGTGCAGGTCGGCGAGGTTCACTCGGAGGACGAGTGAGCTCTGACTGGAAACAGGGGAGGGCTATGAGAATTTGAGAGGTGTGTACAGGGGAGTATTGCATGTGTAAGTGTGTGTGTGGTATGTAATGCAGAGGAGTGAGGTGTGCACAGGGGACTGAGGTATTTACAAACGAGTGAAGTATTAGCAGGGTTGAGATGTGTGAGTGAGTTTGAGGAAGAAGGAGAATGGGGTGTTTGCTGGGGAGTGAGGTGTGTGAAGGGGAGTGAGGTGTGTGAAAAGGGGTGAGATGCGTAGACCAGTGTTGAGTGTGAAGCGGAATAAGCGATATCTAACGCAGTGCTTTGTGTACAGAGGGGCCTTGTTAAGCATGAGTGGTGTGCCTGGGATTAAAGTGACTGCTGTGAAATGACTGTGTGTAAGGGAATGAGGTTTTTGCAGGAGAGCGTGGTGTGTGCAAGGTAGAGTCAGGTCTGTGCAGGAGAGGAGCCAAGAGTGTGTATGAGGGGGCGGAGTGAGGTATGCAGTCTTTATGTGTGCAGGCGAGTAATGTGTGTACAGGTGACTTATAGGTGCATGGGAGTTGTGTGCGCGCAGTGGAGTCAGGTGTTTTTGAAAATACGAACCCTCATTCAGTGCGGGCAGAGTGTGACAAAGGAGCTACAGAAACAGCAACTTCTCTTTTTGCAGCCAGGAAAGGGAGAGACC
This sequence comes from Lissotriton vulgaris, assembly GCF_964263255.1. Lineage (NCBI taxonomy): Eukaryota > Metazoa > Chordata > Amphibia > Caudata > Salamandridae > Lissotriton > Lissotriton vulgaris. The sequence goes on along the minus strand of NC_141693.1, from coordinate 1,044,163,884 downwards.
TGTGAGCTCGAGCAGAGCAGGGCAGGCGTCTGGCCATGGTTAAAGCAGGACAAGTGGCAGTATGTGTGACAGCAAGTGGCAGAATATGCATGGTCCGAGGAGAGAGGGCCGCAGCCCTCCGTGCCCCGAGAGCGGGCAGCACGGGAGATATCTGTGAGGGGGTGTCAAGGATGTCCCACGCCAGGAAGCGTGAACCCCAGGCCCGGCAATGTAAACACTGTGGGTTCCACCCCTGGGTGAGGCGCTCACTGTGTCAAGTAATGGGCGAGGTCATGGCTGTCAGGGAAGTCTGGTGGGCGGCGGCAGCAACACTCTAAAGGACAGACACACAGCCAGGCATGCATACATGTGGGGTGGAGGCACAGGCTTAGCTGTAACCCCACGCAACATGGTCATAACATGTCAAGGCATGACAGTCGCGCCACACAGTGAGCAGCATAGGGCCACGGGCATACCAGACGCGTCTGTGGTGAAATGGACACGATGGAGTGAGTCAATTTGCATTACTGAATTTTTAGAGGTATCTTTTGCCCCAGCTGGCGTTGTTGTTTGTAAATAGGGACTGCAGTGTATTCTGGGAGGAGAGTGGCGAGCCTGTCTGCAGCCTGTAGTATCTTCACAACGGGACGGGTCAGTATGCACCCTCGGGTGCTGGGATGCCTGCTGAGAGGAGGTCGCAGGGCGTTTTAGACTCTCTCTGATGCGAAGCAGCCAAACAGGCTGCAGGGATGGATGGCGCAGATTCTTCGAGAAAGCGTTGCCGCTGCGACCTGGTTGCTGCTCAGAATCCCTTCATTAGCATAAGTTCTGGGCTAGCAAAAGAGGCCAGCACCAGAAAGGGCAAGACAAGGTGGGCGCTGCACATTTGAGCTCACATACACTGTAACTAAGAAAAAGGTGAGAAGAGCAGTATTTCAGCTATCCCGAGCTAACTGACAGCCAAAGAAAGGCAGGCGAGGGGGGACGCTGCAGCCGCGAGCTCCCTGACAGCCCGGGGAGGGGCCCGGCATCCTCGGGAACAGTGACTGGACAAACACGACAGTTATGGAGCGTATAGCACCGCATCAAATTAATGGAAAAAGAAAAAAAGGATCTTAATCGCTCTATCTCGTAGAGGAATAGCCAATGACTGATTGATTGAATGTATGTCGCAAAATAGAACAAAAAAATTACTTCAGAAACATTCTGGCTGGCGCTGCCTGAGGCAGCTAATGGAAACTGTGGGAGCGTGAGTGGCAGGAGAATATTACAAAACAGGGGACGTAGACTAACAGGCACTCCAGGGGTACAAGGGAATGGGGTGAACCTCTACATATTCCCGCCCAGGGAAACACCAGGCCTTACTTGATGTCTGATAGGAACCTGAAGAGAAGGAGGCGCTAACCATGCCGGTGGCGTCTAAGCACTCGCCTGAGTCCTTAAACTGCACCTGACCGTAACTACTCCCCTGCTCCGCTCGCCACTTGTCTCATCAACTATTCACTGATCGCAGCCTGTGGTGGGTGGCAGAGCACTGCACGCTCCAGGCGCTAGAATCCAGTAAGCATGGACAGGTTGCTGGTGGTCTGCTTGATTTCCCTGGCTATGTTATTGGGGTGCTTCCTCCTCTGTCTCATACCTTTGGCCATCAAACTCTCCGAGGTAAGCGCATTCATTCAACATGGAACATATTTAGGATTCCAAGAAGGCGGCCATTAACAGTTCATTCTCTGCAGCCTTCAGATTTTATCAGCAGTGGCCTGCCCAAGCTGGCAGTGTTTAAAATCCCTTTGTTCAACACTGGATCCCTAAGTGGCCGCAATTAGTAAAAACTATGGTGCAGAATGTACATATCAATTCAAGTGCTGGCCTATTCATGAAAAATGGCCTGGATACTCGCTGCTAACACCTGTGTGTGACATGCAGATCAGAGGGTGGAATTCCGGCGTCCTTTTGATCCTTCTGAGGTCGTCAAGTTGAATATGGGCGCAGGGGGAGGCCGTGCAGAGCAGATGGTCCGCCCTGCTGTGTTTTTGATAGGAGAGGAGAGTTAACATTTGCAGCCACGCCAAAGAGACAGTGTTCAGCTAAACAAATTGGTCTTAGAACTAAGTGCATTGGCGCTGGAGCGAGCCCTGCTGCAGGCGAGGCTGTATGTCACCGTAATGCCATGACTTTGGTTTTTTTTTCCTTCATGAGAGGCAAAAAAAAGAACCAGAATCAAATCGGTAGCCCTGACATTATGCGTGCATTGTGACCAGCTAAATCCCATTAGATAGTGTTATTCCAAAGATAATTTCTTCACAAACATTCAGGCAGGCACTATCTACTGGGACAGGTGCGGGCACGTTTACAGAACAATGCCTCACCATGGCGTGGAAAGAGGCATGGAGAAAGACACAGTGTGTAGTTAAAAGCATTTCAAAATGGGAAAAAGAAAACGGGAGCCAGAAAAGAAAGAGTATATTGAAAGGTACAAGTTAATTTAAAAAAAAGAAAGAACAAATAAAGCAAATGTGCAATTTAAAAAGCAATAAATAAAATAAAAAAGCAAAACAAAGAAGCACAAGCACAAACAAAAAAAGCAAAGTGTGTACAGTAACTGCAAAAAAAACGACAGAAGGTGGAGAGGTAGGAAATTAAAAGACGTTTACAAGTAAAACAAAATCGATCCCACCAATATTAGTATTAACATGTTCACTAGGCAAAAAGGTACGCTGTGATACACTCTTTGGTAATTATTTTTAAGTGTGATAAGAACAGCTCTCATTGGAAGCCAATGGATCTCTCACTACACATGCTCCCCTAACTCAATTCCTGGTATTACCACTCTCAATTTGATGTACGAGGTGGAATGAAGGCCCAACATCCCTTGGATCCACACCCCCATTGGCCTGCCTGTGGTGGCCTGGCGCGGAGGTGTCAGGGGAAAACACGGCTTCTCGGCCGGTCGGCACATGGGGAGCCAGGGTGTGAATGGCCCAAGGGCCAGAGCAACACCAGGCCCCCTGCCTGGCTCACATGGGGTAGAGGAGCTGTTGTGGTCTGCCACACCCGCACCCCGAGTACTTCACAGGTCTTTAAAAACACCATTTACTTAACAAGGTTTTGTTGATCTTTCACCCCTTCTTAGAGCCCCTGCAGCTACACTCTGATGATTTGGACCCTAGTTGCGCCTCTGGGAGCTATGTAAATATGTAAAGGATATTTACTCACTCGTGACCCTCTGTTGTACATTTAGACTCTGTACCTCCTTGTACTTCTGCTCAGCTCCTGGAAGCAGCTTAGGGGCATATTCGAAAAGGACTTATCGCCGATTTATTGGGACTTTAGCGCGGCGAAAGTGGCGATGGATTCATCGCCCCATTCCCATGCTGGTGCAAGCTGCCAACATTGCCAGTTTTCCAGCGATAGCTGGGGCAAAAAACATTGCCATGGATGAGAGCGACAACTAACGCTAATGATATGCAGAGTAGGCGTACCCGTCAAAAAATACACAAAAACACAACTTCGCGATATTGGGAAGGAAAGAGAAAGCGCGAATGACCAAAGACTCACTGAAGAATTATTGTATGGTGTACTACAATAACTTTGACTTGCAAAAATGTTTTTGGACCTCATGTACACTGTATATACACTGTCTATATACCATGCATCAATGAAGAAAGCAAGCAATAACAAAAGCCAACCGTTCCATAAACACCGGTAAAACACTGTTTCAGCTGTTTTTTATGGCGCGAAATGAGTGATCACTGAAAAGCACTGTTTTTTTGAGGTATTGAAATCACTGAAAAAACACCACCAGAATTTACCAAAAATAGAAACTGAAAACAGGAAAGCCTAATTATATTTAAACTGTATAGCAGCATGCATTATCGATATACCCTTCTCTCTTTTATTTCTCTTCGCTAATTTAATTTCTTTCTGTTTGGCTTCCTTTCGCCAGAGGCGGAAAGAGTCAAACATCACCGGCCGGGCTTTCTTCTTAAATAGTTTAACTTCCAAATTTTCTAAAATCTCCGTGTCATAACTACCATATTGGGGCCACTTTAGGACACCATCTTTTCTAGTGCAGCGGATCCACACTTCATTATACATAATGGGGCCCACACCATGGTTCGAATAGAGCTCATAGGTCGGAGTTCCAACCGGAGGTATCGGACACGAATCCTCCAATCGGGAATCCCTATTACAACCACAACAAAATATCTTTCCAAGTCTGCTGAGACCAGTCTAGCTTCAAACTTCAAGGGATTATCAAACTCGATAGTCTCGCAAATACACGAGTCCCTCGGCTTTGGCACGTGCAAGTTCCAAATCAAAGATCCCGAAGGATACCCAAAAAACTAAGGCCTGGGAGACGCTCCACTCATACTTAACTGAGGTATCGATCACGTCACCAGAAGACCCGTCTATCGTCTCGCTTTACAAATCATCAAAGGGTCCAAGACAGGGAGACAGTCAGGGCAGCAGTCCTTCGTAGCCGTCGGAAAGCGGGGAACCTCGCAGCAAAGACTTTCGGACCACGACGACATACAGGGGTCGATGAAGTGGTTGGCCTTCCTCCAGAATTTTCTCACGAAGCTCCTCACGATCTTCAGGCTTGGACCGGTACCACTGAAGTCGCCCCATGTTGGGCGCCAACTGAAGAACCGGGTTTTAGAACCCAGCGGCGCCAGGGGAAACGCCCGAAGTCTTCGAGTTCACCTGTCTTAGAATACAGAGATACAGGATACTTCTTGGTGGCGTCAAAGATCAAATTTATTGGCTGCAACCAGGAACAGAGGTCTACGAAGTACGACACGGGTAGTTTGCTAGAGACCGCTCAATTTTCGTATTGCGAGACATCGTCTTTTATACTAAAAATCACATTCCTAACAAACACCAATTATTTACAAACTATCCAATCACAGATGACATTGCAAAATGTATCGCATAACGACAAGCTCACTTTCCAGTTGTCCAGCCCATCATCAATTACACGGAACACCCAACATTCTTGCTCGGACAGGCCGGACAAACCCATAATAAAAGAACACAACCCAAATCATAAATAAGCCATAAAAGAAGGAACAGAAACAGATGTGAAGCAAGATAGAAGGGTGTGTGCGTGTACCATAAACTCAGCAATGTCCTGCTCTTTGATCTCTATCTTGACCAGCTGTCGGACAAGAAACTGGCTCAGCAAGTTAGCTTCAGGCAACGGAGTCAGTTCGCTCAGGTCACCCAGAAGTCAGCTAAAGGTGTACGTGTCCCAAAGACTCGTTCGGCCGTAGTCATCCGCCTATGTGAGGGCAACCACAAAATGGCTGCCGTACACAAAATGGAACCCGAAGTTTCAGAACGAAATCCCTAATTTCATAGTGAATCCATTAATCGAACATGACGAAAACACTCGTACTTGCCGCACTCGTCATTTGCGGTTCGCTACTACCAAAATCGCCACGATATCATGACCTTTTTAAAAACGGGTTCAGAATCACAGAACCTCACCGTCGGCCGGACACACATTGTTCCGTCGGCCGGCCGGACTTGCGGAGCGTAGGCTGGGGTTTCCTTCAAGGGATTGTGGGAGTTGTGGTACGCCAGGGTTTTATCCCATTGTTTTTTGTTGGACTCACTGGTATCTAATCGGAGGCTGGCATTCGTTACAGTGCATGGGCATGAAGAACGGGTAAAGTGCTATTAGCGCCTCATTTATTACCAATACCCTGCAAACTATGTTGTGGTTCCTTACATATGTATTATTACATTTTCAGATAAGATAATTGACACTTCCCAATTGCCTCAGTCTTGATAATCAGAGCCCCTATTTTGCACTTCATGGTAAGAGAACCAAATTTACAATTCAAATAACACTTTAAGAAAACAAGAGAAAAAGCTCCCTTTTCCTGTTATAGACAGGAGTCAGGTGTGCCGATCATTGCTGGTTCAGTATTGCGGCAGAGATCAAGCCAACCTGTATACTGAAGAGCCCTCTTGCTGTCTTTTAGGTATGATAAATAGCCTAGGTTTCCAATGATTGGTGTTTATTTGTTGTTGGTCTGCATTAACCTAACCCTTTCCTTTTAGTGCCTGCCTCTACCCTGAGGGATACCAGCCAGAGGAGTCTTGTTTCTTCCCTGCCTTTCCTTGTTTTGTTCCCTCCTTTCCCTCCATACCACCATTGTGTTCTAGTGCTTGATAGACACGGTAGGTGCAGGGGGGAAGGGTTGGTCTTGTCTGCGGTTCCTGGCACTCCTGTGGAAACGACGCTTGGATCTTTACATTGTCCTGGAGATACTGTGTTGGCATAGTATTCATCATCTTCTCTACCATGTTAGCTGGAAAGGGGAGGGAGGACATTGGGCAGTAACTATTTGGATCTGCTGGATAAAGATTGGATTTCTTAAGGAGAGGTAGGAAAGAGGCCTTTTTCCAGATGACGGGGAAAATTCCGGTATTAAACATAATGTTAAAGATAGACGAAATACTGGTACTTATAATTTCAGGGGCCAGTTTAAGAACCAATGGATGACATGGGTCTTGGGGGAGCTGGAATTTATAAGCGTAATCATATTGCTAATTTGGTCTCTAGTGACTGGGATGCATTCAGAGAAAGAGGGAGGACTTGGAATGGCCTGGGGGTCGACTGCACTCATAAACATTTTACTGATAAAAGTAAACAGTGCACAAACGATAATGTGTGGAAATGTTATCACTCACTGTATTGAGTTGATAGTCCGTACAGTTCATTTACAGACATTTAAATTTTGTTGTGTGCTAGAAAAAAATTAAATTAACTTCTGTACAGCCTTCCTCAAGCACACCCCAAATAGTCAGGCAGCACAAGCTTACTTGTAGCGAACACCAACAATCTAAAGGAAGAAAATGACATAACACACACCGAGGTATGGAATTAAATGCTGTATTCAAAAATGTCAACTATTCAAGGATGTCGCAATTTACAAATTCAATTGCAGAAGAAATAGGTGATTGTGGTGAAAAATGTGACATGTGGTGATTGGTGACATCAGCAATACACTATATGCATCAACGTTTGAACCCTGCAAGTTGCGCAATTTTGTGAAGTGCGTTAAGATGGGTCTTTCCAAAGAAGCGAGTGCCGGACAGACGTCTTTCCCTGCCAGATCTCGTAAATAACTTAACTGGCCTCGTAAAGAGACTCAAACCAACGGGTGGAAGTCCACATTTGGATACCTTTAAGGCTCCTATCACCCAGTGGAGAACTGAGAATTTTAAACCTAAAGCGATAACTTGAATGAGAAGTCCTTCACTGCTGTAGATATGCTTACGCATCTATAATTCGACTGCCTATCCTCTCTCCTGTCCTGAAGTACAACCATCTTGATGCACGTCACAAAATTGCGCAACTTGCAGGGTCGAAACCTCGATGCATCACATATGTCTGTACAACGCTCATGATTACAGTTCAAATCATACATGAATCTTGTAGCTTATGTGCCACAATTTCAAAGTCAAAGATGGAATTCTCAGGTAGAAACTTTCGTTGCTGGAACGCAGATGGTTATATTTCTCCTAATGTTTACAAATAGAGTCAGAAAAGGGTGGCAGGGGCAGTGCACACTTACGTTACAAAGCTGTCCTGAAATATAATCGCAGGTGGGCATCTCAAAACCTGTTCAATAAAATGCAAATGACCTGGAATCTTCCTCTTCCTGTCAGTAACCAGAACACAGTGGCTTTCAGGGACAAACACAAACACCTCACACACTGACCATTTGTATCTACTTACATTTATTTAGCCAGCAATATTCTGCTACCATTTCCTTGTATGCAGGGTACACGCCCGTTTCCTAAAACAAAATGGAAATAAAATTAGATATGTAATGAAAAGTATCGATTTGGGTACTGTACAAGACACAGCTGCAAGGTGAACCTGATCTCAGCATCTTTTATAAATAATACATTACGGTTAGTTCTTTTCACGGCTGAAACTCTATATGCAGTGCTTTAAGTAAGTGACTCTATGATGCCTTGGGGGAAAAGTGCAGCTCCCTACTTTAATATTCTCTCCTACCTGGTTCTTTTGTAATTAGGAGGCATTCCTTAAATGGGACTCTTATTACTGTCATTAAGTAAAGAATGCAAACGTTTTGGAAAACAATAAGCACAGAGCCCGTCATGCTTTTGTTTTCACGGTGGAACAGTAAGATTTTTATTTTAGATCTCAGATTTACACACAATGGCTGATTTTGTCTTAATTGAGGGATATGATGCACTAAAAGAATGTAGCATACCTTTGCAAAACCAATGATTGATGATCAAGATTGCCAGAAAGTCTGCTCAATACTGTATTTTCCAGGAATTATTGCTGCCTTCGGTGCATTTTCCTCTATGATCACTCTTGAAAAAGGTAACAGTTGGGACTACGGCTACGTACGGGGGTGGGGGCTCTACATTTTTCTTCTGAGGCATAATTCAGGGGTCACTATGCATTGCATGCAGCCATGGGTAGCATGCCGTACAAGCCCTGTCATTCAACATTTTAAGACACTAGAGAGTATTAGTTGAGGGGAGGGGAACTGCCCATCTCCAGTATAATCACACTCCTGGGGTGAGTCACTAAAGGGCCTAATTACACTCTTGCCAGACGGGATACTCTGTCACAAACATGACGGATATCCTGTTCGCCGTATTACAAGTTCCATCATACCCATGGAACTTGAATTAAGGCGGACGGGGTATACACGTCATGTTTGTGACTGTGTATCCCATCTGTCAAGATCGTAATCAGTCCCACAGTCACTAGATTAACCTGAGCTCAGCCCCTTGGCACACAGCAGAGCAGGCTTTACTTAGAGGACTATTTATTCAGTACCAAAACAGTAATAAACTCGAAATACAACATAAGAAAAATCCCAAACCAATTTACAAAGTCAGCAACAAAGTAGATTTTACTAAATAAGAACAACAAAATACAAAAATCCAAAGAGAGAAACCAGAGATATGAATTTTTTAAGTTGTAAACATAAACAGCGCCAAAAAGCACTGTGTAGCTACAGAAGTCAACTAGCCCTGATGGGTCGGGTCCTAGGATTGATTTGAGGTGAACCGCGATAGCGCGCGGGTCGGCGCAGAAACCAGGTTCGACGCATTATGAAGTTTTACCTTTGGACTTAGTCTCTGAAGTAGAAGCCCAACATCTTTAGCGGGGAAAGGCAGAAGATAATTGCTGAGGAGGGCTCCCAGAGGTTGGATAGCTATCAGACAAGGTCATGGTGAAAATGTTGGTTTTTAGCAGGAAACGTCTCCGTGGAAGAAATTAGAATTTTGCGCCTAAGGAAGATTAATTTCTTTCTGGATACTTCTGGCGCCTTTGCCCTGTAAAGATTACTTTTTTCGCACTTAGGGCGACCTCTGACCCTGCTCGCAGGCAGATTGCTCCTCACGCTGCTGCACAGCTCTGCCTGCATTGTTTTTGCCTAATCTTGTATTTTTCCCCTGTGCCTAACTTGCTTTCTTGCCCAGACTTGTTATTATTCCTCTGTGCCTGTACTTGCTTTCTTGCCCAGACTTGTTTTTATTCCTCTGTGCCTGTACTTGTTTTCTTGCCTAAGCTTGTTTTTCCTTACAGTGCCCTGTTCTCCTACGGCCCCACCTGTTTTTCCCACCGCTGCGTCCCTGCCCCCCCTACAATCCCATTCGCCGCCCCGCTACCGCCTCCCAGCTGCTCCTCCCTCACACATCCCCTCATATGGAAGTCACGCAGCGGGCGCGCCTTAGGCAAGCCCGTCTGCGCCTGTCCGCGCCTGGACCGCGCCCAGCACCAGGACCCCTGCACTCACGAACGCCATGATGCCCGACACCGCTACTATGCCAGAACCCTCCACACACTCAACACCGGACGACCACACACCTACTTCCTGGCCACCCGAAGCGCACCAACGGAGCTTTCAACTGCCGGAACTGCAGCTTCACAAGCATCCGCCCCACCATGCTGCCGACCAGGAAAGAACCCAACCACCTCAGATGCATCCTTCTCAACACCCACTCCGCGTGCAAACACGCTGTTGAACTCTGGGACCTATTCGACTCAACCTCCGCAAACGTCGCCTTCCTGACGGAAACCTGGCTGAACCCCGCCTCAGCACCCAACTTTACCATAGCCGTCCCGGAATGCTACAAGATCACCCGAATGGACCACACCAACGGAGTAAAAGGAGGAGGAATCGCCATTGTCCACAGGAACACTCTCAGAGTCTCGACCAACACCGGCGACACCCTCAGCACTGCCGAACACCTGCACTTCCAGATCCACACGACCCCAACACCACCCTCAGAGGAACCCTCATCTACAGACCCCCGGACCCCGACCACAGTTCAGCGACTCCATTGCCGACTTCGTCAGCACACAAGCCCTCACCTCCATGGACTACATCCTCCTCTGGGACCTGAACTTCCACCTCGAGAACAACAACAGTACCAACTCCACCACCCTGATCGACAACCTAGCCAACCTTGGACTCAGACAATTTGTCACAACACCCACCCACTCCGCCGGTCACACGCTTGACCCCATCTTCTCCGCAAGCCCCCACGTCTCCTTCAACCACACCACCGAACTCCACTTAACTGAACATCGCTGCATCCACTTCACCTTCAAGAAACCCACCACGCACCACCGCACCCAACAGATGCCTCGCTGCTGCTGGGGCAAAGTCACCAAAGAACAGCTAACCACCACCCTCGCCCAGAGCCCACCCGCCAACCTCACTGACCCAGACACCGCCGCCGGCATCCTCAGACAGTCGATCAACAACTGTACCAATATCCTCGACCCAATCAAGAAACCCTCCAACAGTCACACCAACAAGAAAGCCAGCTGGTTCACTGAAGACCTCCGGGCCTCCAAGCAAACCTGCCGAAAGCTGAAGAAGATCTGGCCCCCTGACCGAACACCAGACAGCCACGCAGCCCACAAGAACGCTACCCGCAGACACCATCACCTCATCAGGTCAGCCAAAAGGGCCTCCTTCAAAGACCGCCTAGACAACAACGCGCACAACAGCAAAGAGCTCTTCCACATCATGAAGGAACTCCCCAACCCCAGCTCCAACACCAACAACGTCCCACCCTTGCAAGACCTGTGGACTCACTGGCCACCTTCTTCCACCACAAGATCGCAGACATCCACAACAGCTTCAACGCAATGACCGCCCGACAACCACTGAGACCTCCACCCCCACAACCACCATCCACACCAACCGCCTGCTCTCCTGGACCAACATCAACGACGACTACACCATCAAGATCATGAACAGCATTCACTCCGGATCACCATCAGACCCATTCCCACACACATCTTCAACAAAGCCAGCACAGCCATCGCACCCCATCTCCGGAAAGTCATCAACACCTCCTTCGAGACAGCAACCTTCCCGGAGAGCTGGAAGCACCCGGAAATCAACGCCTTACTCAAGAAACCCAAGGTGGACCTCGAGGAGAACAAAATCCTGGATCCTTCCCAGTCCGGGTGCCGCAGCAACCACATCACCGAGACTGCCCTCATTGCCGCCACCGATGACATCAAGTCCCTTCTGGAAAACGGAGAAACGGCGGCCCTCATCCTCCTGGACCTGTCAGCCGCCTTCAACATGGTCTGCCACCACACACTATGAACACTCCTCCACAATGCCAGGATCCAAGAGAAGGCCCTGGACTGGACCACCTACTTCCTCTCTGGCAGAACACAGAGCGTCAGCCTTCCCCCCTTCCGCTCCGAAGTCACCAAGATTATCTGCAGCGTACCCCAGGGCTCATCCCTCAGCCCAACTCTGTTTAACATCTACATGGCACCGCTCGCCCACGTCGCCATGACCTCAACATTATCTCCTACGCCGATGACACCAAGCTGATCCTCTCCCTCACCAAGGACCCCCACACCGCCAAAACAAACCTCCACGAAGGAATGAAGGCCGTCGCTGAATGGATGAGGAACAGCCAACTGAAGCTGAACTCGGACAAGACAGAGGTCCTCGTCCTCGGATCCACCCCTTCTGCCTGGGACGACTCCTGGTGGCCGACCGCACTGGGAACCGCCCCAACACCCAACGACCATGCACGCAACTTAGGGGTCATCCTCGACTCCACCCTCTCCATGACTCAACAGGTCAACGCCGTCTCCTCCTCCTGCTTTAACACCCTCCGCATGCTCCGCAGGATCTACAAGTGGATCCCCACTGAAACGAGAAGAACGGTCACCCAGGACGTCATCAGCAGCAGATTGGACTACGGAAACACCATCAACGCAGGAGCCTAGGCCAAACTCCCGAGACCGCTCAAACGCATCCAGAACACCCTTGTACTCCTGATCCTCAACATCCATTGCCGTAGCCACATCACACCCTACCTGAGAGACCTGCACTGGCTCCTGGTCAACAAGAGGATAGCCTTCAGGGTCCTCACCCACGCACACAAGGCACTCCACAACACCGGTCTAACGTACCTCAACAGACGACTCAGCTTCTACACCCCACCCGCCAGCTCAGCTCCGCCGACCTCGCCCTCGCCACAGTTCTCCGCTTCCGAAGAGCGACCTCCGGCAGCAGATTGTTCTCCCACCTCGCCGCCAAGACCTGGAACACCCTCCCCATCCACCTATGCCAGACCCAAGACCTGCTGACCTTCAGAAAACTCCTCAATACCTGGCTTTTCGAGCAGTATTAGCATTCCCCACCCCAGCACCTTGAGACCCTCACGGGTGAGTAGTGCGCTTTACAAATTATATGATTGATTGATTGATTGATTAGTCACTTTTTGGGATTCTACCAGCAGGGCAAGGCTGCAGGATTTAGTTGAAGAGAGCTCCAAAAGGCTCAATACCTTTTCTGTGATGTCCTGGTGAATCAGATTTGCTGCTGCACAAAAGTTCTGAGTGGGAGAAGCCTGAATCTTGACCCCTATGGAAACGCATCTTGATCAGTTCTGCTTGACAGGTTTGGCCCAGTCATTCAGAAGACTTTGAAGACAAAAGTTTTAAAGTTCCAGTTTTTCAAGATGTTGGGAGGACCTCAGGAAAAGAACTTAGTGGTCAAGACTTACTCCAGTAGAGCAGGTCCAGTCCTTATGGTCTCTTCTCAGGCCTCATGCAGCAGGATCAGTCCTCTTCTAATCTTCCTCAGGTCCAGTAGTGTTCCGAGTAGGTATTATGGATGCAACATTTATTCCTGGCACTTGCCTGTGGATGGCACACCAGTGGCATCCCCTTAACCAATAGGGTAGTAGTTCCCAGGGGTAACCTAACCAACTTTTGCACCATACCCTGTGTGCCCTACAGCAAACAATTCCACAGCGTACGTTTCTGACTAAATCCAAAATTGTGAAACCTTTCTCCACTTGTGCAGAGTCTATGTGCCCACCCCAGAGGTGTGGCCGGTAAAATAAGCAATACTTCCTCTGTGGTCACTTTAAACAGTGATTGAGGCAGCTTTTGCCCCACTAGGATTGCAATGTATCTGGGTGAGGGAACAAAGAAGGGGCCTGGGCAGGTTTAGTCGCACATCTCACTGTGACAGGGGAAGCCCCTTTGAAGATAAACAAAGTCCTGGTCATCCTGTCAGAGGAACAGAAACATCTATGCACACACCATGGACAGCTCATGACTTCACATTTTAGATCCCTCAAGCCATGTTCTATTACATCACAGATTACATTGGAAATGACATAATTGATGTTATAGTTCCTCGAGTTAACTATAACTGGTGAATTTTATTGGTTTGTGGAGTTTAAAATGTAACAATTTAACGGATGTTTTGACCTAACAATAACATCCGATAGATAGATCGATAGATAGAGGGAGGGAGATAGATAGATAGATAGATAGAGAGATAGATAGATAGATAGATAGATAGATAGATAGATAGATAGATAGATAGATAGATAGATAGATAGATAGATAGATAGATACATAGATACATAGATAGATACATAGATACATAGATAGATAGATATCAATATCAGAGTCTGCTATACAGGACTTAGTGAGTAATTAGGTTGTTGATTTACTGGGGTGTGAGCCCTGGTCAAGCAACAGTAGCAATCCCTGTCAGGGAGTACCACAAAAAGTCACTAAATCAAGCTGTACTTAACCCTGCATCGCTTGGCACAAAAAAAGAGTCAGGCTTAACTTAAAGGCAATGTGTACAGTATTTATGCAGCACTCAAACAGTAAAAAAGTGAAAACCGAAAACAAGAAAAATCAAACACCAATTTAGAAAAATAGAGTACATTTTAATAACTTATTTGACACCGAAATGACTAAAATCCAATTAGCAGAACTGTAGTTATGATTTTTTTAAGTTTTAGGTGAAAACTAGGGCCTAACATATCAAAGCTCTAACTACATGTATCTCATCATATGAGATCGGGTTAAAGTTAAAAAATATCGCCAACTATAATGGGGAGAGGAGTTGGCGAGGTCGACGGCTAGGGCGGTCGACCTCGAATACGGGGACCTAGGTTCGAGTCTCAGCAATGACGCTGAACATCCTGTGATTCTGGGCAAATCACTTAATCTCTCTGTGCCTAACAAAAATGAATGTGTCCTCATGTAACGAAACTGGTGCTATGTAAAGCGCTCTGATACCCGATTCGGGTCAAGTTCGCACTATATAAAACTCTGTTAAAAATACAATTTTAAAAAGCACGGGCCAGATACAGGAAGAAGATTGGGCCCAGTCAGCATTTACCTTTGGACTTGGAAGAAATTTTATAGAAAACGCTCTGAGAAGGTAAAAGTTCAGCGGAGCAAGGCAGTGTCATAGTCAGGGAGCCGCTGGATGCTTTCTAAGATTTCTATGCTCAGACTTTGTGACAAGACAGGAGGCTGTAGCCAAAGACAATTCCAGGAGGAATTCAAGGAGGACAGAAGGGCAGCTGAACAGGATTTGCGGCAGCGGTGAAAAACATAGCAGGAGCAGTCGCAAAGTCAGACCAACCAGCAATGTACCTAGGGCGGATAGACGAGTAGTTTGGTCCCAGTCTTCCATTGGTTCTCAAAGCAGTTTTCAATCAAAAATATTCTAATTCCCAAGTTTGGGATTTTGGCTATCTGGGAACCTTTAGCACCACCACCACCAAGGGTCCAGGACTAGAAGGACACCACTTAGGGGGATAGGCTGGGTCCAGGTGCAGGTTCAAGATGGTGGGAGCCTCTTATTTCCAAGTGACTCTGAACAGGAGGCCAGCAAACTAGCCCCTGGAGTCACATTGGTAGTCATGGGTTTAGATGGATAAACAGGGCTCAAACAGCAGGGATGGCCTCTGAGGGTTCAAGGCAGCTACATAGTCCTTCCAAGTACAGCAAAGCAGCTTGTGGAGAGTACACAGCAGGCCACAGTAGCAAGAATTCCTCTAAGCGTCTTTCTGTAGGTTAAGAAAGTGAACCGAATAGTGTGTCCGAGAGCCCTATTTAATACCCGGTGCCTTCTTTCCAGTTGGGAGAGTTTTCTAGTGGTTTCTCTTTGAAGTGCTTAAAATGTCCTGCCTCCCCTGCTCTGGCTCCAAGTAGGCTGCAGGAACAATGTAGTGGTGACAAGCCAGTTTAGTGAAGGCAGAGCACAGCCTATTTAGTTGTAAGTGGGTTTGTGCACAGCTACGCCCAACCCTCCCCAGACCATGCAGCAGATGGCCCATTCAGCGCACCTAATCCCTCTATTGTGTGACTCTCTGGGAGGAATTCACAAAGTCTAACTGCTAGTTAACCCCAGTCATGCGACCCAAGACAGACTGCAGGCAAATAACAACTTTCTAAAAGTGGTATTTTCAAATTTCTAATTTAAAATTCAACTATTCCCTTAAAGAGGATTTTTAATTTCAATTTCATACATTCTGTTAGACCTGGGGTCTTTTAGTCTGATTTCCTTGCTTATGACTTCCTGTTTTATTACTGTGAGCTGCATTTCATTTTTGCTGGTTTTAGGACTCTGGCCACTTTAACACTGCTGACCAGTGCTAATATTGTGTTTTTAACTAGGAACCTAAATCAATATTGCTATTTTATGCCCTTGTACGGCTATAATTAATAATATCCCTATAATGGCATAAGAATCAGATCCATATTTAGTAAATAGCCCTTGCAGTCCAAAGCACGGCAAAGCTACTTCCTTAGATTCCTAGAGAGCACAACGAGTTCTTTCGACACACCAAACCTCCAGCAACCTGGGAAATCCCCATTTGCTCTTGTTTTGATTTGTCATTGAACTCCTGCGAACACTAAAGGAACAGTCAGTTCTTAGTGACATCTCTATTGACGTCTTATGTCCAAACCTTACGTCAAACTCTGCACCTTTCAGGTATAAATATACCAACGTTGCCTTAAGCAAACACACGGTGGTGGTTTTGGAGCCGAGCAGCTATCTACTTGCCCGAGAGCCCAGCTGATGCGAGAGCCCACGGATGCTGCCCCTCCCTTTTGACGCACTGAGAGAGACGCTGTCTTTGCTCCTGCCGAGAAATCCAGCTTCGGTGTTCTCAGCCGCCTTCGCGGGCTGCTGGGATATCGAGTCCTGAAAGAGAGATACCAGACCTCCTGCATTCTATTACCCAGGTACGGAGCTGACTAAACCCTTAAAGAGAATTCTTGAGTCAGATTCTTGGCAAAACCAACTTAACTTAAACTGCTACTTACTTACTCCTTCCCACATATTAGGCTTAGGTCAGGTACACGGGGGTAGGCGTATTTAGAAGCACCAGTTGAGTACGATTAGTCAATGTATATATGTATGTATATATTTTATCCATTTTAAAGTATCTTATGGCTAAGAAACCATATCAATGCGTTTACAGTATTATTTCATAATACTCTTTTTACTGTACGCACTTTACTTTACATTAAGTATTGCAATTATGGCAATTCATTTCTCTTGCATGAGAAAGAAGACTGCTCAATAAATTACACCTTTTATTGAAAACGCCCGTCTCTCTATTCTCTGCACTCTGGTGAAACTAAGTACGCACAATTGACTGAGTGAAATAGCTGTCTATTGTTTTCACACGACTCTAGAGATACACTCTTATTCTGAGGGTGCAAAGTTGTCATGTTATATGGTTGTCAGAAGCTAATCCCGTCTTGTCTATCCAGGGAGGTTAAACTCCTCCTTGTTTATTCGAGAAAGTTTCTAGTGACCTCTGAGCTAGCTGGCAAACCTTAAGTCTAATATAGTCAGTAGAGACCTAGTCGACCTCAGTCCTACGTCTACACTGCTGAATATTATTCCAATGCGCAGAGCCTATTGGGAATATAGGAACTACACTACACTAAGGTGTAAGTGCTCCCTGGGAAAACATATTGGTGATGGGTTTATCCATGACTGGCATATTTGATTTACTAGTACATCCCTAGTACAATGCACAGTGTTTGCCCCGGGCCTGTATCTCAAATGTTACCAGTGAACCTGCAGCACTGATTGCACCACCCACATGAGTAGCCTTGCAAACATGTCTCAGTCCTACTTGCTTAATCTTTTAAAAGTGATATTTTGATTTGTGTATGTTGGATTTTTGTTGTTTTGGCCTTGTTTTTTTCAGATAAATATTGCCTATTTTCCTAAACTGGTGTGGACTCCTTTTGTAGTGTTTTCACTGTGTTACTGATATAAGCCTGACTGCTTGTGTCAAGATACCAAGGGAGGGAGCAATCAGTCAACCAAGTAGTACTTGTATAACGTGGCTTATCACCCAATAGGGTATCCAGGCACTGTGCTGCAGGTATCAGTAGAAGCGCCAGGTTTTGAATCCCTTCCTGAAGTGGGTCAGTGAGGGTGCAGTGCAGAGGTGTAGGAGAAGGGTGTTCCAGGTTCTGGCAGAGAGGTGGAAGAAGGATAGACTTCTGGAGTGGTAGCAGTGGATATGTGGTATCTGTGCAAGGGCGAGGTGTGTGTTGCGGAGATTCCTGGTCGGTCAGTGGAAATGCAGGTGGCGGTTTATGTATGCTGGTCTGTGGTCATGGAGGGCTTTGTAGAGGTGGGACAGAAGATTGATCTGGCATCTCTTCTGGACAGGGAGCAAGTGGAGGTCCTTCAGGTGCTGGGTGAGGTGTGACCTCTTGGGAAGGTTAAGGATCAGTCTGCATTCTGGACCGTTGAGAGTCTCTGCATGAGTTCAGTGGTAGTGCCTGCACAGAATGACTTGCCATGCCATAGTTTAGTTGGCTGGTGATAAGGGCCTGCGTCACTGTTTTCCAGGTGCTAATCGGGAGCCACTTGACGACTTTGCAGAGCATGTGAAGCATGTGGAAGCAGGCTGAGGAAATGACATTGACCTGATGTTTCAAGAAGAATTTGCTGTCCAAGATGATCCTGAGTTTTCAGACGTGGTCTTTCGGTGTGGGGGGTCGGTTCGAGCTCCGCCGGCCACCAGGGGTCATTCCAGAGCACAATGTGTCTGCTGAAAATTAGAACTTCAGTTTTGCATGTGTTGAGATTCAAGCAGTTGTCCTTCATCCAGGCGGCGATGTTCTTCATACAGCTGGTGAAGTTGGTCTTTGTCGAGAGTGAGAGGACAAGCTGGGAATCATTGGCGTATGAGGTGATGTTGACGTTGAGCGATCTGGCAATGTCTGCGAGTGATTTTATGTGGATGTTGAAGAGGGTTGAACCTAGTGATGATCCTTGGGGTATGCTGCAGATGATGTGCTTAGGGTGCGAGGTGAAGGCGAGTAGGCGGACTTTCTAGGTGCGTCCCGTGAGAAAGACGGACTTTCTGGGTGCGTCCCGTGAGAAAGATTGGCATCAATCTGAGCACATCGTCTGTGATTCCCATCTGGCATAGTCGATCGATGAGTGTGTGGTGGGAGACCTGGTGTCGAAGGCTGTGGAGAGATCCAGGAGGATAAGGGCGGCTGATTATCCTCAGTCAAGCATGGTGCAGATTTCGTCTGTTGTGGCTATCCGGGCTTTCTCCGTGCTGTGGTTGGTTCTGAAGCTCAACTGCAGGGGTTATCTTAGCTGTGTGATCCCTTATCCTGGCAAGAGTGATGGTCCCTACTTGGACAGGGTGCAAACCACTGCCAACTAGAGACCCCATTTCTAACAGATACCAAACATGAAATGTTTATCAGTTTCCCAATAAAATGTTAGCACTTAATAAATGTAATAAGGCAACCCAACGATATCCTATGGGACAGGAAGGCCTCACAGTTGTGAAAAGCAAATGTAGGAGTTTTTTTATCACCAGGACATATAAAACTATAAAGCATATGTCCAATCTTTTAACTGCAGTGCACCCTGCCCTATGGGTTACCTAAGGCCAAACTTATGTGTGATTTATATGCCATAAAAGGGGCAAGTTTAAGGCATGGCGGGGGGGGTTATACTGCCAAGTCGAATTGACAGTTTAACATTGCACTCAGGTTGCAATAGCAAGTCTGGGACATGTTTAAGAGGCTACTTAAGTGTGTGGAATAATAAGTGCTGTAGGCCGACTAGTAGCATGTAATTTACAGGCCCTGGGTATATGGTATACCAACCCACAAGGGACTAATAAGTAAATGAAATATGTCAATCAGGTGTGAACCAATTCTACCATGTTTAATGCTATGTGCTAATGGGTGCAAGTGTTTACAAAACGTATATGCTCCTAGTACATCATAGGTGTGCAGAGGTATTAAACACGTTATAAATCTTTGCATTCAACAGTAACTCTGTGTGCCGGGGACGTTTGGCAACTTGTGTCCAGTATGTTCCACACAGGTTTTTTTGGTTTTGCAGAAAAAGTTTCCAACAGGGCAAATATTCTAATTAGTAGATACTAAGTACTGTAAGCAGCCTTGGGATATTAGACATAATAATCTCAGCAAGACAATTTCTACTTAACATAGAAGACTGTTTGTACCAGTTACTAACCTTGTACCTGGGCTTGTTTTGCTTCAGAGGATGGGCTACCTGTAACGTTTTTCACCACAGTATGAAGGCTGCAGGTAGTATGATCTTTAGAAGCTCCAGGCATTGGTTATTTTAAGTGAATAGTTTCTATTTGGACAAGTTTTCAATAGAGTGTATATTGTTCTTCTTTCATACTTTTAAATACTCTCTGGTATATTTCTCATGAGAGTTTCACTGTTTGCAAACAGCGTGGTAAAGAGCAAACTCTCTCCATACAGTAAACACTGTTTACAGTACCCACTTTCAACTCATGTCAACTTAATTTCTCAATGTAGGTTCGGTGACTGTGAGAGATTGGATATAGATAAAAGCAGTCCATAGTAGAGCATTCATTTTGGAACAGACATTGTGTATCATAAGGAACTTGGCTTTCTCTGAACAGTTGTGCACATATTGAACACAGTGTACAATGAGGGTTTTCCATAAATCGGTGGTTAATTGTTTACGTGAAAAAGGCATCCATTCTAGTTTATAGAGTAGTGTGTATAAAAGAAGCATGGATGATATCAGATGTCATCAGTGATGTCACTGCGGTCATACAACATGTCATGAGTGATATAAAATGTGATTCCTTAAGCTGTGCATGGCAGCGGTGAAAGTTATAGTTAGCTCTGCATTTTTTTAGTTCAAAATGTTAAAGTTGTGACGGACATAGTCATCTAACTATAACGTTAGTTTAACTTTTGTTTTGTGAATTTCGAAGTTTAAAAAAAATAAAATATATATATATATATATATATATATATATATATTATTTTTTTTATCACAGCTAACTATGTTGTTACTTGAACCTTTGTATTGTTGAGTGAATTTCAATTTTTTTTTAAAGTAATATTTTATTACTATACGTAAGCTAACCCCCATCGCATGCTTTCCGTTGGCGGGGAGGTTGGCTGCAGAGCCTGTGGCCAACCTTCCACAGGCATCAACCCTACGCTATTCACGGCTTTTGGCTATAAGATTAGTTTAACCTTTGGTTTGACTCCTGTGAGTCTGAAAAAAAGGTGAAAAAAGCACCCTGGGCCAATCAGAATGCTCTATTTTTGAATTGCCGATCCTGCGAGACTCTTACGAGACTCTTGTGGAGCCAACTGCCCAGATATACAAATATTTTTGTACCTTAATTTTTCAAACACTACTAAACAGGTTTACACGAAATCATAAAAAGCACAATCTGCGGACCAAGATCTAGCTTCCTGCCAAATTTTGTGTAATTTCTTTCAGCAATTTTTGCGGTAGCGCTTCTTAAAGAAGTCTTTGGAAAATACATGAGGATTTTGCATTTTGGGACCCCTTATTTCTCATCCCCGGCTTAACGATCACCCCAAAACTTGCAATGCAACCTAGGCAAAAAGGAGAACTTTTTTGGAAAGTTTCATGAAGATTTGTCAAACCGGGCCAAAGTTATTATCAACACAAAAGGCAGGGGAGCTTGCATGGCCGACGGGGGTATGAAGCTCCACTTATGACCTCTATGGCAGCTTGGTAGTGGGCGCCTCAAAATGCCCATTATAAGAAAAAAAAAAGTTGAGCAGTGCGGAGTTGGCGCCCCATACAAAAAATTGAGAGAGGTTGGGCAGCGCAGGAGTAGGCTCCCACTGCTGCCCATAAAACATAAAGAGAGGGTGGGCAGGGCAGGAGTGGGCCTCTCACACTGCTCATAAAACGTTAATAAGGCAGAGAAGAGTCGGATCCCCACACATCCTATAGAATTAATTTTTTTAAAGAGGGCAGTGGGTAGAAGTGAATATAAAATGATATGCTTATTTAAATTTAATGTCCGCTGCTTTTGCAAAGGGGAGCACCTACAAGAGCTTTACTTAGTTATTTGTTTTGTTCCTGGTGGTACCCCTAAGAAGGGGCTTTAGCACCACCATCATTTCCTTCATGTTGTGGGGGCTGCTGAAAGTGCAGCCCCTCCAGCAACAGTAAGAGAAAATACAGTACTCTCCTGGGTCAATAAATCCATTACCCATGGGGAGCTTACAATCTTTTTTTAAAGCACCCCTAGCTGGAGCTCTATGCTCTTCAGATGGAGTGCAAGATTCTCTTGTGGTTATTTTTATGATTGCATTTTCTATGCCAAACAATGCAAAAGAAAGACAGAGACATGTTACTTTTATCAATTTAAAAAAAATATGTCTGACTATTTATCTTAACATTTTTCACCCAAATAATGTAATAATAAAACCTAAGCTGAAAGAAAGACACTTTTTTTTAATTAAAACGTAATTAAACATTATTATAAAATTCAATATAACTAAACATTGCATTGTGTGAATTGCTGAACTACACTAGATAAAAAATATTGATGATTTTTGGAGAAAGATGATAGATCTGCTTTATATATATTGATGGGCTCACCCTTTGACAAAGCCAATTAGCTCACTTTAAATATTTTGGTGATGTGACACTTTACCAAAGTCAGTAAATCTCACTGAGTGTGGCCTGGACCTGCAAGACCAACCGCACGCTGCGCATGTTAGAAGGCTATGTATGGTGTGGGATGGCTGAACACAGGCTAGACCCTGCAGCCAACCCCCTATGCGCACCAGGCATTTTGTATGTAATGTTATGCCAAAAATTACATTTTTCTATTCATTTTATTAATTCAATCAATTGTTTATATCTTGCTTGTTTTGTATTTATTTTTTACTAATGTCACTGTTTGGTCTCTCTTTTAGATTAAAGGTTATGTTAGCATTGCAGCTATCACTTTATAAATCTACTGATGAATTCAGGAGCGGCTGGTGTCAGGGAAGAGTGGCGGGCGGTCGTGGAGGTTGACAGGGGTGGGATAGGAGAGGCGATGGATAAAAATAAAAAATACAAAACTATTTTAAAAAATGTACCTGCCGCACACTGCATCACACACTTCTGTTCCTCCCACTACAGGCACAAGGTCCCAGACTCCCCTGCAGCCAATCCAGATGCTGGTCTCATGCATGAGAGCAGCATCAGGATTGTTCTGAGCACCCTCGAGTTGCGCTCCAAGAGAGACTGGGAGCCTGTGTCTGCAGTCTTCAACCCGGCAACGCAGCTCAGGTTGGAGACAACCTCAGTGCTCATGTCGATTGGCCGTCCTAAGATGGCCGGCCAAACCAACATGTGTACTCATAACAGTGCCCACCACTCCCCCTCGTCACTGTTGCCCCAATGGCCCACCCCCAAAGGAAAAATAACCATAATAAGCACATTTTATTATCGGTTTTTTTCATGTTTTTTCGCTGCCGGTGGGGAGGCGGCACACCATAAGAGCCGCCGCTGGATGATTTTCAACGTATTGCAATTTGCAACACTCAAATTGTTAGCATGCACACACACAGCATTACTTTAACTGAACCTTACAGCATCTGCTCCTTGTACACTGAATCTAATCTCAGAATATTCAGGTGCAGCTAGTTAAATATTTAATAAAATAAAATCAAAATGTTCTCCTCTTAATGGTATATGTTTTCTAACATTCTATACAGCACAGGTATTTTTGGGGTCAATTCATTCATTATTTTAAATATTTAGGCATTACATTTATTTACAGGAGTTTTATGTAGCACTAACAGGTCACCTTAAAGCCAATTTAGAGTACTATGTGTTGATAGGAAAAGTCCACGTAGGTAAAGCCTGAACTCCAGGAATTATAACAACAGAGGATGGCCCAGTTCAGCAACGAGCTCCGGCTAGGTCATCTGATTGAGGGATTCTTTCTCCTTGAGTGAATTAGATGAGACTTAGAGTACTTAAATGAACGAGGGTCTTGTCTCATTGTTGGGGGATGGGTGGCTAATGGTGCACTTTCTCTGAAAAGGTTGGTTTTAAAGTCTTTTTGAAATTGTAGGTAATTTTATTGACTTCCTAAGGCTAGATAGAGATAATTCCAGGAAGGGGCACAAGCATCATATAGAATTGCTTTCATGTTTTAATCCTCTGGGTTTGCTTGAGCAGAGGTGTGAGGCATTAGAAGATGTCAAGTTCCTCATAGGGCAGTTAGGTATGACCAAGTTCTGCACAGTGGGCTTTTCACATTAAGTACCTTGTGCATGATACAATATACAATGACATGTACTGAGCAGCGAGCCTAAATGAACAGCGAAAAATAATGTGCATACACTATGAACACCTGCTGCTCAATGGGCTTCCATACAGGCAATATAAGAAAACATATATAGTGGTGCACCAACAAACAACAGATGTATAAAAGTCCAATCAAAGTATCGACTATTCCATATCTTTTATTGATTTTCAAGACAGTCACAGGGTTTCGTAAATCCAAAAGTTACAGCCAAAGACAAGGCCTACATGTTTCGTTTCCCACTGTAAACTTCTTCAGGGCATTCATATTAAGCATAACCGAATTGCCATTCACCCAATCCTTTATATGAAATGATTTTTTAATGAAATGTTTACTCCATTTTAGTATGAATTTCAGGATAACATTTGTGATACCCTTCCTTCTTTATACAAATCATTAAAATGCCATCTTATATAGAAGTCCCTATTAAATAATTATAATTAAATAAACAACATTAAATAAACTGACATTAAGAAAAGCATTCTCAGTTTGGGTGTAGATGCCACTAAACTGAATTACTGGAATGCAGATGAGTCTCCCAAATTTGCAATCATACTAAAATGGCATCTTTGTCTGGGTCACTAACTGCGACAAAATAGTGGTCTCAAGAAGGCGTGTGAACAACCCAAAACAGCACCATTATGAAGTTTGGCCTTCTACCCTGAATGCCTGTGAAACAAACACATATTATAGTCAAGAAGGACTGTCACTTTTGAATTTTATGAATGATCTAGAATTTCCCTGTTGGCATACAGCGGGGACTCATCAGTGTTACAGTACATATGATATAACTTCTAGGCTGCCATAAGGAGTAAAGGAGCATACAGTTTAATTTCTGCTACCATTATGATTTTGGTGGGAAAAGAATGCCTTTGTATCAAGCTTGAGTGAAGAGCTACAATGCTGTTGCGAATCAATACTGAGAAGTAAGAAAACCATTAAAATCAGCATTGACCATTGCTTTCCAAACTCCTAGATAGAAAGCGCTGTAGTGAGCCCCAAACCTGGATACACGAGTGGAATCCCAGGATGCCAAGGAAAAGCAGAACATCCATATGGTAGATGAATGGGCAGAACAAGAAGCAAACAATGGAAACTCTGCCTAAATCCAATTAACACAAGGGAGCAGGAAATGAGAGAAAACCAGAAAAGTGAGGGAACTGGAATATGATGGCAATCCAGTCTGATCAGGAAGTGATACAACACAAAGGAAAGCTACCAAGCAGCTTCTTCGTCCTTATACTGGGCTTAAATACTCTCGCTGCCAAGACTACCCTGGATTTGCCTCTCCTAACCCGGAAGAGAGTACACAAAGGGGCTTGTGGTCTAGTTCTTGACTTAAGCTTCTACTGCCTCATTAACCACAGCTTTCAGCTAACCCTACAGCCAAACCTCCTGTTACGTAATAATGTATCTGGAATATGTGGCCTGTCTCTTTACTCACGTTTTCTGTCTTCTCTCATTAAAGCTTGTGTGAGCCCTCCCTGTGGTGTCAACCAGATGCTTCTTCGAGTTCAAGACCCTTTGTTACATGTAAAACATAGAAAAGAACTATGAAAGTGGATTGGTCTGTACCTTGATTGTCAGCATGACATGCGTCTGCCCCTTTAGCACTTCCACTGCCTTGCTATGGCTTATGTCTTCAAAGTTGACTCCATTGGCTGCAAGGACTTGATCTCCAACTCTGATTCCATGCTCCTCTGCCAACCCTCCTGGGTCAACTCTATAACAATATCAAGTAAAAACATTGTAAAAGTTGACCTCCACAGATTGCACTAAAATAATATGATACAAGAGAGAACGCAAAGAACTTAAATCTGCATGCAATGCCTGGGGAATTAGTTTGTGCATGTAAACTTAGGGGGTCATTACGATGTCAGGTGGGATCACTTCCGCCCGACACCAACTCAGTCATGGGACCGACCAACACTGGGTTGGCGGTCCTGACTGCCCCATTAGGATGCGACTGAACACTGTTCAGTCGCAATCCCATATTTCACTATGGGAGCATGCAGTACGGCTGTAAACCGGCCGTAATGCATACTTCCATAGTGAAATGGCAGGTGCAGTTCATCCCTGTACCCCGTGGCAGGCACCTCAAGGTTGCATAAGCAGGGGGGCACTCTAGGTACCCCCTCGGCTTCCAACCGGAGGCCGTGCACTCAAGGGGGCCCTGCTAGGGGTCTCCAAATACGCTTTTCAACATGGTTTCCATGTCGGACATGCCAGCATGGAAACATGTCAGAAACTGTCATCATAATCTCAAGGGCGGAAAGGCCCGCCCTCGAGATTCGTACCCGGCTTCAGACTGGCGGGTCTCTGAGCCCGTCGAAAGCCAGCCAGAATGACTGGTTGGTTTCTTTTCTGACCGCCTCCATCGTAATAAGGCAGTCGGAAAGAAAACAGAGTGGCCTGTTATGATGCGGTCGTAAAGTCTCCGAACTACAGTCGGAGCCTTTACGAGCCGCATCTTAATCGGCCCCTAAATGTTGGTTGCCAGTAGAAGTGTTAAATGAGATGACAATTTATATCTGAAGGTATACCGTAAGTTAACCAGACATATATAATAAACAAAGTACAGGGCTAACTGTTTTCTATTTGTTTCTATTTAAACACTTAAATGGGAGAGTAGGCATTCTGAAATTTAAGAAATGTGTTACTTACCTGTAACTGCAGTTATCCCGTATTGGTGTCTTTCATAGATTCACATGCCTGAATCATTCCCCGTCATCGGAATGGGAGTCCCCGGTATATAAATAAAGTAATGTCCTATAGACATATACAGAAATAGGCCTACAGGCCTCACATTAGTAACATATCTATGTCCTTTTGTAAAAAGGACCAAACTCTAGAAAAGAGCCAATAAGCCGTCACCTCCCTCTAGAACCCTCCTGGAAGGAGCCTCAGTCCCTCAGATTTTTGTACGAACAAAGCTAAGTAGGCGTATCACTGAGAGAATTAGGTGAGCCCTTCCTGGGGAGGCGGGAGGGTTGCATGTGAATCTATGAAAAACACCAATACTGGATAACTGCAGTTACAGGTAAGTAACGCATTTCTTATTCAGTATTATGGGTGTCTTTCATAGATTCACATGCCTGAATCAGAGTAGCACGTTACACAAAAGGGGGGTTTACCCAATAAAGGCACTGGGACCTGGGTGCTAAATGGTATATAGAAAGAGGGGTCCCAGTACTTGGTATCAAAATCACACAAGAACAATTACTACATACAATGAAATTGAAACACCTGTGCATGTGAGTAGACTGAGACGCACGTCATCAGACGTTGCCGGTCTTACGATTTTTCTTTCTTGTATTAATCGTTTTAGTTACATTCCATTCGCCCTTGTTTGTATATCCTCTGTAGTATTGAGATGATCATGATGGCATCTGACTGAATTTGACACCAAGGTTGTGGATGGCGCTTTGAGCCTATTTACACGTGAGTGAATGTTCACGCACTACCAAGCTGAGTTTGCCATTAATTGCACCGACTTGGCCTGAATTATAATCTCACTCTGTTGCTTACTAGTTGTTTCACGTTCTCCATTCCCACTCAGCGCGGTTTTAATTAATCTGTATTCCATTACCTTAGACCTATTTCACTTCATTTTCACCGAATCACTCGCCCCTCCTGATTCCCTTTGTCCTGATGAAGACCCCGTCCTAAGGTCTTAGGTATACCTACCTTTTCGCATTGGATTTGAAACATCGACAGATACAACCCCACACCAGCTGGCGCAACCAACATTTAGACTATTAACTATAGCGCCAATAGCATGGTGTCCTGTAAGTTTGCAGAGCATTAGCTGCTCTACTTCTGTATACTGGCTCAGTGTTCTGAAGCCAGAATGATGTTGTTTTCATGCGTCTTTCATGCTCGGATGTCACTTCTTGCACTATGACCGATTCTGCACATCCTTCCCCTCTCACAAAAACACCCCATTCCCCCCTCCTATTCCCGGGGCACATATGCAATTGTGTTGCCAAAAAAATGATATATGCAGTTTAATTACACGTTGTGATTAAATAACAATGTGTTAATTTCTTTTCATCTTACTCTTTATTTTCATTGTATGTAGTAATTGTTCTTGTGTGATTTTAATACCACGTACTGAATCAGAGTAGCAAGCAATGCACAAAGCACATTTTGGATGGTACAGTATATGCAAGTCCCTAGATAATAACATATCAAGCGACTAATAAGAGCACATAGTTGCAAACAATAAATACCATCACATTACACAATAGAGAAATGTGCGTAGATGAGAAGGATAGAGGGATGAAAGAAGGCTCACCTCTAGTGAAATAGATGACGAATCACTGCTTGTCCCACTGTGGTAAATATAAATTACCTATACTTAATCTATGCGGTAAAGTTCAATAAGAATAACTCAGTCAAAAATAAGAGGCAGAATCCGTGGTATTTGAGGTTTTAAAAGGGGTTTTATTCCTTAAAAAGGAATTGGTTATATGGTTCGAACCAGGCAAATCGCATTCCGTCACCACAAAGGTTCGGGAAGGGATACACAATACTTTATTGACAAGTTATCATATATATAGTCAATGCATTACAGTAAAGGCAGATACAGGAGGCGTAACAGCTGAGAGGAGAGATAAGAATACACATACGTAATGAAAGAGGCGTTACAATTGGCGTGCATGAGGGCATGTACTAGAAACGTCATTATGAGATGTCACAGGTGGGTGGATCCATAAGAGAATCCTGCAGTGTCAGCAGGAATACATGGCAGAGATGCGCGCGCAGCAGCATGACGTGTAATTGACGTGGAACTGGAGGGTGAAGGGGACTTGACATTTAGCCTTACATGAGGAGACAGAAGTCTGGGGTGTCAGAACAACCTAATCCCAAATCGTATCTAATATCTTGTGTTTAAGGAACTGTATTATCTGGAAGGAAAGGCCTCTCGGGCAAAGGCTATTCTATACTGACTGCTAGTGCGTGCATATGCGTCTACGTGTCTACATGAGATGCGAGGGGGGCATGGGCCTACCATGGTAACAGGAGCTATGAAGTATTTGCATGGAGACAGTGAGGCCGGGCCCTTTGCTCTGCAGCTGGAAGGATGTTTTCCTAAACTACTAGACAGGAATGTATTTTCGAGGAGCGGAGCAGATAACTTGAAGGCAAAATACCGTTTTGGCAGGCGAACAGGCTGAGCCTGGTACCGCTAGCCGCGTAGGGAGTAAGACAAAGGTCATGGATACAGATGCTCATCCAGGCCCGAGCATTCAGAGGCAGAAAGCAGGAAAAGACTCGATGACAGAAATCAGGGCCTAACTCGCCTGAGCCAGGGAAAACGTGAAAAGTGCACCATGAAAAGACGTTGGCAAGGCACACTTAGGAACGGAATATCCGACCCATTCATGGTGGATCTGAAAGAGGACATGTTAACGTTGGACGCAAATGTATTTGCGTCTTCATAGCTGGCACAGAAGGGAAGTTACATGTACTTTAAGCTCGTACATGGAGACGGTGGGGTACACATTAGGGAACATTTCTGACCATAAAAATTTATATTTCCTCATTCCCTCCTTGTTCCCTACGGACCCTTCATGATATATCGATACTCATAAATCTATCAATCTGTTCACGTAGTATCATTTGCTCTTCTTTCTTCTTATGTCGTTTTGAATGAGAACTTGAATGAGGAATACATGATGTGGCGCACAAGCCGCAAATCGCTGGCCCACAATGTAGACATAAGCAACAACTGAATATTATGAGAAGGGCAATACCCAGGAAGGATAGGACCTTCCATCCCCAGGCTGACAACGTGGTCCAGAACCAACCGGACCAAGTCCAGGTGCCTGGATTCTGGTGTATCAAACTTGCAATTTTGTGAAGACGAGTAATGGCTCTATATACTGATGGCGCGTTTTCTGGAATGAAAACACAGCAACTCGATCCGATGACTCTACAGGCTCCGCCCCTATTGGCCAGGATGACGTCAAGGACGAGACGATTTTGAAGAACAACAATCCGCATCGCAGACTGCTCCTCTGTTAAGTTGCCTAGGGCAGAAGTAGTCTCATTCACTACTGCTTCGAGGGTTCTAGTTAACTTGCGTATCAGTTTACTATTAAAGATAGCACCTAAGTAGGGAAAGAAACCTTTATTGAAATCTGTGTATTGCTCCCATGCCGTTTCAGTATAGTCGACAATCGGGAGATCTCTCTGGGGTCTATTGTGTACTAGATGGGTATTCCTATGATAATCAGGAGGAGCTAGGAAAACAGGTGGCAGAAGGAATGCAATGTAACAGGTACCATCCCAATCTAGAGGTAAACGTATATATGCGGTATGACCACAAATGAAGTAGGAATGTCGTGAAGCTTTGAACGCAGACTTGCCCTTATCACTGAATTCGATCACAGTAGTACATTTACTATGACCCAGGTGTACTGAACCATTGTTTCTAACACATAATTCACCTTTGACTGGTAATACTGACATAGCAGGCAAGACTGGCTCGGATTCGGATTCAACATTCAGAATCATGAGATTAAGTGTAAACTTACCTAATCCATATACTTCATTTTCTAGATCAGTCCCTGTCCTTTTGGGAAGTCCCTCCTTGTCAGGGAAACATACTTTATGCAGAACTGTGTTCAGGTTTCCCCATACCCAGTTGCCCTGGTAAACTACGGTATTTGAATCTAAAGAATTAATCAAACTAAACCATGCACCACAGGAACCATTATGTGTAAACGGGTACGGAAAAAGGGGCAGAACTCCCTTGTATTTCTGGTAGGGAGGGAGTCGGCCACATATCCAACAATTTGTAGCGTTGCTGGTCTGATGAGAGTGATGTAACATACTAATGAAGGTGTTGTTGCGCAACGCAAGTCGGTAAGATAATTCATGCGGGGGTAATTCACTAAAAGAATGTTCGGCAGTGACGTTGAAAGCGGAATGTGCACGCTTGAAAATAGGGTAGTATATGTGTAACAGTATACTTGCAGCAATAATCAAAAGACTTAGAAAAAACATAATCAATAGTGTCACTATACAGTGACTACGAAGTGATTTACAATATTCATGTTTCTTGAGCTGTTTCTGTCTATCTCTTTCTCTATTTCGGTCTAGGGGATACATGTCAGAGACTAATTTAACCGATTCACCTAGGGGAGGACTTAAACAATTAAACTGTCTGACTTGCTAGACCTTAGTTTCAGCTTATATTCCTGGGAAGCGGTTTTCTCAACCAGGGGGAGTTTTGAGTCAGTCTGTGGAGGAGGGCAGGGCTGAGAATTCAAATCAGAAGGCAGTCCGTGAAATTTCTTGATGTGGCTCGAGTGCAGCCACCCCTTGCGGCCCTCAATCTTCACTGCTGTCCTCGTCGTCAAAAGTACCAATTTCGGCGTTTGCCAGCGGGGCTCCAGCGGGCTCCGTCGGTCGAAGTTTCTTATAAAAACATAATCCCCAGGAACCACTTCATGGGGCTTCACCTCGGTGTTGTCGGGAAAGGCTGCAGCTACCTGTGAACGACAAGATTGTAGTGCAGACATCAAGGAGGCAAGGTAATCTGTCAGCATATTACAATCAACATCAGTTATTTTACGAGGTATAGGCGTCCCCCACATATTTGGTGGCCTACCGAAGACCACCTCATACGGGGATAGCCCTGTTCGAGAATGCGCTATCATTCTCATGTAGAAGAGCGCAACTGGCAAAGCTACTATCCAGTCAACGCCTTTCTCTCTGCAGATTTTGGCAAGTCGGATTTTCAAGGTCTGATTATGACGCTCCACGAGACCTGCTGCCTCAGGATGTCGGACACAGTGGAATTTCCACTGATAGCCTAACAGGAGTGTAACTTGTTTTACAAGCTCGGATGAGAATGGCTGACCGTTATCTGAGTATACGATACGGGGCAAACCATACCGTGGGAAGAATTCACGAACCAGCTGCTTGGCAGTGGTCGGAGCAGTGTAATCTGGGACTGGATATGCTTCTGTCCATCGGGAGAGTGCACATACAACTACGAGGACATATTTGAATCCTCGACAACGTTCCATCTGGATATAATCCATCTGGAGGACTTCAAAAGGGTGATCGGGAGGATGAAATCCACCTTGCTCTACAGGAATGCTTTTGCCTGGGTTGAACTGACAACAAATCATGCAAGTACGCACTTTCTGTTTGGCTGCTGCTCGTAAGTGTTTATTGAACCAGATATTTTGAATACTGTCTAGCATAGCTTTTTCTCCTAGATGTGCAGGACTGTGTACTGTGTTAATGATGACTTGAACCATAGAGTCGGGGAGAAACCATGTAGATTTTCCCTTCGTCATCCATCCCTGATCTGTTTGGATCCCTCCTAGTTCAGTCCATTTCTTGATTTCGTCTGGTGTAGCATGTGTCTGTATGTCAATTACATCATGGGCGGGATCCCTAACTGTCATGCAGTGTGTCAGTGTCGGAACTATTGTCTTTGTCAAGTCAGTTGCGTGAGTCTGAGCTGTGTGCTTGGCTGTTCGGTCTGCCAGGTCGTTACCCTGGGAAACGATATCAGTGACTTTTGTATGTGCCTTACACTTCATGATGGATATAGCAGTGGGCAGATGTATTGCATCTAACAGAGCTTGAATGAGGGGACCGTGTTGAATGTTGGCACCGTGAGAAGTTAAGTAACCTCTCTCTCGCCATAATACACCGAAGTCGTGCACAACTCCGAATGCATAACGGGAATCTGTGTATATGTTAACTCTCTTGTTCTTGGCTTGAATACAGGCTTGTGTCAGAGCGATGAGCTCTGCTGCTTGAGCTGACAGGGTGTCAATACAATTTGTTTCTATGACTTCAGTGTCTGTCGTGACTGCGTAGGCGGCCACTAACTCTCCTGTACTTGTTCTCATACATGAACCATCCACATAAAGTGTCAGGTCTGGATCTGGTAATGGAGTGTCTGTCAAGTCTTGTCTAGGCTTCGTCGTAATAGTAATGACTTCAATACAATCATGTGCCAATGGGTCTGTTCCACTTAACGGCAAAAGTGTGGCGGGATTTAATGTACTACAGCGTCTGATCTCTACGTGTGGCTGAAACAATGTCAATTCATAACCTGTCAGTCGTGCTATAGTCAAGTGCTGGGTCTGTGTTCGGTTTAAAAGAACTTCCACGGAGTGTGGAACTTGTACTGTCAACTGATGTCCTAACACTATAGAATCACTTTGTCTGATTGCTAGAGCTGTCGCTGCAACTGATTTCAAGCACGCAGGCAGAGCCTGGGCTACTGGATCCAATGTGCTAGAAAAGTAAGCACACGGTTTGTGTGAACCTGCTTGTTCCTGGGTGAGTACTGACAAGGCAGTACCTTCGCGTTCTGTGACAAAAAGTGTAAAAGGCTTACTGTAACATGGTGTTGCTAAAACAGGTGCTTGACATAAGGCTTTCTTTAAGTCTTCAAAAGCTTGTGTATGTTCCTGAGTCCAAGGAAGGACAGTCGAAGACGCTGCCTCCTGGGTTGTCAACTGAATGAGTGGCTTTGCTAGAAATGCATACTGAGGAATCCATTGTCTGCAGTAAGAAGTGAGGCCTATGAAGGCCCGTACCTCCTTTTGTGTCTTGGGTCATGACATATTTACAATTAACTGGATACGATCAGGTGTGCTGTCTCCCCCCTTTGGACAGCAAGTGCCCAAGGTAAACAACTTGCTGAACACAGAATTGCAGCTTCGAAGGGGACACCTTGTGCCCCTTGTCGGCCAGAAAATGTAAAACCGTCAGTGATGCTTTTTCACATTCAGGTTCGCTTCGGGCGGTGATCAGCAGATCATCGACATACTGAAGCAGAGCAGTGTTATCAGGCATGTGAATACTGTCAAGTTGTCTTTTCAGTGCTTGGCTATAGATGCTGGGGCTTTCTGTGAATCCTTGAAGTGCGCGTGCAAATTTGAAGCTTCGTCCATTTAAACAGAATCCGAACAAGTATTGGCTTTCCGGGTCAATTGGAACACTAAAGAAAGCGTTCTTCAGATCAATTACAGTAAAGAACGCTGCTTCTGGATCAATAGCTGTCAACAATGAAGAGATATCTGGGACCACGGGGTACTGTGGTACAATACATTTATTCAATTCGCGCAAATCAATAACTAATCGATAAACTGGAGGTGCATTGGGATCGGTGCGTTTAAGAATTGGAATGATAGGGGAATTACATACATTGGAGTCGGTTTCCACAACCACTCCTTGTGCAATGAGCTCGTCAATGATTTGCAGTAAAGCCACTACAGCATCTGGGGGTAACTTGTATTGTCGCATTCGTGGTAATACCACTTCTTGCTTGAGTGTAACTCGGTATGGTGTGATGTGCATACAACCTACATCAGTTCGGCCTTGCGCCCATAAATGTGCAGGGACATTCTGTAATCTGGGATCAATATCTCTCAATACATAGTGACCTTTAAAGTCGCGCAAAAATAGTCGTACTCCTTCCGGAGAACAACATATTACAGCTCCTAGAGCTTTCAGTGTCTTTATACCTAGCAAGTTTTCTGGGCATGATTTTGTAAGTAGCAAGTCTGTAGTACGTGTCAAAGGACCAACTGCAAGGGGAAGTGGTTGCGATACTTCGTTAATAATAGGCTTTCCTGAAAATCCAAGGGAAACATTCTGTGAGCCTGAGAGGGGTGCCCCTGGAACCTCGTCGTGACTGATAGTTGTCCTGCTTGCCCCTGTATCAATTAAAAACTTTCTGTCTTTCCCTAATACTTGACTATGTACATAAGGACCCTCTTGATCTACAGGAACCTCAATAAGAGGCAAGCCAACCTCCCTCTCTAGGCTGTTTCATGTGTAACGCTGATAATCAGGATAATCATTTTGCGCATACTGGTACATCTGTTGTGTCGTGTTTTGTGTTGCGGTGATGGGCTGTGACTGTGGCACTGCTACGGTCTGTACTGTCTGTTGTGAGGCTTGCATAGGCTGGATATTCTGTGGTACTTGTTGTTGGACCTGGTCTTGTCTGGGTGGACGTGGTCTCTCTTTGGTTTTACCCGTAGAGATATTATGTTTCAAAACTGCACAATTGTTTATATAGTGACCTGGCTGCTTACAGTAGCTACATGTCCCTTTAACAGGACCTGCGGAATTATTGGACTGTGTTGTACCCTTTTTCTGACCGTCAGCTGGAACTGACTGAGCAACTAGCATTTTCATTTTCGTGTCTTTCATACGTCTTTGTTCGTGTTCATGTTCTTCTCTAATTCTATTCTGGTGGTACTGTAACATTTGTAACATTTGTGAAGGGTATTAGCTTGCCATGTACTCTCGACTTTATATACACGGTTCTTAACCTGGGGCAGGGAATTCTCGACTAATTTGGTTACAAAAAGGTGCGGGTATGACTCGCTACTTGGTTTCAGACCACTGTTAATAATAAAACATTTCTCGAATCTTGAATAATAGTCACTAGTGTCTTCATCGTGTTTCTGTTTACAGGCTGAGATTGCATCCCAGTCTTCCTTTTTCGTTGTCAATAATCTTGGCAGAACTTGCACAATTTATCCTGGTAATGCTTTAGCTTTTTCCCCAAGGCCTACCCCTGGAGTACGACCATTTTCTTCGTCCTCTATCTCGGTCCAATTAATCTTTTTATCTCCCACCTCCCATTCTTTCTCTTTGAGTTTCTCGTAAATGCCGGCTGGCAACAGTACTTTTAACATTTTCATAATATCTGAATATGTGTAGTCACCCATGAGTAGCATATCTTTAATTTCTCGGTGAAAACCTGCAGGGTCTTTATCGTGACAGGGTACTAGTTTCTTCATCTCTAGCAATTCTATTTTTGTGAGGGGTGTATATACATACACACGTTCTAGTGTGTCATCTTCTTTTCTTACTGGATGTACTTCTCGTAAGGGATTCTGTCTGTCGAAGTAATACATTTTTCTTTCTTGGGGCGATGGAGCTGACATAAATTGTGGTTTCAGGAACGTATTATACTTGAGTCTCTGTTCTAGAATTTCTTTAATTAAATCGGTACCTAGGCCTCTCCATTTATTCATGAGTAGCTCTATCAATATATCAGGTAGGGGACCTGGATCAGAGTGCTGGCTTTTATACAATATAAGGAGATGTTGTATCATGTACATACCAGCTAAACGCTGTTCGTCTGGTGAAAGATTCAAAAACGTGTGTGCTAGCGCATCATCACTATATTTATCAGAACTGTCAGCCCATTGTACTGCTGACCTGGCTAATTCTTGTTCATCCGTAGAATCGAGTACATGGTACCCCATTCGTTCTCGAAGTATTTTATCAGTAGCCTGAAATAAGTGTTCAGGCGTCTTTGGATTTGACATGGCAGCTTGAAAAAGTCTCTTACCTTCTGGACGTACTGGACGCATTGAATTATTAAAGGGTCTTCCCTTACCTACATAAGCTATCATTTCTCTAGCTGGTAATTGTAATTGTCCTGTGGTCGTTCCTGGTTGTTCGTCCTCCTCCGAGGATTCAGTCTTATCTGCATCATTTTCTCTTTCAGGCTGTTCTCTTTCATGTATCTGTTCTACTGCTTTTCGGATCCTTCGGTACATATTTTCTATACAACTCTGTTTATCATGTTTTCCGTCTGCTATATTCTGACCCCATTTGTTAAGTGCTTTAATTTCTTCCTGGTCTACACCAGGCCTATCTCTGTTTCTTATCAAGCAGTTTATGAAGAAACGTAACAACAGTTTTTGAGTGGCAACTTTCTGGTATGCCATGGCCTCGCCAATGCTTTCAGGACCTTGCCCTGTTTGGACAAAGTGATATATTTTGTCTAGATGATCAATCATTCCTGGTAATATCATTAAATAGTTTGCAACTCGTCGTAGACGTACTGATGATAGCATCATTCTGTCGTCACCTTTACCGGGCACTGGATCATATCTACAGTCTGTAAGAGGCTCATTAAGTATGTCGTAATTCGCTGTTTGAGGTGTACGTTGGTGTGCTAAATCCCTAAAAGTCAATCGATGTGCTTGTGGTGGGGTCTGAAAACCTCCTGTGGCACCTCCTGAGGTGCCAGGTCCAAAAGGATTTGTTGAGTGTAAGGTAGGGGGGAGAATATGTGCAGGAAGGAGTGGTGGAACGGGCGGAAGGTGTGGAACGGGAGGTGGAGTATGTTGTTGCGGAGGTGGTTGGTCATTTCGGGGCGGAGTGCCATCAGCGGGTGGCGCCTGGACACGTGGATTTGTATATGCGGGAGCTACATCGTCTAAGTAGGATGAAAGGAAAATGTCCTTTGCGGTCTTGTGGTGTAATTTAGTCGGAAGCAATGGAGGTGGCAGATCTTTTGGTACTTCCGGGGTGGCCTTAGGTAAACCCTCGGCCATAAGAGGATACATACCATTCATAAGAGTGTTTCGTTGTCTGTCTACTTGCTCTGCTTTTACTCGTATACCTTCCTCAACTAATACGTTTTCTCGGGCTTTGTCAGACTCCTCCCTACTTTTCTCTTCTTTTCTGAGCGCTTTCTCTGTGCGTCTATGCGATTCCTTACGCTATAATTCAATGGCATCCTTCTGTGACTGTCTGGCTTTCTTTTTCCATAATGCTTCTTCTACTCTCATGATGCAATCAGCATCCCATGTCCCAGCAGCGGGCCATCTCTGATTCTCTGTTAAATCTTTGGTGTAATCTACCCACAAATCGAGATATAATACGGCATCTAGGCCATGTTTGTGGTACATGAAGTACCCTGGAGTGTCCCTAGGTGGAATAGGAACAGCTTCCTCGAGTACCCCTTTTCTGGTTTTTATCTGTCTTAGTTTGGAGAACAGCGGCATCTTGAACCCTGCTACTTGATACTTACGCGAACTTGAACACAGTTAATACAATAAACACAGTAATGAAGATCGAACAATCACTCATACCACGACATTTAAAACCACATTAAAACATTTTTAATACGAACAACAATAATTAGAATAAAACTAGCTAACTGCATGATACTGGATGTACTGCTAAACAGTACAGATACACCGCTAAAAACAGTGCATACCGGGTCTGTGTACCCAACCCGTCTTGACCGGCACAAATTAATGCGCACGTCTAGATGCGTCCCCAGCAACGGTACTCACCGGGAAGCACGGAACAGAAGGCCTCGGAAACTCGACACTGGACTGGACTGGACTCGACTCGTGACGTAGATACTTCGGAACTTCGGAACCTGGTGGGCCTCCGTATACCTCGGATCTTGCTTTCTCAGCTAGGCTCTGGTCGGGATCCTCCGCACTCCTCACCGCCTCGTCTGGGTGTTGATCGCAGCCTCAGTCACCTCCGTTGGCCTGAGGGAGATACAGGAAATCCTGCGGGTACGCGTAGTTGTCCGTCCGGCTGTGGCAGGGGACCGGGCCTGCAACGCACCGCCGGCGCGTAAGGTGGGGGAGGGGTCCCTGTTCGGGCGCCAATTATGTGGTAAATATAAATTACCTATACTTAATTTATGCGGTAAAGTTCAATAAGAATAACTCAGTCAAAAATAAGAGGCAGAATCCGTGGTATTTGAGGTTTTAAAAGGGGTTTTATTCCTTAAAAAGGAATTGGTTATATGGTTCGAACCAGGCAAATCGCATTCCGTCACCACAAAGGTTCGGGAAGGGACAGACAATACTTTATTGACAAGTTATCATATATATAGTCAATGCATTACAGTAAAGGCAGATACAGGAGGCGTAACAGCTGAGAGGAGAGATAAGAATACACATACGTAATGAAAGAGGCGTTACAATAGGCGTGCATGAGGGCATGTACTAGAAACGTCATTATGAGATGTCACAGGTGGGTGGATCCATAAGAGAATCCTGCAGTGTCAGCAGGAATACATGGCAGAGATGCGCGCGCAGCAGCATGACGTGTAATTGACGTGGAACTGGAGGGTGAAGGGGACTTGACATTTAGCCTTACATGAGGAGACAGAAGTCTGGGGTGTCAGAACAACCTAATCCCAAATCGTATCTAATATCTTGTGTTTAAGGAACTGTATTATCTGGAAGGAAAGGCCTCTCGGGCAAAGGCTATTCTATACTGACTGCTAGTGCGTGCATATGCGTCTACGTGTCTACATGAGATGCGAGGGGGGCATGGGCCTACCATGGTAACAGGAGCTATGAAGTATTTGCATGGAGACAGTGAGGCCGGGCCCTTTGCTCTGCAGCTGGAAGGATGTTTTCCTAAACTACTAGACAGGAATGTATTTTCGAGGAGCGGAGCAGATAACTTGAAGGCAAAATACCGTTTTGGCAGGCGAACAGGCTGAGCCTGGTACCTCTAGCCGCGTAGGGAGTAAGACAAAGGTCATGGATACAGATGCTCATCCAGGCTGGAGCATTCAGAGGCAGAAAGCAGGAAAAGACTCGATGACAGAAATCAGGGCCTAACTCGCCTGAGCCAGGGAAAACGTGAAAAGTGCACCATGAAAAGACGTTGGCAAGGCACACTTAGGAACGGAATATCCGACCCATTCATGGTGGATCTGAAAGAGGACATGTTAACGTTGGACGCAAATGTATTTGCGTCTTCATAGCTGGCACAGAAGGGAAGTTACATGTACTTTAAGCTCGTACATGGAGACGGTGGGGTACACATTAGGGAACATTTCTGACCATAAAAATTTATATTTCCTCACCACCGCAGCATCCTTCATAAGCTCCGTGTCCAGGCAGTAATGCCTAGTGAAGGTATGTGGCGACTTCCATGTTGCCGCTCTGCAAATGTCAATGACAGGCACACCTGCGAAAAGTGCCATGGAGGTGGACATCGCCCTAGTAGAATTATCGCATACTTTAGAGTGCAGGGGATGTCCTGCTTGTTCATGACAAAAAGAAATAGCTGCCTAAATCTAGCGGGAAATGCTCTGTTTAGTGAGCGGAAGACCTTTCCTGGGCGTGCTGTAAGCCACAAATAGCTGATTTGACTTCCTGAAAGCTTTTGTTTTGTCGATATAACATTTTAAGCAGCGCTTGAGATCCAATGAATGCAACGACCTTTCCACTGCAGTACTGGGATTTGGAAAGAAGGAACGCAAAACCACAGGCTCATTGAGATGATAATCCGATGGGACTTTTGGAATAAACTTCGGATTTGTCCGCAAAATCACTCTGTCTTGTTTAAATTGCAGAAATGGATCCTGAATCACGAAAGCTTGCAGCTCACTCACCCACCTTGTGAGGTGAGTGCAAGTAGGAGAGCTGTCTTCCAAGAGAGATACTTCAGGTCAGCCCTTTGCACCGGCTCAAAGGGATGCTTCATGAGCTGATTAAGGACTGTATTAAGTTGCCAGGTAGGTGGCAACTTATTCACCAGAGGGAAAGTCCTGTATAATCCTTTCAAAAATTGTTTGAGCAGTCTGTGAGACCAGAGAGAAGGACCCGCTGAAGATCTCTTGTAACGGGATATTGCAGCCAAGTGGACCCTGATGGAGGAGTGAGCAAGGCCTGATGTTGCCAAGTGGAGAAGATAAGGCAAAACTTGTTCCGGAGATGAAGAGAAAGGGTGTATTCCTCGATCTTTACACCAGATGCAAAACCTCTTCCATTTCAAAGAGTATGTTTTATTGGTGCTATCCGCTCGTGCTCGAGCTAGGATGGCTCTACAGTCTGGTGGAATATTAAAATTCTGATGCTCTCTGAACTCAGTAGCCAGGCGGCTAACCTGAGAGATGCTAGATTCGGATGCTGGACTTGCTGGTTGCTCATCGTGAGCAGAGATGGACACTGTTTCAGGCGGATCGGTGGCTCCAGAGATAGGCGGTGGAGTTCCGTGAACCAATGTTGGCGTGGTCAAGTTGGGGCTATTAAAATGAGAGTACAAGGATCCGCCTTTAATTTCCTGAGGAGTCTGGAAAGCATCGGGAATGGCGGAAAGGCGTACGCAAAGACGTTGCACCATGAGATCGAAAATGCATTTCCTAGAGACCCTGACTGGGGATGCCAACTTGCGAAGTGTAGGCATTTGGCGTTGGATCTTGTGGCGAATAGGTCGATCTGTGGAGTGCCCCATTGCGAGAAGATTTGGTTGAGGATCTCCTGATCCAGTTCCCACTCATGAGATGTTGTCTTCTGTCTGCTCAATGAGTCGGCGAGTACATTGTCCATGTCTGGGACGCACTCCGCCCGAAGAGATACCTTGTTTGTGATTAGCCAGTTCCAGATTCTCTGCGACTCGTGAGAGAGTGTCAGTGAGCGCGTCCCTGCCTGTTTGTTGAGGTAGTGCATCGTCGTAGTGTTGTCTGTCCGGACGAGCACAAGGGAATTCTTGATTCTTGGAAGGAAAGCCTGAAGGGCCAGGAAGACTGCCCGCAGTTCGAGGAGATTGATATGAAGCCCTTTCTCCAAGGGAGACCCTTTCCCGCTTATCCGCAGCTCTTGCAGAAAAGCTCCCCATTCTTCCAAGGAGGCGACTGATGTGATAATATGAGGATCAGCAGGAAGTAGGAATGTCAAGCCTTGAGAAAGGTTCCGAGATGACATCCACCATTGCAGGGCTTTGACTATCTGGGGAGTCACTTTTATGAGGTCGTCGAATGACCCTGTGCATTGGACCCACTGCTTCGAGAGTGCCTCCTGTAGAGGTCGCATCAGTAGACTACAGTAAGGAATCAGGAGGATACACAATGACATCATCCCCAGGAGGGACTTGAAAAGGCGGACCTTCAAGGCCTTCTTTGAAGCCACTAGAACAGCTAGTGCCAGAAGCTTGTTCTTCCTCTCTTGGGATGGGAAAGCTTTCTTCAATCGCGTGTCCAGGGTTGCACCTAGGAAATTGATGCACTGAGAAGGTTGCAGGACTGATTTTTCCTGATTGAGTGTGAGACCCAAACAATCGAAAAGCCGTAGAAAGGCGTCGGAAGACCTGGACGCGTCTTCTAAGGATGGAGCCTTGATCAGTCAGTCGTTCAGATATGGAAAGACTTGGTGATGGCGCTGCCTGAGACATGCCGCCACTGGGGAAAGACATTTTGTGAAGATGCAAGGTTTAGACTTGAGCCCGAAGGGCAGGACGTGAAATTGAAAGTGTCTGCCTGCTACTGCAAATCTTAAATATTTTTTGTGATTCCTGTGGATCGGAATATGGAAGTAAGCGTCCTGAAGGTCTAGGGACGTTCCTCTTCCAGTAGTTGTAGGACCTCCTGGATCGTCACCATGCGAAACGACTGCTTCTTCACGAATTTGTTGAGACCTGCGGTCCAAAATCGGTCTCCACTTCTTCTCTTTTTTCTGGATCAAAAAGAAGCAAGAATAAAATCCCTTTCCCCTCTGAGATGGAGGTACCTTCTCTATTGCTCCTTTCTGGGGCATAATAGAGATCTCTTGCAGAAGCAGATGTAGATTTTTGTGATGCATTGGGTGGGGAGGAGTTTGGGGAGGGATTTGCATGAATTCCATAGAATGGCCGAATTGCACTATTGAAGGACCCAACGGTCCGTGGTA
Source organism: Lissotriton vulgaris (assembly GCF_964263255.1). NCBI lineage: Eukaryota > Metazoa > Chordata > Amphibia > Caudata > Salamandridae > Lissotriton > Lissotriton vulgaris. The sequence goes on along the minus strand of NC_141693.1, from coordinate 1,044,121,486 downwards.
ATCTTTTTCCAATTTTTTAAGAAGTGGGAAATCTTTCCTCCAATTTATAATGAGTGAAATGAAGTCTGGACTGGCTGAAGAAACAGGTCATTGTCTACGTCCATTGTTCTTTCGCTGTCCTTTCCCACGAAAGGACGACTTACCATAAGAAGACTGCTGAGACTGTTGTTGGCGCTGTTGATATTGGGGTCGACTCTGGCCTGAAGAGTATGCAGACCTGTATTGTAAATTTCCTCTATAGGAAGACTGCCCTCTTCCTCTAGTTCCACAAAAGGACTGGTTCTTGCAATGGAGAGTGCCCAAAGCTCTCGCAGTGTCCGTGTCCTTTTTTAGGTTTCGCCTCGCCGAAAGCTGCGCAGCAGACTTTCGCGCAAGGCGAAAACTTTTGTTTACTAGTATGGACAAAAGTCCTGCCTCTCTGTTCCATTGGCTTGCTCCATAAATGGAGGCTAGCCATTGGAAGAGAGAGGCGTCCGTCTTTCAGCGAGGCGATTGGTGGGCGTTCCCGGCGATTTTTCTCATCCTGCCCCTTTGACAACGTCATTGCGGCGGTGGGCGTTTACTTTTTTTTTTTGGCCGCCTTTTATTTTGTCATTTGCCCCGACCTCTGGTGAGTGCTTGCTGCTGTCCTGCCTTCCTCCGTCCCCCCTCTCGCTGTCCGTGAGCCCGCCTGCCCCCCTCCTGCTGTCCGTGAGCCCGTTAACCCTCCCGCTGTCCACCCCCCTCCCGCTGTCCGTGAGCCTGTTCATCCGCCCCCCTCCCGCTGTCCGTGAGCCTGTTCATCCGCCCCCCTCCCGCTGTCCGTGAGCCCGTTCATCTGCCCCCCCTCCCGCTGTCCGTGTAACTCTTTTAACCCTGATTCGGCTCCGTGGACAGATGTTTTCTCAGTCTGGATTTGTGATGTCTCTGTTCACGGCTAGTTTTAGATTTACTTTGAACATAGATGTAAGCCACGCGCTATAAAGGCTACAGATCCGGCCCTGGCCACAGTTCAAATACCCGCTAGTAATATACGGAATTGTTGAGTTAGGTAGAACTGAACAGGTCTAATAGTACAGCTAGGAATTAGAGGCGGGAGAGCCGACACATTAACAGGGCGAGTCGAGTGAAAGCTCAGGCTTGGCTCTTAGAGCCCGCGCACGCATCAAGACATAAAATATTCCCCATGTGCACACATGTAAAGTATGCAAGTCTCTTCAAAATGAAAAAAATAAAAAGTATTAAACATGTGGAGGCTTTGATATTAATAGGTCACATTACAGCGCTGTGGAGTTGTTATTAAAAGTGAGCTTAGAACTGTTCCTGCCCCACCCCCACCCTGGCGACAGTATCATTAGTGAAATATGAGGCAAGTTAGGAGTCATGTGACTCACCCCTGTATGTGACCTGGATTCTTACAGATCGAACATTACTACTACGTATTCAATCAAACAACAGGTTTGTGTACAGCTGATATTCTGACGTCGCACATTTCGAGGTGCTTTCGCATGCGATAGTGTAGAAGAAAAAAAAAAAAGAGGATTCGTAAAATTGAATATCTGCTAAACGATCAGTTATGCTAATCGTGGCTTCCACACTTAACCAAGGTTTTCTGGTTTTACTTTGGACAAATCAGCCACTGGGTATCTGTTTAAGTTTCCATTTAGGAAGCAGCCGAGTGAGGGAGTCTGCTAATTATCAGAGATTATCACGATTTCGCCTAAATCCTGTTTGTGGTTTACAAGCTGGTTGTATTATGTGCTTGGAGTTATAATGAGGCAGAAAAGTCCTTTTCTTAAGATGGTTTGGATGAGGGGTGTGTTGATGGTACATGATTTCGTGTGGTTGTGGGTTGGTGCTGCTCCTTATTTGTGGCATTGGTATTGTATTTGTTGGCTGGGGATCGTTTCAGGACATCATGTGACACTCAAATGTGAAGTTTATGGGGGAGCAAGATGTGTGAGCAGGAACTTTCACCAGCTGGGATAGACTGGACCTTTGTTGTTTACTGTTGATATTTGTTGAGTAGTTAGCTCGGAGGTATTTCGATGTATATTATGCAGAATCCATAGAATGAGTGTGTTGAAGAAGAAGGGATTTTGTCAGAAGGCTGGTACTGTTTGCTAAAGAGATCTTCGCGTTTCTTCTCGACTGCTGAGTCACGGTGTATCGTGTATATACTTTTTCTTTCAAAGCTTTGTCATCTGTGGATTTTGATGATCTCCAAGCTATACACCAGAACGTTGTCTTATTCGCTGACTTTGGAACCACAAGATGACAGGTGTTGTAGGGACGCAGTTCTTAATTTGCATAGAAAATAAATAAAAGAAACGTAATTAGCAGGGCCCAAGATATTTCTCAGGAGGCCACTGCAGCTTTCGCCACCCACTGTTCCTGCCAGTGTGTATGTGTGGGTGCAAATGCAATAGGTCTCACATTTGCGAGAGATTAAGCTAATGGCAATGCAAATGACAATGCCATTTATTTATCTGTTTTCAAAACCAACACATAAATACAAATTTTGTCATTTACAATGCCAATAGCTCTAACTTTTCCAAAGACGAAACCATTGCATTGTAAATGCTTGTTATATTCTGTAGTGCTTCATCAATTTTGGAGCCGCATAGTAACTGGCCATCATAGGGCATGTCCAATATCTTCGTTTGCACCTCAGGACGGAATGAGGTTGCTTTCAGCCACCCCTGGCGTCACAAGACTGCTGCTCCAGCCAACTGGGGAAACCCTGTCGTAGCGATATCCATCGCACAGTCTATTATTTCTGACACCGATGTTTCACCATCTAGCAAAATCTTCTTCACCTCCTCTTTGGATGTATCTGGTAACTGACAGATATGAGGCTATATCCGCCCATAATTTCCTATTATAGCGTCCCAAAAGCGCTAAGGCATTTGCAGCCTTCATCGTCATCACAGACATTGAGGAAAATCTTTTCCCAATGTTGTCCAATTTTCTTCCTTCCTTATCAGGAGGAGCCGATAAAGGGGCCGAAGGATTCCTGGAGTTCTTCTGGGCCGCCTGCGTTACCACTGAATCTGGTCTGGGATGTCCTGTCAAACAGGCCGGTGCAGTATCAGGTGCTCTATAGGTGCTCTATCAGGTGCTCTATACTTCTTGTCCAACCGAGGTATCACTGTAGATACAGAGGAGGGGTTCTGCATGATTTTAATGCCCTGGCTCCATAGATTATTGATAATAGGTATTGATCTAACTGATTTTTTGAGAGGTTCTTTGAAGTCATACAAGAAGCAGTCTTATCCTTGAGAGACCATTGAGATCTTAAAACGTTGAGCAGCCCTCTCAACCACATTATGGAACCCTCCAATGTCGCCTGGTGGTAAATCCGCAGGCGCGGGCACTGGAGATGCGGGGGAGGGAATGACAGTCATTCCAGTCATCATGAACGGATTGAGTATCCTACAGCTATCCCTCTTCTCTTGGTTTTCCTCTTCTCCTTCCTCATCAGAAGTTGGAGGATGTGGTAAATCAAATTTCTCTGGCTGAATATTCAAAGGTGGAGGCTGTGGTCTTGAAGACGGAGTTACTGTGGCAGGCGGAGGAGCCGGAGACTCTGGAAACCTCTGTTTATAATCCTGAACGAGGTACCGCAAATCCGTAACTAAAGATGCTGGAAGACAAACCATAGGAGTAGGTGGAGGATGATATACCTCCTCCTGATCTTCCTCCTCATCTGAACTCTGACATTTCACATGAAGCTCCGAAGGGCTTGTCGTCATCTGGAACATGTCACCCTCGTCTGAATCTTCCTACTGGAGTCGACATGCTGGAGGAATTGGTGAACCCCGCTCGGTGATGATAACGCCGGCGTCAGCGCCCTTTTGGTGATTTTTAGGCATATGCATGTCGCTTGTAGGCCAGAATCCATCATCATCGACAAGCCCGTCGACGGTGTGATCGTCGACAGTTGTCATAGTCGGTGGAGTCATCGTCGACGGGGCCGCTGTTAACGGCAGAGATATTCCTGTCGTCGACGATGTCTTCATCGACGGTTCCTTCGTCGACGGTGTTTTCGTCGACGATGCTTTCGTCGATGGTGTTGACGTCAACGATATTGGCTTCGTCGTCGCCGATGCTGTCGACGGTGAGGTCAGCGTCAATGGGGTCCTCAACATCGACGGTGTTTTTCTAATGGCTATCGTTGAGGACAAAGCCTTACCTGCCGTCGACGATGGGGTCGTAGTCGTCGACGAGGATAATGACGATGATGCCATCGATGTAGAAACAGTTGTCGTTGACGTAGATACATATGAAGCTGCAGACACGGCTTTCTTCAACGATGAAGATGTCATCAACAATATCCTCGTCGACGATGTCGAAACTGGCTTCTTTAAGGTGTGAACTTCCTTCACAGAAGTTGTCTTAGCCAGAACCTCTGAAGACTTCTTTGATATCTTTTTTTGAGGAGGAGCCGTAGGGCTAGGAGAAGCCACGCTTGGTCTCTTCAGAGATAATTTTGAAGAGACTGAAGAACCTTCACTTTCCTCAGAGGAATCAAGGTGGTCTCCGTCTTTCAGCCTCTGGAGCCAAATTAAAAGGCGTCCTTCACGGTCCTTGAGGGTTTTAGTGGAAAAGGTACGACATACCTTGCAGTCCTTAGCAGAATGGTCTGGATACAGGCAATACAGGCAGTCTTTATGGTGGTCATCAATATGTAACCTTTTCTTTCCACAAGAACCACAGGATCTAAAAAGACCCTTTTTTGGTGTGTCAGCCATATTATATAGCAGTCACTGAAGAAAACAGGAGAAAAATATCCCAGAACAATGGAAACCAGTTGAAGAAACAAACCTGAGCAGAGCTCAGAGGAGACTCCCTTAGCACAACGTGAAGTAGAAAATCTGAGGGAGTGAGGCTCCTTCCAGGAGGGTTCTAGAGGGAGGTGACAGCTGATTGGCTCTTTTCTAGAGTTTGGTCCTTTTTACAAAAGGACATAGATATGTTACTAATGTGAGGCCTGTAGGCCTATTTCTCTATATGTCTATAGGACCTTACTTTATTTATGTACCGGGGACTCCCATTCCGACGACGGGGAATGATTCAGGCATGTGAATCTATGAAAGACACCCATAATACTGGATAAATAAACCTTACACCCATCAAAAAAAGTATCAAATGATTTATACTATTAAAAATATATTTAATAACTGTCCAACAATAGCCAATTTTAAACCATTATTAGCATATATAATACTGTTTAATAAGATCTGTTTTAGAATAGCCCATATAAATGACCTAGAAGGCCATGTACATTTGCACACAGCTGTGTAGGGACACTCATGACATTTTGCTGTACTTCAGAAATGTGAAATAGGTGCCTTGGTAATGAGAACAATCTTGGAGAACCAACTAACATCCACCACATCACCAAATAGGATGTCACATTATGCATGAAGTATCACGTCATGATAGGAAGAAAAAAGATTTTTACAAAAAGGCAACATGCTTTGAGAAAAAAGGACATCAGGAAGATCTCTAGGAGAGGACGTTTGTAAAAATAAAATGCTAAAACCCCAATGGCACAATGATCAGAGTCCGCTAATGCAAATTCTATTAGCTAGTAGGTACTTGTTGGTCTCAATTATCATCACAAATCAATTAAAGAAACTGCCCCAACACCTGGGTTAAACATTTAATTTAACCACTAGATTAAGGTTTGTGGGCATACCGCCGAGCTCGCACCACTCCTAATTCAGAAAGTTAGTTTTCTGGAACCTGACTATATATTTAAAGCCTCAATGTGATATCAATTTACACGTCAAGTCATGAACACGGAAGATGTTAGCCAGGAAAGCACGTTCAATTCCAGATGAAAATATAATCTTCTACAGTGGCAAAAACTTTTTTATCTAAGGTAAATTATTAATGATTATACAACTACTGAACACTCTTCATAAAATGGTAGTCCCACAATGACGTCAGTACCTATTGTGTGGCACATTTCAGGAATTATGGCCAAAGGCAGAAGAACACATCCCAGCCTTTCCTAAGAAACCTTTTTTGAGCAGGCAGTTAAGATGTCAACACATAATTGACATATGTATGTACAATTGGCAATAAAAAGCAAACTTCAAAGTGGAAGAAAATCTTAGGTGACTAGCAACCAAACAAAAAACAGACTTAAGTGATAAGCATCTACATGAAGATCCTTGATGGGTGCACACAATATGAGGTTCGGTGCAAACAGCCAAATGGGAAATGAGTGAATGGACACATTTCATGACCAAATACAATTGTGACAGTGTAACTTGGTGACTGCATGGCATGTGTCTGTGCAACTCATCATTTTAGTTAAAAATGGATATTGGAGAGGAAAGCATCTTAGAAAGACTCTTCAAAATATTTACAAGTACAATAAAATTTACACAAACAAGGCATACAAACACAATGCAAAACAAATCAATGGAAATAAACATTTTTGCAGGTAAACTACTTGTTGCAGTTGTGTTTGTAAACTTTTAAAATGATGTTATCCATTGCGGCTATATTCATTCACCTCAGTGGTGAGTACTGATGCAACTGAATAAATATAAACAGTGACTAACCAAGTAAGTGCCTATTTATCTATTTATGAACGTTGCACGTACCTCAGCTACTTAAAACTCAAAAACTATTTGCCACAAATGTATCACAGTTTGCATTTCACTTACTATCACTTTCACAGATTGAAACATCATAGGGAATGCTAATTGATTCGCAGGGAGACAGACGTTTCTAGCAGCGACGGACTGCAAGCAGAGTTAAAATGTTGTGGCTGCTTATACACTTAACCAGAGGTGCAGCTTGGCCAGTAAGATTGCAGGGTGTGTACTTCAATTTTTCCAACAATCACGCTGGTGAATTCTGACAGACACCTCACCATACCCGATGGAAAGCACCAGTAGCCACATATTTACCAGGAAATACATTAGGGGATTTAACACCCCAAACACCCCCTTGAAGCTATGCCTCTGCTGTTAGCTGGAGCCCAATGCAGACGAGGGCACGGGACGGTGCAACCTTTTAGGTCGAGGCTACCGTCGCACTGAGTAAGCAGTGGGCGGAGCTGAAGATTTTATGTTGTGTAGTATGGGGGCTTGAACCCGCCCCTCTTCTCCATTGACTGGCCTCGTAAATGCTGGCCAGCCACTGGAGGAGAGGGGCGTCACTCAGTTCAGGCCCCGTCTTGAGCAGATTCGGGGACGCTTTTCTCTTTTTTTTAAGCCCCGCACCTTTTCTAGTGGTGGGCGTTACACCCTCCCTCCAGTCTGACCTAAACACACCCTTCAATCCAAAAAATTCTGGGAGTTTCTCCCAGCCATTTGTGAATGACCTCGGAGAAACATGGTGGTGTGGAGTGCTCCTCTCTTGCCTTCCGAGATCGTAAGGCTAGAGAGGAGCGCTCCACACCACCATTTTTCTCCGAGATCATTCACAAATGGCTCGGAGAAACGCCCGTTATTTTCGGGGGGGGGGGTTTAGAGCTTAGTTTAGAGCTCTGTGTGCACACGAGATTCGCGTATGATCGCAGAGAGAATTAAATTAAAGCTAAAAAAAAATACGAAATTCACGTTTTAGGATGATGATAGAAAATGACTGCCCCTTGCTGGTCGAATCTAAGAATTGTCATTAATCAACCTTGAATCCCGCTACCTAGCAGACACGGCGGGCGTCGGCTAACACCAACCCCTCTTACTTTTCTAACTTGAGTAGTAGTAGGTCAAATATCAAGCGCTCATTACATGCACGGTCTTATTTTTGGTGACCAAATGTAGTAAGTCGTCCAGGAGACAAAGAAGCCCAGTAAAGGAGGACATCTTTTGTTTCCCGACAGACAGCAGTGATCGGTCCGGATACCGCTGCGCTCTATGCCATGAGTATTCATTTACAAATAGATCAAACATCGCCACAAAATAGGTAAATATGTAAGGGGCATTTATTTGTTCATTGGAAAAAGGAAATGTGCTGCGGCGGACAGGGAAGCATCTCCCGAGATGAACACTGGCGCGTGTGAGTTGTGGCTACTCAGGAGCTGCTCGCCTCCCACCTTCCCTCTGCCCTCCTCCATCGCGCTCTGCGGTCCCCCGGGCCCCCACCAGCGGCCATGCTGCCTCGAGGCATCATCAGGTCTGATTAGGACCGGGTTGGGGGAGGGGCCGTCCAGGAGAAGGAATGTTGAGAGATAAGGATAGGGGAGCTGGCGAGGGTTTGTATCTCCTCCTTGTGTGACTTTACATCTTGTACATTTGCAATTTTTTGTGTGTGTATCTTTTATGTAACACATGTAATCCCAAGTCCTTATGTTTTTCAACTGGTTCTCATGGAAAGCGATCAGACACCTTCGGGTACAGTTCACGCTATATAAAATCGCATTAAATAAATTTTAAAAAAAGTATGCGCCCCGGAGCACCCCTCCAGTTCACAGTCCTCCTAGCCCAGTGCGCAGCAGCACCACCCCGCCTGGCACCATCTGCATTGACAAACAGCCCAGCCACAGCCATTGTGCGTTAAGCCATCTGAGGCAGGGCAGATTAACACAACAACTAGCACAGGGGAGGGGTCCTTCCCTCACTGTCAAATAAACGCATTGTTGTCTGGGGCGAGTCCACACGACACCCACCTTGAGGGAGGGCCCAATTACAACAATTTGGGGGAGGGCTCAATTTACATCACAAAATACTTCTTATTAGCCGGTGCCGACGCACCACCGGCAAAGGACTGAATAACAGAGGCTTCGACTGCAGGAAAACACAGGAGGGGATGCACCCAACACCACCCTACAAAGACATGCAAAGAGAAATACAGCAATATAAGTAAGCCCAAAGGAGCCTACGAAGGGCCTGGCTGGAAACCACCCAGAGTGCATCCACCCAAAGACTGATGGCACATCTCGCATAGCGCACCGAGGACCTGCTGGTGGGCACTTTAAGGCATGGATCCAGCACTCAGGAAAGTTTGATAAATATCACAAGAGCGATAGAATTCAACACCGAAGGAGAACGGTATCCAACATTCTTATCTGTGGTAGGGGTGTATGTTTTTCTAATGGACTGTGCGGGCCGTCAGTTTAGCGTCTGCGTACGTACAACGCACCTTCCTTCCATGTGTAACAAGAAAATAAATTATGCAGCAAAAAGTGGCACATTTCTTCTTGGTACTTCATTATTTTGCAATTTTACACAAAGTAATAGTGGGCAAATAATTCAAATCATTAGTTCCAGTTTAAGTACGGAATACAGAAATAAGCAACTGAAAGCTGACCATTAACCTTTGTGAAGGTCCTTCCACTGTGAGCGAATACGTCATCACATTTTTAGGAATTTAGTGAGTGCAGAGTGAGTGTGACTGCAGAGTGAGTGCAGAGTCAGTGAGTGCAGAGTGAGAGTGAGTGCAGAGTCAGTGAGTGCAGAGTGAGAGTGAGTGCAGAGTGAGAGTGAGTGCAGAGTGAAAGTGAGTGCGCAGAGTGTGTGCGCAGAGTGTGTGCGCAGAGTGTGCGCAGAGTATGTGCGCAGAGTGCAGAGTGTGAGTGCAGAGTGTGAGTGAGTGCAGAGTGTGAGTGAGTGCAGAGTGTGAGTGAGTGCAGAGTGTGAGTGACTGTAGAGTGAGTGCAGATTGAGAGTGCTCGCAGAGTGAGAGTGAGTGCAGAGTGAGTGCAGAGTGTGAGTGCAGAGTGTGAGTGCAGAGTGTGAGTGCGTGCAGAGTGTGAGTGACTGTAGAGTGTGAGTGACTGTAGAGTGTGAGTGACTGTAGAGTGTGAGTGACTGTAGAGTGTGAGTGACTGTAGAGTGTGAGTGACTGTAGAGTGAGTGCAGAGTGTGAGTGCGTGCAGAGTGAGAGTGACTGTAGAGGGAGAGTGACTGTAGAGTGAGTGCAGAGGGATGGTGACTGTAGAGTGAGTGCATAGTGAGAGTGCGTGTAGAGTGAGAGTTAGTGCCGAGTGCGTGCAGAGTGAGTGCATAGAGTGACTGCAGAGTGAGAGTGCAGAGTGTGAGTGAGTGCAGAGTGTGAGTGACTGTAGAGTGTGAGTGACTGTAGAGTGAGTGCAGAGTGTGAGTGACTTTAGAGTGAGTGCAGAGTGAGTGCAGAGTGTGAGTGCAGAGTGTGAGTGCAGAGTGTGAGTGCAGAGTGTGAGTGCAGAGTGTGAGTGCAGAGTGTATGAGTATGCAGGGTAATCAGTGTATGAGTATGCAGGGTGAATGCAGGGTAATCAGTGTATGAGTATGCAGGGTGAATGCAGGGTAATCAGTGTATGAGTATGCAGAGTGAATGCAGGGTAATCAGTGTATGAGTATGCAGGGTAATCAGTATGAGAGTATGCAGGGTGAATGCAGGGTAATCAGTGTATGAGTATGCAGGTAATCAGTGAATTAGTATGCAGGGTGAATGCAGGGTAATCAGTGAATGAGTATGCAGGGTAATCAGTATGTGAGTATGCAGGGTGAATGCAGGGTAATCAGTATGTGAGTATGCAGGGTAATCCGTATGTGAGTATGCAGGGTGAATGCAGGGTAATCAGTGTATGAGTATGCATGGTGAATGCAGGGTAATCAGTGTGGGAGTATGCAGGGTGAATGCAGGGTAATCAGTGTATGAGTATGCAGGGTGTATGCAGGGTAATCAGTATGTGAGTATGCAGGGTAATCAGTATTTGTGTATGCAGGGTGAATGCAGGGTAATCAGTATGTGAGTATGCAGGGTAATCAGCAGGGTGAATGCAGGGTATCCAGTATGTGAGTATGCAGGGTGAATGCAGGGTAATCAGTATGTGAGTATGCAGGGTAATCAGCAGGGTGAATGCAGGGTAATCAGTATGTGAGTATGCAGGGTGAATGCAGGGTAATCAGTATGTGAGTATGCAGGGTGAATGCAGGGTAATCAGTATGTGAGTATGCAGGGTAATCAGCTTTTCACCAAGCTCACACACACCACCAGCCGTCACTGCATGCTTTCACCAGACACACACACACCACCAACAATCAGTGCACACGTTCACCAGGCATACACACACCACCAGCCGTCAGTGGACGCTTTTACCAGGCACACACCACCACCCATCAGTGCACACCAACAGCCATCACTACACACATCAATTGTTAACGAATACACAATTAACTATTGTAGCAAAAGCAGTATTGCAAACTTTACTTTTAAATATAATTATCTAAAGTTAACCATGCTACTATTGCTACAATTCCAAACCAACCCACAAAATTCCATCATACACTACATACATACACTCCATACCAGTAGTGGGTCTTAGCGCTGCCTTCCATTCCTCCTCCTTTGACCCGCCTCCACCTGAATAACCCTGTCCAGCAACTAAAAACATCCATAATGTGTCTATTATTATTCTATTCTATTAAAAATATTTATACAGCGCACTATCACCATCGGTTTCTTGGCGCTCTTGATAAAGATTGCGGTGATCCAGGAAGGGGATTAGTCATATGCCGCTTGAAAGAGCAGAGTTTTTAGGAGAGTACGAAAGCTATCGTACTTAGGACAGAGACGAAGAGAGAGGGGTAGGGAGTTCCAGGTGGCGGGAGCCAGGACAGAGAAGCTCAGGCCACCGTGCCTTTTTCTTTTAAATCTGGGGACCTCAAGGAGATTCAAAGATGCTGAGCGCAGAGCTCTGGCAGGAATATGACGGGACAAGGCTGATGAAATGAACCTAGGAGCTGCGTCCTCGAGGGCCCTAAAGGTGGTACATGCCAGTTTGAAGATACACCGTTTTGAGACAGGGAGCCAATGCAGACTGCGGAGTAGGGGGGTGACGTGCTGGTGTTTGGGCTGGCAGAAAATCAGGCGGGCAGCTTGGTTCTGCACCAACTGAAGTCGATGGAGGTGACATGCAGGAATTCCTGCGTACAAGATGTTGGCGTAGTCAAGCCTGGAGGTGATGAGTGCAATGACAACCTGGGTCAGGGCTTCTTTGTTAAGAAACCTGCTGATCTTGCGAATTCGCCTGAGGTGGAAGAAGCAGGCAGAAGTTACCGCGTTGATGTGGGGTCTCATAGATAGATCTTGGGAGATGGTCACCCCCAGGCTTTTGACGGAGCTCACAGGAGTGGGTGCCGTCCCCAGAGATGTAGGCCAGAAGGAGGCATTCCATGGGTGATTGGGGCCACCCACCAAGACGAGCTCGGTCTTGGTGGGGTTTAACTTTAAGTGGCTGTGATACATCCACTCTGCTATGGTTAGCATGGTGGACTGGAAGTTAGTGCAGGAAGAGGGGAGGGAATCGACAGGGAAAATTAACTGCAGATCATCGGCATAATTATAAATTGTGACCGGGAAGTTGCGGAGGGTGGCTAACAGTGGTTGGAGATATAAATTAAAAAGAAGAGGGGATAGTGCCGAGCCTTGTGGGACACCACAGTGAAGGGGAGTATAGGGCGCGGAGAAAGTGGAGAGGTGGACGGACTGTGAGCGCTGGTGGAGGAAGGATTTGAGCCAGTCAAGGGCCACTCCTTGGATGCCGGCATTGGAGACACGGTCGATCAAGATGGTGTGATCGACCGTGTCGAATGCCGCAGAGAGATCTAATAGGACAAGGGCTTGAGCGATGTTTTTGTCAGCTCCTTTCCTGAGGGTGTCCATGACTGCCACTATGACCGCCTCGGTGGAATGGAGGGGTCTAAATCCAGCTTGTTGAGGATCTAAAAACGATGATTGCTCTATGAAAGAGCTCAAGCAGCGGGGCACGTAAGTTTCCAGAATCTTGCCTAAGTAGGGGAGGAGGGAAATGGGTCTGTAATTGCTGAGTATAGTAGGGTCTGCATTGGGTTTCTTCAGAATTGGTAAAACGGCAGCTTGCTTGAAGGAAGATGGGACCACTCCGGTAGCAAGAGAGTTGTTGAGTAATGCTAGCGGGGGGCCCGGGCAAGCAAGAAGGGCTCCTTTAAGAACCTGCGGGGGGCAGCAGTCATTAGGGGATCCCGAACTGACTTTATGAAGAAGTGATGAAAACTCTTGTAGAGAGATCGGTGGGAATTTAGTCAAGGTGCTAGTATTTGGGGGAGGCAGAGGAGGAGGCGTAGGAGATGTAGGGGTAGGGATGTTATGTTTTATGGTTGTTATTTTTTCTATGAAATAAGAATTGAGTGAGTCGCATAGAGTTTGTGTCGGCTGAGGTTGGGGGGTGACTCGGTCTGGAAGGGAGAGCTCATTTACAATTGAAAAAATATCTTTTGTTTTATTATTCGAATTCAGAATTTTTTGTGAGAAGTAGGCCGTCTTGGCTTCCAGAATAGATTTTTTATAGGTTTTTAAGGACTCAGTGTATATGAGTTTAAGTTGAGGGTCGTAATGGCGACGCCAACAGCGTTCTGTTTGCCGCAGGGCGAGTTTGTCTGCTTTAAGTTGGTCCGTGTACCAGCGTTGAGCATCATGGGGGCGCATTGTTTTGATTGTTTTCAGGGGGGCAGCTTTATCGCTAGCCAGGCGTAACCATTCATTGAGTTTCTCAGCTTGATTCTCTACTGAGGATAGCGGCGGTGGTGCCGAGGATGCCAGTGAGGCGTGGAAGTCAGGAAGATTAGCCCTTTTCCAATTGCGAGCCATCTTGTTCTTAGTGCGAATGGAAAGACACGAGGTGTGAAGATGAAGGTGAAAGGAGATGAAATGGTGGTCGGACCAGGAGCATGGAAAGACTGAGGGGGGTGAGATGTCGAGGTTGGATGTCCAGACTTGGTCTAGAGTATGACCTTTCAGATGGGTGGGGGAGTGAATATGTTGGGAAAGGTTCATGCCTTTGAGAAGTTCAGTGAATTCCACTGATAAATGGCTTTCATGGACATCCGCTGGCCAGTAGTTGAAATCACCGATTACGATGATATTGGCATGGTTGATAGTCAGTTGAGCGATAGCGTCGCTGAAGAGTTTGGGGAAGAGAGGCATAGGATCAGGGGGTCTATAGACGATAACACAGGCAAAAGATGATTTAGGGGAGGTGAATTGAAGCGCCAGGTGTTCTGTTTTAGGAATGGGGGCCATCGTGATCTCCGAGAAGGTGTGTATAGAGCGAATGATAGCCGCCACTCCGCCACCGGTCTTTCCAGCAGGCCGGTTGGCGTGCATGATATAATATCCCGTAGGGATAGCAGCAAGAATATCGGGGGCAGAATCTTCAGTAATCCATGTTTCTGCTAAGAGAAGGATATCGACAGAGCTTTCATGCAATAGTTGAAAAATTTCAAGCTGATGTCGAATGGGGGAGCGGGTGTTAAGGTAATAGATCAATAGGGAGGTGGTGATCTGAGGAGCAGGGGGGGTTGGGTCGTGAAGATCGACCGTTGGCGGGAGGTCAGAAGGGACGAGAATGCCACATGTCAGGGCCGCATTAGCGGCACGGGCGGGAATGGGGCCAGCGTGATTGAGACTCTTCAGGTCGGCAGGGGTATAAGAGATCAAATCGGCATTACGACGGGGCCCTGGGCCTGGTCGGCCGCGGACGGGCGCAGACGGGCTTGACTTGTGCGCGACTTCGGCGCGAAGTCGGCGCTCCCGCTGCGCTCGTCCGCTGCGCGTCCTCCATGTGTGTGTGTGTGTGGACCTTGCTTAGCATGCACACAACGTAAATCAGGGCGATCACATCATGGTGTTCTTTGCTAGCTTGTTATCTTGGTGTGTGTGGTAAAGGATTAGCGGGTATCTGAGTATTTGCAAACCAGTTTTACTTGCTGATGCACAAGCATGGCAAATCCATTGTCAGTAGCTGTCCTTTGGAAGGTTGTTAGTGTATCCATAGTCCAACCTCCGATGGAAGGCGAGTGGTCCTGTGCTTTATTTGGGTAGTGACTGGTGGAAATTTCACCCAGGGAGGGGTGGAGGGTAAATATACTAGTGACACATCAGATTTCTGTGTGAGGGTGGCTCTGTGTTGGTGGCTCTGTATGTGTGTGTGGGTGGCTTTGTGTGTTTGGCTCAGTGTGGGTGTAAATGCAATAAGTCATGCATTTGCGAGCGATTAAGCTATTGGCATTGTAAATGACAATGCCATTTATTTAACGATGAAGCTATTGGCAATGTAAATTACAATGCCATTTATTTATGATTTAAAAAAAAACAAAATGTCATGAGCCATGCCAATAGCTCTACCTTTAATAATGCCAAGACCATTGCATTGTAAATGCTTGTTTGAACAAGCATTTGCAATGCAATAGGTCTCGCATTTACACAAGTTTGAGCTATTGGCATTGTAAATAACAATGCCTTTTATTTACGTTTGGTTTTTAAAACATATATAAAAGGCATTGTCATTTACAATGCCAAAACGTTAAACTTGCGTAAATGCGAGACCTATTGCATTGTAAATGCTGGTTAATAAATGCAAGGGAAGCGTTAAAGAAATAAATGTGCTTAACAAAATTTTACATATGCTTTTCATAATAAATGATTTAGGTCTACTGCCTTTTTGGAACTTTTCATAATAAACAGCTCAGCCCTATGGCTTTTGGCATAATTTTTCCCAATGAACAGGTCATGGATATAACCTTTATTAGATCTCGCCTAAGCAGCCTGTACGGGGAAGCCTCTTGTGGACAATATCAAAAACAGACTATGGCCTTAAGTTGGTGGCTTTATTTTCACTCATCTGCTTGCGTCTCATTCAAAGGTTTGCCTTCTGCTTCTTGTGCTTGTACCTCCCATGGAACCTAGCCTCATTCTCATCCTTTTGATTCGCTTAACTGGATCTTAAAGGACTCCATAGGAGTGCATGCTCCCAACTCTCTCTCCCATGTGCTTCTCCACCTCCCACATACTGCACTGCTGTCAAAAATGCTTATTTTTTATTTATCTCTCCAAGTGGTGTCTGACAGCTTGGATTGGTAAACAAAAAAATAAAATAATGATTGCGCCATTCAGTAGGTAAGTGAATGCATGGTGATAAATGCATGCGCATTAGTCATCACACATAAGCAAGTGCACTGGATCCTGCACGCACCAGTAGCAGCACAATTCATTTGAGCAACTCGTGACATCTCTTTCTTTTAATAATGCAGAACAGCAGAGGCAAATGGCCTTTTGTATTTACTCACGCTGTACAGAGGTGTGACCTACTGGCTTTGTCAAAGCTAGTCATTGGCTTGTCACCATAAAACATCACACATACGATAATGAACGCAAGCTCTTCCACAAAGCAGCCATCAGTATACAGCCATAGAATGGCAACTATGTGCAAAACTATTGGTGTCAAAATAAAATGCAACCCTTCTCAAAATGCCCAACAATGATTCTTAAAGTGCAAATCTACTTGCAGGGTTTGCTACAGGCGTAACCAACACCAAAGGTCTGGCCTACTATGGCAATCTGATTTTCCATGTAACAAACTACACACCTACAGTCTAACTCAGTGTAATGACAATCCAACCTTATAGGCCTATTTGCTTTAACGTATGCTTTTCACAACAAAGAGGCCAGCTCCACTGTGTTTATCATAGTAAACATATAAACGAATCAGTCCTATAACTTTTATCGTAGGCTCAACACCAGCACCAAGGGCTAATGTATCAAGCATAAGATTGACCCCAAGGCAGTCACCAGGCCAATAGTTGGACAAATTATAAATATGTATATTACATTTGTCAAAAGTATATAAAATCCCTCCTAATTAAGTCCAACAATGATTATTATAGCGCAAATCTTTTACCTCAAGGGTTTATCCGAGGGGGCCCAAGATAAAAACGTGTGCTTACTAGGTTTATCTATGAAATTCCATGTAACTAAATATCAGTCTTCAACACGAGGCAATACTCCGCTGTTAAATACCTAAAGTCAGGCAGGCCGGGCGGGACAACCGGAAACAGGAAGTAGGAGGGCGGGAGCCTACCCCGCCTCCCACGGAAGAGCCGCGATTGTTTGGAGCACCGGAGCAGGCAGGAGCCTACCCTGCGCCCCGGTGCCGAAGAAGGGAGGAAGAGTCCTGCTGCCGGTGAGAGCCGCTGCACCAAGGAAGCCGGTGAGTGAGGCTTCGCCTTGTTGCTGGGCTGCGAGGGCGGGGGGCATGTGTGTGCGCGCGCGCGCGTGCGGCGGCGGGCTGTGTATGTGTATGTGTGTGAGCGTGCGTGTGTGTATGTGTCTTGGAGTCTGTGTGTATGCGTGTGTGTGTGTGACTGTGGGGGGAGGGAGGGGGTTGCCTGTCTGGGTGCCTGCGTGTCTGTGTAAGTGTAAGTGCGTGTGCGCATGCATGCGCGTTAGGTTGACTTGCTGGGAGTATGGGAGGGAAGTGCACGGCGCGGCGCAGGACGGAACGTGCGCGTTCGCGCACCCAAATCTGCCTTCAAAAGCTTGTGACAGTTTCTTGTCCCTCATTCCCCCGTGTCCGATAGCTATAAGTCTCCGACCCTGGACGCATCCTTCGGATGCGAATTCCAGGGTGAGACCTAAAAAGGGGTCAGAGGTACTACTGAGAGAAAAAAAACCTTTAAAGAGGTTGTGTGGGAACTGCCTGTAGAATGAAGTACAAACATTGAAAGAGAGAGGGCGAGGCAAGTTAAAGAACCCAGGATAGGGATTGGATCAGACACCATTGCAGAAAAAAATAGGCAACTGCAAATGAAAGGATGAGAATGGCACATGCCATGCACTGGCGAGAGCTGTGGCACTGCTAGAAGGAAGGAGGGAAGATTAGAGTGCAGTAGGCCAATTTGGTTTAATATTAAAAAACTGTGCACCATTTGTAGGAAAAAATATTTATATCTTGGCAACAACCCAAAAAATATACCAGCACAAAAACAGTTATATAATCTAAATTATTTAAATAATGTAGAAAAATAACATGTAGAAAAATTGCATAGTTTTCCCTCATTTTTGGGAAATAATCTTCAATGGGAACCCTCAATTGCCTCTGAATTTAACTGTTTAAAAAACTGCAAGGCCAGAATTGTGTTAAAATTTCAGTTTTTCTCACATTAAAATAATTTTATT
This sequence comes from Lissotriton vulgaris, assembly GCF_964263255.1. Lineage (NCBI taxonomy): Eukaryota > Metazoa > Chordata > Amphibia > Caudata > Salamandridae > Lissotriton > Lissotriton vulgaris. The sequence goes on along the minus strand of NC_141693.1, from coordinate 1,044,103,564 downwards.
TGGGAATAACTGGTTATATCCATTGGAAAAACTTTTTATGGATCCTATAGAAGTATGTGGGGATAACATTATATTGACATGTATGTGTATTTGTGTAGAGCACACCTAGCTTAGCAATACTTGAAATCTGTCCTACATTTCAAATACTTAAAATATTTGCAACCTGTAGCTGGAACCGGAGTTGAGGAATTTCAATATTATGGAAGATTTTAGGGCTGTATTATCCATCGGTATAGACATCTTCAAGGAGCAAATCTAGAAAGGCACCAATGGGGCACTGTATATGGTGAAGGAGGACTCTTCAATAACCTGTGCTAGCCGGAATCAGGAACGACTCAAGGTTGTATTGAGGAAAGAAGGGGTACATGGAAACTTTAGATCTTGGAAAATGCTCATCAGTGACATATAGGATGTCACTTCTTCTGATGTCATTAGCTCATAAACTGTGTGACAAGGTTTTCTATGATCTAAAAACATATTATGTACAGGACACCAAGTTAATGTTGCCCATGGTGCACAGTGGCCATACAGAGGTCCTGTTATTCTGCCACCCCAAAAAAAGTTTGAGGATAACAATATATTTTATATGCTAGATTTGTGCCTGGTGCACATCAGAGATGCCTCATTATTCCTTTTGTTTTCAATTGAGAAACTGAAATTTAGATTTTTAATTAATTAATGCTTATTATTTAACTGATTTCCTATTTTCAACTCACTTTTCCTACAGTGCCTTGCAAAGATGCTTGATGGAGTCTGGAGTATATATACTGCCAAGTCCATACATATGTTCATTTCCAATGCATGTCCTACTCACACAGGGTGGCAGAAACTCAATTAGGAGACACATGGCTCACATCACTAGACCTATTTCAGAGAGTCTGGTCTCGGGGAGTAAAATGAGGGCGTGTGACTGATTCTGACCTGCACCTCCCGGAGGCCATTATGTAGTAGAATGCTGTCTAAATGCTCAACCAAATGCTCTGCATGTACTATGTGCCTCATTTGCCTGAATGCTCGATGCCTAATGTTGGTCATTACTTTTGCCCCCCTATTGCTTACCTGCCTGGCGCTGCTCCGCAGAACCTCAGTAACTTGACTGAGTGTGGTGGAGCTGAGCAGACCTCCACTACCCTTGTTACTCTGCACTGTGTTTTGCGGGGACACACCGATACGGCGAAGATTGTTGGCGAGGCTCTCTTTGCGCTGCTCGTACGGCTCTGCATGAGCAAGACCAATGCTGCAATGCCAAGACCTTGAAGGACATGTGCAGGGCCGGTCTGGGAAGGCAAACCAGCACTGGCAGGTAAGTCGGACCGGCCGTGGGGGTTGGGTGCTGGTGGGAAACACTGTTGCTGCTTTTGGTACAGGGGGGCCGATTTTGCAACACTGCTGCAAAACCGGCTCCCTGTACCAAAAACGGGCACCACCGGTTCAAAACTGGTCCCCACCCTTCCGGAAAAATGCCTGGTGCCCTCTACGGTCAGTCCAGCCCTGGAGACATGGAGTAAGCTGTGGGAGTGCAGGCATCAGCATTAGCGTTCTTTGCTCACGCTGGTGCCTGGGAACGTGTGCAGCCGCCGGAGCTGCAAGATGCGTGGTGGATGGCCGAGCTGTAGGTACCAGTGGCAACCGCTCTGCTGCCACAGATAGGTAGATGTTCAGAGCATCAAAAGGGTTGGCACCGTCCATGGAGCCCAAAGAACTTTTGGACTCACTTGCAGAACCTTTAGCCCAAGTAGCCCAAAACGTTCCGGCAGTAGCAGGAAAAAGATCCTGCACTCATGAATGACTCTCTGTTATAGGGGAAGCTTAGGGAAGCTTCAGGCCGAAACATATGGCCCCACAAAAACTTCCTTCAGCAGGGGGGCCTGGAAGAACAGGCATGTTGCTTGAGCAAAGGAACACTGCTCGGTCACTGCTACCTGCTGAGGAGTATTTACATGAACCTGCACCACTTGTAGCAAAGGTAGGTGCCCATTCTGATCCATCTTCCACTGATACAGCTCCAGTGGCCTCACCCAACCCAATGCCCAGGGGAACCTCAGTAAACTACTTTGGGCTCAGAGGCTTGGGTCCACATAACTCCTCAATGCATCATGTGCCTCTACCAAGATTGAGCCCACTGTGCCCAATGTATCTATGGTATCCACTGTGCTAATGAAGGGGGTCATTACGATGGCCGACTGACTTCAGTCCATCCGCAATTGTGTCGGGGAGTGGGACCGCCGCCTGCAAGGCGGCGGTCCCACAGGGGGAATTACGATGCGACCGCCACCGTGGAGGTCACATCTGCTATATTTAACATTGTGGCGGATACTGCTAGCTGCAGCACCTGCCACAATGTTCAAAATGCACTGTTTACATTTCCTTGCACTATGTGGCAGTGCCACATGGTGCAGGGAAATGTAGTGCACACAGCAACTACCCCTGCATAAGGGGGGGGACCACAACGGGCCCCCAAAGTACATCCCCGCCAGCCTTTCCATGGCGGTTGAACTGCCATGGAAAGGCTGGCGGGGATCCAGCATCCTGGTATCCTGGATCCTGCTAAGCACCGCCACCATTCTGTGGATGCGGCGTGGTCCGACAGGCAATCATAACAATTGCCTCTGTTGGACCCGTGGCACACCGCCCGCCATCCTAATCTGGCGGGCTGTAATTGGACTTACAATGGCGGTGAATCCGCCACCCTAATCAGCCCCTAAGTCTGTTGAATCCTTGTCCCTTTCTCACTCTGCAGTGCCTCCTGCAGAGATCTATAAGGTGGCTGCCATCAACATCAATGTTTATGCTAATACCAGGACAAGTCCCACTGGGGTTGCGAGTGCTGCAGTATTGACAGGATCTGAGCAAGTGATATGGGGAGAGTGACAATTGACTGCCTGCTTGGAGGGGGCTATATGTTTAGGGGCTTGTAGTAGTGCAGAGACTCATAAGAATCAAAAGACTCTGGAGGCTTTTTTCTCACTCTCAGACCAATCCGAGACGGGTAGCCTGCTTACATCTGATTTGGGCTTGGACGATGAAGGCGATTTGACTGTGAGAGCTAATTCACCCACCCTTTGGGACTGGAAATGACCTAAATCATGATTCCATGGCACTGGGAAAGACTAGCGAGGATGAACAACTCTAGGACCCCGATAAGGTTGAGTTAACTCCTAGTAACAGAACATTACAAAAGGCGTCTATGGAGGTACCTCAGCAGTCAATGGATAAGAACCTCGCTGTGAGCACGCAGCCAACAAAAACTGTGGGAGAATCAGGGCAGGAAGGTCCAAGCACTGGGTCAGGGGTAGGAGCAGGAGTAGGAGTATAAGGTCTCACTTCCTCTTCCCTCCATCTATAATCTGCTTCAGTTTCACCAGTTGGAGAACTAAGACTCATTGGCTCTGAAGACCTCCCGTCTAAAAACACAGGGGGTACTGCAAAAGATATCTAAGAAAATGGACATCTTCCATGGAGACACTGAGTCTCAGACTGTAATTTTGAAGGAATTTGCACAAGGCATCAAACAATGTAAAACACAATGATAAACTGCAGCCCATATCACAGAAAATGGAAGAAGTGGATATTAAGATGCAGCACAATAACCTTCATGTATTGTGGATCCTGGAAGGACATGAATCTATCATCTATCTTTTCCAACAGTCCTTCCCCCAACTTAGTCATTGGGACATTGCTTGCCAAGTACAACGGGCCCATAGATTCCCATTCTGCAAGCTGAATAAAGGCAGGGCAGCAAATTATCCACGGTTATTCTGATATACGAGGGGAACTTTGTATTTAGGCAACATATATTTCGTTTGGGCACCAAAAAAGATGGTGAAAGCCTGAGGAGTGGAATTCTTTGTCAGATCAGAATTCTGCCCTAAGACAGTTGAACGCCAATGACACTTCCATGAAACCATTTAATCATTCTAGAAGCTAGGGGCTATGGTCTCTTTATTGGAACCTGCCAATCTTAAGATCTATTAACCCCTTCCATGCTCATGATGAGCTCAGCTCGTCATGAGGCACAGTTGAGCTGTGCTGATGACGAGCTGAGCTCGTCATGAGACCAGCAAAATGGCAATTTCCAGCACAGGGGAAAAATAACCACAGCAGCGATGTGGTTAACAGCCAAATGACTTATTACCAGGAACCTATTAGGGAACAAGAGTTGTTAAGGCAGTGAGGTGAAACTAACAAAAATATATCTGTTGACTATTACTTGATGGAGTGTCATAGGAGGATTCACAATGCATGACACTGTTACTTCTCTCTTGTTTTTCTACTAAAGGATAGAAGAGAGGGGGTAATTTATAATAGAAAACTGTGTTCTTTTTTCTCAAATGTGCTCAGCAGTATTAGCGCCTGGTAGCACTTAGGCATCACTGATCTTGATGTATTCACAAAAGCTTTGTTTTCTTTTCCATGTTTGTGTAGGATGTTTACTAATTACTATCCTGAGCAACCCTGGAGGTGGGGCTTGAAGTGAGCTGGGTTGCTAGTTCAACAGAGGAGGATGGGTCGGTGTATTTTCATACTGAAGGTCACAAGCCCTGCTTAGCTGCAGGGCAGGTATGGGCTTGGATTTGGGTGGCAGGTGAGGGATGGGTAGATTTGTGGTTCGGGGAGTTAGGAGGGTGAGGGATGTATGATGCACTACATTAGGTAATTCCGGTACAGATATGGCGTCCCATAGGGCTAAAAAGAGGAAATTCAGCTATGTACATTCTATGTAAGAAAGAAGGAAGTTGTGAAGCTTTATCAGGAAAACATGCATAGGAATGATATATTCGTACTTATTGACAAATAATACTGAAGGTGGTTGTACTCATAGGGATTCAGATTTTCAGCTGGAACATAAATGGTATGTGTGCTGCTGCAAAAGTTAGGTATATCAGAGAGGAACTCTGTACCCTCAAACCTCACCTTCTCGGTATGCAAGAGACCCATCTTACCATCAGGGAGCATTATAAGCTGAATTGTATAGGCTACCATAATCTGGCGATGCCAGGGGCTGATACTCCTCAGAGGGAGGTGAGATTACACTCGAAGGGACAGGAATAGACAGCTCATCGGGTTGCGGTTGATCAGGCCGGGAGCTGGCTAATTGCGCGGAAAAGGGACAATAATATACAGCTAACACAAAGTGTTGTTTATGCCCCAAGTTCTGATGATCCTAATATGTTTAATATTCTCCTCGGAGAGCTTAGCATGTGGTCAGACCTAATTATGTGCGGGGACTTTAATTTGGCCATGCACCCTCGGATGGTTTCACCCACATCCCTGAATATCAATCTGCGGTGTATGAAAAAGTCCAGGACGGCCCTCCAAAAGATTCTCGCTACACTTGCTCTCCTGGATGTTTGGCAGGCTTGTCGGCGGACCGAACCAGGGTTCACATTTTATTCTAGTCTGCTCGACACATCCTCTCGTCTAGACATGTACTTGGATAGTAATAATCTTTTACCTACTGTGTCTATTAGACTAAATCCACAATTATCTCAGATCACAATTCCCTATCATTAGTCATTAAGCCAAGCCAAATGGCTCATACACAATCTCCTCACAAATGGACCTTTGATCGCAAATTATTCCTGGACCCTACATATTATTATTTTGTTAGGGCCTGTCGTCGAGATTTTATTAGCATCAATAGGGGCTCAGCTGATCCAATTACGGTCTGGGGTGCCTTAAAAGTATTTGTGCAGGGACAGACTACTAGTTTCATCATCCAGAAAGATAAAAATGAGTGGGCTATGGAAATAGGGTTATGGGCTTGGCTCATCAGACTGGAGCTGGAATAATCGTTATGCCATGCATATAAGAGTGGCCATGATAGTATTTCAGGGATATTTTGACTCATGACAATGCTGCAGGTCAGGCTTAGAAAGATTATCTGGGATAGAGCTTGTGCTAAATATCATCCAAAGCTCTCAGCATGCTTCAAGAATATTGAGGAAATGGGGCACTCATTGGCCTTCCAACTTAAGAAAAAATGCAATAAACATTTATTATGAGGTATAAAGAGGCTAATGGCAATATGGTGACAAGTTGCTCTGAGAGACTATCTGTTTTCCATCACAATTATACAGATCTGCATAATAAGAAAGACTGTCGGGCCACACAGGACATGATTGATTGTTACTTACTGGGCATGAGATTTGATCAGTTTACAGTAGACCAGAGGTCCAGGCTAGATACTAACATAACCAGGGCGGAGATTGATAGGGCCATCTCACAGCTAGCAATGGCCAAACCAGTGGGCCCTGACTCCATCTCATCAGAATTTTATAAACCATTTCAAGATATTCTAATCCCTCTCTTTTGCAAGCTTGTCAATTCTCCTGCCTTTTTGGTTTAAACACCATCATCCTGGACTGAAACTTATATATCCATATTCGATAATAAGAATAAGAATCCGGTCAACTGTGGCTCATATCGACCAATTTCGATAATTAATTGCAACTCTAAAATCTATTCTAGGGTCTTATCTAATTGGCTTGCAGGTGTCATAACTTCACTCGTTGACCCAATGCAACATGGGTTTGTTCCTTCATGGGATACTATTATGCTTATAAATGTAGCCATAACCACTCTGGACGTGGATGGGGGAATGGGATGTCCTGCCGGGATGACCCTGCTGGATGCAGAAAAAACATTCAACAGGGTGTCTTGGCAGTATTTGTGGCCAGTTATGGCCCCCATGGGTGTTGGTCTGGGGGATTCTCAGCAAGAGCAAAACACTCTATTCCTCTTTCTTGGCAAGCATCCCATGTATGGGGATGCTGTCTGCACCCAATTGCATCTATTGGGGCACTAGACAAGGGTACCCCTTGCCTCAGTTAATATATTGATGCATAAATTCATGTTCTTCTGTTATCATCTATTATCCCACCCCTGCATCTGCATACTAGGCATGGGCGGAGTTTGCGTAGTCCCGACATATTGTTCAGCTCCTTTCTGGTGAGTGTTTCCCGAGCTCAAGACTGACAGTTGAATGAGTGACTGAGGATGAAGTGAGACAGGTCTGTAAGTCTGTTTGGCTGCAATATTGTTGCATCTCCCGCTGGGAAAACCCCCTTGTTTTACTTACTGGTATATTGGTGCTCTATTTCCCTGCGGGTCATAACGAGCCCCTCTCTTTTCATTTCCACCATGGCATGTGTTCTTACAATGCTTCATGTGTTTTGCATAATATGTGTGTGTGTGTGTGTGTGGGGGGGGGTTCTTCTTTGCTATACCATCTGCTAGGCTCGTGTTTGCCCACGCTTGGCTTCAGATGGAAGCCACAGACCCTGTATCCTGATAGCAGGAGTTTGTATCCCTTTGGGGGCTGGAGCAAGCAGTGATACAGAATCACCCTAACCGCAGTAAACTGCACAGAATTTGGGAACCGGTCAGGCAGGGCTTTCTTGATTTTAGACTTCATGGTGACCTCAAATTAGGGTACAATTAGACTATTTAATGTATTTTTGATTGATTTTTGGATTAATAAACTGTACTTATTGACTTTGGGTATGCATATATGATTTGGGGTAAACATAATTTCTCAAGAAACCGGAACACTGCATGCCATTACAACGCGGTCATTACAACGACCACGTTTTACAACACATGCCATTACTCTGCAAGTCAGAACAACAACTTGCTCTAGGGGTCAGAAAGTTTAAAATTTAAATTTAAGATTTAAAATCCAAAACCTTCCCTAATGTTCCACAGACTGAAGTTGGAATAGTAAATTATACTATTCCAACATCCAGCGCCCCCCCCCCCCCGAAGCAAGTTGCTGTTCCGATTTGCCTTGTAATGGCATGTGTTCTTACAATGCCCCATGTGTTTTGCATAATATGTGTGTGTGTGTGTGGGGGGGGGGGGTTCTTCTTTGCTATACCATCTGCTAGGCTCGCGTTTGCCCACGCTTGGCTTCAGATGGAAGCCACAGACCCTGTATCCCGATAGCAGGAGTTTGTATCCCTTTGGGGGCTGGAGCAAGCAGTGATACAGAATCACCCTAACCGCAGTAAACTGCACAGAATTTGGGAACCGGTCAGGCAGGGCTTTCTTGATTTTAGACTTCATGGTGACCTCAAATTGGGGTAAAATTAGACTATTTAATGTATTTTTGATTGATTATTGGATTAATGAACTGTACTTATTGACTTTGCGTATGCATATATGATTGATTACCGAAATTACTATTGCACTTCATCTGCTTTTGATGTCTATTGTATATTGTTGTATGTAATGATTTATACTTCCTCAACATAAAAAAGAAACGGAAAAAAGAAAAAGATCTATGCCAGAACTCCAACTTGATACTACTTGATCTCTCAGGTGCATTCAGTCCGTCAGCTGATCACAAAATACTTCTGGATCAGCTCTCAACATCTTGTTACTGTTTGACACGACTTACCAGATAAAACTGTTCTCCTTCCTATCGTTATAAAAAACATTACGTGTGAAGCTGCTCAAGGTTCAGTACTGTATCTGACCTTCTTCATTGCTTACATGGTACTCTGAATCAAAACCTGACAGAGCAACCCAATAGTCCCAAGGGAGACTGGGTATAAACATAAACAACACCCAATGCCTCCTGAAGGAGAAGTATTGAGATTGAGTTACCTATTTTAGTTAGTATAGGGGATGCAGTAAAAAGTATCCTTTGCATGGGAAAGCAGCAACCAATGATATATAAAAATTAACATCTAGACAATAGTTTAATACAGATGGCATTTTTCAGTGTATATCAACTCAAATAGTTATTTAACCCCTTCGATGTGGCCGCGATTCTCCTGGTGTGCTGTAAACAGCACGAACAGGGGCGGGCCGTGACAAACCCCAGCCGTCATCAGCACATGAGCACCGTAGTGCATGACCGCTGGGGTTCGTCATCAGCATGGAAGGGGTTAATGACAATCAAATTGTGTAAATATGGGTCAAAAAACAAATGCACTATCCAGTTTACAGGCTAGGGTCATAATCCGATTTCTACAGTCCAAATTGTGATCCTGTGACCGCCTGGGGACCACCCAACCCTTATGTCCTCTTTGTATTAAAGTTTAATTGAAGAGGGGCTTGCATGTCCTTAAAGGTAATGGTTATGGTGGTCAATCCGTGAAAGTACGCCATCTGTGTTAAACTATTGTGTAGATACCGATTTGTCTATATTACTGAGTGCTGCTTTCCCATGCAAGGGACATTGCGTAATGCCTACTTTTTACTACATACCCTAAAATAACTATCAAAAGTAACGCAATCTTAATATTTCTCTGTCAGGAGGCATTGTGTGTTGTTTATAGATGGTATTCTGAGCAAAATGTATTTAGAGAAATTGTATGGTTGTCAAATACCTGCAGAAGATACTCAAATACACATCAGGGAAACTACTCATTCTTGGGAGTGTTACCTCATTTCAGATGGTCTAAAACACATCTAAAAAGGGATGTGTAAGAACAGGTTGTGTCCGAATGTCTCAAAAACTGAGATCATATGGCTGGGTACTAGTGACTCAGCCTTGTTCCCACTTGACTGGCCAACCTTGTCGCCACTTCCTTCCTAAAATATAGATGGAGCTTATCTTAGAGGTCTGTCACTGGGCACTCAAATGGCCAACAATGCATAAAATACTTTTCTACCACTTCTGAGTCTCCATAACATTCTGCCGCTGCTTCTTCTGCCTTAAAGGATCATATTTATTCTAGCAATTGTTGCAAAAGAACATATGGAAGCCTACCAGATAAAATGATTTTCAAGCTTAATAGAGTGGCAAATTATTTCTGCTGTCCTCATTCTCTGAAACTCACAAACTAAAACCCACCTCCCCCAATTACAATCTACTGACTCACAATCAAATAGCTTGAACTCTGGGTCTTGTGAATGAGGCTAGTTATTGACATGCACCCTGGTACCTGCCCAACCTGCTGGTGCTCTATAGTGTTGATACTCCATTAATAGGCCTTCTGCCTAAAGTTAGCCAACCAAAAGCCTTACATTTCCAGAAATCGAAACACGCAAGATTGTCTTGTGATAAAGTGTGCAAGCCACTTGTATTTTCATGGGAATAGAGGAGATGAACCTGCTCAGTGGTGAGTGTTGCCACTTGATTGGTCCATAGTGGAAGAATCTTGCTACAATGTCTGCAATATGAATTTCTTGACTTTTATATTAGTGCGTGTTCCTTTTTACCCTTTTCCTGAGTCTTGACGTTGTGCTTACTGCCGCTGCTGTTACACCTTGTTTTGCCATGTCATTTTTTATATTTGACAGATTGCTACTGCAACTGCATGCTGATTTACTTGGATTTATTGACTCGGCTGAGTATCCAGATTTCTCTTTATGGGAAGTTCTGCTGCTCTAATTTGGCTTTGAAGCTTTATGCTCCTCTGATCTTACTCTTTTCTTTTAAAAATCAAACTCTTCATTGTTTTTACAAATCTAAAAATCTGATCCTGATCTTTAGTATAGGGAATTATTCTGTTATGGAATGAACTTAATGTATTATTTGGTGCTTTATCATTCTTTTTGATGAGATTTCTGCAAACATTAATTTATGGACTGATCGGAAATAAAAAAAAGACAAAAAGAGCAGAACTTTACTAATCTCTTAAAGAGAATAACGTTTTTAAAACATATCCAACTCTCATCATTGACTGATCTTAAAACTGTTGATGCGATGTTCAATTTGCTCCTGGACTCATAATACAATATTCAAAGATCAATCATAAGAAGAAAAGAATCTAGCACAGAAATGGGGCTCAGCCTTGTAAATGATGGTAAATTATTGACTGAATTATATCGAGAGATAGAGATATTTGAGTTTTAGGTCCCAGTTCACGCAATCACCTTCATTTGCTCAGTGATTTGATTGGTTGGTATCAGTGTAATCATATTGCACTTCTTACGTACTCAATGTTCTCAACCTAACCTCTATGGAACCCCTCTAAATTAGAAGCTTTACATTACCGTAACCATAACTTGCCTCAACCATGTTTTCTTGCTCACACCAATAATGCCCAAAGGAAAGGCTCGTCTCTGAGTTTGAGCTCGGCCCACCACCTCAAGGTGAGAAAACGAAGACTGGCTTGCTCAGCCAAAAGGTTTATTTGCTTATGAATCGAAGGTCATTTCACTCGTTCTCATTATCTCAGCCTTGGTACATGCTTCTGTATAAAAACAATCACATGATTATATCTAAAACTCATGAATAGTGTAAAAATGTGTGATAGATTAGGTCACTTGTAATGGATTAGATTATGGCTGGTTGGTTCGTTGATCACAGATATAAATGTGTTCTTTTGTGAATAAACTTTTCAGACTTCAACTGGCAGGTGAGGAGATTTTCTTTAACATATGTATCTTTCCCTGCTGTGTGCTTTAAAGTGGCCACAGCCTGGGTCAGTGATAGATACACAAATAAAATAAAGCATGGTCAGTGCTAATTTTCTCAATCATAGCTGAGAGGTTTGTGGTAAATTCTACAAGAGCGATGGCAACAAACAAGTCTAAACGTATCCAATAACCTACCTGTATCTGACCTCTTTCATTTTCTTGAAATACAGTTATTTTGTCTTGCGGCTTATACAGCAAGACTCCTTCCTACTTTCATTTCATCCTGTGTATATTACATCTGTGGTAGATCTCTGGCAGCTGAAAGCAGTAGATACAACCTGGACGTCCAACACATGGTGAGGGGCTAGGGTTTTACATTCCAAATTGTTTAAAATAGGGTAACTCTTTATTGTGACTATTCATTTTCTTGTGTTGTGCGACTTCAGAGAACTGTATAATGTCTAGATAATTCTAGATGGCTAATATATGTTAAAAACCATTACATTTAAGCAAACCATAAGATGTAACTTACTTGGAAACATAAATTCCAAGCCCAAATTCCTTTCCCCCTCTGATGTTAAATCCCAAATAGTAGTCATCTGAGGATGTAGAGAGGTGAATAATTCTTCTTATTCCATCCTCTGATCCACTATCAGAAGGCGTTGATGAACCTTTTTCCACTATCAGCCTTCTATTTAGTACGTCAACCCTAGAGAAAATAAATGATTGTGTTATAATAGCAGAGGTTCCATGATAAACAATAAACTTTTGTTTATATTCACAATGATCATTAACTAACATGCTTACACATTTCGCATTAGTGACTGGCCACCTGCATCAGCAGTTCATTAATAGCATTTTAAATTAACTCTATCTGGAATTTTATGTGTACACATATGCTCTGTATAAGAACTATATTCTTAGGTCTGGAGTAATGAATGATTCAAATACTCAATACATTGTTGATACTATAGAAATAGGCTTCAGGGGCAATAATGAGATGGGCACGGCCATACCAAGGTATATTTGGATCACAAAGGGCATGGGGAGGAGAGGGTGAACAGTTCATTTTAATCTGAAGGATACAAAGAATGAGCCTATGTTCTTGAGTATTGTACGTCATGCTTTAAACAGGAAAGGCATTTTGAGGGATTGTCACAATGCTGCCTAAATTCATTAATACAAAAGTGAGCATCAACAACTGCATCTTTCGGGACACCTTTATATGTCCTATGTCAAAGGCATCTACAACTAGGCATGGAACTACACTGCATTCGTAAGGAGTGGCAATATTCACTCAGTACTGTGAAAGGAATAGCAGATATCAGCATCAGAGAAAACATTGAAATCTATTAAACAACCCCTGATTATTATAAAACACTCATTGCTAGCACATTAGCATTTGACAATCTATTTTTCAAAGCACATCCTAAACAGATGTCTCACAATGCACTTTCTTATAGGCTAGTGCCTGGCAAATGGGAATTTGCCAACAATATCTTCCTTGCATTCGCCATAACCCCTGGGGATGACATGTGCTTACAGTATTGTGCTGCCTACTTATTGTACAGTCTTGGGTACCGACAGGGATATACATTCCTGCTCAAGTGCACGATTTCAATACTGTGAGTCATCTTCTGAATTTGAACCAGTATCAGTATCTGAGAGAAGAGGATTAAGTGAATGAAGTTTAACCCTTTCGCTGCTGATGACGAGCTCAGCTCGTCATCACCCACGGGTGTCGTGTGCTGATGACGAGCTGAGCTCGTCATATCTGCACCAGAATCGCAATTTGCAGCACAGCGCAAAAATCCCCGCAGCAGCCATGTGGTTAAGCTTCCCATGATAATAAAAAAACAGTGTTCCCAAGTAACTTCCAGAATGAATGAACTACATTAATGATGAGGAAATGGCAAAGACTTTATTTAGTACATAGAGACCATCTTGTGTCAAAACACTGGCCTATCATAGCTAAAGCTCTACATTTACAGGACTTGGACAATGTCCTGACAGACACCAGGCTAAATGGTCCAATCCAATTCGTTTTTTGTGTTGTAATTTTTTATTGTTAAACAAGGGAGCAACTTTTATTAATGAGTCGTATACAATGAAAATGTCCCATCCAATTTGACAACATGAACACTTCGATGTTCCCTGATTATGCCCAAGAATAACAAACATGGAGAAGATATTTTTACAAAGTGAAGGCAGAGCTTCATAGATGGGAAATTCCATACACTATGTTGGTCCCTGCAAAACTGTGAATCACTGCAGAGGGTAAAACCTGGGCTTTCACCAGCCCAGAAGATACTTGTGACTTGGAGGGATGGTGAAAAGTCAGAGGGGAAAACAAAAATATTACCCCAAGCTACAGACCAGACAAGTCCCTACAATACGAGGACCCAAAGATAGAGAGAATGCTAACATGGGAAAGGATGGAAACCCGACCATCACTTAGGACTAATCAGTTTCAAATAAAATACTATAAAAGGCATAATGAATGATGCACCTTCGAAACAGTAACTGAATACGACGATCCAAATGTTTAGTGGCGGGAGGTGTGTATCTCGAGCCACACGAAAACCTACCAACATCCCCAGAGGTGTGAGGAACAGTACTACAGGAACATGGTAACCAGTGGAGGAGCGTTGACCCACTGGCTTAGAGCCAGCAGCTGAAAAATAAAAATACTTTATTATTGTTTTATTTTTCATCTGCTGGCTGAGCAGGGAGGGGTGAGGCTGGGCCATGGGAAGAGGGGGAGGAGGAGTGGTAAATGTGCACTTTTAAGTGAGCACGTCAGTTTGGCCTGCCATCTTAGGCCAGCTAAACTGACATGTGCACTTAGGTTTGTCCAACCCAGCTGTATTGCACAGCTCGGTTGGAGAAAAGCACAGACTCCCTGTGCCTGAGCGAGCGTTAATCCTGCCGACTCAAGGCCAATCCCCATGCTGCTCTCATGATTGAGAGCAGAGTGGGGATTTAATGGGGAGTCCGTGATGCTGTCCCAGGGACTGCTGGGACCAGGAACTGGCAGCAGAGGAGCGCGAGGCGGCGGGCGGCACAAGGTAAGTGTTTTTTATTTTAAAATGTTTAGTATCCCCCCGCCACGTGCTCCCCCGCGAGCGTCCCATCGGCCCCCCGCCCCACTTACCTGCCCCACCGGTATTCATCTGTGTCGGCCACCAATGGTGGTAACAAGTTGTAAGTATAGTATAGTTTGGAGATTAGAATCGGAGGGTCGACAGGCACCTCAACTATTGAGGAGGTGGGTAGTTTGAAGCCTGTCGGTAGAGTCATCGGGGTGGGAAAGGAGTGGATACACAGTCCAACAGGGGTAGATCGGCACATAACAAGGGATATCAGATCCTGCACGTCAATGGCCTGGACCCTCAAGACGTAATCTGAAGATCCTGATCTGGAATGTTATCAAACAGTTAGCCATTAAAAGGCATTAACTGAACACGTGTATACAAATGACTTTATAGGGTCCATTACCAATTTTATATACAATTTCAGCTAATGTTTCTATATTTTACTGTGTGATCATGAGCACTGAACACTAATTCTGATGAATGAAAAATTAAATATGTTTCTTCAATTTCTTGGTGACTGTAGTTGATATTATACATCTTTGGCGGATATGCAAATTATGGGAAATTATTAAGCGAACTCCTGTTATTACTACACTAGGTCGATGAGCTACAACCTTAAACAACTGTATGGATGCCTCTCAAAAATACAAACTATCCACAAGCCATCAGTTCTGCTGGCTCTGGGTGCCAAACAAGCATTTGATTTACTACAATGGACCTATTTACAATCCATCCACTAAAAAAATGGGCTTTAGCTGGGAGTTTATGGTGTGGGTCTCCCTACTGCACACAGATCCAATGGCCAAGGTACGATACAACTCACAAATGTTACCCTTAAAAAGAGGTAGGAGACAGGGATCACCTGTCTTCATTGGTTGTGAGCCATGGTGCTAGGACCATTGGCGCTAAAGCTATTGGCACAAAAGGCGAGGAACGACGCACAGATTCGGGGGAGGGACAGGGAAGGCATTATTTCCTATTGTGTGGAGGATCTCCTCCTATATTCAGCAGACGGCTTATCCAATATTCTATGGAATTAAGGGTAAGGGGGTGCTGTGGCATCATCAAAATAACCATGTTTGAGTTCAGAAGATGAATGAGCAATAAAGATGCCTTCAAATTATTTTTATCTTAACACATTTGTGGTGCGTTTGGAGAGAGAGGCCAAATGTCAGACTATGTCTTCTAACAACCTGCTGTTTATTCTTTTAACATGGAGACTGAGGTTTACTGTTCTTTCTGTAACAGCACAATTAGAGCATTTAGCAGGTGAAGTATCTGATAATATTACTGGAGTACAGGGACTGTGAAAGGAAAGGCTGTCAGTTGTATTTCTATCACACAATAAAACTTTAAATACCTGTAAATGAACTGTACACATATGTCAACAGCACAAATAAAACACTTTTTGTATTTTCTGAAGTGGGATGAAAGCAAAGAATGTAATAGGATAAAAAACAAAATAGACACTTTACATGGTGATGTACAAATTATAAATATTTGCTGAAACCCAATTTTCTCGCATTACCATTTATTTATGTGCTGTGGTTTTGTCCGATCAATCAATCAATCAATCAAAGACATTTATAGAGCGCACTACCTACCCGTAGGGTCTCGAGGCGCTTGGGAGGGGGGGTGCCGCTAATGCTCGAACAGCCAGGTCTTGAGTTTCTTCCTGAAGGAGAGGTGGTCTTGGGTCAGGCGCAGGTCGGCCGGGAGGGAGTTCCAGGTCTTGGCGGCCAGGTAGGAGAAGGACCTTCCTCCTGTGGTGGCTCTGCGGATGCGTGGAACGGCGGCGAGGGCGTGGCTGGCAGATCGGAGGTGGCGTTTGGGAGCGTAGAAGTTGATGCGGTTGTTGAGGTAGCTCGGGCCTTGATCGTGGAGAGCTTTGTGTGCGTGGGTAAGGAGGCGGAAGGTGATTCTCTTGTTGACCGGGAGCCAGTGTAGGTCTCTTAGGTGTCCGGAGATGTGGCTGTGTCGTGGGATGTCGAGGATGAGTCTAGCCCAGGCGTTCTGGATGCGCTGGAGCCTCTTCTGGATCTTGGCGGTGGTTCCGGCGTAGAGTGCGTTGCCGTAGTCCAGTCG
This sequence comes from Lissotriton vulgaris, assembly GCF_964263255.1. Taxonomy (NCBI): domain Eukaryota; kingdom Metazoa; phylum Chordata; class Amphibia; order Caudata; family Salamandridae; genus Lissotriton; species Lissotriton vulgaris. Next base: position 1,044,087,068 of record NC_141693.1, on the reverse strand, counting down.
GCTGGTGACGAGGGCCTGGGTGACGGTCTTCCTGGTCTCTGTGGGGATCCACCAGAAGATCTTCCGCAGCATGCGCAGGATGTTGAAGCACGACGAGGAGACGGCGTTGACTTGCCTGGTCATGGAGAGGGAGGAGTCCAGGATGAAGCCCAGGTTGCGTGCGTGGTCCGTTGGTTTGGGTGCGGTGCCCAGGGCGGGGGGCCACCAGGAGTCGTCCCAGGCGGAGGGCGAGGAGCCCAGGATGAGGACCTCCGTCTTATCTGAGTTCAGTTTCAGGCGGCTCGTGGTCATCCAGTCGGCTACCTCTTTCATCCCTTCGTGCAGGTTGGCTCTGGCAGCGGCGGGGTCGTTGGTCAGGGAGAGGATCAGCTGGGTGTCGTCGGCGTAGGAGATTATGTTGAGGTTGTGTTGGCTCCATGTCATGTGAATGTTGTGGCCATTTCGCTGGAAATGTGCTGACAGTAAAATTAACAGATTTGTGAAAGTATGCTCCAGAATGCACCAACAGCTACATAACACACCCTTACCACTCGCCTGCGTAATGGACATGTCTCATTAGCTACAATTAGTCTTTGTGACACGTGAATTTTTCAAAATCCTTATGACTTCAGTTATATTGCATTGAATGGAAACACCCCTACTTGGAAAATTGTTCCAGTACTGCTGCATAATGTTCGGTGCCCGGAATCCTGTATATCATCAATAGATTTTGGGAACAAGCTGGAATGTCGACATAATGGACATAAATCATTGTTTTCATCCATACACTGCATCCGGATATAGAGTGGAAATGTCCATTAAGTTTCAAGTTTTAAGTACCTGGGAATGTACACTACAAAGGATCAGCACAAATTCTTATGTCAGAACCTAATGACACTTCTGGAGGAGTTTAAACAAGAGTGAGATATTGGAGGGGCCTCCCAATCTCCATGTTTGCAAGGGTAGCTTTTACAAAATGATTACTCCATCAAAATGTTTATACAGGACCCAGAACCCCACCTACCAGATCCCCCAAACCTTCATTAAGAATGTATACACTGTGTTTTAGACCTGGCTCCGAGATGGAAAAGTACCTAGTTCTTGATTTGTAGTCTCATAATTTAGTCGGTTATAAAAGTGGGACTATAAGTTCCAGAATGCAAAGCAAAATGCTTGCCTAGATGAGCTACTAGTGTATGACCCTGGGATAGTTTTGCGCTCTGTGTAGAGGGGTAAACATGCATGGGCAAAGTGAGAACAATATGGAGAAATAGGCCTCAATGAGAGATTGGAGAAGTAGGTGTGAGCCGAGCTGGTTAACTGCCACACTTCAACAATTACTGTAAACCAAATACTCACAGGTCTGATGAACAGCATACCAAGAGCCTCTGCTGTCAGTGAGCACTTCAGGTGAATGTCACAAAACAAACCATGCAGCATGCACAGCTCTTCAATTGCATTGCATCAAGCTTTCATTTGAATTTGGCCACACCGAGTCCCAGAATGGACATTTTAGATCATTGTTTGGCTTTGATTACAGCCCTGCTTCTCTATAGACTACTGCATGTGTATGGTAGTATGTGGACAGTTTCTCTTCAGGGTATGATTTCAATAACAATGCTCCTGTTATGGTGCCTGGTCATGTATCAAAGGGATTTAGATAAACAAAATGAGGTTCTACTGTGATGAACGATTTCATGCTGGAGTCATGTCCATGTTCTCGATTGTAGGAAGGTGGAATCCAACTGCATGGTAACCCCCACTTTTTGCCTGGTGTTTTGAAGTTTTTTGACTTAGTTGGCTGGGATCCTGATATCCAGGGCCCCAGCCTATCTGCTTGGCTCTCTAAATTCATTGCATGTACTTTCGGTACATACAAGATTGGTTGCTGGGCTACCCTTGTGAGTCCCTGTACATGGTACCTTAGGCACCCAGGGCATAGGTACCCCAGAGGCCTACCAGGGGCTGCAGCATGTATTATGCCACCCCTGGGAAGCCTTCCTACATGGCACCATAGGTCTGCACTTGCAGCCTGGGTAAGGTAGTGTAAGCACCCCTTACTTAGATATAGTATACCTATATCTACTATATCTACCTATATATATATATATATATAGACACGTAGTAACCTATAAGTCACTCCTATGGCAGGACTTAACAATCCTGAAGGCAGAGTGCTTGGTTTTGTGTTAGAGGGTTCCCTAGCATGAGCTGAGCCTCTCTGCAGCTTTCAGAAATATCTCCTTATAGCTGTTCTATGATATAGCCATACCATAAACTCAAGTGCATTATAATCCTCGCGGTTAATGCTAACTTTGGTTTGGCGTTATCAAAACATGTCATGTTTGGTGTCAAACGCTTTGGAATACTACCCCCACACCAGTTCTGGCGGTGGGGGTAGCATTCCACCCTTCTAGAGGGAGAAGACATGTACACGCTGGTATACCCAGTTAAAGTTTAAAAGAGCCACAGCATCACAAAATGGATGCTGCTGCCACGGACACGAGTCTGACTTCCTGCTGCTGGACGAAACTCCGGCAGGGGAGGCCTGGACAATAGGTTTCCTGTCCAGGGAGGTGCCAGCACCTCCCCAGACAGGTTTTAGTGTATTGGGGCAGGGTGGGTTGTATTCAGTGAATGCTTTCCAGACACTGCCTGGGGCACACAAGGTGCTCCATGCATTTCCCAGTTCAAACCGGTTGCTGGGGCACTCAGCCCCAGCTCTGGCACGAAACTGGACAAAGGGGAAGGGGTGTAACCACCCCCTCCCCAGGTCCTCCCAAAGATGGGACCCTAGAATTAGTCCAACCCCTAAACTTAGTATAAGTATAGGAACCCAGTCTCTAGGACTTTAGATTACCTCTGCAACATATATCTTGGACCTTCGACATTCCATATCAACTGGAAGATGGAAGAAATCTCCCTTGAGGTCAAGGAGTGACCTCCCTGCTCAAACAGGCACCAAAGAAGCAACTTACCAGTCTGCATTTTCGAGGCTCCCGCCGGATCCTAAAGAATCTGTGACACAGGACATGAACTTCCAGACATCTCCGAGGCTGACACGAGTCCCCAGCAAAGCTGACACCTGTAGCTATCAAGAGAGACGTGGGACCGGAACACCTGGACATCCTGCAATTTTGCAAGTGCACCTACTTCCCAAAGTCTCCTGAAGTTGTGCAGTAGGGTATTTGTTGCCCTTGCCCCAAGCACCGTTTGCACTGAATCGGAGAGGCCTGCACTCCACGAGTGTTCAGTAAGTCCACTTCTTGTTCACCGCAGCTTGAGGTTCCTTCGCGATCCCTAGTCTGTTGGCTAGTGGGTCCCCACGAAGGACAATACTTTGTTTCTTGAGCTTTACTGGTTGCTTCAGATGTGCTCTGACTCCTCTCCAAAGGGGGAGTCCCTAAGACCTTGCTGGTCTGCACCGAAGCCAATCTTGTCAGCTTGCGTGGGTTGCTGTTGCCAAGGCTTGTTGGGTCCAATCCGGATTCCGACGCTGCAGCACTCTATAGCGTGGGATAGCGTGAATCCAGCTCCTGGTCATCGTCGACGCCTCCTGGTCCTCGTGGCTGAAGAGTCAAGCTTCACCTCCTTCACATGAAATCACCCGACATCGGCTGGCATCTTCCTGTCGCCATCCTGGTCACTGGCTAGTGACCCAGACTCTGTCCCCTCTGCTTCCAGGTTCTTCAGATCTCCGATCCACCCCTGGATCCACCCGGACACTTTTCCTCTGGTCACCTGCAGCACTTCTTCGTAGCTCTCCATTGGACAACGAAACCCGACACCAAAATACACCTTTGCACCAGGCTTCCCAGGGTGAGGTAACACAAGTTACTCCGGTGCTCCCGTGGGTCTTGACTCTCGAAGTGTCTAAGTCTAACAGGGTTCCATCGTAGTTCACCCCTAAGTGTCCTTAATCTTTAAAATTGTAACTTGTATTTCTTCCATAGAAGTCAATTGTGATTCACGGCTGTGTTTAAACACTGCACGCGTCCCCTGTGGGTCTCCTACTTCCCTACCTTGGGTGGTTCCTGGTCGCCCCAGTGGTTCTAGAGGCCCTAGGCCTCACTTCTATCCCGCACGTGGTTCTTATACCACTATTTTAGTATATGGTTTGTGAGGCCCCTAGGGCAAAACGTATACTGTGCAACTTATCGTATGCTAATTAAGTTCCTTGTATTGTACTTTCACCTCTAGCCTCATAAAGAGACTGGAGGGGTTGTGTTTAGAATAAATACATATATATTTGATAGATACCTTGTGTGGTGTAGTTTCATTTGATCATTCAAGAAATTATAGAATGGTAAAATAAGCTGCTTTACATTCCTTTGAAGACTTAGCCTGAAGGCTGCTCTCCACAGCTACCACTAGGATAGCTTTCTATAAGGTTGACTTTAAACCTACCATCAATAAGGTTCGTTTGGACTGGTGCAAGGTGCCCACTAGAATAGTGGACATCATATGCCAGGCCAACTTCTCACATCAATGAAATACAGTTTTGATCTAACTAGTCTTTTAGTGGTTTCTGTAATCTGTTGTCCTGGCATTTATGAATCTGCACACCAGTACTAGTAGTTAATCTGGGTAATGATGTGGTGCCTTTTGGACTCTTACGCCTCAGTTAGGGATTACCAACACATGATCAGCAAGGAACAGAACAGATGCCGTCTACGTCCAAGGCATGGGGTTAATAATGCAAATGCCATGAAGGAGATTTTAGGGTAGCAACACGTCTAGAAGTTATCTGTTGTGTGATGGTTATCGTTATTCCTGGACTCATAAAGTGCATATTGCAATCTGTGCTACATAATAAGACTGTAACAAGTGACACAGGCTGATACTGCTTTGCAAATTATTGAGCCTCTGGTCTTAGAAACTCTTGTATTCCGAGAGCGTCCATGGTCCTATCATAAGACAGTCAGAACAAAAAACATAGAATTACCGAAACACACCAAGACAGCTATGACGTTATAAATAATTTTCAAAATAAACAACCTGTCTTTAGCTCTGATTTAATAATCGCTATGTTCGTGTTTTGCCTGGAAACCGAGAGTTATCATATGAAAACTCTTTTTGGATGTCATAATTACAATTTCACAATTGCTTTATTAACCTTCTTGCTTTCTCACATTTACATGAAAACGTACCATTTGCCCACTATTTTTTCAAACTGTTCCCGGGGGAGACCCCCCCCAACTCCTCCCGTTATGACGGCTGGGATCGCTCGCCACACGGCACTCATCACACATTTTTACGTGCCACCACTTGTAAATTTCACCAGCTGCTACTGTCAGGATCTGACTGTACTCAGACATACTCAGATATTGTGGAAATGATGGTGGGCAGATGGGACATGGGGAGACTTTGGGGATGGAGGATCGCTTTATTCCTGGTGCAGTAGGACAAAAACATGGACTGGTGCAAGCAGGCTGAGGAAACTGTGTACAAGGCACAAGGAGGTCTGCACAAGTTTGACAAGGTCTGGACCCCTGGAGCGAGTTCCAAGGTGATGTTTGATGAGCTGGGCACAAAGTGAGGTCCCCCCCCTGTAGGAGGGTGGATACCTGACTATGGTTGCCCCCAACTTTTTGCCTGGTGTTTTGCTGGTTTTCTGACTTAGTTGACCTGGGACCCTGCTATTCAGGGCCCCAGGCCTACTGCTCTCTCTGTAAAATGGATTCCATGTACCTTAGGTGCATATACCAATTGGTACTGGGCCACCTTATCAGACCCTGTAACTCAGGGCATAGGTGTACCCAGGGCCTACCAGGGGCTGCAGCATGCATTATGCCACCCCTGGCTGGCCATCTATATCAGACACAACTGGCTGCATGACAGCTGGGGCAAAGTGGTGTAATCACCCTTTGCTTTAGATATAGTATACGTATATCTAACCCTAAAATGGACACATAGATTCCTATCAGTCACTCCTATGGCAGGCCTTAACAATCCTGGAGGCAGAGTGCTTGGAATCATGTGAGATGGTGCTCTGGCATGAGCTGAGCCCGTTTGCAGCTTGCGGAAACAAGTCCTAATAGCTGTTCCATGATAACGCATACCATATACTCTTAAGTGCATTATAATCCTCGCGGTTATATGCCAACTCTGGTATCGCTTTATCAAAACATGTCGAGTAAGGTGTCATACGAATTGGAATACTAACCCCTCGCCAATTCTGGTGACGGGGTTAGCATTCCACCCTTCTAGAGGGACACGACATGTGTGTAACTGTGAACCCCGGTTAAAGTTAACTCGAGCCTCAGCATCACAAAATGGATGCTGCCACCACAGACACAAGTCTGACCTCCTGCTGCTGGGAGTCCTTCCAGCGAGGAGAGCTTGGACAAAGGGTTTCCTGTCAGGGGCGGTGCTAGCACCATCCCAGACAGGGTTTTGTGTATCCTGGGTAGGCAGGGCTTTAGAGGAAGGTGACTGCAAGTGGCACCCCGGTGCTCACTATGCATAGGCTGGCTAGAACCAGTTCCAGGGGCACACCAGCCCCTGAGCTGGGGAAAGTCTGGCATGGGAGAGGGGTGTAACCACCCCCCTTCCTGGTCCCACCCATGGGCAGGACCTAGTCCCGTACCAGCCCCTTTCTTTAGTATAAAGGTGGGAGCGGGGACCCTTCCAGAGTAGATAATTCCGAATCTTGATGACTTTCCACGAAAGAACTCTTGAACCTTTCAGAAGACTCTCACTTGTGGCTAAGGAGTAGCCACCCTGCCCAGCAGGCACTACCCAAGTCTCTCCGCCGGATCAAGACTGCCCAGCTCGACGAGACCCGGCTTCCCTGGCACCTCTGACCTCTACCTGCATCATCAGCCCAGCTGAGATTCGTGGGTGTGACAAGACCTCGAGGGACCGGCCATCTTCAAGACTGCACGACGCATGCCCAGCACGACCGCCGAGGGATCCTCGAGTGAGTGCTTTGGGGTTTGAGAAGCCCTAACCCTGAGCAGCTCCAGCACCGAGTCCAGCCCCCCAGCATCCACCAGATCTGCGTGGGGCCCTTCTGCTCTTTGCTGCTCACCACGTTGTCCGGCTACTTACCTGTTGGCTTGTGGCCCTCCTGACGACGAACGACGACATTTCCAACACTGGTCTGGTTGCTCCGGACTGGCCCTTGCTCCCCTCCAACAGAGGAGCACCCCTGACCCTCCTGGTCCACTCCAGACGCCATTCTGAGTCCACCGCGTGGGCTTGCATTTGCCAAGAGTTGTTGCCCCAATCCTGGGTCCAGCGAAGTCGACAGCAGATACCTTTGTGGGACAGCTCGCACCTCTATCCTGGTCACCGAAAACGCCTCCTGGTCCGAGAGACTGCAGAGCCCAGCGTCGCCCACTCACCTGGTCGAGGTGACTTCGTCCGGTGCCATCCTGGTGCCCATCTAATCACTGGCTAGTGATTCAGAACTTGGTCCCCTCTGCTTACAGGTATCCTCCATCACCGATCCAGGCTTGGTTCACATCGGACTTCATCACTTGTCGCCTGCCAGCAACTTCTTCTTTCAGGCTCCATAGACTGCAACGAGGATTCCCGACGTCTTTTCAGCCCTATGCAGCCGCAGCCCCTAGGCTAGGTAACCTGAGCATTTCGGTGCTCCAGCATAGCTTAACTATCCAAGGGTCCAGATCCTTTTTCGTTTCAGCTCTACCTAGTCGGATTCGTCCGATAACACTAACTTTACGAAATCTAGCATCCATAGACTTTGTCCCGCATCCCGCGTGAGAGTGCACACTCTGCACCCGATCTCCCTAGGCCTCCTGCTCGTAATCTGAAGGTTCAGTAGTCCAGTTCTAGCGATCCCAAAGCCTTTGAGACTAGTTACTTATCTGCTAGTATTTCGCATTCCACTTTTAGAGAATATGGTTTTTTGTGCCCCTCGGGCATTCGTGTAAATTGTGCGACTTAAAGTATTTTCATAAGAGCTTTGTATTGTGCTTAGCGCCCTGACCTCATAAAGAGTCCAGGGCTGTTGTGTTCTAAATAAATATCCTTTTATTTTCATAACAACTTGTGTGGTTTCCTTTCACTTGGTGTTCAAGGGGTATATGTGATGGTATAACAGCTGGCTTAACACGCCCTCTAGAGTCTAGCCTAAAGACTGCTCTTGTCCATGCTACTAGGATAGCTGGTCTACGGTTGACTTACAACCAATCATCAATAAGGGTCATTTGGACTGATACATAGTGATCACTAGAATAGTGAGCACTGCATATCAGGCCAATTTCTCACATTGGTGAGCAGCGGTTGGGATTTGAGCCTGCTGTTGTTTTACCACACGTATCCTAAGAATATCATTTGAAAGATCACATAAGTACCAAGGTACATATAACTTAGCTTAGAATACTCTGAGTTCTACTGAACCAGCTGTTGTAGTTCAACAGGGCCTAGCACACCCTGAATGAATGAATGAATGAAACGGTTCTTATCTTGCGCATACTTAGCCCAATGGGCGTCAAGGCGCCTAAATCAAATATAGAAGCTAAGTCCCCCCCTCTGCAGCATTCTCTCATTGGTAGGCCCTCTTAAAAGGCCTTTTTAAATGACTCTATTGAAGGAAGAGTTTTAATTTCAATTGGGATAGAATTCCAAAGCTGCGGAGCAACCACGGAGAAAGCTCTGGCTCCCCATCTAGCAAGTTTGAAACGAGGCACAACAAGTTGACAGCGTCCCGCAGAGCGAAGGCCTCTTGTAGGGACATAACGCGTGAGAAGAGAGCAAATAGCACTCGAGGAACCTTCTGTCAGTGCTCTGTAGGCCAGACAAAGAATTTTAAAAGAGATTCTGTGCTGGACAGGAAGCCAATGAAGGTCTTTCCTGGCAGCAGTGGCAGAAGAGGTTTTCGGAAGAGCCAGGACAAAGCGTGCTGCAGCATTCTGCACAATCTGCAGTCGTTGTATAAGGCTTTTGTTGGCTTCCATATACAGAGAGTTACAATAATCTAACCTCGAGCCCACAAGGGCGACTGCAACCTGTTTGCGTGCCTGGGGGGAAAGGTACCCGCGGATTTTGTTGAGTATCCTGATCACGCCCCAGCAAGTGGCCACGGTCCTGTTGACTTGTAGGGACAGAGAAAGCGAGGTGTCAAATATTACACCAAGATTTCTGGCAGATTGGGAGGGAGTGGGGCAGATGCCAAGAGAAAGTGGTCACCACTCACTCGACCAAACATCTTGGTCCTTCCCGAAAATCAACACCTCCGTCTTTTCGCCATTCAGTTTGAGGGAATTTATAGTCATCCAGTCTGCCACATACTGCATGCATACCCTGAAACTGGCGGCAGATGTCCTGACAGAGGAGTGAGCCAGTGACACCATAATCTGGGTGTCATCTGCGTAGGACACCACCTCCATCCCCTGCGATCTAACTAGTCTTGCCAGGGGAGCCACATAGATGTTAAACAGGGTCGGACTTAAAGCCGACCCTTGTGGCACCCCACACTGCAATGACTTAGCAGGGGAGAGGTGGTTTCCAAGCATCACTCTCTGCTCCCTTTCCAACAGAAAGGAATTGAGGAGACTCAAGGCCGGTCCCATGACACCAGCTTCCCTAAGCCGAGATGTAAGAATGGCGGGGGACAGGGTGTCGAACGCGGCCGTGAGGTCTAACAGAACCAAAACCGTAGTTTGGCCAGAGTCCACTTTGCGTCGGATGTTATCTACCACACAAGTGAGAGCGGACTCAGTGCTGAGGTGTTTTCTGAAACCATGTTGCGTGTTATCAAGGTATTCAGATGACTCAAGAAAGGCGGACAAATGAAAATTCAGATGCGCCTCAAGCATCTTAGCGGGAGCAGGGAGAAGGGAGATCGGCCTAAAGTTTTTCAAAAGGGCCGGATCGAGGGACGGCTTCTTAAGAAGAGGTTTCACGATTGCATTCTTCCATACAGGAGGAAAAGAGCCCTGGGTAATAGCCTTGTTCATAACCTCCAGCATGGGAGGAAGAAGGGTATTTCTACACTCTTTCAGTTTTTTCAGAGGTAGAGGATCCAGGGGGGAAGCAGATTTTGTCCTGTCAAGCAACAGGTTCAGTTCTTCCAGGGATAAAGATGGAAATTCCATGAATAAGCGGGAAGGATTTTACCTAAAGAATCGAGACTGGCTATAACAGGCGGAATGCTTTCATCCAGAGCATGGCAATGGGCTTCCAAAGAGACATGTATGTCAAGAATTTTATTATGAAAGAAGTCAGAAATATTATTGCAAAGTTCTTGCGAGCTCACTACGGGGTCTGGGAGTTGCAGGGAGCATAAAGATTCAGCGATTTTAAAGAGCTCCCTAGAAGAGGAGAGAGAGCTGGTAAGATTGGAGAAGTACTCCTGCTTCTCTGTTACCACTCTCCGTTTGTATTCACGCAGTGCAGACTTGTGAGCCTCTCGGCGGTCATTAGGGTCCCAAGATTTCCTCCAGTTTCTCTCACTGCTCCTACATCTCTGCCTCAAGAGTCTCAACTGATCAGAAAACCAAGGTGCCGTAGGCTTTCGGCGGGCTACATAGCGCAAAGATGAGGGGGCAAGTTGTTCAACTGCATTAGAAATGGAGTCCGTCAGATCTTGAGCTGCCTCGGCTGCATCTTTTGAAAATAAATATTCGGGGGTGGAAACAAGAGGAACAAGTGCCTCATCAAAGATATTCCTAAAATTTCTCCTAAGGGTGAATGGCGAGGTTACCAAGTTAGTGGAACATGAGGCAGGAGAGGAGAATTCCAATGGCACGGCACAGTGATCTGTCCAGACCAACGGTAACGGGGGGCCAGTAGAAAGCCTGGTGTCATTAGAAAATACCCCGTCAAGTATATGCCCATCCTTGTGGGTGGAACTATTCACAAGCTGGGCGAAGTCACATGCTCCTAGTGACTCGACCAATGATATTGTGTCCTTTGAGTTGACTTCATCCAAATGAAAATTAAAATCACCCAAAATGGTGAAGGCCGCTTTTCCGAAGTAGGGTTCAAGGATTGTCAATAATTCTGAAGAAAAACTGGCTCTAGGACCGGGGGGCCTATATACCAGAATCCCAGTAAAAGAGACCGATGGGGAGAGAGTAATACAGAAGTATAGTGATTCAAAACGATTTGAAGGCGTCGATAGTGATTTAATCAAGCAGGGAAAGGAGGATTTAAGAAGAATGGCTATGCCTCCTCCTCTGCGCAAAGGTCTATCCTGCCTATAAAGAGAATAGCCGTCAGGAATGACCATAATCATATCGTGTCCTGAGGTATCAGAGGCCCAGGTCTCCGTAATGAACACCCAATCCGGCTGTCGGTCATCCACGAAATCGTGGAAGGCTACGTTATGCCTAATAAGCGAACGGGCATTTATTAAGAAGCCAAATCTCCGGGGCATATCAGGCTGTTTAGACGGGAGATGTGATCTTACAAAGCCAGTACAAGAGAATTCAAAGGAGGTCGTACAACATCTATGGGAGTGCAAGATCCCTTCAGGCAAAAAACGGTGAAGACAAGGCTGGGAAGCAGGTCTTAGAGCAATGTAGATGATGATGATGTAGAATATAGCCTAGTTACCTCACCAGGAGGGGTAGGAGTATAAGCTGAGTCCAGCCCGACCTGCAGCCCGTCCTCAGCGCAGACGGGCGCAGACGGGCGCAGACGGGCGCAGACGGGCTGAACTCTGGCGTAACTCCGGCGTCAGTCTGGCGTCCCCGCTGCGCGTTACCGCTGCGCGCAAGCATGGCTGACTTTATGGCTGACTTTATGTTCTCTTAGCAAGGGATCAGTAGGCAAACAAATAGTGTAGGTAGGTGCATCACTTACACCACACTATGTTATGGTATTTTGTTATGTTATTTATTATTTGTTAAGCGCACATACGCCCGGAGGCTTCTTGGCGCTGGAGAGAATCAAACATAACAGTACATAAAAGACACAAATCACTATTTACAGTAAGCCTGTGAAAAAAGAATAGTTTTAAATGCTTTCCTAAAGGTAAGGAGGTCCCTACTGTGTCGCAGGGTCAGGGGGAGTGAGTTCCACAATGAAGCAGCCAGAAATTGAAAACTGCTACCTCCCTGACGTTTCCTTTTGAAACGAGGGACCTCAAGTAGGTCTTTGTGGGTAGATCTCAAGCTGCGCAGAGGTTGATATTTACGCAGCAGTTGTCTAAGAAACATGGGACCTTTGCCCTCCAAAACCTTGAACACAAAACAGCCCACCTTGAACATTGCTCTCTGTTCCACAGGCAGCCAGTGCAAGGTCTCCAGTCCATGTCTAATCGATTCCCACTTCGGGACTTTACAAATAAGTCTCGCAGCTTGATTTTGCAAGTGTTGCAATCTTTTCAGTTGGCCAATAGGAGCCCCCAGATAGAGGCCATTTGAAAAATCGATATGAGACAGGACTAGAGCACTGACTGTCTGAATTAAGGCCAAACCTGTGAGGAGATGTGCTATTTTCTTAATCTTCCTCAGTTGGAAAAACCCCGAGGAGAGCACTGTACCAATTTGACTTTCCAAGGAGAGGTCCTCACTGAGAGTCACTCCCAGACTTTTTATTGTACGGGATTTCTTTGGAGGCGAGCCCATGTCCGATGGCCAAAAACAAGGGCTCCAACTGATCTCACTCTTCCCAGGTAGAATGAGCTCCGTTTTTCCCGGATTTAACTTAAGGTGGTTTAGAGACATCCACCTTTGGATAAAGGACATAGTTGCACGAAAGTCCTCGGCCGCATTCTGTGCGTTTAGTACAAAAACCAACTGCAGGTCGTCTGCATAATTATATACATCAACCTTAAACTGACGTAAGGAAAACAAAAGAGGCCGCATGTACAAATTAAATAATAAAGGGGACAAGGAAGATCCTTGGGGAACCCCACAGAAAGAAATGTTTTTAGGGGCTGTAAAAGAACCCAGTCGAACCGACTGGGTACGTTCTGAAATAAAGGACCTGAGCCAAGCCAAGGCCGAGTCTCGAAGTCCGGCCTGTTCGACACGGTTGACCAAGATGGTATAGTCAACCGTGTCGAACGCGGCAGACAGGTCCAATAACACCAAGGCCTGGTGCAGGTCCCTGTCAGCATTAGACCTCAAGGTGTTCTGAACGGCCAATATCACTGCCTCAGTAGAATGACCAGGCCGGAAACCTGCCTGGTTAGGTTGTAAATAGCCAGAGGCTTCCACAAAACTTGATAGGCAATTGGTCACATGGGCCTCCAATATTTTGGATAGATAAGGCAGTAGCGATATTGGCCTGTAGTTTGAGAGGTCAGAGGAGAAGCATGTCAGACAAAGGAGGGAACTCAGAGGCCCCCCTTGTGTCAGTTGACCCTCCACAGGTCACTTCAAGATATGCTGCTCTTAGCTTCCAGGAGATGAGACAAATCTGTACATCCAGGAAGCTAAAACAGGGTTCTAACCCTACAATCCCATTTCTGATTGGTCTCTTAGAGACTTATGATGCAAGGAGGACTGCTAACACAGACCCTTCTCATCCAGATGGGAACATGCCCCCCTTAGAGGGAACCACTGGTGACCCTGACCTCCAACTCAATGGAACAGTTAGTGAAGGAGAGGAGGAGGATCAGGAGTTGTCAGGGGATGAGGCAGACAAAGGTCAGGTAGAAGTCAGTAGACTCACCAGGACCAACTTAAGCAGGCATGAGAATGGATTTGGGGGACCCCCAGGGCCACTCTCAGGCAGGCTTAACATTGGGAGTGGACGAGTTAGGTCTCTATCCAGAGGCTCTAACAGATCCATTCGAACCAATGGCTCTCAGACCTCTTCTTACAGAGGGATGACATCCCCTCAGAGAAGAGAGCATGAAGCTAAGATGAGGGAAGTCAATCTGAGGATTGAAAGGGAAGAACTTGCCCTGGCCAAAGAGAGACTTGCCCTTGCTAGAGAGCAGAAATTGTGTGGGGTAGACCCCACTGGTGGCAGCATTTTACCTAGAGAAAAGGACAGGAGTTTAGACACTAGACACCTGAGTAAGATAGTGCCCCCTTTAAACAAGGGGATGACATCCACAAATGTATGACTGCTTTGGAGAGGGCTTGCACTGTCCAGTGTGTCCCCCAGAGTCAGTGGGCAGCTATCTTGTGGCTCTCCTTTGAAGGCAAAGGTAGAGATAAGCTCCTCACTACTAGAGCTGAGGATGCTAACAATTACCAAGTCCTGAAGAATACACTGGTTGATGGGTTTGGCTTACAACTGAACAGTACAGGTTGATGTTCAGAGACACCCAGAAAACTCAGTCTCAGGATTGGGCTGACTTTGTTGATTGTGCCACTAAGGCTTTTGAAGGCTGGCTACTGGGAAGTAAGGTTACTGATTTCAAAGGATTGTACAATCTAATTATGAGAGAGCAAATCTTAAGTAATTGTCAGAACCAGTTATTACACCAGCACCTGGTAGACTCTGATCTGACCTCTCCACAAGAATTGGGTAAGAGGGCAGACAAATGGGTCAGAACCAGGGTCAGGCCTAAGAACCAGGGTGGTGACCAAAAGAAGGAATCAACCAAGCCTCAAGAGACGGGTGGGAATAAATCTTCTGATCAAACCACAGGGCCCCAAAAATCCTCTGAAAAGGGTGGGTTCCAGACTTCTCCCGCTACCCAAAAGAAACCTTATTGTCATACCCGCAAACAGGTGGGCCATTACAAAACTGACAACAGTTGCTCCAAGGCAAACAACAATAAGGAGAACATACTCCCAAATACAAATTCCCAGCCTCCTGTTACTACTAGTAGTAATCCCCCAGGTGGTGGGGGTGCCCCCAGGAATCTGGGTGCATTTTCTTTGGGAGTTCCTGGGGACTCTGGCCTAACCACGCCCCCTGACGTAGATACTCTTGTCTGTGAGACTGGCATGGGGTTTGCCAACTTCACAGCATGTCCCAACACTTTGGGCAAGTACAGACAGGAGCCCCTCATCAATGGTTCAAAAGTTGAGGCCTATAGAGATACATGGGCTAGCATCACCATGGTGACTGAGAGCCTAGTCCCCTCAAGGCAACTTATACCTGGAGCCACATACCAGGTAATGAACATTGATGGAGTGCAGAGAGATCATCCCATAGCAGTGGTAAATCTCAGCTGGGGAGGTGTCACTGGTCACAAGAGAGTGGCAGTGTCACCAAACTTGCCTGTAGATTGCCTACTGGGGAATGATTTAGAGATCTCAGCCTGTGCTGAGGTAGAGCAAGAAACCCATTTTAAAATGGTAAACCTCCATGGTAAGGTTAGTAGGGCAGTGATAGCCACAGCCCCAGTCCAAAATGTCCTCCCTGAACAGGTCAGGTCAACCTGTTCAGGAAAGGCATCTTTCTGGGACAGTCATAGCCCTATCCCAGAAAGATGCCTTTCCTGAACAGGTTGGCAAGGCTGTGATGGTCACAGCCCATACCCAAACTGAGTCCCGTCCTGAAAAGGTTGGTGGAGTTGTGATGGCCACAGCTCAAACTCAGACAGATAGTAGTGTTGTGAAGCCTATGGATCACTCCACTCAGACAGAGAGCATTGAGGAGGAAGAGAAATCTCCCTCCCACCAGACTTTAGGAAAGGATCAGCCTCCTCAGGGAACTGATCTGACCCCTTGTGAAGGAACTGCCCCAGAGGTAGTCAGGCCTAGCCTGGCAGAGCCTCTGATGTCAGTGGACACTTCCAAGGTGGGACCCAGTCTGGAGCAGGTAACCTGCCCCTCTCTACCCTGCCTCAGTCAGCCCAGGGCTGTAGAGGTCAGAGAGGCCAGTGGTGGACCCCAAAGGGCCCCCTGTCCAAAAGAACTTCCCAATCAGCAGATTAGGGGCACTGAAGCTAGTAGTCCTAGCCCAGTGAAAATAAAGCAAACTGCTGAGGGATCCCCCTTAAAATTAGCTAGGGACCTCCCACAGATGGACACTGTTGGGCACAGCCAAACCTGGGGCCTAAAAACCCCAAACCTGACCTGTCCCTCCAGGAGGCCAAACAGAGGGACTCAGCCTCCAGCTTTAGGTAGCCAGAGGTTGACCCTGAGAGCTCATAGCAACTCAGTACTGGAAAGAAAGGCACATATGGTGGGTAGTGATTGGAGGAAGTTGAGCTCAACAGTAGTGGAGTCTCACTTCAGTACTCCCTTCCCACACCAGCCTTTTACTTTGCCAAAGCACACCACAGGTAGAGATTCCCTATGGTGGAGACCCTCAGATACCCTTAAGGTGAGGGGTTGCTTAGTGGACCATGATATAGGGGGTAACCATGCCAGTGCAGGTACCACCTCATATGGCCACTCAGGCAATATAGGCTTACCTGGTCAAGGATAGCCTTATCTCCTTTCGTTTGGGGGGGAGGGGGGTTGTGTAGGAGGGTGGATGCCTGACTATGGTTGCCCCCAACTTTTTGCCTGGTGTTTTGCTGGTTTTCTGACTTAGTTGACCTGGGACCGTGCTATTCAGGGCCCCAGGCCTACTGCTCTCTCTGTAAAATGGATTCCATGTACCTTAGGTGCATATACCAATTGGTACTGGGCCACCTTATCAGACCCTGTAACTCAGGGCATAGGTGTACCCAGGGCCTACCAGGGGCTGCAGCATGCATTATGCCACCCCTGGCTGGCCATCTAAATCAGACACAACTGGCTGCATGACAGCTGGGGCAAAGTGGTGTAATCACACTTTGCTTTAGATATAGTATACCTATATCTAACCCTAAAATGGACACATAGATTCCTATCAGTCACTCCTATGGCAGGCCTTAACAATCCTGGACGCAGAGTGCTTGGAATCATGTGAGATGGTGCTCTGGCATGAGCTGAGCCCGTTTGCAGCTTGCGGAACCAAGTCCTAATAGCTGTTCCATGATAACGCATACCATATACTCTTAAGTGCATTATAATCCTCGTGGTTATATGCCAACTCTGGTATCGCTTTATCAAAACATGTCGAGTAAGGTGTCATACGAATTGGAATACTAACCCCTCGCCAATTCTGGTGACGGGGTTAGCATTCCACCCTTCTAGAGGGACATGACATGTGTGTAACTGTGAACCCCGGTTAAAGTTAACTTGAACCTCAGCATCACAAAATGGATGCTGCCACCACAGACACAAGTCTGACCTCCTGCTGCTGGGAGTCCTTCCAGCGAGGAGAGCTTGGACAAAGGGTTTCCTGTCAGGGGCGGTGCTAGCACCATCCCAGACAGGGTTTTGTGTATCCTGGGTAGGCAGGGCTTTAGAGGAAGGTGACTGCAAGTGGCACCCCGGTGCTCACTATGCATAGGCCGGCTAGAACCAGTTCCAGGGGCACACCAGCCCTTGAGCTGGGGAATGTCCGGCATGGGAGAGGGGTGTAACCACCCCCCTTCCTGGTCCCACCCATGGGCAGGACCTAGTCCCGTACCAGCCCCTTTCTTTAGTATAAAGGTGGGAGCGGGGACCCTTCCAGAGTAGATAATTCCGAATCTTGATGACTTTCCACGAAAGAACTCTTGAACCTTTCAGAAGACTCTCCCTTGTGGCTAAGGAGTAGCCACCCTGCCCAGCAGGTACCACCCAAGCGCATCGCGGTTTGCTGTAAGTCTCTCCTCCGGATCAAGACTGCCCAGCTCGACGAGACCCGGCTTCCCTGGCACCTCTGATCTCATACCTGCATCATCAGCCCAGCTGAGATTCGTGGGTGTGACGAGACCTCGAGGGACCGGCCATCTTCAAGACTGCACGACGCTTGCCCAGCACAACCCCCGAGGGATCCTCGAGTGAGTGCTTTGGGGATTGAGAAGCCCTAACCCTGAGCAGCTCCAGCACTGAAGTCCAGCCCCCAGCATCCACCAGATCTGCGTGGGGCCCTTCTGCTCTTTGCTGCTCACCGCGTTGTCCGGCTACTTGCCTGTTGGCTTGTGGCCCTCCTGACGTCGAACGACGACATTTCCAACACTGGTCTGGTTGCTCCAGACTGGCCCTTGCTCCCCTCCAACAGAGGAGCACCTCGGACCCTCCTGGTCCACTCCAGACGCCATTCTGAGTCCACCGCGTGGGCTTGCATTTGCCAAGAGTTGTTGCACCAATCCTGGGTCCAGCGACGTCGACAGCAGATACCTTCGTGGGACAGCTCGCACCTCCATCCTGGTCGCCGACAACGCCTCCTGGTCCGAGAGACTGCAGAGCCCAGCGTCGCCCACTCACCTGGTCGAGGTGACTTCGTCCGGTGCCATCCTGGTGCCCATCTAATCACTGGCTAGTGATTCAGAACTTGGTCCCCTCTGCTTACAGGTATCCTCCATCACCGATCCAGGCTTGGATCACATCGAACTTCATCACTGGTCGCCTGCCAGCAACAACTTCTTTCAGGCTCCATAGACTGCAACGAGGATTCCCAACGTCTTTTCAGCCCTATGCAGCCGCAGCCCCTGGGCTAGGTAACCTGAGCATTTCGGTGCTCCAGCATATCCAAGGGTCCAGATCCTTTTTCGTTTCAGCTCTACCTAGTCTGATTCGTCCGATAACACTAACTTTACGAAATCTAGCATCCATAGACTTTGTCCCGCATCCCGCGTGAGAGTGCACACTCTGCACCCGATCTCCCTAGGCCTCCTGCTCGTAATCTGAAGGTTCAGTAGTCCAGTCCTAGTGATTCCAAAGCCTTTGAGACTAGTTACTTACCTGCTAGTATTTCGCATTCCACTTTTAGAGTATATGTTTTTTCGTGCCCCTCCGGCATTCATGTAAATTGTGTGACTTAAAGTATTTTCATAAGAGCTTTGTATTGTGCTTAGCGCCCTGACCTCATAAAGAGTCCAGGGCTGTTGTGTTCTAAATAAATATCCTTTTATATTCATAACAACTTGTGTGGTGACCTTTCACTTGGTGTTCAAGGGGTATATGTGATGGTATAACAGCTGGCTTAATACGCCCTCTAGAGTCTAGCCTAAAGACTGCTCTTGTCCATGCTACTAGGATAGCTGGTCTACGGTTGACTTACAACCAATCATCAATAAGGGTCATTTGGACTGATACATAGTGATCACTAGAATAGTGAGCACTGCATATCAGGCCAATTTCTCACACCCCCTATTTGAGATCACCTGATAGGTTGACGGCTCAGACAGAGTGGCGGGGACAGGTGAAATATTTTGCAGTTAGAGCTTGGTTCATTGGAGGAAAATTAAGGTTTTCTGGGTGGGATTGTACAATCCATTGTCATTTTACCTGATGAAATGTTGTGTATGGTTTCTGCTCTTGATTGTTTGTATTTCTTTAAAACTAATAAAAAAAATTTTTTTTAATAAGAAACATGTATAGACTATATATAGGACAAGTATTAACTACTGAGTAAACACATTCTTTGTGGTAAAAGTCTATGTGGCAAAAAGACTCAAATGCAGGACTTCAAATAATAGTCAGGGGAGACATTGAGAGTAGTGAGAAGTAAAGTAATAGGAGCTTTGTTAATTAGGACTGGCTACAGCAGACAACGATGGAACAGCAGATTCACAGGCCTGCTCGATCCAGATCGAATGGGGTCAGCTGAAGGTTGCATAAGTTGGGGACTAGGACACAAGAGGAACAGTGCTGCAAAAGGATAAGCTGGCTGTTGTCCAGCTCCATGCATGTCACAAACAAGCAGCAAAAAACCTGTGCTGCTTCCTAATTCGAGGGCTTTGTGACTAATTTTCGAACCTGGACTTAGACCCAGAGGGAAGGTAATGCTCTATAACACATACCTAGTGACTTTTAAATGCAGTCTTTGGGCCAAATTACAACTTTGGCGGCTCAGCGACGTGCCCCCCTCGCCACTGCACTGCCAAAGCCTTGGTCAGACAGCCCACCAGATTAGGCGTTTCCTCCTGTCTGGCGGGCTTTTTATTTATTTTTACATTCCCACAGCAATGCCCTGAAAATAGGCACTGCATTGGGAATGGCAAAAACAGTTCCTGCAAGGCAGGGACTGAAAAGTCCATGGCGTGAAGGAACTGGTGTGCATGCACATAGGAGGGCACATGGTATTCCCCCCTCTGTACATCCACAGGACATGAGGCACTAGGGGGCCCTCTAGGCTCCCCTTCGTTTCCTCTTCACCACGGTTTTCATAGCGGTGGAACTACCATGAAAACTGTGGTGGAGAAGTAACTTGTAATAAGCTTGGTGGGAACAAGGCGGTTCCATCAAGCATATTTCTGCCTCCTGACTACTGCAAAACCACCAGGGAACGGCGGTTCCCGGGTGTGTGCGGCAGGGCAATGGCTATCCGACCACCCTAATCATAATAGGGTGGTCGGGAGACTGCCAGCGCCATGCCGCCACGAGCCTGGCAAACCGTGGACTGCCAGAATTGTAATCGGACCCCTTAGTAATGAGCTATGCAGGCTGTCAAGTACCTCCACCCACATTCTCTGCATTTCAGGTATGTACCGGTAGCAAAATACTCAGTGCACACACAGTGGAATTTAATATATTTATAAGCTGATGGTCTCACATGGTAGGGGGTTTTGGACATGATTGATTTTCTAGATCTGAGGCAGCAGAATACCTGAGTAATGGCATATGTCATATATGTCGTGCTTTGCACATGCTCGAATATGTTGGTGGTGATTCATTTACATTTTAATTACATATGGTTAATTAAAGATATAGAATGATAGATGAGTAATGGTGAATTATGGGGACGTTTTTCACCGAGGGGGGGGGGGGATTCTGAGTAACATCAAATAAACTATGAGAGCGAAGCTCAAGTTGTCTATGATGCCACTCAGAACCCTGGGATCAAAAACATCCCTGTAATTCACTTTTTATCCATCTAAGATTTTATGTTATGTATGGCCCCAAAATCATCTACTCCTGATATCAACTGCTACACAAAAGCAGAAGAGTACAGGAGGAGCCATTTATAACATGGTCTCGGTTACAAATCCCGGTCCCTCCACAAAAAAAAAACCTCACCTGCGACCCTTGACCAACCCAAACCACCCAACCTGCCTTCCTTCCTTCCTTCCCTCTGCTGCAGCTGTGCTTTCTGCTTTCAGTCACAGCAGATAAGCACCTCTGCAGTCACAGGCTCTCCGAGGGCTCAGTCAGCCTGGCCTGAAAGGCCTTTGTGACATCACATCAGGGGGTAACCCGTTTTTTATGTTTTGACTAGCAAATGCATGCGTACGAAGTACGCATGTGCTAGGAAAAAACCTAATGAGTATGGTATGGGGGCTGGGAATCCGCCCCCGTCTTTCATTGGCTAGCTCCATAAATGGAGGCTAGCCATTGAAAGACTTCTCTGACCGTCAATCCCGGACCAGATTCGGGGGCGTTCCCGAGAATTTTTGGCTTTTGTCGACGTCAGCCGAAAGCCTGTCCTCGGGAACGCCCCCGAATCTGGTCCGGCATTAGAAACACCGGAAGAAGATGTCCGGCCCGCCGCCTGGTTGTGGGCGGGGCCGGGAGGACGTGGTTTCGCTTCCCCCTTCCTTGGGGAAGCCATTTCCTGCCTTGCCGGTCTCCCGTGTTGTGAGGGAGACCGGAGATGCTGCCCGCAGCGAGATCCGGCCCGAAGGAAGCAGCCGTGTGCCTCCAGCCAGGGCCGCGCTGGGATTGGCCCAGCCGGCCGAGCCTCCGCCACGTCATCCGGTTAGGATTAGGTCGGCCGTTGTTTTCTTTCCCTGCCGTGGTCTTTTTCCCGCCCCCCTCCCACTGTCCGTGTTTGTTCCCGCCCTCCTCCCGCTGATTAGGTTGGCCGTTTTCTTTCCCTGCCGTGGTCTTTTTCCCGCCCCCCTCCCACTGTCCGTGTTTGTTCCCGCCCTCCTCCCGCTGATTAGGTCGGCCGTTGTTTTCTTTCCCTGCCGTGGTCTTTTTCCCGCCCCCCTCCCACTGTCCGTGTTTGTTCCCGCCCTCCTCCCGCTGATTAGGTCGGCCGTTGTTTACTTTCCCTGCCGTGGTCTTTTTCCCGCCCCCCCCCCACCAAGCGACACCACGGTCAGAATAGCTAATATCCAAGCGGAAGTAATGGCGTTCGTCTGACCGCAAAAGCACGGACATTGTAGCACATTAATTTTAGTACTATATTATGTTCAGTTATTAGCGCTTCAAATCCTGCTCCAGGTGCTCCAACGCACTTTACATAGCAACTTTTACGCGGCACCAATATAGCTAACTCTAATCTCATGTTACTATTGTCCAATGCAATGTGGTCTCTCACTTTACCGTCCTTGGAGGGATGGAAGGCTGAGTGTGCCTTGCATCAGTCACTGCAGAGGACAGCGGCGCGCTGCAGCAGGTGGGTGTTCAGAGTGAAGTAACAGTGACAGCGTTGTCTATGCAGCACTGCTAAAGCCGCACATAATAGGAGCAGGCGAGGCGAAGCGTGATAGCGTTACCTGGTTGAGGCTGAAGTCCAGGTTGTTCGGCTGCCCCAGCAGCCGTGGGAATGCCAGTCTCTGCTGCATGTCCTCCAGGGCCACGCTCTGCCCCAGGGCCAGTAAAAGCAAAAGACATCCCGCGTAGATCCTGACGTGCACCGGCCTTGGGATCCCCATCCTCACCTCTGACAGCTTGAATATTCTCAAACCTCGTCCCTGCGCCCCGAGCCCCGCTCTTATACAGGTGCGCCTGACTCAGAGGGGGCCGCCGGCTCCGCTGGGCTCTGCGCCCTTCCCGCCTCACGCTGAGTCAGACCGCCTCACTGAACCAGGCACGGCCGGAGTGATAGCGCTCGCTGTAATCCAGTGTGCCGAAGGTAGGGCATCCGAGGTGTGACTGGCAGGCATCCCTCACCCCACCCTGGAAGCCAGACGGCCCGAGGAGTAAATCACAGACTGAGTAATGCGGCAAGTGCGTTCAGTCTGTTAGAGGTGCGACGGCTTCCTTCCTCTCCGCCGCATATTTGCATCTGAGAGCCGGGGCCGGCTCCCTGCAAGCCCTTGCACGCGGCCACCGAGGGCTGCTCAGTCAGAACTTGATTTGTGGTTATAGGAGAGTAGGTTCACCGCCTCGGCGCCTCCTGAGAAGTACCCAAGGCCCTTGCCTCGGAGCGGTGCCCATGCGAGGCGCCGCTATCTCAGTGGGTTTCCACCACTTCGCTGGTTGCGAGGCATTGAATGACCGCTCTCTCGGCATGACCGGGAGAAGACAGCCATCCCATGGATGCTGATTGCTACCCCCATGTAATTTTTCCAAGGTGTTAACTGCCTTTACAGTACTGGCACACTGCGTTTACACAGGCAGGTATGTGGTCCCTTGCAGGCCCCATCACTGCGTTTGCAGTTAGTCACACAAGAAATCCTAGTTGGATTAATGCACAGAAACAAACGGGTGAGTTGTACAACACACGCTGTCCAAAGACAGCCCTGCATTACAACCTGACTAATCTGTAGTGATATGGAGTGCAGCTGGTTCACTACCCCTCGAAGTATCTGTGCCTTCTGAACCGGCTGTAGTATTGTGCGTTTGTGTAAGTGTCTGTGTTCCCGTGTATGTGGAGAAGTGTGGCTCAGGGGTTAGAGGCGGCAGACCTGGAGCTTGAGTTCGGCCCGGGACCAGGGTTCAATTCCCCGCCTCGGCGGGTCTTGGGCTCAAAATTCCACGGACTTGTTAATTCTCGCTCCGGTGCCTTCTCGATTCACGGGTTCACACTCTGCGACTCTGGGCAATAGCTTGCTTAATCTCCACAACGGCCCCTCGCGGTGGGATGCCTGGCTTTCACCTTGTGGATACCCTGCCAGGGTTATCTCACAGGGGAATACCAGGACGGGTTCCCTAAGCAAGCGCTGAGATGCCCCAGGGTAAGTCGTGCGCTATATAAGTTTCATTCATTCATTTCATGTGAATGTTCGTAATTGTGTGTGTATGCGTAGTTGTATAGGTGTATGTATGTTGATTCAAGTGTGTGGGTTTTGATTCCCGTGTGTAGTTTTGTGCATGCGTACTTGCGTAGTTATGTGTGTATAGTTGTGTAGGTGCATGTATGTTGATTCCGCGTGTGGTTTTCGTGTCTTCGTAGTTGTGTGTGTATAGTTGTGCGTGTGTGTATAGGTGCATGTATGTATGTTGACTTGATTCCCGTGTGTAGGTTTTGCACCTACGTAGTTGTGTTCGTATAGTTCTGTAGGTGCATGTATGTTGATTCGGCGAGTAGTTTTTGTGTCTGCGTAGTTGTGTATATGTGGCTGGTTTTTTAAAACTTTTTTCCAAGCGGTGGTAAGCACAGAAGGCAGCTTCATGGCCCCTTCAGTACCCACGGAAATGAGGGCATTAGCGGGCTGTAGAGTGAGGGAGGTTGTTGATGGTTTTCGCTGACGGATGAAGATTGAGGGTTTTTTCAGGCTAGGGCAGAACCACTTTCAGGAGCAGGGCATCGCGTTCCCTTTGCTGGCAGAGGTGTACATTATGCTGTTCGCCGTCTACCTTAATCATACAAACAACAGCCCCGACAGAGCTTTAATGTGGAATGTAGGTAAATACTTTCCCGCTGTCTTTTTCCCGCCCCCCTCCCGCTGTCCGTCTCTGTTTCCGCCCTCCTCCCGCTGATTAGGTCAGCCGGTGTATTCTTTCCCTGCCGTGGTCTTTTTCCCGCCCCCCTCCCGCTGTCCATGTTTGTTCCCGCCCTCCTCCCGCTGATTAGGTCGGCCGGAGACTGGCTACTGGAGGACGTCAGGAGAGGTTGTGTGTACATTTATGGTGTGGATCCGGTGCCATCAACCTCCTCAGACTTGCGTCTGGTTCTTTGCACTGTGGATACCTCTGCTTCGGAGATCTGTGCGGGTGAAGGCAAGGAAAGCATCTACATGCAGCAACATGGAGGCCTGGTCAGGTAAGCCCTCGGTCACTCTTTGGAGCAGTGCTTTGGGTGACCTGCAAGGAATCCTATCCAAGAGGCATGGCCTATGTAATTAAGGGTGGCTTAAAACATGTAAACTAATATTGTAGGCCTCACCCATCATGTGACATGACCTGACCAGTATTTAGGTACCTGTGTGCGTTTTCTGTTATTCCTTCCAGACATAGAACACAACAATAGGAGTCTGCCTAAAGCCGAATCTCTATGCTTTGACAAGGTACCTGCATGGGTCGTGATACACATATCACCAGAATGACATGTCAAATCAAATCAAATCAAATCAAATGAGACTTTATTTCAGTTAATATTTCAAACCATAAAAAGTACATACATTGATTACATTTTCAAATTGCGCATCAATACATTATTAAAAACATTGTACACAAATATCATTAAAAATCATCATGATTGTTAGTTAGCAAAAAAGTGTCATTGGTCTAAGCAAGTTCTTATTCTCAGTGCAAGTTTTAAAAACGACAAAATATGGAGTACACAATCCTGGTGCAGGAGCTGCAAATAAATAAGGGCAGGTCTAATTTGTTTAAAATCCAATGTTCTCAGCAGATCAACAAGAAAGTAGCGTCTGGGATAATCATAAAACCTGCATAAAAATATAAAATGTAGCATATCCTGAGGAGACCTCCCGTCGCAGCCACAGGGAGCTACATGTTTGCTAAAAATGTCTGATTTGGGTCTTATTAAGAGCTGCTGAAAAGTGTTAAATCTGAACCTAGTCAGCAAGAACTTTTCATGTGAGCTAAAGGCGCAAGCCAGATAGGGCTCCATTCCACCACACGACTTTAGCATGATAAACTTTCTGACACTTGGTTTCAGCACTTCCACACTTTCTCTGTCCGCCAATTTAAACTTGAGATAGGCTCTTTTAACCGCTGTTATGTCCCCCTTCACAATGCCACTCGGATGGGAGAACAGTTTGGGGCACCCCAGCATTTCAAAGCAAGATTTCAAGTATTTTAGCCAGGGGATGCGCATACAGCTATCCTGAGATGTTACATCCCGTACAATCTGGTGAGTGAGTGGTATCTCCTTATTAAGCCATAGCGAAACCCAGCAAATCAGTGGCTTCAGTGCTAGGTTATCGCATAAAAACGGTGCCCCTAACTCCTCATGCACAACAAGGTTCGGGGTACTCGCAGGGACACATAGTAACCGTTTAAAGAAGGTGTTTTCGATAACCTGTAATTGAGTATTAGACACATAGCCCCACAGTTCACTGCCGTATACCGCCGTGGCTACAGACTTGGCATTATATAACTTAATCATTGCAGTTATTGGTTTCTTTCCTATCTTTTTCGCAAGATTAAGGATGGTTCCATTAACCCTCAACATATCATTCTTCTTCTTCACCAGATGAGGGGCCCAACTTAACTTCGAGTCAAATAGCACACCCAGATAGGAAAAAGTCTCTGTGACCGGAATGGGACTATCATCAAGCTTGAATACAAAGTTCTTTCTTGGGCGTTGGCCAACCTGCATTACATAGGACTTGGAATTATTGACCATTAGGTCCCTATCAGACATGAAAACATTAAAAGCAGTTAAAAGTGCCTGGAGCCCCTTCTCCGTGCGCGAGATTAAAACCGCGTCATCCGCGTATAACAGCACGGGGATGCCCCTTCTGCCTACTCTGGGGCAGTCAGCCTGTATAGATTGTAGTGCTGCATCCAAATCATTAATATAGAAATTAAAAAGAAAAGGGGCAAGAATACATCCCTGACGTACTCCTTTATTTATCATAAACATATCAGTGGTGTCCCCATTAGATGAATATCTTACATTGGCACTGGTTTGATGGTGCATATCCACCAGGAAGTCGACAATCCCAATGTCGACTCCCCTCGCCCTCATGTACTGCCACAGCCTCCCCCTGTTGACGCAGTCGAAGGCTGACGACAGGTCCATGAAGGCGAGGTGGATCGTACCCTTCTGGGCCACCGTGTATTTGCTGAGTATGAGGAATAAATTAAGACACTGAGTTATCGTGGATCTGCCCTCACAGAATCCATATTGAGATATGGACATGACATTATTTGCGGTTGCCCAACTAGTGATTCTCCTCAACAGAACTCTCCCGATAACTTTAACCTTTGAATCAATTAGGGAGATTGGACGGTAGCACAGTGGGCTACCCCTATCTCCCTTTTTGAAAACCGGGACAATGGTTGACACCCCCCAGGTCACTGGACATCCTACCACTGTGGCAGCATTGAAAACCGCCAGCAAGATCGGAGCCCAGAAGTGTGGTCTGGACTTAAATAAATCAGGGGGGATGCCATCTGGGCCGGGAGCTTTGTTTGATGTTAAACCTTCTATGGCTTCCAACACTTCGCCACACTCAAACCTAAGTACTCCTTTAGATTCACTAGAATAGCTCACACCAATGCCAGGGTCGGCTGAAAAGTACAGTGATTCAAAGTGACGAAACCAATCCTCTTTCATTATACAGCACTCCAGCCCATCCCCCGGTTGTTCTGACAGGAATGGTTTTTTTACTAACTGCCAGAATTTCGTGCTACTATTTAGAGTCTCGGGGTCCAAAAGCTCATTCCAGGCCTCCACACGCAAAGTCTCCTTATGCGTTTTAAGGGAAGACTTATATACTTTACGGCAGAGTCGGATTTTCTCCTGGTTCCGTGGTACATCTGCCAATGCTGCCTTCAGGTTACGGGCAGCTTTTGAACACTCTTGGTTAAACCACCTTGGCCCGCATTTCTCTAAGTTTCCCTTAGATGGTTTCGTGAGTAACCCTGACACTTTCCCCGCCAAAGCGTGAAAGGCATTAAGCACCCCCACCGGATCTGTCCCTGTACAATTAACAATTTCATCTGCACAGGATTCCTCTATATTTTTATACAGAAGGTCTGGGGTAATAGTTGACCATTTTAAGCGCCGCCTCCCATCAGTCGTTGTCAGATTGCTTACAAGGCCTGAGGGCATGACATCTGAGAGGCCAAAACCCCTGAGACAAACCACAAGGGGGTTGTGATCACTGAACTCACTTTTGTTAATATCAAAGGATTCTAAGAAAGGCAACAGAGCTTCAGAAAATAGCATGTGGTCAATAAAGGTGCCTCTACCATGCCCCTTAAAAGTCGGAGTGTCAAAGCTTTTACCGGGGTCTCTAATTTCCATGCCCATTGTTAAAACTAAGTCATTCATCATGGAATTGCAAAATTCACCCTCTGCTGTATGTGCGAAATGTAGCCCATCTGCTCTATCGCAGTTTAAATCCCGTATACACTTCCTAAGGGGATCGCCACAGAGGTGCACATTGAAATCTCCCATGACCATTAGATTAAGGCTGTGTTTCTTCATGGAGACATTAATATATTCGTCTAGTACAGTTAGTTCATTAAATGCTAAGGTGGTATTAGTAGCATTGTAAAAATTGACCAGTCCAACCCTATTGCTTTTGGCAGACAAAACAATACCCTGGGCACATGAACGTTGTACATTAATGGTGAGGATACTCGAGGTTATCAAAACCGAGACAAAGATCACCAATCCTCCCTTTGGTCTTCCTCTATTAGATGGAGATGCTGGCACAGAGAATGCTTTATAACCTTCTAAGAACATTTCACACTCCACATCCCAAGTCTCTTGGAGGCAGATAACCTTAAATTGTTTAATAAAAGAAACCCATTTTTCATCTGCCATTTTGGTTGCTAAACCCGCAACGTTCCAAGACACAATAGTCACACATTTATTGGGCTCCTGTGGGTTGGTAAAGTCAATATTGCATGTTAGATCAGCTACATTTAATCCATCCCTACCCACAGGTACTTTATGTCAGTCACACATATCAAGACCGGACAGAAGTTCGTATCTGTTATGTGTGTTGACATTATAAGCCATCTGGCGTTGCCCACCGAGATCAAGTCTGTTCCCTGGGTTGGTTGGAAAACCTAGCCCGCCAGAATTAACTACATTGTATGTTAATTGCATCCCATTATTCCCAATGTTCGGGGTCAGAGTATCAAACCGAGGTGTTGGCCTGCTCAGTTGTGGGGGTTCCATACAAAGGTGAGCATAAAAGTAGCCCAGTGGGCGAACACAGATACTACCCTCGTTGTATACCAGGGATGCAGCTCTCAGGAGTACAGTTGCCACATGTTGGGGGTGTCTAAAATTAGCCACAATGCAATCCCCATTGCCCACTTTGTTAGAAGGCCCTACCCAGTTTACCCTTCTAACTAGCGTTATCTGATCTGAATACCCGACGGGGAAACCGCAATTCTTGTTTAGCCATGAGACTGTCTTGTTTTTTAGTGAGTCATATGACTCGCCATATGGAGATGCCGGATGGGTGCCAACTGCAGGGACATTTGTTAAGACCACCACAAAAGGCGCACAATCCGGAGGAAGATTTAGATAGCGATTTCCTCTGTCAGGTCTGGGGTCTATCTTGTTACCTGTAGTTGAAAGTGAGCCTACACGTGGCTGCGGGTTTCCTGCTTTAGATTGAGGGAGACTGACAGGTGGTGGCCGCTGGGGTCTATTCCCTAGTGTACTCTGTGCTCCTGCCGGATTGACTGCTGCTGGCACATTTTTCCCCTGTTCAGCTTGGGTGGACCTTATTTCTTTTAGTATAATGCTAGTATCTCCAGCAGCCTTTTGCTGCGCGGAGATAAGCCCCCCAAGCCTGTCTACTTCTTTTACAAGGGAATCGATTTTTTCCACTAGTGGTTTGAGAGCCTCCTCTATCTTCATCCCCAGGCTGGTCTCCATAATTGAGATTAAGGCAGTAAACTGCTCATTAGTAATGTTAACACTGGCATTCTGCTTTGGGGGGCCTGAGTCAACTCCCGTGAACACAAAGGGATTGTTAGCTGCTGCCCAGATGTTATCAGTAGTGTGGCTAGGGTTTGCTACCGCTGAATTGCTAGTTGGTTGTCCCCCTTTACGTAATGCCGTCTTTCTACACTGCCTTAATGGCCTCTTCTTGGGGGATACCCCCTCGCTCGCTTCACTATTTATATCGGGTTGCTCCCTCTCTCCTGAATGTACCATTGCCACAACGTTTACAGAGTTGGGTGTTAGTGTCAGCATACATGTTGATGGACTCGCTGGTAACGGGTCGGGTGCCCTCAGAGAGGGCATTTCCGAATTGGACAAACTAGCCCTGATAGTGGCCTCTGTGTCTTGTGCAACAATCAGGGGATCATCCTGTAAACATACTATGGTATCTCCTTTCCCTAATGAGGCACGTCGATCGCTATTTATCTGGGCGACCTTTTTTACCATATAGTTATCAATGGCACTCTGTCCCAGTGGCATATTGCCTACTTTAGCCTTTGACATTGAGTTTGTAAAAAGAATGACACACTATAATAAGATAGACCGTGCCTACCCAGACCGAGCAGCGTTTCTGGCCCAGACCAGACTCCTCGGGCCTCTGAGGGCCACAGAGGGCCCGCCCTTGTCCCGGGCTTCTCCCGGCGCTGCCCGCGCGCGTCCCGCGATGCGGGAGGCGTTCCAAGTTCTTTAAGCGCCTCCGGGCGCGTGCAGAGCGTCAGGGTTGGACGCCTCCCCCGGGGCTTCTGGGGAGTGTAGTTCGCCTGGTTGAACTACCTGGCGGCGGGTCCTGCCGTTTCCCTCACGGCGCTGGCGGTAGGGAGCTGGTGCCGTTGCCCTCATGGCGCGGTGATTGCCTGGTGTCTCTGCTTGCCCCCAGGAGCGTTCGCCGCTCCAAGTTCTTTAAGCGCCTCCGGGCGCGTGCAGAGCGTCAGGGTTGGACGCCTCCCCCGGGGCTTCTGGGGAGTGTAGTTCGCCTGGTTGAACTACCTGGCGGCGGGTCCTGCCGTTTCCCTCACGGCGCTGGCGGTAGGGAGCTGGTGCCGTTGCCCTCACGGCGCGGTGATTGCCTGGTGTCTCTGCTTGCTTGACATGTCAGTCGTGTCATCACACTTATTGTTTTGTAACCATATTGCACAGCATTGAGGGGAAATTACCCCATTGTACGGCATTACAAAAAGCCAGTGACCAAGCTGATGGATCTCAGTCACAGAGCCGAGGCATATTGATTTTGCCAGTGCTTAAGAGCTGCAAATACACATTATGTACTAGCTTAAGTGATTGGCAAGAGTTAAAAATACAATAGATGCTGCAAATATGGTGATCTTTGAGTTGCATTGAATATATTGTTGCACAAAAGTAAACAGTTATTTGTACATTCCAATAGTGGGTGATTCAAGTATTGAGATTTTTTTAACTTCAAGAAATTCAGTTGACTCCGGGTCAGGGCCACTTGGACTACGTGATAATTGTAGTGAATGTGCGCAGACCTGCGGATCCTACTGTACAATAGTAGTTTGTAAAGCAAATTCTTTGACCCACCGCTTGATCTGATGTCTGTCTAAAACGAAGTTTTTGTTTATTTATTTGTTGCATCCATACTGCCAAAATCTTTCATTAAAATGTTTGTAATTAGTGGCAATAAGCCCTTTGTGTTTGAGGCACACATGTTCCTGTGGCTGCTCTGGTGCATTGTTTTAGAGGCTACTCGTGTTCCTCTGGCTGCTCTGCTGTCTTGTAAGACTGCTGCATTGTTTTTTGATGCCACACATGCTGCTCTGCTGTCTTGTAAGTCTGGTGCATTGTTTTAGAGGCTACTCGTGTTCCTCTGGCTGCTCTGCTGTCTTGTAAGACTGCTGCATTGTTTTTTGATGCCACACATGCTGCTCTGCCGTCTTATAAGCCTGGTGCATTGTTTTTTGAGGCTACACATGTTCCCCTGGCTTCTCTGCCCTCTCCCTGCCTGTTGTCGTATCCCGGTGGCAGCAGGCAGCAGGCAAGAGCGTGCACTGCGTCCCCGAAGTAACAGCCCTAAAGCAAGCAAGAAGTACGCCCCCCTCCCACCAATCCCTGTTAGGTAGTGGAAACTGTCCAAACTGGGGTGCAGACAGCCCCTCTCACCTTTCGGCCTGGTACCACTGCACCAGCCGCACTACTTCCCTACTGACCGTTCTCCACTTCAGCCCCGTCTAAATTACAATTCCTGCTTGTGACCCTTTTGCCTGCTTGTGCTTGTTTTCGTGACCCTGTTGCCTGCTTGTGCCTCCGTGTGCCCCTGTTGCCTGCTTGTGCCTCCGTGTGCCCCTGTTGCCTGCTTGTGCCTCCGTTTTCGTGCCCCTGTCGCCTGCTTGTGCCTCAGTTTTCGTGCCCCTGTTGCCTGCTTGTGCCTCAGTTTTTGTGCCCCTGTTGCCTGCTTGTGCCTCAGTTTTCGTGCCCCTGTTGCCTGCTTGTGCTTCAGTTTTGTGCTTGTGCCTCAGTTTTCGTGCCCCTGTTGCCTGCTTGTACCTCCGTGTGCCCCTGTTGCCTGCTTGTACCTCCGTGTGCCCCTGTTGCCTGCTTGTGCCTCTGTGTGCCCCTGTTGCCTGCTTGTGCCTCCGTTTTCGTGCCCCTGTCGCCTGCTTGTGCCTCAGTTTTCGTGCCCCTGTTGCCTGCTTGTGCCTCAGTTTTTGTGCCCCTGTTGCCTGCTTGTGCCTCAGTTTTCGTGCCCCTGTTGCCTGCTTGTGCCTCAGTTTTCGTGCCCCTGTTGCCTGCTCGTGCCTCCGTGTGCCCCTGTTGCCTGCTTGTACCTCCGTGTGCCCCTGTTGCCTGCTTGTACCTCCGTGTGCCCCTGTTGCCTGCTTGTGCCTCCGTGTGCCCCTGTTGCCTGCTTGTGCCTCCGTTTTCGTGCCCCTGTTGCCTGCTTGTGCTTCCGTGTGCCCCTGTTGCCTGCTTTTGCCTCCGTGTGCCCCTGTTGCCTGCTTGTGCCTCCGTGTGCCCCTGTTGCCTGCTTGTGCTGTGTGGGTGTGTGTGGGAGGCTCTGTGTGGGTGTGTGGGGAGCTCTGTGTGGCTGTGTGTGTGGGGAGCTTTGTGTGGCTGTGTGTGTGTGGGGGGCTCTTTGTGGCTGTGTGTGTAGGGGGCTGTGTGTGTGGGGGGCTCGGTGTGTGTGTGTGGGGGCTCTGTGTGTGTTTGTGTGTGTCATTTGCGAGAGATAAAGCTAGTGGCATTGTAAATGACAATGCCATTTATTTATGTTTAAAAAAAACATAAATAAAAATAATGTCAAGAGCAATGCCAATAGCTCTAACTTTAGCAAAGGCAAAACCTTTGCATTGTAAATGCTTGTTTATCAACTGCTGCTATGTCATAGCAATGGGTAAAGATATTCAGACACTGAAGTAAACGACAGAGGCGCTCTATGAGAGCCATACAGAACAAGGTTATACACGATTTTGGCACCAAACCTTCCAAAACAGCCCAACTAATAAATAGTCATATGCAACACAATAGCGATTTCCGCTATGTGCCCTTATAACCTGTTTCACATAAAACAAGGTAATAGTTGTCATGTGTGAAAACAACTACATAGACTAATTCACGAAATTATGGCAAAAGACAAGGCATACACGTATGGGTGTCAAAACAACTGATCAAGGAACACAACTAATAGCATGGATACCAAGCTTACTCAACTCACCACTATGTAACATATTCACAGCTTAGCAGGCAATGGCTTCCATAGTCTGGAAAATGTATTGAATGTCTGTGCCATCTGGGAACCATCTGGGGTGCAAGGGGCCCTGAAGGTGTGATGACACGGTAGGGCATCTCGCATTTGAATAGCAGGATTGTGTGAAATCCGCAGTGGCCAGAAGAAGCTCTGAATATTCTGGCTCTTGCAGATTTATTAACATGCCTACTCGTACGCATCGGTTTCATCGCAGAGCATTTATTGTTTACAAAGAGAATTGCTAGCTAATTCTTTTGCTCCAAGAGCTATAGCCTACTCCCTAAAGAGGTGGGATTGACAGGTTGCCTACACAATTCTTAAATGTGCACCTTATCGCTAGTAACCATGATTATAAAAGCTCCTTAGAACACAAAGTGGAGTTAAAGCCACAATTACTGCCTCGAGTCGCGTGACGGTCACTCTCATGCTGGGAGAACCGCGGAAAGACTGTTGGAGACCGATGAGTGCTCAATCAGCGGAGCCGGTTTTCCGACCCCTCTCCAGCCTCTGAATGCCGGGAAGTAGAAGGCTGCGAGATCCGGAGGAAGCGCCGAAAGAGCGTCGAAAATGCCGAAAACGCTCGAGGTGAGCTGGGAAAAAACTTCTGCAGCCGATGCTAGCGGTCACTAGCGGTTACTCCCTCATACCTGTTGTTTGTTGTCCGCGTGCTGCCGCTGAAGGTACACGGTGTGCGCAATACGCTGGAGCTGAAGGGGAGGCAGTCTGTTTGCACAAGGCGCTAACACTGACGCTGCTACAGCTGTGATCTGTGTCTGTTCTTGTTTGGCTTGATCCCCTAGTCGGGAAGGATTAATGGACTTAAAGACTCGGAGACTCAAAAGACATTTACGGTTTTACATTCTATTGAGCATCTATTAGCCTTTCTGCAGTGGGGGCGATTTTGTCTTTAATTTCCCGGGACACCTGAGAGGCACCCAGTGATGTTTACGAGCTTATACTAGTAAAGACTATAAGGGACTACTGGGTCCAGCACCCATGAGTCCTATGAGCCAGTGCTCCAGAGAGCGCGGTCCTAGCATGCACTGCAGTCCCTGAGTGGCGGAGAGGAGCTAAAAACACACCCGTGGCGACTCCCTGTTCAGAGTCTAAAAGCGGTCTTTCAATACAACTCTTAAGCTGCCCACCTGTGCTCTTTGGTGGGTCCAGTATCAGTCAACCAGCCACGGTCTCTTACGCACGCCGAGAGCCTGAAGCTAACAAGTCAACAAATCAACAACACAGCAGATGTAGTCGCAGTGAGAGTGGCCGATTCCCACTGCCGCGCTGGGAGTGTACGTTTTGCTTCTGGATCGACGCCTTACTGTCTGCTGTTTTTCTCCGCTTTTGCCTACATCACAGCCAAGCGGGGGTCATCACAGCTGTCTTCCCCCGCTTCCTACTGCCTTGTTGCCTCTTCTGTCATACGGCCTACTACTTATTGATTCACGAAGATGGCGGCAAGAGCTAGTGGCAAGCAAGCTAACACGGCAAGAGAGCTTTTAAAGTCTGCCACATCACCGACGGCGGCCGTATCCGCACTTGTGGCTAAAGGGGAAAAAAAGGGCAGGAGAAAGGCACAGCAAAGAAATGCCTTAAAAATTAAAGCTATGGAAGCGGCAGAGAAAACTAGACAAAACAAACACAATACCTCAACTAAATCTGTGGAGGAGGATGAAGAACTTGGAGAAGAAGATGAAGATGCGGAGACATTATCTGATCTATCGGCGGAGTTGAGTCTGCTGGCTGTTGAAGACAAGAATGAGGGTGATGGGGAGGATAAGGTGGACAATACAGGCAAAACTGATAAAATTGGTAGGAGCGTGAATAAAGGGACAGAGAGTCAACTAAGCTCTAAGCAATACCCTCTCTTTTCCAAACCGTCAGTCCAGCAGGGGCGACTCACGAGCACCCCAAATCGGGAGGAGACGAACAGAGCCAGGGAGCGAGAAGAGAACAGAGAAGAAGTGGTTGTGTCAAAAGCGGCACCGCCAGTGGCAATGGGGGTGGTAGAGGCAGTGGCAGAGGCGGTGCCAAATGCCACTCTGGCCACCCTGACCATCCTAACTCAGTCACCGCAGCTCCAGGCTCCCTTGACTCAGCCTACACCTCAACTCCGCCCCCAACCCCATCCTCATCCTCAGCTCAGTCCTGCTAAGAATACAAAGGCAGCCCAACATGTAGAAGAAGCACCAGCAGAAGCACCAGCTGTGAAAACTCTTTCTTCACTAACCATTCCATCTTCAATAGACCCGGCAGGTTCAGGTTCATCAAAAGAGAATTCAGTAGAGGAGATATTGCTAACTATTCTTCAGGAAATAAGGGACCTTAAAATCTCCCAAGCACATGAAATATCACAACTCCATATCAGGCTTACAAAGACGGAGGAACACTTCGGAAATCTCCCCAAAAGAGTCTTGGAGGCAGAAATTCGGGTTTCAACCCTGGAAGACACTTTGACTGCCATGCAAAGAGACCTTCATGCAGCAAATAAAGATAAATCTCAAGTGGAGGCAAAACAGCAGGACTTAGAAAATTATAACAGGCGGTCCAACATACGACTAATGGGCATTTCCGAAGGTCTGGAAGGTGCTGATGTGGTAAAATGGTCGGAGTCACTTTAAAAAAAGGCTATACCGGAACTGCAAGGCGACCTAACAATCACAAGAGTGCATAGAGTCCCCGCGCATAGGCCCAATAACCTGAAATATCCGCGTACCATACCGTTGAACTTCTCTGACTATAGGGTTAAAGAGAACATTTTGAACACGGAATTTTCACGAAGATCTTTCAATGCAGGTGAAGCAAAAAACTCCAGGATCTTCTCTGATATGTCAGCGGCATCGGCTCACAGGCGTAGGGATTTTGTTAAGATGATTGACTCCTTTAAGGCTAAGGGCGCTCAAGCAATGATCGTACAGCAGTCCAAGTTAAAGGTGCTAGCTAAGGGGAGATTTTTTATATTTACAGATATACAAGAAGCTCAGTCATTCAAGGAGGGTCTCTCTGCATAGCCAGGTTTGAGATAATTGAAATTTAGTAGAAACTGAAGATTTTATATATAGTCTTTGCGATTAAAAAGGGGCGGGCGCAAGACAACTCAGGAAGCGCACAGAGATGCAGCAAAATGGCATCCACAAAAAAGAAAAGAAAACAGCCTGGGACGGAAGTGAGTCACTGGGGGTTTCTGTCCCCTCTAGGGGGTAAAGGAAGGCAGGTTGATGAAGGGGGTGCAGCGGGGGGGGGAAAGAGAGTTCATATGTAGGAAGTTACATGGTCAATTGGCTGTACAGCTACGGTATGGGAGAAGTTTTCAGTATTTGTTCTTTACACGTTATGGCACTTTTTCTGTTCTCGAAGGCATTTGTAATTTATGCTGGTGGTCTTATTAATTGCCCTAATCGGAGCACTTTTGCACTTTTTGCACTTTAAGGCACTCTGCCTCTGCCATATATTCGAAGCCGATGAAGTTTGCACATGGTTGCTGAGTTTGCACATTTATAAATCCCTGGGTAAAGGAATTTATATTCCTCAAAATAAATTATGAGCTTAGGCTTATACACTTTGATGCGCTTTGAAAATTGTCCAAGATACATACTAATTGCACTTTAAATGATGACTTTGCACAATTTCTGCTCCTTTCTCTTTTTTGGAGGGTAGGTTTGAGTATTTTGCACAAAGGAGGTTGTCTTAAACCCTATGATTCTTATACTTTTAGCATTTTAACTTTGCATACATTGTTCGTACTAATTTGCGTATTTTGTGCATCGATAGCTGCCTACTCTATATGCCGACACAAGATTGGTTTACACGAATTTCTTCACAATGTCTGCTCTGTAGGAGTATTCAGTTTGCATGAAAGATTTGTACATTTATGAGAAATAAGCGGAACGTTTTGTCTTTTAATGCACATGGGTTGAATAATGTTCGTTAAAAAAACACAATAGAATGTTGGTTAAAAAATCTCTGTCCAGATGTTATTTTTATGCAAGAAACTCATCATAGAACCCTGGCCGATAAAATCCTAAAGGGCTGGACAGGCTATAGAGTTTTGTCAGTGGCTGGACTGGCGCAGAGGGGGGTAAGCATTCTAGTAGGGAAACATGTAGGGCTCCTAGTGGAAGGGTCACATACACACCACAGCGGCAGATGGGCATTTGTGTATGGCAAATTAAATCAGGTAAACCGGTTATAGATGACCCTCCCCCTATTCTGCAACTAAAACAAGCGCTAACGGGGATACCAGGGCAAATAATATGGGGGGGGGGCGATTTTAATTGTTTACAAAATCCTATAATTGATTCATCCAAAAAAGATCGACACCAGAATAAGCCCCAAGTAGGCATTGCTTTACAGAGTTGCAAAACAGATTTGGATATTTTTGATTGTTGGCGTTCCCAAAATCCATCCAAACGCGAATATTCTTGCTATTCTGCAAAATACAATTCAGACTCTAGGTTGGACTTCTTTTTAACATCCCATGGTCTAGAAGTTCGCAATTATAAACATCTACCTAACGCATTTTCACACCGTGCACTACTTAAAATGGAAATAATTATAGGAAACCAGGAAAAAGAGGGACCTAGAAGATGGTATTTTAATGAAATGAACCTCGCAGAACCACAATGGTGTACAGAAAATAAGGAGGCGATAGAGGAATTTTTCAATCTGAATAGAGGGTCTACTACAATTAATGTGATTTGGGACGTGTTCAAGGCCACATTGAGGGGAATAATTACCTCCAAAGAAATACCTAAACAGAGGGAAAAAAGGGAGGAGAAAATTAATTTACAGATAAATCTTGCGCATGCAAACCAAAAACATTATAGAGTCAGATCTTTTATTACTCGGCAGAAGGTAGCAGAGGCAAAAAAAAAATGAGGGAATTCTAAAACGACTTGGGTGATACAGCTAGTAGTCTTTACACACAAAAGCTCTATGAAAGAGAGTGAATACAGAGGTAGACTCCTAGCATGGCAAGCTAAAGAAAACCAAGTCCGCAATAGGATAGATCGCCTTTTTGACCCGGACTACTACATATATAGGAGAGATGTTCTTAAAGCACTATGAGAGAGCCTATCAGACTAGTGAAGGGGCTGCGAGTGAAACAATTTTTGAGTTTTTAGGTGCACTTCAAATTCCCAAATTAGGAAACAACTATAAAAAATTTTTAGTGGAGGAGTTCACAAAGGCAGAAGTAGATCTTGTAATCAGCTCCCTCCCTAGCGGCAAAGCCACTGGTGAGGATAGTGTTCCTGCAGAATTAAAAAAAAAATTCGATGGCACCATCCGTAAAGAGTTCCTGTTATTAGCTAATTATTTATTACAAGGAGGTCTGCCACCGGAATCCTTCCGCACTGCAGTTGTAGTCAGTATTTTGAAAAAAGGAAAAGATAAGGAAAATATGAACTCCTATAGACCAATAAGTCTTTTAAATACAGACTACAACATTTTTTCGAAACTCCTGGCGAATGGACTTAACAAAATAGTAGGAGGACTTGTCGGACCAGACCAGTGCGGTTTTATAGCAGGGAGACACCTTCACACCAATACAAAATTTTTATTAGAGGCACTGGATTTTTTTTAAGGTTAATGAAGTGGAAGCACAGATTTGGCTTTTAGATGCCGAAAAGGCTTTTGACTTCGTGTCATGGACTGTCTTTTTCGATTTTGCACAGCTTTCATTTCCCGATTGATTTTATCTCTCTCTTGAAACAACTATATGAGAATTCTAGGGCACAGATTATTATTAATAATATAAATGTTGGGACATGTCATATTAACAGAGGCACGCGCCAAGGCTGCCCCCTATCTCCAATTTTATTCGCCTTATTTATTGAGCCCCTGGCGATTGGGATTAGGGGGAAAATGGACGGAACAGTACCAGTGGCCGGAATGACGAATATAAAACTTTGTGCCGATGATATTGTCCTTTTTTTAAACCCAAAGCCTACCAGTCAAGTGGAAATTTTAAAAATCTTCTCGGATTTCCAAAAACTGGGAGGCTATAAGATAAATACGGATAGAACAGAAATCATTTTATGCAATTGCACGGTAGACACTTTATTAACGCAATTTAGGCAGATATATAATACTCTTCCGAAAAGATATTTGGGAATTTATATTTCAGAAAACCCGGAAGATCTTTACCCGCTAAATTATATACCTCTACTGAAAAGGGTTGGCTCACAATTAGATCGATGGAACCAATTGCCTTTATCTGTAATGGGTCGTGCCGCCTTAATTTGCATGTCTATTCTACCACTCTTTAATTTCCTTTTTAGTGCAGCTCCTTGTGCAATTCAGGTTTCATTTTTTAAGAAAGTGGATGCTATGTTTTCTTCCTTTTTATGGGCAAATAAGACTTCGACATTAGCACTAAGCACTTGGAACTTCCCGACCGCACAGGGAGGGTTGTCTGTTCCAAATATTAGAGATTATTATCATGCTACTTTTGCACATCATAGTTTTAGGTTTTTGTACACAGAAAATCATGAAGCAGATCATTTTTTAATGAGGAAGATGTTGATTGAGCTCAAAATCAATGACCCAGTAAGAATCACGAAAGACCCAAAGAAGGTACGCTACAAGTCTATACAGTGGCTATTTAAGCAAAAAAAACAGCTCCTGAAATATTATGACATTTGTAGAATAAATAGCCCAACTAGTTTAATGAATTTAATCATAGGAGAGATGGGTACCCTGGATAAAAACATTCTGAGACTCTGGAAGGATGATGGCTTTGAAAAAATTAAGGATTTTTTAATAGGGAGTAGATGGAAATCTTGGGAGGAAATCGAAAGGGAGATTCAGCAGTCTAATATAATCCTGCAATGGTCCTTTATTAGCCTACATGCTGAACTAAGAGAGCTGGATATAGGTAATTTATTTGAAAAAATTACATATAACTGAAGCGCTAAATAGTGCGACGCAGAGGAAGATTGGCACTTAGATAAAAAAACTTAATGAAGATAGCTCAGTCGTATTATATAATAAGGCTAGAGACAGATGGAGAAAGAGAGCAGACATTGAGATTAGCAAACTAACATGGGATAAAGTTAACAAATTTAATAAGTCCATTTTCCGAGGTGCCAATTTTAAATGAATGCAATTTTTCACCAAATGGTTAATTTATAGAACACCCTCGTTTCTTCACAATATATATCCTCAAGTGGAGGATAAGTGTTTTCGTTGCCAAGAAAAGGGAACCTGG
The DNA here is from genome assembly GCF_964263255.1 of Lissotriton vulgaris. Classification (NCBI taxonomy): domain Eukaryota; kingdom Metazoa; phylum Chordata; class Amphibia; order Caudata; family Salamandridae; genus Lissotriton; species Lissotriton vulgaris. The sequence goes on along the minus strand of NC_141693.1, from coordinate 1,044,046,605 downwards.
AAACATATAATATGGGAATGTACCAAAATACAGGACTATTGGAAAGACATAGGAAAATATCTCAGTAATATATTCAATGTGACAAATACTTTTAATGAATTAATTGCAGTCTTTGGCTGCGCCCCTAGTTCCACTCCGCATGATGAGTCCTTGTTTATAGCATCGCTGGTAGCAAGATCACTTATTCTGCAATTGTGGAAAACGGATAAAGTACCTACTCTTAATGCATGGAAGGCAAAAATATTGACGATTCAGGGAAGGGAAAAAAATACGCATTAAGATCAGGGGCCCTTAGAAAATACGATAAATACTGGAGTGGGTTGAAATGCTAGTTATTGATTGTTAACTTCTTCCTCTTTTTTAGGTATATATTTTCTTGGAATGTATTGATAAATGCTTTTATTATTAATATATTACTCTGTGCACATTGCACTTTAAAAGAATATCTTCTCCTAGAATTTGAATTTGTATTGGCATTATTATGGTATACTGTCAGCCTGTCTATCTTTGGATAATGTATTTTGCACTTTAAAAAATACCGATATGAAAATTGACATGTAATGATTACGTATCCTTTTTTCTTTTTTCTTTTTATGATCTCTCAATAAAAATATAAAAAAATAAAAAAACAATTACTGCCTCGACTCAAGCAACAAAAAACTGCAAATTTAGTAAACAAATAAAAAAAATCCATGTATTCAAATTTGACCTATTGGATACACTTAAGGCAGACTGGAAAAAACGATCATAGCACAAAAGGGGCGCCTGCTAAGTATTACTGAATATCAAAAAAGCAGTGGCACAGAGGAGTTAATATGGGTGCGAATACAAGCAATAACATGTTCTGGCAAAATCCAAAAGCCTGGTGTTGCTCCCAAACTTTTGGATTTGTCAATGCTTGTTTTATTTTAACAAGGTTTTTAAAGAATGTAATATTGTGGGAGCTGGTGGCTCTCGCCACTATAAAGAAATAATTGCCTAAAAGCAAGAATATTTTTGATTTCAGAAAGCCCAGATTACCGTAGTAGTCCTTGTCACTGAAGGGAGCTACTTAGTGGTAATTGTGCTCCTTGTGAAAGAGCCATCACAGAGCTGTATGAAATAGTGGGTGGGAAAAAAATATGTATGGCACAACCACAGACAAATGGATGTAGAGCGCTGATTGAAGCTCTTATACATAAGAATATTATGAAATCATCTTAATAAAACTCAAATGTCCCTTGCAGTTTAGAAACATGGACATAACTGTGGTGGAGTGCGTCCCTCTATCTCCTGCGTCCTTCTGCCAGAAGTGTTCTGTAGTGTTTTATTTGTGCATTTATGAGTTTGTGACGTTGTACTACGTACTACTGGAGTATTTTTTCACATTCTCATAAACGCCTTTTGGTATTGGCCCGTATCCCTCAATTTTCAGATCACGATTAGTAAAAGTGCAAAAGGGCATAGTCCCTTCTATTTGTACCATTAGTATAAGAATATTACCATTTTAGATGATTTGGGGTTATTTCACATACTCTTAAATGCCCTTGTGAAATAGCCCCTAAGTGAATAAGGTGAAAGCCAGGGGAGTGAGCCTTTCCACTCAGTTTCAGTTAAACTTGACACTTCACCCACGTTTTCTAGGATGGTTCATATATTATTTTCTTTATTCTTCAAAGGAGTCATAAGATGTTTATTATAAGTAGGCCCTAGTAACAAACAATTAAAAAAGCACTTGAAGAATTCTGAATTTTAGCTGGCTGTGCTCTTTGCTGGTTAGGTTCCCTATAACCCATTTGGGTGCCACTCACATTAACTTGCCACGCTCGCTTTGGCCCACACAAACAGTACATTGTGATTTTTGGTTACCTAGAACAGTAGACAATAGTTGAAAGTATGCAGGCAGACGTGCCCTTTCTTACCAGGTGGTCTTTTCTCTGGAGTACTTGATGCCTGGCACTTTTCCCATCCGCCTCACCATCATCCGCAACCGGCTGTTCCCGGTCAGGACTTTAACCGCACTTCCCATAGTGATGCTCTCCAGGCTGACCCCATTGACCTCTGTGATCTTGTCCCCCACGCACAGACCAGCGAACTCTGCAATGTTAAGTTAAACATTTTTAAGAGTTAATTTGAAAACCAAGGTTTTGCAATTAGTATGTAAAAGAAAAGCAATTAATATGGTTTATTTAACATTTTATATAAGAAAAGAAATACAGGCAACAAAGTGCTCTATAAAAAAAAATATTTAAATTTTGTAAACACAAAATAATCAGCCCCCCCCTCGCCATCATCACCAATTGAGCGTTCAGTTCCGCTATCTTCCCAGTATCCTGGAAGCACACCAAAGTCAAACCACTTCTGAAGAAACCCACAGGTTTTGCAGGGTCATACCTGAACTTTTTGCCTTTCTACTATATTTTGTCTGACCTGTTGTTGGCTATTTTATGACTCTGGGCACGTTACCACTGCTGATCAGTGCTAAAGTGCATATGCTCTCCCTATTGTAAATGAATATATTAATTAGTGATTCCATGATTGACTATTTGGTTTACTTGTCAGACCCTAGTACAGTGCACTGAGTGTGCCCAGGGCGTGTAAATCCAAATGCTGCTGGTGGGCTTGCAGCACTGGTTGTGCCACCCACAGAAGCGGCCTGGTAAAATGTGTCTAAGGTCTGCCATTGCAGAGCCTGCGTGCAGTCTTGTACTGTCATGGTGACTGGGCAAGTGCACCCACTTGCCAGTCCCTGGACCTTGCCTTGTCTTCATATCAGACACCCCTATGGTAGGCCCATGGGCAGGATGCATTGTAAGTATAAGGTAGGACAAGCCCTGATGTGTGTGGCATGTCCTAATAGTGAATTACAGCCATTTTCGTTTTTCACTATTGCAAGGCTACCTGTTCTCCATAGGCCAGAATCGGCTGTTAGATTATTACATGTTTATAATCCTAACAGACTCAGAGAACATGGTAGAAATTCGAGTTTAGTATGCCTGGACTCAGAATAATAAAATACATCTTTTATTGAAGTTGGTTTTAAAATTCTGTGTTTGAAAATACCACTTTTAGAAAGTAGGTATTTTCTTGCCTAACCTTTCAAGCCTGCCTCTGCTAGGTTGTGTATTCCTTTGTCTGGGGTTGTGAGTGACAAGGCTGGGGGATTCCAGGAGACAGGCTGGGGCAGCCTGGTGGTGAATAGAGAGATCTGCATCTAGATGGGAGTGAGGAGTTGCACCTGGGACCTGAATAGGGCTGGGTCTTCACTCTACAATGGCGGCTCCACTCCCTGTGGTGTGTCTGTTGTCTCTGTCCTGCACACTGAAAGAAGAGAAGGAAGACTGTCAACAAAGTGCTCCAGGACTGTACCTGCCTTCCACAATGCTGGCTCCACCTCCTGTGTGGCGTCTGATGAGCATGCCCTGCGCTATGAAAGGAAAGGAGAAGTCTGGTAAAGAGAGTGCTTCAGAACTGGCTTGAACTGGGCACAGGCCCCTCTCCCCTCAGAGAACAAAGGATTTTGGGGTAAAAATATTGGGACCCTGATCCCAAGAAATTAGATCACTTCTGGAATTACAAGACGAAACCTCTGCTGAGGAGAAGGAACCTGAAGAAACTGAGGAGAGACTATTCCCAAGCTGAAGTGCTGCCTGGGGGATTGGCCTGCAGTGGTTGCCTGACTGCCAAAGAGAGGAGAAAGGACTTTGTGGACTTTACTTTCAACATGTGCAAAGATCTCCAAGGGCTTGGAAGAGAGCTTGCCCCCTGACAGAAGTCCCAGGACCAGTGGACTTCACCAGCCTTTGTGAATTGCTGCTGGAAACGCTGTTTCAGTGGCTACAGAGACAGGAAGCTGTGACTGACTCTTACGTCCAGCCCTGTGTCCTGTAGGCACCGCATCAAGCAACGTGCGCCTCGAACAATGTAAGCTCTCAGCTCACCGACTCCGTCCTGACGCCGTCACCGAGCCGTAGCCTGCACCGCGACTGGAAGGACACCGCAACATGCAACGCCTCGCTACACCGACTCGTACTGGTCTGATCAACGCGGTTACTGCTGCTGACTTTGAGTCCTGTGACCGCACCGGAGTTGGGCACCGCCTCGCATGCTTTGTGACGCACCGCCCAACTCGCACCGCTGTCGGGACTGATCGACGCCAGCTCCCGAACTCCGGCTCTGTCGCAGCACCGAACCGCTGTCTCGCCCTGCAACGCAAGCCTTGGATCCACCAATTCTGTCAACAGGCTGCTGCCTGCACCACATCGAGGGACAACGCGTCCTGCAACGCTTCCTTTCTGCACCTCGACGAACACCGGAACCGGCTCGCACATTCGTGCCGGCCGCCTCAAGTAAAAGGTACTGTGACTGAGTCTGTCGACATTTGAGTGGGCCTGTACCGACGCGGTTCCGCTGGATTTGCTAGACTCTGTGTTATTTTCAACAGCGCTGTAGCCGGACCAGGCTACCGACTCGCACAGAACCTTGATTTAAGCCTTTTAACCAGAACTCTTGATCTCTAATAGTATTGTGGATTCTTTTTGTCGTTTAAGGGTCTTGTGGTAACTCTATATCAAATATACTTATTTTTTATATAAAATCTTGTGTGGTGTCCATGTGTAGTGTTGTCACTGGGTTACTGTATGTGGTCACAAATGCTTAACTTACAATGCCTCTGAGATAAAGCCTTGCTGCTCGTGCCACGCTACAAAAGGGGTGAGCAGGGGTTATTTTTGGAGTGTAATCCCCTTATCCTGACTGGAGGAGAGGGTCCCTATTTGTCACAAGTACCTAACCTGTGCCAACTAGAGACCCCTAATTCTAACAGGACACATCAGACCTCAAGAACTACTGCCCCATCTCACTCCTCCCCTTTCCGGCCAAGGTTCTGGAGTAGGCCATCAGCCACCAATTCACAGACTACCTGGAATACAACCACCTGCTCAACCACTCCCAGACCGGTTTCTGCTCAAACCACAGCACTGAAACTGCTCTTATAGTTGCCACGCATGACGTCGAAACCATTCTTGACCGCAGTGAATCAGCAGCCCTGATCCTCCTCGACCTACTAGCGGCCTTCAACACAGTCTCCCACCACCTCCTCATCAAAAGACTTCACCGCATCGGCATCCATGGCAACGCCCTCAAGCTACCATCCTCTTTCCTCACTGGGCTCACTCAGAGACTCCACCTCCCACCGTACATACGTCCCCAAAAGCATCATCTGCGGCGTACCCTGGGGCTCCTCACTCAGCCCCACACTGTTCTACATGATGCCACTAGCACACATCGCCCCCAGCCACAGCCTCAATTTTATCTCCTACGCAGATGACACCCAGCTCATACTCTCCCTCAGCAAAGACACGGACACCACCAGAGCAAACTTCAAGAACGCCGTGAATGACGTTGTCAACTGGATGAAAGCCAACTGCCTCAAACTCAACTCAGACGAAACCGGAGTTCTCCTCTTCGGAAGACCCCCCTTCCATGGGACAACTCCTGGTGGCCTTGGACCAGCCCCCACCACCAGCTGCAGTTTGTGCAGGTAAGAGCAGTGGGACGGTGGGGACGGGTGGGGGGATTTTGACAGACGACTACGAGGGACAATTAATTATTTATTTATTTGTAAGCGCACTACTTACCCGTGAGGGTCTCAAGGTGCTGGAGAGGGAGGGGTGTGGGCACCAGCTCTGTTTAGTTAAAGATGTTCAGGGAGGGTGTGAGTCTGATGTTGATCGGGAGCTCATTCCAGGTTCGGGCCGCAATGTAGGAGAAGGCTCTTCCGCCTGCTCTTGCTCTGTGGATACGAGGGATTTCGGCGAGGGCGGCGGATTGGAGGTTTCTTTTGGGTATGTGGAAGGAGATTATTTTGTTGAGGTATTGGGGTTCTGTGTTGTGGAGGCTTTTGTAGTCGTGCGTGATTATCTTGAAAGTGACTTTCTTCTCAATGGGGAGCCAGTGGAGGCTTCGAAGGTGTTGGGTGATGTTTTCTTGTTGAGGAATGCTGAGTACGAGTCTTGCTGCAGTGTTCTGTATGGACTGGAGCTTCTGAAGCAGAGACTTGTTGATCCCGGTGTAGAGGGCGTTTCAGTAGTCGAATCTGCTGGTGTTGGTCTTTCTTGATTCAGGGAGATCCATTTGAAGGTCTTTCAGAGGTTGCGGAGGGTGTTGAAACAGCAGGAGGCATCGGAGTTGACCTGTCAGGTCATGGAGAGGGAGGAGTTGAGTACGATGCTGAGGTTCTGGGCGTGGTCGATGGGGGTGGGAGTTTCTGCCGAGGACGGTGGGCCACCAGGTGATGTCCCAGGGCAAGGGGGAGTGGCCGAGGATGAGGACCTCTGTCTTCTCTAAGTTGAGTTTCAGACAGCTGCTGTTCATCCAGGATGCAATGTCCTTCATTCCATCCTGGAAGCTGAGTCCTGTTGTGCTGGGGTCCTGATGATGGCAGCGAGGGGGGCTTTGTAGATATTGAAGAGCGTGGGGCTGAGCGATGATCTTTGGAGTACTCCGCAGTTGATTTCTGTGGGCCCGGAGAGGAAGGAAGGTACTCTGATACTTTGGGTTCTACCGGTGAGGAATGAGCAGATCCAGCCAAGGGCCATTCCTTGTATGCCGGTGGCGTGGAGTATGGCGGTGAGTGTGCGGTGGGAGACGGTGTCGAAGGCAAAACAACACAGGACCAGAATACCTGAACAACTGCCTGACTTTCTACCATTCACCTGCCGTCAGACAAAGCAGAGCATAAGTGATTTGAAGGCAGGACACTTCTTAAAATCATGAGAACTCATAGGCAACTAGATAACTCTTGTGACAAGTACTGTAGCAAGTATTACCGAATCAGATGGGCAGTGAGGGTGACTGCAGGTTCATGCACTAGACCAGAAACTGCAGGTGTAGAAGAGTTCACTACACTTACACTATGTGGCTCAGTACAACAAATGTGCTTGTAGCTCCTGGCAGCCATGTGGAACTGTCAGCCCACTGTCTCTCTGGTGTTCAACAGCCTAAAATGAAGCCACAGGTGGGTGAGGAGGTGCAACCATGACAAATGCGGAGTTACAAATGGTCACCAGGGTTCTTGTAGGTTGGTTCACACTAGTCTCATGTGGAACAATCACGGTAGTAACAGAAGTCAGAAGCCACTTCTGGGTTCAGCAATAGGAGACAATGCAGTTGCAGGAAGCTGAGGAATGTAATCTGGTTCGATCAGGTCAAGAACACAGAAACGAAGCATACCACCAGTTGTGTAGGGGATATGTCAGAGAAGAGAAAGACTGCAGATAGATGGCTTCACGGTAGTGATGATAAGCCCACCAGTGGTTGTCTTGATTCTCTCTTCTCACACTAGAAGTTCAGCGATGAGAATCCTGGGGGGAGCAGGGCAGCTATCACAAGTGTCAAGTTTTGGCAGTCTTTCCGGATCAAAACGGCAGAAAAGTAGAATGCTGGACTCAGTCTCTGGGCAGAATTAATTAATACATGTTGTTTAAATGCCAGGCAATAGAACTCCTCCTGTTTACCGGTTGAAACAGCAGAAAAGTCATTATCTTAGTCTTTGAGCATATAGTCTATTCCTGGACCAGCGACTGCCAAAATAATTTACTGTCTCTGATATCAGCATTTCTCTGGACAGGAGTAAAGAACTATTCCAAGTCAAAAGTTGAACTCTGCATAAGCCAAACGTTCTAGAAACTGTGGGAGTTGCACCCAGCCCACCAATTTGGCAGAAAGGAGGAAAGGCACAGGAGCAGACCAAAGAAGCATCTGCAACCAGCACAACAGCTAACTTTTTATTGAGCTTTAGAATTATTACTGAAACACGATAAACAATGTAAAAACAATAGGCCTCAGGCCACATGTAGGCCATTTATACCTTAATTCAACATTGCACGGATATCAGAAATTTCCAGGGTGGTAAAACGATGTCACATCTCTCCAGTGTTGTGCTATGCCTCTCTTCCCCAGTGTGAGGCTAAATCTTATCAAAATACGCTCTACCCCTGTGAATCCCATGCCTTCTAATATGGTCAGCAGAGCTATCTTAGGCCAATGCTCCAATGGTCTCCCAAGGACACTTAGCAAAGTTCCAAAAATACCCTCCCAGAAGAGCTTTAGGAATGGACACAACAAGACAGTGCCGTAGAAGTCCCTTGGTGTGCTCCCACAATGCAAACATTCCAGACCTGAGCCTCAGCCAATCCTCAATATTCTCTCAGGGTCAAATATAACCTATGTAAGTATCTGACTTAGATGAGGCGGAGGCTGTTTAAATTTGCTTCATGAGGGGCCATTTGGACAAATGTCCAATCTTCATCTTTCAACTGTCCCACACCCTCTTCCAAGGCACCCTAAGACATGGAAAAGGGTAATGGGTATTCATGATCAAGGTTCTGTATGTATGCACAATTTGACTTGTGTAGGGAGCATAGACATGGTCAAATTGGACTTCAGAGGGCTAAACTCTGGCATCCCCTTGACATCACTCAGGTATGGGGGTGACAGCATGTCGAAGCAGAAGGAATATATAGAGTTGTGTGTGCATGAACCTGAACTCATACGAGGTCTGAAAATGCGTTAACAGTTACTTCCTTTTCTATATGTCCTGGCATTGAGACACTGAGCCAGTCCCAGCCATTAAATCCCTCTAATGAGACAACCTCTGACACCTTGGAGCAATTCTACAGGCAATCCGTCCAGCCTGTGTCTCTATTTGGAGCCTTCCAGGCAGCAATGACCACCTTTGCTACAACCAGCCAAATAAAACTCAGATCCTGGAATATAGCTGGGATCAAAAACAAGCTTAATGATGAGGAGTGGGTAGGTAGTATCAAATCAGTTCAATTGTTGTCTCTCCAGGAAACATGGCACACTCAAGCACCATATATTGATGGCTTTGTCACAATTGCTACCCACAATTTCGACCCCAGCTATACCTTCACTATATGGACGGGCTTAGGGAGGCCTAGCAATTTTTATTTCTACAGCAGCATCAATTGTATTTAAAAAGCATATAGTGATTCCCATTACTTCCAACTGGCACTTTTAGTAGTGGGCAATAATCAACCTTTTTATAAGCTGTAGTGACCATACTTCCATAACACGGTCCTTAAGTATTAAAATAAGTGAAATCAAGGAGAAATTGCTGGCACCTAAATTAACTGTAGCTGGGAAAAATGGTATCAGTATAAAATGGACAGGGATAAATGAAAAACTCTGTTGGAGACTGTGGTTAAAGACAACAGAGAAAGCTTCTTTGTCTGCACTGACATTGATTCTTCGTCTGACACGGATATGGCTGCGTATGGTAAAATCACAATGGATATAGCCTCTAATTTAAGAAGGGATAGAATGGCTAATAAGAAGCAGACCAAGGGATGGTTTGATCACAAATGTACTCGGGCTAATCAAGAATTAAAAAAAGCCTTACACATGAACTCCAACAATAGGTTGTAAGTTAAGTGACTCAGACTAAATATAACCAAGCCTTAAAATGGAGGAAGGAAAATATACAAGATCGGGCCTGGTCCAAAGTAAACCAGGCAGCAGATACAAGGGACTCCGTATTATTCTGAAAGGTGGTAAATTCACCCCTATGGAAAAATGAACAAGACTCTACACTCGTAACAATTATTGCCCCTTGTGATTGGCTAACACATTTCCATAGAATCTTTAACACCCCAAGTAATAATATGGGAGAGTCCACCCATAAAGGTCCTATCACTTTACAGCAGATCACTCTAGAATTGGCAACTAATGAAATGAAATGTGGTAAGGCCCGGGATCTGAGGGGGTCCTGACAGATGCAAACAAAGAATAAACAATATTATGGGCACCAATATTAACACAGGACTCCAACTCGTCTGCTCAAGGCTGCATCTCAAATAAATGGATGGATAGTAGAATTGTCCCAATATTTAAAAAAGGCTATAGGGGGGACGTGAGATGCTACCTCCCCATATCCCTTCAGGACTCCTCTGTTAAGACAATGAGGAGAATAGCACTTGAGAGACTAGAAGTATGGGCTACAGACAATAACATCTTGACAGACTCGCAATATGGTTTCAGGGGGGATATGGGAATGGTGGAAGAAAGTATCAATTTGAATCTACTTATCAGCAAGTACACTTTAGCCAAGGAAGAACATATCCATCTCTGTTTTGCTTACCTAAGTTGCACCTTCAATTGTGTAAATCACACTAAACTATGAGAAACATTGACCAAAATGGGTGCCTCTGATGACACTGCATCACTCTTGTCACAAATATACAGAACACTGACTGCAAGAGTAAGGTATGGGAGGGAAGGTGAGTGCAACCCTAGTTTTTAAGGTTTCTAGAGTTATTAGACAAGACTGTGTCCTTGCGCCTTTCCTTTTCTCATTGTATATTAATGAGATAGATAAAACCCTCTTAGAGTTGAACACTGATGCCCAGAAAATAGGCCCCCATCTGCCTTTGCTCCTGTACGCAGATGATGCAGTCTTAATATCCAGAACTGTAACGGCTTACAACAGCTGATTGATGCTTTTGTCTCGTACATGGAACAAAGGGATTTAAAAATAAATTTGACCAAGATGTTTGTGATGGTCTGTGGATGGGGGAGGGCCAACAAAAAGAGTCAGTTTGTGAGGTATTTTAAGTTGGCTGAGGTCCAAAGATTATCCTATCTCAATATGTTGTTTACTTACGAAAACCATTGGGGTCCGAATATAGAGCAGACAAGACTTAAATTAATTCGAACTGTGGAGGCTATTTTTAGATTTTCTAATAAGGTAGGTAGCAGACCCACACATGATATACTCAAACTATACAGCAGTGAGTGTATACCAGTAGCAACATATGGTGCTATAATGTGGGGCAATGCCAACTCACTCACATTACAAACCTGTGAAAATGCATTTTTCTGCCGCCTGTTGGCAGTACCAAGGTCTACTTCTGTGTATATTTTACATAAGGAATTGAAAGCATCATGTGTCGCTGATACACAAGTGAGAGCTTTATGTTCCTGGTATAACATCTGGTGCAAGAAGGGAACAAAGTTTACCAGGGACATAATTGAGGATTGTTTAGCCTTGACATACTATACCAAAATTCCATGGTTAGCCTATATGGATAAGTTACTCAAAGATGTTGAGATCTGTCAGTGATAAAACCTGCAAGAATACTGCAATATGGCAAAAAATAAGTTAAAAGGATTTATTTGGAGCAACAGTGCCAAGACAGAGATAGTAGAGAAGGGAAAAAACAAGTGTGTCAAGATATCTGTCTAGTATAATCTAATGAGGATTACCTGAATACCTAGTCAAAGTAACAAACCTGCAAGATAATTTCTAGTTGACAAGTTTGCGGCTGGGCGCAATTCACAATCTGGTGGCATTTCCAAGACATAAAAAAATGGAAGAAAACAATTCATAGGTGTCCATGCAATGGGAAAGCTACCCAGTCTACGATGCACTTTACGTTCTTTAGTAGGTTTTATCAAGAAATTAGACTGACATTTCTTCAACCAATTTTTGCAACTAAGAAACTTTTCTTTTATAAAGATACAATGAATTTTATATGTACTCTTGAAAATTAAATAGTGTGCCAAGCTGTACATTTGGATACATTGGTTTATGAAGAAGATTGAAATATGGTTTTAGAATAATAAGTCATTTTCAGTTTGAGATAGTAGGAGGATTTTTAACAATGGATTTTATTAATTATTTCATCAAATGAGTTTTTAAATTATTATGCATGGAACTATATTCAACTTTTTATTCTATGATGCTTTTTTTACGTACTATCATCGTTCTACAAAAAGATTTAGAATAAAGTTATTTTGAATTTTAGTTACCACCGTTTCCACTGGGGTTTTCCCATTTTTAAGCTTTTTGCTTTCTACAGGAACTGTGTTGGGGACCCCTTCTCCATAGCCCATAGTTCAACCATGTATGCTGGGTCGGGACTGGCTCCCAAGTGTAAAGAATAGATCTATTTGTTTGTGACAAGTAGTTGGGTTGCTCTGTAATATGACACAGGATCTATCATTGCTAAGCCACTGTCACATGTATCCTTACAGCATTTGGCAAAAGAAACCAGAGGGTGGCCACTGCCCCAAATGATGTTTCTATCCAGCCCTATTCTTACAGCTAAGGCATGTACAACTTTACCCTCCCCATACTTCAGAACATGATGCATCTTTTGTGTAATGGCGGTCATCACCACCACAACTATGGGGGAGGGAAAAATGATTCAGGCATCAACCAGCGTATTTCCTGCCCCTTTTCAGCCACCCAAAGTCATTACTAACACCCTCACATTTTACTATAACCATGAGAGGAATAGAAAAAGGAAAGGGCAAATGTTTAAACTAACTAAACCCCATATTCTCTTCAGTAAGTGAATCGTCTCCACTTTACTTCCTATGTAGAACAATGCTGCAGGCCAAGATGCAGATCATCAAACTACAAACCTGGATGTCCATCCCCACAAACAGTCCCTTCAGGCATTACTGGTAGAAGTTTACTTTGGTAGCTAATCAGCGCTGAATGAATACCATGGGAACATTGACATAAAATTACGCAGGGTCTTGATCCATCAAGGTTGATTCTTCTTGGTCTTCTGGGAAGAATGATCCAAAACTGCTGCTAGACTTTGTACTCCACGTACATGTGCACATCCCTCTGCATACAAAAATAAACTGTCCACACATTCCAATAAACATTACAGCCCTCTCTGACAGTGTCCAAATCATTCAGTGTAGAAATGAGTCTTCCACTCATCAAAATTCTGTTCAAATTCAAAATTGTGCCACCTTTCACCCTCACCTTCCTGATAAACAAGTGGCTGGGCCATCTTACAAACTATCCATTTCAGTGTTTGGGCTTAGAAAGCATACAAACTGTATTCCTGCCTCTGTTTTGCCTGGTTCAAAGGAAAACAGAAAGTGTCCATTGATCATGTTAAGAAGCACTATGTGGCAAATTCTGTACAGCATACCCCCTCTGACACCAAAAAGTCTTCAGAGTAAAGCCCCGCTACCACCCCATACTCTAAAGGAGCAACCCCAAGAAGAGTAAAGTGACAATGAGGCTTGAGTCCCAATCAGGGGATTGCCAAGTCTGCACCGTGTAACGAGTTCCATAGAAGAATCCATTGTAGTCATGCCTACTGTTCCAAGAATTTCTAATTAGGACTGTGGTTTTCTATGAAACCCCAACAGAGTTCATTGAAATGATGTCTTTAAAAGAAATAAGGCTTTATGAAAATGACTCTGAAATTAAAACAAATGAGTTACCATTGCACTTCAAAGCCCCTCAACGTCATTGGTTTCTCTTTGCTTATCATTGGCTCTGTGACAGGTATTTAATACCACCGTGGTCCTATTTCCGGATTGCTACAGGAGTGTTTTTCCTTGTTATGTGGCTGATCATGTTAACTGTTGTTTTCAAATTACTGAATGGACCCTATGTTCCTGATAAAACTGTACCACTGTCCTTGGTTTAAGAACTACAACCTTATTCTTCTTCCCACAGAGCACGGAGAGGCCTCTCTGTTGCAAACATTACAGCTTGGCGTGTGCCTGATGGCATGGCCTGATTGGATGGTCTGGGTAAGGGTTCCATATCAGATAATGGGATGTACAGGAGATTTTGATGATGCCATATGTTTAAAACATTTCAAGGGAATACATAAATATTCCTGGTTCCTTTTCCAGATGATTGGGACATTAAGACTGTTAAAATATGTGGTATGATTTGCCGGCATACACAACCCTAAATGACGAGGATCTTTATTTAATGCTGATAATTATAAAGAGATGTATAGTTTTCACTAATATGAGGACCATTACATACGCAGAATTATCTAGCTATCATTGGGAGCTCTAAACTATACACAATGAGAACACTGCCAGGGCGTGGCGAACACTGCCAGGGTCTGGCTTCCAAGATCCACCCAACTTTCCTAAAGAAATGCCCTTATTTTAATAGTGTTTACTGGACAGACCCTTCAACTTTTTATTATAGAGAGAAAATTATTGATGTTGAACTGAATAATATGATCCAAAATGGAACTTATAATTCTGCTAAATTATATCCTGAAGGTATATCCTTATGGCCTATTAATGCAGATACAGGCATGCACAGATTTCCTTTAACATTTCTGATCCTCAACTTAATTGCTCAGATATAACATATACAACTGTTTCCACATATAGTGTGAGTAAGCTGTGTCAACGTTGGTTAGCACATTCGAGCCATAAGGTTGCAAAGGATAACTTGACTAGAATTAACAAAAATATAAATTTTTCAGATTTCGTTCCAGGACCACACTCAGCTAAAATTCAGCATATTGTATTGCAGCGGCCTATGCCACCCATAATGAATGGCAAAGATATTCAGAATTAAAAACTGCCAAAAAGAATTAGACAAACTGACACAGAAATTCAGCAAAAGACATTTAGGGGCCCATTAGGATATCGGGTGGATCGCCAAATGTCCCTGGTTTACCCCCCACCATAATAGTATGGCGGGGGGCACCGCGGCGGATGGGAAGAACGTCCACCGCTTTTCCGCCGGTCGGATTGCTGGCCAGAAAAGTTACTCAATATGGTGGTGGTGCCTTGCAGGCACCGCCATGCATATTAGGATATATGCCTTTCCATGGCTTACACTCCGCTATGTGTGGTGGCACATCCGAATTTGCATGGTGGGACTGCTGCAACTTCGGTGTTAGGTCCCGTGCTCCTTTGTCCGCCCGCCATCGTAATAGGTCCCTTAGAGTCATAGGCATTGGCATGCACACGCTCTCTTAAAGAGTGTATTCTTTTAAGTGTCCTCAGCCCTTGATGTTTTAAAATGGCATTGAAGCATTTTCCAACATGGACATGCTCAGTTTTCAAGTTCAAGTTCAAGAATTTATATAGCGCACTACTCACTCAGAGGGTCTCAAGGCGCTTGGGGAGGGGGTTCATTATTTATCGAATAGCCAGGTTTTAAGTTCTTTTCTGAAGGAGATATGGTTCTGTGTAAGGCGGAGGTGAGTGGGGAGTGAGTTCCAGGTCTTGGCCGCCAATTAGGACAAGGATCTACCTCCCATGGTGGATCTTTGGATACGCGGCACTACGGCGAGGGCTTGATTGGAGGATCTTAGTTGGCGGGAGGGTGTGTAGAAGGACAGTCGAGTGTTGAGGCATTCGGGTCCTAGTTTGTAGAGGGCCTTGTGTGCGTGGGTGAGGAGACGGAACGTTATTCTCTTGTTGACGGGGAGCCAGTGGAGGTCTTTCAGGTGGCCGGCAATGTGGTCTTGGCGAGGGATGTCCAAGAGAAGTCTCGCTGATGCGTTGGAGTTTTTTCTGTAATTTGGCTGTGATTCCGGCGTAGAGGGTGTTTCCGTAGTCTAGTCGACTCGTGACCAGTGCATGGGTGATAGTGTTTCTTGTCTCGGAGGGGATCCAACGGAATATTTTTTTGACCATACGAAGTACGTTGAAGCAGGAGGATGAGACGGCGTTGACTTGTCTGGTCATCGAGAGTGAGGAGTCTAGGATGAAGCCAAGGTTACATGCGTGGTCTGTGGGTATGGGTGCTGTGCCCAGAGCCAAAGGCCACCATGAGTCGTCCCAGGCAGAGGGGGATGATCCTAGGATGAGCACCTCCGTTTTGTCTGAGTTAAGTTTTAGGCAGCTATTGTTCATCCATTCGGCTACTTCTTTCATGCCTTCGTGAAGATTGGTTTTGGCGGTGTTAGGGTCTTTGTTGAGGGAAAGGATCAGCTGGGTGTCGTCAGTGTAGGAGATGATGTTAAGGTTGTGTTGACGCGCGATGGATGCGAGTGGACTCATGTAAACGTTGAAGAGGGTGGGACTGAGTGATGATCCTTGTGGTACACCACAGATGACTTCGTGGCCTCTGATTTGAATGGGGGAAGTCGGACTCTCTGAGTTCTCCCAGTTAGGAACGAGATGATCCAGTCCAAGGCTTTCCCTTGTATGCCGATGTTGCTGAGACGTTGTATGAGGGTACTATGACAGACTGTGTTGAAGGCGGCGGAGAGGTAGAGTAGGATGAGGGCCACTGTTTCTCCGTTGTCCAGTAGTGTTCGGATATCGTTTGTAGCTGCGATGAGGGCTGTCTCGGTGCTGTGTTTGGCTTGAAAGCCGGACTGTGAGGGATCGAGGGAGTTGTTGGATTCAAGGAAGGCGGCGAGCTGGCTATTGACGGCCTTCTCAATGACTTTGGCAGGGAATGGGAGGAGGGATATGGGCGGTAGTTTTTAAGTTCAGAAGGGTCTGCTGTGGGTTTTTTCAGGAGGGCGCTGACTTCGGCGTGTTTCCAGCTTTCTGGGAAGGTAGCAGAGTTGAAGGAGCAGTTGATGACATCACGGAGATGGGGTGCAATGATGGAGTCTGCTTTGTTGAAGATGTGGTGGGGACAGGGGTCGGTTGGCGAGCCAGAGTGGATGGAGTTCATTAGGCGGATGGTGTCATCAATGGTGATTGGGTTCCAGGCTCTGAGGTTGTTAGAGGGCGGTTTAGGTTCGGAGGGGGGTGGAGAGGATTGTTCGTTGGAAATGTTCTCGAAGCTGTTATGTATGTCGGTAATTTTGTTGTAGAAGAAGGAGGATAACGAATCGCAGAGGTCTTGGGAGGGGGTGATGTCGTTTGAGGCTGCGGTGGGGTTGGTGAATTCTTTGACGATGTTGAATAGTTCCTTGCTGTTATGGGCGTTGTTGTCGAGTCGATCCTTAAATGCTGATTTCTTGGTGGATCGAATCAGTTGGTGGTGTTTGCGGGAGGCTGCCTTGAAGGTGGTCATATTGTCGGATGTTGGGTTTTTTCTCCATGTTTTCTCGAGAGTACGGCATAGCTTCTTGGATCTCTTAAGGTCATCGTTGAACCAGGGGGCCTTTTTGCTGTCCTGTTTGTTGTGATGGTTTTTCAAGGGTGCTAATTCATCAGCGCTGTGAGTGATCCATTGTTTGAGTTTGGTGGCAGCTTGGTTTGGGTCCGATGAGAGGGCAGATGGGTTTTGGTTGAGCGATCTGAGGAGTTGGTCGGTGGTGATTTTGTTCCAGTTTCTTCGAGGAATAGGTTGTGGGGGGTTGTGGGTCGAGGTGGTTTTGTAGCTGAAGTGAACACAACTGTGGTCCGTCCAATGGAGAGCTGTGGTGCAATCGAAGGAAATGTATTTGCTGGAGGTGAAGATTGGGTCGAGTGTATGTCCGGCTACATGGGTGGGGGTGTCAACAAGTTGTTTGAGTCCGAGATTGGCCAGGTTGTCAAGAAGGGTGGTGGTGTTGCTGTCGTTTTTCTTTTCCAGGTGAAAGTTGAGATCTCCTAGTAGAATGTAGTTCTCGGAGGCGAGGGCATGTGGGCTGATGAAGTCAGTGATGTCTTCTCTGAATTGTTTACGGGTTCCTGGGGGCCTGTAGATGAGGGTACCTCTAAGTGTGGTCCTAGGGTCGGTGTGGATCTGGAAGTGGAGGTGTTCGGCGGTTGTAAGGTTATCGTCGAAGCTGGTCGTGATTTTGATGTTGTTCTTGTGGACGATGGCGATGCCTCCTCCAGTTTGATTGGTGCGGTCTTTTCGGGTGATCTTGTAAGTGTCCGGGATGGCTATGGCGATGTCTGGTGCTGATGATGCGTTCATCCAGGTTTCTGTAAGGAAGGCGACGTCCGGTGAAGCAGTGTCGAGTAGGTCCCAGAGTTCAGCTGCGTGTCTGTGGACCGAGCGGGTGTTCAACAGGATGCACTTCAGATGGTTAGAGTCGGAGCTGGGTTTGGGGGTAGTGGAAATGGTATGGATCTTGATGCTGGTAAATTTGCAGGAGTGGCAGGCAAAAGGACCGTGGGTACGTCCTGGGGCAGCTTCGAAGCATTGTAGTGTGCGTTCGGGGTTAAGGGCTAGGAGGGTCGAGGCGTCATACGTTAAGCGGGAGGAGTGGGGGTTGCAGGGTCTAGGGGGTATGGCGCTGGGCGCGGTCCAGGCGCGGACGGGCGCAGACGGGCTTACCTTTGGCGCACCTTCGGCGCACATGGGGCGCGATCGCTGCGCGTGAACGCTGCGCGCAAGAGCATCTGTCATATATTGATGGTGGAGGGGGAGTGGCGAGGGGGGGTCAGCTGGGAGGCGGGAGCGGGGTGGAGATCAGGGCAGGGAGGCACAAACAATAACAAACAAAATGGCGGCAATCCGATAATGAAACAGGGCTGGGGTCCGATCGGCAGTGCCTCGAAAACAAATGGCAGTGGAGTCGGCACAATCAGGCAAAGGAAATCTGCAGGCCGCACAACAGCACAAGTCAAAAAGTTGCAGTCTAGCGCTACGTTCAAATGTGCCTCCGCTATTATTATTTATTAATAGGCAGGCGGGGCAATCTCTCGCTATCAAGTTAAATGAATTATTATGCAGACAATCAATTTAGATGCAGCAGTTTAGCAGGCTGAGGCAGACAATCAATTTAGATGCAGCAGTTTAGCAGGCTGAGGCAGTGCAAGGCGTGAAACGCTACAATACCAGTGAAAGGTGAGGAGCAGCGTGCGGAGCGGCTGCTTCTGCTGGTAGCAGGACGGTCACAGCGCATCTGCGGCGGAGCAGCCTAGTCAGTATCCGTGGGAGGGGGGGTCAGCTGGGAGGCGGGAGCGGGGTGGAGATCAGGGCATGGAGGCACAAACAATAACAAACAAAATGGCGGCAATGCGATAATGAAACAGGTCTGGGGTCCGATCGGCAGTGCCTCGAAAACAAATGGCAGTGGAGTCGGCACAATCAGGCAAAGGAAATCTGCAGGCAGCACAACAGCCCAAGTCAAAAAGTTGCAGTCTAGCGCTACGTTCAAATGTGCCTCCGCTATTATTCAAACAACTACACAGCTAAATTAAGCATTACAAAATACTCAGAGTGGGAAAGTACCATGGCGGCTCTTAAAGGAAAGTGCGGTTTCTGAAAAGTATAATTGGTCTTCACCTCAGGCGATCATGGCTAAAAAAGAAGCCACTAACACTTTATCAAGTGTAGAACAAACTGAAGAAACCCCATTTTCTGTAGCAGAAATTCTACCAATTACATGGCATCTGCATGGAATAATTTCCCCTCTCATTACAACCTTCTATTTTCAGGAGGGCAAGAAGTAGAAGTCTTTAGGTTGGTATGAAAAAAGGCACAATTTCTTCCTACATCGTATGTGGGAGTCACTCTTTATGTTCTCGTGCTGGACTTCAGACGATCCCGCTTTCATAAGCATATCGGATTGTAGGCGTGGCTTGGACGACGGAGGGAATGGCGGCGTGAGCTAGAGGCTCCGCGCCCGATCCCCCATATCATCCTGAAAAACTGAGCGGTGGCCCACGCACCTACGAACCTCAGCACGGCGGTAGCAGGGGGGAACTGTAGCGGCACCCCTGGGAGCGTAGAAGCGAACCCGCTGGAGTCCTATCGGACCAGGTGGAGGAACTGTGGTCCCGAGGGCGGAGACATGTGGTCATGGCGGCCATCGCTGATGCGGACGATCGTTCCTGACGAGCCCCAGCAGTGAGTGGGGAATTCAGGGGAGTCGATCCCTGGAGACCTGCAGAGGCGGCCGCTGTGGGCCTGGAGGATCACACGGCGCTGTGTCGTGCCTGCTCCAGCGGCCGGCCGGGTCCTACGGAACTTCGCAAAATGGCGGCGAGGACCGGGCCCCTGAACAGTGCGGACTGAGCTGCGGCTGGCAACTTGAGGTGAGATTAGGCACCTTCCACAGGGAACTAATACCAGGGCCATTGCCTGGCCTCCTGCGGGGTAGATCGACCGGATTAGCGAAGGAGAGAGCACACAAGACCGGCGGAACGAGGGGCGGACATTTTGGCGTGGCAGCAGGGGGGGAAGGACTTGTTGCCCCCGTGAAGAGAAGTGCCCCCCGCTGCGCGATCGGCCCGTGTGGGACTCCTGGACCGAGGCGTGCACAAAGCTGGCAGCACACAGTGAGCGGAAGGCTGGGGCACGACGGCTCCACACCGAGATTCGCCCCCCTGAGGCAGAGACTGGTCGGGATGGAGCACTGGAACGACGCAGCGCGAGAGTCGGAGACACCGACTGGCAGGTGATCAGAGGCGTTGAGTGCCCTGGGAGGCTTCGGTGGTGGGCACTCGAGGGGCCCGGGCATGGGGATCGGCTCTGGCGCGTGGGCTGGAACGCACTAAGGACTGCGGGCGCTGGCGGAGAGCCGCTGTGGCGAGACACACATAGTTTTGAATTATCCCTCGATAGCAAAATGAATCAGACCAGAGTGCTTGCAAAGAGCTCAGTGCCTGCCCAGGAATTGGGCCGCCCTGCTGCGGGGCGCCATATGGACCGCAACTATAGATAGTAGGGGTGCCACGAGCTGAGACAGAAGAGATTCGCACACTGCGAATAAGAAGGGGTATGTGACCTGGCAAACCCCACGCGCCTGAGCACAACTGGCACGGACGCCGCTCTAGCACCCACGGCTGGGGAATAGCTGGAATAGCAGGAGCCATTATCGTAACCCCCCACATAACCTTTGGCGGTGACCACAGCCCTTGCTCTGTGGTGCGTGTCGGCGCGGCTGGTAACGCGGAGTCATGGTGAAGAACAAGGGGAAGACAGATGGGCCCGCGACATCGGAAACACCGGAGGGCTCCGCCCCAGGGCCTACGGACCTGCAGCAACTCCAGGACCAGTGTGGCTCACGGTGTAGAGCAGGCAGACCCGGAAGCTGAGGTCAGATCCGGGACCAGGGTTCAATTCCCGACGCGGCAGGGTCTTGAGCTCAAATGTCCACGGACTCGATAATTCTCGCTTCGGTGCCTGCTCTAATCATGGGTTCTCACTCTGCAACTCTGGGCATTAAGCTTGCTTAATCTCCACAACGGCCCCCCTGCGGCGGGATGCCTGGCTTTCACCTTGGGGATGCCCTGTAGGGGCTATCTCACAGGGAAAAGCCAGGACGGGTTCCCAAGGCAAGCGCCGGGAAACCTCCGGGTAGCTGTGCGCTCAATAAATGAAATAATAATAATAATAATAATATTGGAAGCTATTGCGACAACAAGAGACACTTTGCAGCAGGACATAGCACAAGTGGCATCTGGGCTGGGGCTCCTACGCGCGGACCATGCAAAACTTAAAGACAGGGTCAAGAGCAACGAGGACGCTCTGCAGGAGCTGGCCCCTGCTCATAAAACAATGGAGGTGAAACTAGCGGACGCATTGGACCGCATACAGGCATTGGAGAGAAGAGCTGAGGACTCCGAAAACAGGAGCAGGCGCAACAACGTCCGCCTGGTGGGCCTGCCTGAAAAAACAGAAGGGTGAGATGTGATTAGCTATCTAGCTGACTGGTTTAAGATGACGGTGGCTCCAGAAGGCCTCTCGCCTTTCTTCACGCTTGAACGAGCACACCGCGTTCCGACCAGGCCTCCCAGACTGGGCCAGCCGCCTAGAACGGTGATAGTCAAGCTATTGCACTATAAGGACAGAGACTTGCTTCTCCAGAGAGCCCGCGAAACGGGGCCTTTTCAAGTAGCCAATGGCAAGGTGACATTATTTCCCATTTATACTCACGAGACACAGCAACTGCGAGCCTCCTTCTTGTCCATAAAACGAGAACTCAGGACTGAAGGCATCCAGTACTCCTTTCTTTTCCCGGCCAAGCTACGGGTGACACTGGATGGCACAACGCTCTTTTTCCTCACATCGGAGGATGCCTGGGCGTGGTGGGAAACGAATAAGGCAGGCACAGATGGGGCGAAATGCTGGGAGGAGAGGGAGCAACGAACAACGCAGGTGTGGAAATCACAAAGACTCCGCAGACAAAGGCAGGGTTCTTGAAAGCCGTCGGTGTCCCAAACGGATGAGGGAAGGAAGGCGGCACTGCAGGCGGTAGTGGCACTTTCAGGAACTGACGCATCCCCATCGAAACTGGGCACGGAATCAGAAGTCCACATCACGGGCTCGGAAACACACCTGTCGGAAGCGAACAGTGCCAGGGGTCTGACAGTAACACCAAAGTCGGCGGAGGAAATCTTGGATGCCTGATGCGGGAGCAGAAGGAGGCGAACAACGATGGTGACTGTGGGGGTCTATGTCATGAGAAACGGATGCATGTTGTAGCACAGGTTGGTCCACCGCAGCTATTCATTGGGGGACCATGGGTGCGGGCGTTGGGGGCTGGTGTAGCTACCTTCTGGCCTAGAACCAAACTCTACTGGCCCTTAAGGCTACCGCAGTGACGACTGTGGAATAGGTGGGAGGGAGGGATGGGTTTCACAGTTTGGATGGGAGCTGATAGTTTGATATTGGGTCCTGTTCTGGGGGGTGGGAGGAGGGGTTTGTTGGGGACGTTAATCACTGGGAACCACTTGATTCTACTCTGGAGGGGGAACGGGCATGAGTAGATCTGGAGACATGTTGGAGGGACACTATCACCTACGCAGGAGCAGGGGACTGTTTCACACCGCATCCATTGCTATGGGACAATGGCTAATACGGGTGCATTACGATGTATAACCTGGAATGTGAGGGGGCTGCACACAATGGCGAGGAGACACAAAGTTCACGCTTATCTGGTCCGCAGAGGGGTTCATGTTGCATTACTACAAGAAACACACCTAACAAAACAGGAAGGGGTAGCCCTGCAGCGCAGGTGGAGAGGGCAACTATTTAACACGACTTATTCCGCATTTGCTAGAGGTGCATTGATTTGGATCAGGGCGGGTACTCCATTCCTGCTGACCAAGCAAACAATAGACCCTGAGGGCAGGTATGTAGCGATAGAGGGTAAACTCAAGGGTAGGGATATAGCATTCTGTAGCATATACGCACCAAACACTGACCAACTGTCCTTCTTGACGAGACTCTCAGGAGCGCTTGCGCACTACTAAGCGGGCCCTGTTATGATAGGAGGGGACTTTAATTCAGTGACGGACGTTACATTAGACAGATCTCACCCGCCACTGGGGGACTCTCCAGTACACCGACTCACGAGGGGCAGACTGGACTGGCAGGGAAGATGGGAACTGATAGATGCTTGGCGTACACAGCACCCTACTGAAAGGGACTATTCATACTTCTCTAGTTTGCATGAATTACATGTTCGACTTGATGCGATATTGTGCTCCCCATCGGTGATAACAGCTGTTGCGTGTACCGAATACCTCGCTAGGACAATATCGGATCATAATCCCATGCTAGTCACGCTAGACTGGATGACTGAGATCTCATGTGTTCCAACCTGGAAGCTGCGACCCGAGACATTGGACGATCCACGGTTTCACGCGGCACTGGAGGAGGGAATAACTCAGTATTTTGCAGAAAATTATGGCACCACTACATCCAGGGCGATGGAATGGAACGCCTTCAAGGTAGTCACCAGAGGGCACTGTATCGGGAAATATGCAGGGGTACGGAAGGTTTTGGTAGGAGATCTTAATAAAGCAGAGGACAAACTGCGAGAAGCAGAAGTGGCGAGACCGGGCCACCCTGAGCTCCAGGAGGAGGTTAGTACGGTTAGGGAAGCAGTAGCGTCTCCGTAGCTTTGATTACAGGGCCTACACATTGAGGCACATGCGGAGGGCGATAAAGCTGGGACGCTGTTGGCGTGGCTGGCTAACCCCACTAAGCGAAGCTCCCCGATTCTAGCTCTGGAGGGGGAAGGAGGACGCACGATCTATACCCAAACTGAAATACTACACAGCTTTCAATGCTATTATGAAACGCTTTATAAGAGCGCGCTAGGGAGTCGGGACTGTGACATTGACACTTTCCTCGAGGAGTTACACCTGCCACAGTTGGACCAAGAACAGGCAGGAGACCTGGGCAGAGACATAGAACTGGGGGAGATTAGTGGGGCCATAAAACGGATGGCCCGCAACAAAACGCCGGGCCTAGACGGTTTGCCCATAGAATTTTATAGTAAATATGTGGACCTGCTAGCACCGAGACGCCAAGCGGTGTATAACGAGGCCAGGGCTGCTGGTCGCTTGCCCCACTCAATGCGAGAGGCGCTCGTGATCCCAGCTTCATATAGGCCACTTTCTATGCTAACTACGGACTATAAAATCTTAAGTAATATATTAGCAGCCAGACTATTGCAGCACATGCCCGGCTTGGTCCACAAAGACCAGTCAGGATTCATCCCCTCGCGCAACACGACTATGAATATTCGGAGGCTTATACGACTGATGGAAGACACCCACCCAGAGGCGCAGGCACCCCTGGTTTTGTCAATAGATATTGAGAAAGCTTGGAATGGGAGTATTTATACAGAGTCATGGGACGCTTTGGCCTTGGGGAAGGCTACATCCAGTGGACGAGAGTGCTATACACATCGGCGGTGGCAAAAGTGCGGGTGGGATCCCGCATCTCGCACCAATATCCGGTGGAGCGCGGCACGCAGCAGGGATGCTCTCTGTCCCCCCTATTATTCGCTCTAGCGATTGAACCACTCGCAGCTGAGGTCCGGACGGGGAAACATTATAAGGGGTTAAGCAGTAGAGAGGGACAACAGTTTATTTCCTTATACGCGGATGACCTATTATTATTCCTTGAAGATACAGAGGAGGCGCTGGCGGGGGCGGAGAGACTACTCTTGCACTTTGGGGAGCTCTCGGGCTTGAAAGTTAACTGGTCCAAGACATTTTTATTCCCTGTGCGGCAGGGGGAGATACGACCCGCCCACCGTCCCTTACTCAACTGGGAGCCCACCTGCTTGAAATACCTAGGGGTATTCGTATACCACACGGCGGCTGATATGCTGGAAGGCAATGTGGGCCACTGTATGCGAGCGCTGAAGGGAAGCATGGCCTTCTGGGCCACACTCCCGCTCTCTGTAACCGTCCAAATCTCTTTATTGAAAATGATTGGTCTGCCGCACCTTCTCTATTACTACCGCACGCTGCCCGTGTGGATACCCAGTTCCAACTTTCGACAACTGAAATCACAACTGACCTTGTTTTTCTGGGGAGCGGGCAGGTGTAGGGTTGCATTGAAAATGCTCACCCACCCAAAGGACAAGGGGGGTCTAGCGGTCCCGGACTTCGAGCTCAATTATCTGGCAGCCCACCTGCAGCTCTTCACGCAAGAGGTAGCGAGGGTGTTCCGAGGTCCGGAGAACGAGAGCGAGGAGGGCACTCCGAGACATGTCCTCGCCTATATAACCTTGCAACAGAGAATTACCCTCAGTGATTTAACCCTCGAGGAGCAGACGTTCAGGCTCTGCTGGAATCGCTCCCAACGCCAGGCGGGAGTACGACATCCATATGCACCTGAGATACCTCTCGGAATGGTGACGGCGCTCCCTCACGGAGGAGACTGGGCGCAGTTACAGGTTTGGGAAGACGCGGGGCTGCAGGCTCTTGGTGACTTATACGAAGATGGGGTGTTACTGCCGTATCAAATGCTACAGGAGAGGTTTGACCTCCCAAACTAAAAACTTTCTTATTCCCCAAATAATCCTCCGGTCCCCCCTCCTCTTGGGATATCACAGCTCTATAGCGCGGGGATGCCTCCGGGTCACCAGGCGCTTTATAAATTTATAAATAAATAAATAAATAAGGGGAGTTTTTTTACTGCATGCTGCGGTAATTAGAGCCATGCAGGCGTACTGGAAAGGAGGGCTCTTGGAACCCACACCGACTATGGCCTGTCAGTATACCATGATGGTGGCGGGGACTTATAAGACAGTAACATGCCTGTACTCTAGGATGCTTTGAGAGAACTTGCCGCCCTTGACAGCGCTAAAGACCAGGTGGTAATCTGACTTGAATAAGGAGATCCCCGAGACAGCTTGGGCGTAGATAGTGCGATGAGCAAGAAAGAGCCCTGACCTGAGGGATTTCTGGCGGGGGATCGGTAACACATTGAACGAGGTGACAGAGAGACAACTAAAATTTGACATGGCTGTCAGTGTTCTACATTGGTTCCCACACACTCCCAAAAATAAGATCACAAGTAAATTTATTGATATGGGCCTTCTCTTGGCTAAAAGAGAAATTACGAGACTTTGGAAAGCAAGATCTGGTCCCACGCACAGGAGATGGGTCAATGAGTTCCTGAAATGGGCTGCTAGCGAAAGTACATTTCGGTACCAAATGGCATGCCGGAGACCAGACGACAAGGCAATGGAAGCAGCAGCTGTGTGGCAAGCACTAGTGCAGGCTTTACGAGATAAGGCGCTGCAAGATGGTGGGGAAAAACACAAGTCCCTGACACAGACACTTCCCAAGCAACACCAGGCACATCACATACTTAAAAAATCACTGGCTCCTGATAACACCCACAGATGTAGAATGAACGAGCTCTTATGCGTAAGTGGTGAGATTTGGGGGGGGGGTAGTTGGGGATAGTTTAAGGGATCAAGAGGGGGGTAAGGGAGAAAAAGTAAAAGCAGACATGAGAACTCCTTACAAAATGGTTGCAACTGTCCTTTTTTCTTTTTCTTTTTTTGCACTTATGCTTCTGCCACTTTCCTGCTCAACGCCGCCCGACCTCTGGGATGTGGGCTAAATGGCTGTGTAGAGAGGTGAACAGAGAGTGGTGCACAGTTGATACCAAAGGTGTGATGCCTGTATAGAAGCATTATGTATATCATACGTCTGCAATAAAAACTATTAAAAAAAAAATAAGCATATCTGATTGTACAAGCCCTCTTTGTCGTTCAGTCCTGTGTTATTTCATTACCTTTTATGGAATTTATACCTGGCAAGCCATGTCTAAGTTGCACATTACACTCTAAAATAGTGATTCATAACTACTGTTGACCCATGAAAGCTGTTGTGGAATAGCACACGGACAACCATATTTGCTAACTGTATCAAAAATTATGAAATGTTGAGGAATAACCTTGTATCTCCCACCTCGCAGTGTGCTTGAAAATGTTACATAGCCTCAAATAGACCCAGACAATATTTGTTTTCATCAACAAAGTAAGCTTGTTGCCATTTTGATACAAAACGGAGGTCCCTTTGACATCTGCGGCAGATACATCTCACTTACAAACAGCCCACTCTGCTTCAGAGGTTGAGCGTCTTACAGACACAATATCCTATTCACTTTTGCCCATTAATTTCAAATAATCCAGTATAACTAGCAGTGTGCACTTTATCAAAATAATCGGATCTGGTCTGGTGATGGGATTCAAAGTTGTATTTCGACTGATTCCTTAATTTTTAGGTCTCGCCTGAGCCAGCGCATGCTGTGCTCTGGCGAGACTTTTAGTAAGTGGGCTTCAGAAAATGCTACCACACGATTTTGTGGCCTAGAACTTGCGGTTTCGCGCACGCGCTTATGAGCAGACGCTGCATCTGCTTTCAATTTTGCCGCCGCGTGTATGACTCTGAATCTTCTTTCACTTTGCTGGGTTTAAAGTGTTACACTCACCGCTGTCGGAGATGTGGAATAAATCCTATGGCTTTAACTATAGATCAACTATAGATGTGTGTAATCTACCTACCGATTACGGGGAGGGCAAACTGCTTCCCGTTTTTATTCAACTGTGCCTTTGGAATGCATGGGTTCACCAGCAACTCTTCATTTGGACATTCATGCACTATGCATATTTCGTTGCACCCCAGGGATTAATACTCGGTAACATGTTCTCCGCTGAGAAACGGCGCCCATTAAAGTGCAGCACGCACTCTCAGTATGATAACTTCTAGATTTGGCCCCGCAGTGGAGCTTCTTATTGTTTTATATTTATTTGGATGTTGCAAGCAGTCCGTGGCCCTCTGCATTGATTTCTAGCTTCTTCTGGTTAATATTTCGGGTTTCGATGTTTAAGTTAAGAACAAAGACTTCCCACCGGCAGTAAAGCACTTTAGTCGATGTGGCGTTTTTGGGAACGCTACTGTGTATTATATTTGTTTTCTAACAGCAACATAAAGGTATCAGAAACGCCAACCTTTTCGATACAATATACTGCATAATGTTTCCTCTTGGGATGCATTGCATAGGCATCGCTAAGGTTTATGGTGTGTGTTTTCGTGAGGACCCCTGTGCAAACTACGTAGGAGTAGAATAACCGCAGCTATAAACTCACTGATTAAGAACACACTTCCGTGGAGATGGCAAGGCCACCTGCTTGTCTCTGGAGGAAGTATTGTGTGCAGCGCGGCCGGGTGCCAGCGGCATTCTTCACATTCCTGGAAGTGTGTGCGCCGCGCACGAGCATCGCTCATTTCTATAATCTCTGCACCCATATTTTTCCTGACCCGTATACTTATAACTTCAAGACTCACCCGTCCATTCCCACATTTTCTTCTTTTATCTCGACTTACTCTTCATCTCAATCTCCCTCATTGCCTTCTTAGTATTTAGTTTATCTTCTTCTTCCCCCAAAAGCTTTTTCTTTTCATCGTTCCCGGGCTTTGTACATCTCTGCCCCTGGCTGTCACGTCTGTATCTTTCTCTCCTTCTACTTATGTACTTTAAAATCTGGATTGCTATCCTGTCCACATTGGTATCTATCCTCCCTCCTAGTCCACTTCCCCCTTCCTCCCTTTCCATCATCGTTTTCTTTTGTTCTTCCCTACCTCTTTTTCTCAGCCCCCTTCCGCCTTCCCTCATCATTATTCTTCGTCCATCGGTTTCCCCCTCCCCCCTTCCTGCCCCTTGTTGGGGTTCTCACTTTATACACATGGACTTGTTGGAAATCTTGAAACAAGGGAGGAGGTGGGTTGTTGTCTTTTGGAGAGGGCGTGCCATGGTGTCCTCGGTGCTGGATGTTAGGTGGTGTTTTGGCATGGGAGGGGAGGAGTCACACTTTGATGCCCAAGGAAGTGAAGTGATTCTGTGTGCAGGTTTGGGGACCGGTGGCGGCGATGATAAGAAGTTGTTTAGCAGCGTGCTTTGTTTTGTCACTGTTCCTATTTGAAGCTCAGGGTTGGGTAGTTTAGTTCACCCCGCCCCTTCCCACATGCTCTGACTGCCATTGGTTAGGATCCTTCAAAGCATCAAAGCAGGGTTATTATTGCCTGGCTGGGCCATCAGCTCCCGGCAGGAGCTATCAGTAACAGCAGATGCCAATGTTGGGAGCCAGGTTTTGAAAGAAGTCCAAAACAAGCAACGTTTTCCGGATAAACAAAACAAGCATTTTCAATACAATAGGTCTCAAATTTACGAAAGATTTAGCTATTGGCATTGTGAATGACAATGAATTATATTTATGTTTTTGTTTTTAAAATGTAAATAAAAGGCATTGTTATTTACAATGCCAATAGCTTAAACGCATGTAAATGTGAGACCTATTGCGTTGCAAATGCTTGTTTTCCCCCTTGTTTTAAAGTTTGTTTTGTGGACTAGCAATCAACCTTTTGATCATTAGCTGGGGCACTCTCCTTCTCTTTATAGAAAAGAACATGTGCCAGTCCCATCACCAATATGGAGCACACCTACCCAGCTGAACAAAAATGCAGACACATCCTAGCATTCTACCTGGGTTATGACTGGCTCTCAGTACTGAGTGAGTACGGGACTATCATTTCAAAAAATTGATGCTTTGCGAGTGAGACCCGTCTTTGGTGAAAAAACTGTATACAGGAAACATCCCTGGAGCTCCCTCTGGATATGCCATACTTGGCATCAATCAATATAAATCAACTTCTTAGACCACTGATGTTGCACCAAACCTTCATGAAACTACAGGATCCAATATAGTGTGTTTGTCCGTCTCCTTTACTTACAGTTGTTTCCAAGCCAAAACAGCCTAATCACTGTGTTGACCATGCCTAGGCACCACCTCACATGTTGCTACAAAAATGTCCTGAAAGGTATGGAGACGGTTTTATGACATTACATGCATTACAACACGTGCCCTTACCACATATCCATTATAATTTAATTCCTTTACCACGCATACACCTTTATCACATAAATACCTTTACCCAGCATGCTTTACAACACAAGGTAAGTATATATAAGGTACGTGAAACCCATATATATGTATACTTGTGTGTGTGTGTGTGAGAGAGAGAAAAAGAGAGAGAGAATATATATGTCACCAATGCCACATAAAACAGAGCTATTAATATTTCAAACAATGATCCAATAAGGAACCCGAGAACTCACTGGTAAGTATTCCCTTGAGTTAAAGTTAATGTTAATGTTAATGTTAATGTTAAGGGGGTGCTTCTATAGCGCACGGCTACTCCGAGAAGTGTCCCGGCGCTGTTGGAGCCTCAGCAAGTCCAGAGAGGAGAAAGACGGACGAATGACAGGAGCATAGCTCAGCAGGCGGTGTTATTGCAGGAAGAGGAAGGTCTTCAAGTCTTTTCTGAAAGCCAAAAGATTGGGGCTGGATCTCAGAGAGAGAGGAAGATCATTCCACAGCTGCGGGGCGAGGTATTTAAAAGAGCGCCCACCACAGCGAGCACGACGGATCATGGGAGTGACTGCCTTGGCCTGGGAGGAAGAGCGCAAGGATCTGGATGGAGAGTAAAAGCAGACCCATTTCTGAAGGTAGCGGGCACCTGTACCATGCAAAGCTTTAAATGCGATGGTCAGGGCCTTAAAGATGATACGCTTCTTCATGGGAAGCCAGTGGAGAGTCTTGAGAAGCTCACTGGCCCTTGCTCTTCTGGGGAGGCCGAAGATGGCACGGGCCGCCGAGTTCTGTACCACCTGAAGACGCGATAGGAGGTAGTCAGGCAGACCAAGGTAGAGAATGTTAGAATAGTCCAGCCTAGAGCCGATCAGGGCCTGGACAGTGATCTTCCTATGTTCCAAAGATAGAAGCGGCAGGAACTTCCTCAGCATCTTTAATATGGCAAAGTATTTGCCGACTAGTCCCGACACCTGGGCCCCAAAGGAGAGACAGTTGTCAACCTGAATGCCCAGGTTTTTTGCGGCCCCTGAGTCACCAGTGGGAGGGAACATGGCTGCCGGCCACCAATCTTTCCATTTGGGGTCAGCGGGGCAGCCGAAGAAAAGAACCTCGGATTTATCGGAGTTGCACTTGAGGCTGTGCCGACTAAACCAGTCAAACACAGCCCCAAGGCAGCCCCGGATAGATGCCCCGTCGAAGTCCTGTCCCCTGTGATGCCCCCCCAGCGACCGCGCAGCGGACGCGCGCAGCGGGAGCGCCGTTTGAGCGCCGAAGGTGCGCCAAAGGTAAGCCCGTCTGCGCCCGTCCGCGCCTGGACCGCACCCAGCGCCAGACCCCCTGGCCCCGCGCCCGCCAGCCCCCCGCAGGACCTACAACTTCGCCACACTCATCGCGCTCAACACCGCCCGAGCCCCCGGATGCTACCAAGCATCCCCGCGACACACCCATGGACCCTTCGTCTACCGATCCTGCAACTTCTCCTGCCACCGAACCTGCACCGCACCTGCCAAGACTGGAAGCGACAACCACCTCAAGTGCATCATGCTCAACACCCGCTCCATCCACCGCCACGCCGTGGAACTCTGGAACCTCCTCGACACCGCATCCCCAGACGTCGCCTTCCTCACGGAAACCTGGATGAACGCCTCCTCAGCCCCCGACATCGCCATAGCCATCCCGGACGGCTACAAGATCATCAGGAGGGACCGCATCAACCAGACCGGAGGAGGCATCGCCATCGTACACAA
The DNA here is from genome assembly GCF_964263255.1 of Lissotriton vulgaris. Lineage (NCBI taxonomy): Eukaryota > Metazoa > Chordata > Amphibia > Caudata > Salamandridae > Lissotriton > Lissotriton vulgaris. The sequence continues at coordinate 1,044,015,083 of NC_141693.1, read as the reverse complement.
GAGTGCCATTCGCATCTCGACTGACTCCAGCATCACATTCAGCGCCGCGGAATACCTCCACTTCCAAATCCACACCGACCCCAAGACTACCCTCAGAGGCACCCTCATCTACAGACCCCCGGGACCGCGTTCACAGTTCTGCGATGACATCACGGACTTCATCAGCCCACACGCCCTCCCCTCCACCGATTACATCCTCCTCGGGGACCTCAACTTCCACCTGGAGAACAACAACAACCGCAACACCACCACCCTGCAGGACAACCTCGCCAACCTCGGACTCAAGCAGCTGGTCAACACCCCCACCCACTACGCCGGCCACACGCTCGATCCTATCTTCTCCTCCAGCAAGCACGTCTCCTTCAGTCACTCCACCGTACTCAACTGGACAGACCACAGCTGCGTCCATTTCAGCTTCGCAAAGAACACGGTCCGCCACCACCCGAAGCAGGTTCCCCACAGGAACTGGAGCAAGATCACCGCCGACCAGCTCGCCACCTCCCTCAGCCAGAACCCACCCGTCAGAACAACGGACCCTAACACAGCAGCCTGCAACCTCACGCAGTGGCTGACCACAAGTGCTGACGGCCTCGCCCCACTGAAGGACCCACTCACCAGACCCAGAAGCAAGAAGGCTCCCTGGTTCACAAACGTACTCAAGGACTCCAAGAAGGCCTGCCGCACCCTCGAGAAGACCTGGCTCCTCAACAAGACCACCGACAACATGACCGCCCTCAAACTCGCCACCCGCAGACATCACCATCTCATCCGCACCACAAAGAAGAAATTTCTGAAGGAACGACTGGACAAGAACGCCCATGACAGCAAGGAGCTCTTCAACCTCGTCAAGGAATTCTCCAACCCCAGCACCGGCAACAACGACATCACCCCTTCACAGGACCTCTGCGACTCCCTCGCCTCGTACTTCCACCGCAAGATCTCCGACATCCACAACAGTTTCAGCGCTCAACCCCCACACCCACCGGTCGAACCTACGCACCCAGCCGCCATCCTCCAGACATGTACCGAGGTGACCCCCGAAGACACGACAAGCATGATGAACACCATCCACTCCGGATCGCCGACCGACCCATGCCCCCACCACATCTTCAACAACGCGGCCCCCACCATCGCACCCCATCTCCGAGACATCATCAACACCACCTTCAACACAGCCACCTTCCCTGAGAGCTGGAAGCACGCCGAGCTCAGCGCACTACTGAAGAAACCAACAGCGGACCCGACCGACCTCAAGAACTTCCGCCCCATCTCGCTCCTTCCCTTCCCGGCCAAAGTCATCGAAAAGGTCGTCAACAAGCAACTGGCCGCCTTCCTCGAGACGAACGGATCCCTCGACCCATCGCAGTCCGGATTTAGAGCCAATCACAGCACCGAGACCGCCCTCATCGCAGCCACTGACGATATCCGAGCCCTGCTCGACAACGGGGAAACAGCGGCACTCATCCTCCTAGACCTCTCCGCTGCATTCGATACTGTTTGCCACCGCACCCTAGTCCAACGACTCAACAACACCGGCATCCAGGGGAAGGCCCTGAACTGGATCACCTTATTCCTCTCCGGAAGAACACAAAGAGTACGCCTCTCACCGTTCCGCTCGGAGGCCACCGAAGTCATCTGCGGCGTCCCACAAGGATCTTCGTTCAGCCCCACTCTCTTCAACATCTACATGAAACCACTAGCTGCCATCGCCCGCAACCACAACCTGAACATCATTTCCTACGCCGATGACACCCAGCTGATCCTCTCCCTCACCAAAGACCCCGACACCGCCAAAGCGAACCTTCACGAAGGGATGAAAGACGTCGCCGAATGGATGAACAGCAGCCGCCTAAAGTTGAACACGGACAAGACAGAAGTCCTCAGCCTGGGAACATCCCCCTCCGCATGGGACGACTCCTGGTGGCCCCCAGCCCTAGGCACCGCACCCAAGCCAACAGACCACGCACGCAACTTGGGCATCATCCTGGACTCCTCCCTATCGATGACCAGGCAAGTCAACGCCGTCTCCTCGTCTTGCTTCCACACACTCCGCAAGCTCCACAAGATCTTCCAATGGATTCCCGCCGAGACAAGGAAGACGGTCACCCAGGCCCTCATCACCAGCAGACTGGACTATGGAAACACCCTCTACGCCGGAACAACAGCCAAGCTTCAGAAGAGACTCCAGCGCATCCAGAATGCCTCCGCCCGACTCATCCTGGACGTCCCCCGACGCAGCCACATCTCGAGCCACCTGAGAGACCTACACTGGCTCCCTGTCAACAAGAGGATCACGTTCAGACTCCTCACCCACGCACACAAATCCCTCCACGACCTGGGCCCTAGATACCTCAACGACCGCCTGACCTTCTACATGCCCACCCGCCAGCTGCGATCGGCGAACCTCGCCCTCGCCGTCGTGCCTCGCATCAAGAGAGCCACCGCCGGAGGAAGATCCTTCTCCTACCTAGCGGCTAAGACATGGAACTCCCTGCCAGTCCACCTGCGACTGACCCAGGACCACCTCGCCTTCAGGAAACAGCTCAAGACCTGGCTGTTCGAGCAGTAGCAGACCCCCCTCCCCATGCGCCTTGAGACCCTTCCGGGTGAGTAGTGCGCAATATAAATGCCATGATTGATTGTCGCAAGTGAACAGGAGTTGAGTGTCGTCAGCGTACGACACAATCTGAGCCCCAAAATCCTCCGCAAGTGCCGCCAGAGGGGTCATATAGATATTAAAGAGTGAGGGGCTCAGAATTGAGCCCTGCGGCACTCCGACCACCAGAGGCGGCATTGCTGCAGAAAAAGGTGGAGCCCAGATCGTTTGCTGATGGCCAGTCCTGAACCATCTGAACACCGTCCCCCTTAGACCTATCTCCCAGAGTCTAGATAGGAGGCGGTCATGGGGGACGGTGTCGAAGGCCGCAGATAGGTCAAGCATCACCAGCATAGCTTTTCCTCCCCTGTCCAGGGTTTCTCTAATCACTTCAGTGACCTCAAGCAGAGCTGTTTCAGTGCTCAAATTTGAGCGGAAGCCAGATTGGGATTTGCGCAACATGTCATTGGATTCTAAAAAGTGGGACAGGGTGGAATGGACATGTTTTTCGGCCACTTTCGCCAGAGCTGGCAAAAGGGAAATGGGTCTATAGTTAAGATGTAGTTCCGGGTTCAAATTGGCTTTCTTCAGAAGGGGCAAAATGAGGGCCTGCTTCCAAGCTTGAGGTACTACACCAGTGTTAAGCGAGAGGTTGAGAATAGGGTTAATAAGATTATTAAGGGTAGGGGCCATGAGTGCCAGGAATTTAGCAGGGCACGGGTCAAGAGGGGAACCAGATTTTAATTTGGAGAGCAGGTCAAGGGAGGACTGGAGAGATGATGGAGGAAAGTTCCAAAGGGAGGAAGTGGTCGGGGTCTGGGGAGGGTCAAGAGATCTTGGGAAGGGAGGGGGATCCTGGGTAGTGGTCCCGAAGGAGACCTGGATAGTCCTAATTTTATTGGTGAAAAAGATTGACAATTCGGAGATCCAGGACTCAGAATGAGTGAGTTTGGGGGTGGCCCGGGGAGGGGAGATGGTATCTTTAACTATCTTAAAGATTTCTTTACAGGAGTTGGAGAAACCATCAATTTTGCTGGCCAGATACGTTTTTTTGCAAGCCGCGATGTCATGATGATAGTCCCTGATCAGTGCCCTATAGGTTTCTTTGGCGCTGGCATCAGAGTTTGCGCCAGATCCGTTCGGCTTGTTTGCATTGTCGTCGTTTAGCGGCCAGAGCCGGAGAGAACCAAGGGGCAGAAGATCTAACTGAGCGTGGCTTTGGCGGAATGGGGGGGGCGAGGATGGCCAGTTGTTGCGTCAGCCAGTCCTGAAGAAGATCGAGATCGGTTACAAGCGATCCTGTTAGTGGGTAAGGGTGAGTTTCAAGGGCCTTGGACAACATGGCTGGAGAAATATGCTCAAAAGCCCTAGAAGGAAGCGCATCACACCAGTGTCCGTTAGCAACTTTCTAAATAGTAAGGGGGATCTCAAAGTCCGCTAGAAAGTGGTCTGACCACAATACCGGGGCAAGGGAGGTCAGGACGATAGGGACAGTGGAGAAAATTTTATCTAAAATGTGTCCTTTACAGTGAGTGGGTGAGCCGAGGTACGGCAGGAACTGAAGGGCAGATGTGATGCGTTAAGCTTAATACTGTCCGGGTCGTCCTCCTTATCCATATGGATATTGAAGTCGCCCAATAACAGACAATGGTCATATCTAAGGCACAATGTGGAGATCAATGCGTGGAGTTCTTCAAGGAAGGTGCCCATGGGACCGGGGGGGTCTGTAGACCAGTAGACCAGTACAGGATTGATGAGGGGAGAAGGAGAGGGAGAAGGCAAGAACTTCACAGCTTATGATGTTGTCCACTGGAATAATGGAGCAAGCAATGCTCCTGTCAATGACCAGGGCGACACCACCCCCCTTCCCCTTGACTCTATATTTCCTGTATATAACATGGCTCGGGGGAATGGCGCTGGCAATGTCAGGTCCTGCGCCCTCCCCCAGCCAGGTTTCAGTCAGGAATAAACAGTGAGGTCTGGAGTCTGTCAAAAGGTTGTAGATATCAAACGCATGCTTGCTTAGAGATCTAGTGTTAAGCAACATACAACTAGTACTAGGAGAGGGAGGGGTCAGAGAAGCGATGCGGCGATCGCCAGGTTGCCAGCCACAGGCCGGACACCTGTTGGTCGACCGGTGCGACTTAGTAAAGAAGTCGCATTTCGGCATGGACTGCCTCTCTCAAGTCTGGTGTGTGCAAGAGATCAAATGGCAAATTTTAAATCCACCTCAAATCACTCCCATTGGATAATCCATTGTAGTTGATGAAAGGGACCTTTTGACCAGCAGCACCACCATCACATTTTGTGCTTTAACAATTATTGGATAGTCCGAAAAGTCAATGTTGGTGCACCCGTTGCTACTTTGGTAGTAGGCGGTTTACTAGTAGTGCATCAGTAGTGCATCAGGAGGCACATTTGAAGAGTGGTGGAGAAAGGGGGCGTGGCTGCCAACATTTCAGAAATCCTGCTTTGTGGGACTTACTGGAGGGAATAAGAGGAGTACTTGGCGCCCAAGGACGTCCTTTGGGGCCACCTACCCCTCCTATTACCTCCAGCAGGTCCACATAAAGGGACTGTTAAGAGGTTTTCGGGGGCCATTCTCCCCTTCTCCACCATTCTGCTAATGCGGCTCCTGGCGCACTACTGGTTGGGGGATGATGTCCACATTAGTCCTGAGGCACCTTGGGGGCCAAGAAACCCTCCGGGTACCTACTGTTATTCTTACACAGCGGGATTCCTGAGAACTGGTCGGAGGCTCAGCCCCCTTTCTCCACCACTCTGCAAACGCCATTACTACTTAAATAAAATAGAAATTCACTGAAAAAAGCAAAGGTTACAGGTGCGTTATAGTTAGGAAATATTTTTTTTTAAAACCATAGAAATTCACTGAACAAAACCAAGGTTACAGGGACGTTATAGTTCATCTCATGTTTCTCTCATACAAAACCAGTGAAATTCAGCAGTTATAGTTAGCTGAGCTAACTATAAATCTCGCCCCTGCAATGCACTGCTTATGCTTATGACCTCACATATTACATTAGTTATGACATGATCAGTGAAATCACTGATAACATATTCTAGGACATCATTGATAATATCACTGCAACATTTGAAATTAATTTATTGTTGACAAAACTGTGCATGGCGAGGGTGCGAGTTCAAGTTATCTTATGGCACTCCGTCATTTTTAGAGTTTAAAATGTTACGTTGTTACTGAAAAGTGGAGAAGTGTGGCTCAATGGTTAGAGCGGCAGACCCTGATGCAGAGGTCTGGCCTGGGACAAGGGTTCAATTCCCGCCTTGGCGGGTCTTGGGCTCAATTTCCTCGGAACTGATCATTCTCGCCTCGGTGCCTATTCTAATCACGGGTCCCACTCTGCAACTCTGGGCAATAGCTTGCTTAATCTCCACAACGGCCCCAACAGCGCTGAGATGCCTGGCTTCACCTTCGGGGTGCCCAGGAGTGGGCATTTCACAGGGAAAAGCCAGGAAGGGTTCCACAGCGGTATGCGTACACCGCCAAGACACCTCAGGGTAGAAGTGCGCTATACTAGTACGAATTCATTTCATTTCATATTTCACCAATTGCTTTTAGATTCCTACGGAGTTTGGCTACTGTACACAACACAGTAAACACACAGGCATAGCATAAATTAGAGACTTTTAAAATGAAAGTTTTATACAAATCTATTTTGCTCCTAGTACTATTCTTCATTGTGTTGTTCAAGACTGAGAGGTTGTTTGGATTACCAATGTGTCCCTGAAACTTGAACTAGATGGACTGGTAAGTAATCTGACAACACTACCTGCACAGAACTGCCTAGTGGGTTAGTGTCAAGGCTGCAGATCAAATGGTATTTCTTCCTCAGTGTAGTGCATTCAACTACGTCCTTCCTCTCATGGGTTAGAAATCCAACCCTTGCAGATCTGGGAAATTTCAGCATTTGTATACACAGCAGCCCTGAGGAACTTCAGTCCTCTCCAGAGCTTGCAATTGTAGCCAGGAGAGGGGGTGCAGGTAAACTGAACTTGGAAGTATATTTCTGGATACAGGAGGAGAACGAAGAGTCAACTGCAACCTGCACAACAGCCAACTCAGAGCCCCACTACTGGAATAAAGAATCTCCAACATATCTTTACACGTTCCAAGGAGTGACCGAGACAGACTTTAAGAAACATAAGAGAAACCATAGAATGCAACACATTTGAAAGGAACCAATCAGTAAAAGTCTCATTTTCCTGTAGTTGTTGCACTATTCTATGGCAACCTACCAAAGGTGCACTGTCACTCTACTTTTCCTATACGGTCCTCTTAATTTTGTAGATTGGAGCTAGATGATCTCTGACCAATCATGGGTTGCTGGGCTCTTGCTTTCCATCAGGTCAGGAAACAGGATGAAGGGGTCGGGGCCAGTGGTCAATGTATTTGTGTAGATGTGCTGCAATGGCCATGCCATCAGCCACAGCACTTTGTGCAGGTGCTGTACCGCTGAGGGGTCGATCTGTTGCATTTAAGGTTATGCAATTTAACACCCAAATGTATATAATTGGCTTTACAATGGTATATGTAGGAATGATGAAAAGGAAAACAGTGTAGGGGGATCATGAAAGGAACACGGGAGGTGGCAACTCTCACTGCCACAAACCTCTATGAAGTTCGAGCAACTTATGGGGCAACAAATACACGAGAAACCCAACTATGGGTATCCCACCACTCATGCATCCAAGAACTAGTCACACATACCTCTTTCGATCAGAGCGTTGTGGGGACCCAGTCATGAGGAGCTATACAAATTTGAATAGGCAGTACTGGTTGGCAGTCTTCACATTGGGGTGCAGGTAAAAAACACTAAGCCTGTAACTCATGACTACAAATCATATACTATCAAAAGTCTTGGCCTTTTAATTGAGATCACTGTCACTCCTGTTTAAACTATTACTACGCTGGAGACACCCTGGCTACTGTGATGTAATTGCCCGCTACATGTTCCATGAGCATCCTATTTGGACTGATATGTATTAACCCTCATGAAGATGCATGGTCAGGATGAAATGAGAGCCAGCTGAGGATTGTGCTTTTGCTTACTTGGTACCCAGTGCTGCAAGCGCATCAGAATACCAGCAGATTTAAGAAAAAGAGAAAAAAAGGAAAGATGACCTATAAGACTGTCCACAGTTTATATTATTGGATAGCAAGACATTCAGTACTATCTTTACTGCACACTAACTCGATATACTTTCTAATGTGTGCTGTCCACATTTGTCCTATGCCCCATGGTCTTGCAGTGGATTTACCAAAACGCTATACTTACAGTCTGCGTGCATATATATCACTGTTACACTATACTTTTTTAATGTAGAACTTCTTTTTACATATATATAATACACACAAACATAACAGGTAAGTTTTTTTTTTATTTTTGTCTAACACCACCGAGTTTTCTACTGGCAGAGAAATAGACCTTACAGTTTATTTGTCAAGCAGCTAATAAATACTACCAAAACAATGCCCTTATTTGACATTACCCATCGTTTATTTTTTACAGGTAAAAAAGTAAGAATGACAATGGTTGAAATTTGTATTTTCTTTTCAACGATTTTATTGCAATTATCTATGGAAAATAATGAAGTCATATAAACTCATTCAAACACATTGTTTTGTGTTTGAAATCACCGCTACTTCTGCTTTCACATTTAGCAAGACAAAACGCATCTTTAGAATTGCTTAGGAAGTAAATTTTGCTTACCAGCACTGCTGTCTTCTTCAACTTTGCTAACGAAAATCCCAAGGCCATGCTCGGAACCGCCCCGCACGCTGAACCCCAATCGTCCATCTGGGCTTTTGTCCACAGTAATAGCGAGGATCGATTCACTTTCATCACTGTTGGCTGTGGACACATGGTGATGTGCATTAATTGATCTTTAACTTAATTCTGTATTGATCATCAAACTGGTAAACATTTTTCACTTTTATCAAACACTATTTACTAGGGCTAGACAGGCCTTTTAATATACCATATTTCACAAACAAGTGGTCCCTATGGGGGAAGTGCAGCCCTGGACTTCCACAGCAGAGTGTTAGGATCAGGGTACAAACACCTCTAACACAATTAGCTAATTTCATTCTTTGAGATATGCAATTCAATTCATTAGTCTTAAAACAATTGTGAGGTGCTCCTAGAGAGTGACAACGCAGTGAAAGTGACTATCGGTGCAAAAAGTGCATACGTACTATGTACAGAAACATATACATGTGTGGATGATGAGGATAGTAGGATATTTCGAGATGGCACCCATAGAGCTAAGATTGCTATCCACCATCAATATATTAAAATACAGTCCACATACGTTATGATGACAGCAGCATCGTGTTTGGCTTAGTGAGCCTGGGTGCTTCCTGGAAGAGAAGCGGAGGAGAGACGACGTAAGAGAGATAATGCAGAGGTAAGTGACATTTTCTTTCTTCTTTTTTTATTTCACCACCCGCCACCCCCGTTCCATACCAGCAGCCACTGGAGCAGAGAAGGTGGTTCTGAATGTTCTGATTCATTATAGAATGTTCCATGGTTCATATGATGCTGGGGAGTCAGCTGAAGGAGTCCTATGACCTTGGGGAAGTATATGCTTTGTTGATGAAGAATTAAACCTATATGGCTTTCTCTACTTAATTCTTTAAATGGGAGTATGCTTCATTACACAGATACCAACTTTGTTAGCATTATAATTGACTATAAAGCCACTAGTGGGTAGAGGAGTGTATTGTTATGCTGGAAAAGGCCTAGCTAGATGCAGAAAAGCTTCAATGATTGCAAACTTTTTCAATGTTTTCTCAGCAATTCATTTTAAGGAGAGCACGTCTTACATATTACTGCAATGGTGTCATAGAGAAGAGACTGTATATGGCAGAGTGCACTGCTTAGTATATTCACAATACAATATGGATATGTTCCAAGATTAAACCCTACTTGACAGACACATTCATCAAAGTCTTTGAGACAGTGCAATGGACAGAAGAACCTGATCTATAAATGTTTCTCTTGGTGATTTGGCAAACACAAAGGTGAGTAGATGAAACTATTCCTCGAACTGGCCTCTACTATCGCAAGGAGATAAATTGGCAAGGTTTGAGAGACCATACTCCATATTCAGCTAAAAAATTTAGAAGCACTATGGATAATTGAATGGCATGACTAATATGGCAGATGTATTCTTGCCTTTTGTGGCAAAACTTAACTTCTAGAGTACTTCTTTGAAATTCGCTGATTGAAGAACCTTAGCCAAAAATGCCATAATACAATGGTTCAGAATTGCATGTGTGACTTACTTGCCCTTTTAACATTTCATGTGTAATGTTCTATACTTTATTCTCTCATTTATGTCTTAAAGGTAGCTATTCATGGCTCTTTTATAAGCTAGAAAAATACATTTATAGATCATAACATGTAAAGATAGTACCTCTTTTACCTCTTAGAAACAGGTTTCAAAGAATTTTCTTGAAATGAACAGTGTTTGGTTTTCAAAGGAAATACAACTGTCTAGGAAGGAGGTGGCATTGTTACAGTTCTTGTTGAGTGCTCTTGACAAGATGACATTTTTAAACGTATCAATTATGAAATGAACAAAGTACAAAATGTAATCAAATATTCCTCTCCAAACCAGTAACCCAGAGGTTCATAGCTGTTCAAAGAGAATAGTTACACACGATTCATATATACTCCCTCCCTCCAAAAACCAGACAATACAGTTCCTTAAAAGAGAATTAAAGAGATCCAGCAGAAAATCTATGCGAGTCAAAATCATGTACATTGGATCGTATTAGTCCAAAACATATTTAAAGTGTTTAAAAAATGTAAAAATCCAAAATGAATTCCATGGCAACAGAGTGTTGCCAGGTAAACCTACAACTTTAAGATGATCATAGGAGTAAACTGCAAGGTAATAAAAGACGAAGGTTTAATTCACTGATCTCAGGCATGAATGAAGCAGGAAATTATGAAATACCAAGATAGTGCAAAAGCTCTCTCTTCCAATTCTGGGATCTTTAAAATGGCTGTCAGATGAATGAGACCATGTCCTGTCTAAATGAGTCATTTTCCAAAAGGTTCAGGAACAACTGCGCCCAAACCCATTTTTTCTGATGCAATTACTAATTTTGGCCCAGTGTTACTTTATACAGCAACAGTGGAACTTAGTTTCAGCAAAGAGTATGCTTCAAGAGTAAGAAACTTTCCCTCAACAGACCAAGGTCAGCCCCACAAAGGTAAATTAATGGAACTGTTCCATTAATCTCTACGGAATCCATTAGAGTGCAGTAGACCTCACTAATCTGACTGACCTCATATGAAATGGCCTTTTGTATATTTCACCAAATATATACAAATTTCTTCTGTCTCCACTACACATACATGTGTGAATAGGTAAGGTGGATCCAGATCTGTATCCTCGTGAACTTCCCAAATGTGATGTTAGGTAGGATGCAAGTCCCCTTTAACCTAAACAGTAGTAGTGCAAATGAGGGCTATGAGAGTGAGCTTTCACAGTAATCCAAGTTTGCACTTTACTCATTTGGGAACAGGTATAAATACCTGCTTTAGGTAAACATAACCACACCAGAAATTTCAGATTCTGACCTCACAAAACAAAATAGCAGTGTGTGGTAGACCATCTTTCTTGTGGTGGCTTCAAAGCATTTTAAATATCCTCAGTGTTTATAAAGGAGCTAAAACCTGATACATTACATGGGAAGATTCAGAGACCACACGGGCCTAGTATGGACTTCCATGGCAACTGCAGGCATTTACAGTTGTAGGGACACAACATTTGTAAATGATTGTCCTGGAGTCGAAAACGCATGAAACAATTCTGGCCAGGTCTCTGATATCACTTGTCAGTAAAATATCAGCCATGTCATTTTCTAACACATTCCTGGAAAAAACGATAAGCCAAGAGGATAACTGAGAAATAATGATGCCCCAAGGTCAGGGGAGACTTTTCATAGGACTTGCCAGTTAGTGAGTGAGCCTTACCAAAAAAGCATATTTGGTAGTCAGTGGTTTGCACGGAGTGAGATTTCAGGGCCTTCCAGGAATCATCCTCTGAGACAATTAGGAGAATGGAATACTGCACTTAAGTGTTGGGACGCTGGCACTCATAGGTAAAATACATTGTTTAACAGAACTCATCTTCTAACAGGGCTTAAAAATGTGTTTGCTTGATTTAGTTGCACACACTCTTGAAGTGAAAAAACACTCAAGAGAGGGTTATCGTAGGATATATTTGAGAGTAAAGAAAGAATCCAATTGTTTTGGGAGAGACAGGAGCAGTTATATGTTCCCAACTTTTGAGAATCACAATCCAATTTTTAGAACAACAAACATCTGTGACCCGACTAGCTTTAATGGACCTGAGGTGGATGATTTTTAATGTAACTAAATCATTGTGTGGTAGAGCACTGGCAGTTCCAGACAGCACATTTTCTAGCGAAATGACCACTATTTTTGCTTAATAACCCCTGCGGTGCTCATGACGAGCTCAGCTCGTCATGAGGCACAGTGCTTGTGTGCTCATGACAAGCTGAGCTCGTCATGACCACAACCATTTCCATTATGGTCCAGCACGGCAGGGGAATAATTATAGCAGCCAAGGTGATATGTCCACAAAACAGTGATGGATGAATGCTTGAATTAGTCTCAGCCACCGGTAACCACTCAGGCTGCATCCCAATACATTGCTATTGGATGTGGGTCTCATGCACACTGTGTCACTGGAACCAAGCTGCACCTGTCTGATGAACCCATAACTAGGGCAAAACCAGTCCTGAGTCGCTTATGTCCCAGTTTAGGGAGGACCTGGCTTGGCAGTTTGGGTTGGACTGTTCCGATTGGAGCACGGTCCAGAATGATTTTCATATAACTGCGTCCAAACTGAGTTGACATGGTGTGCAAAATAACGATGGATTGGGATGTGGCCCGAAGAATTACCAGTGGATGAGATTAATTCAAGCATTCCATCCATAATTTTTTGTATACTTTCGTTCACTATTTTTCCACAGACATACAGTTTTACTGATAAAACTATATTGCACACACATGATAATGTGTGGAAATCAGGTTTCAGTGAATATGTATCATTTGTGCACCACCAACTAAAGTGTCTTTACTTGATTTTAATAGGATCAAAACAAATTCCCATGCAAGACTCTGGGTGAACCTTCCAGTCGTTTTTGCTGCTGTTTTTTTTATTTCACAAAGCCAACAGAGAAGGTGCTCACTATAGGTAATCATAGACAATCATGCCACTTGTGTACGACTTTCACACATAAATTGAGAAATATGGACATTGCCTAAATGTCAGAGCTGCCGTTTTTGGATCTGGGAAACCAGGTTTGAGTCTTGGTGTTAGCTCTGGGCAAATCACTTAATCTTCTATGCTTAGACTAAAATAAATTCACCTTTATGTAAAGTAATCTGATGCTCATGTAAAGTGCTCGAATGCCCTTGGCTAGTGTTCGTGATGGTTGTATGTCTGAACAACGACTTCCTAAACCACGGCTTCCTTAACCACGAAAGCCTAACCACGAGATTTTCACAACCACTACCTTTTTTTAACACGACTTTCCTAAACCACGAAATTTTACATCTCGTGTTTTGCCAGTAGATGGCACTATTGTAATTACAATTCTTCTTGAGTGAACCACTCGTAAAAAATAAACGGATCTAAATCTACTTTTTTTTGTTTTACTACGCATACCATTAGCTTTTATTTTTTTATCTCCTTTTTTTGGGGGGGAGACCCCCCCCCACACCCCCCCTAATGTTCCCTTAATTCTGAGGAGTGTGGTGGAGAGACTCGTGGTTCAGGGAAGTCGTGCTTAATGAAAGTCGTGGTTTAAGAAAATCGTGGTTCCGGCTTCGTTGTTTAGGCAAGTCGTTATACAATTATCGTTGTTAAGGATGTTTCCCGTTCGTGATATATACAACTTCAAGAAATGTTATAGTTGTGGCATTATAACTCGTGCCCCTGCCATGCACAATGTTGTCATCAATGATGTCATTTAAGGCACAAATTATAGTTACTTCAGATAACTATAGCTAGTGAATTTCAGTAGTTTGTTAATTTAAAATGGTATGTTTTAATTGACATGTTCACCTAACTCCAACGTCTCTTTAACTGTTGTTTTTTTCCAGTGAATTTGCATGATTTCCTTTTTCATTTTTAATGCAAAGTAAGAAATTATTACCATACCAAACTATAACGTCACTTTAACGTTTGATTTTTTGAGTGAATTTCCATGGTTTTATTTAACATGAAGTTGTGAAGTAAGATGACCATCACTGTGCGCTGTGTGGGGTTGGACACAGGGCTTGCGCCCAACCGCCACTGGCACCCAACTCACTGCTGCAAAAGCCCTTTGGCAGTACACAGCAAGGGGTTGGGAACAGGGCCTGCACCCAACGCCTCCACCGACAGTCAAATCCTGCTGTGCATGCCCTTTAGAAGTACGCAGCAAGAGACGTTTGAAGACATGGGTAAAGTGGGCTCTGGCCCAGGGCCACAGCCTTTCAGGGGATCCCCTGTTAGAGCCACCTTTGTTCTGCAGAGAGTTTTGCCCTGATGATCTTGGATAATTCGTAAACAGAAATTTTGCAGAGAAATTGTTTTTTTTCATGCAAATCCAGCACATGGGAAAAATGAGAGGGTCTCACAAAGATTATTTGCAGTAATAGTAATGAACTGCTGCTGTGTTACAATACTGAAAACATACATCACTATCGCTGAACATAAGATGTAAACAAATTAAAATGTGGACGATTGAACCTGTTCACTGTCAGTGACCTGGCTAAAGAGGGCATGAAAGAGTTGAAAGTGAATCATGAATTCAAACCTGTCCTGAACAGGGAACCCCATAATATGTTTGGCCTTGGGCCCCAAAATTCTTAAGATGTCCCTGTGCGCAGTGAAGGGCCATCCTCCCTCTAGCGGCTAACCCTACCCTGAGAACTTAAACCTGACTATGTGTAAAAATATAAAGGGTGCTGTTTTAAGTAAGGCAAATGTACTGGGTTTGTCAAAAAGTGACCACTAACTATAAGCAAACATATTTCATAAATTCAAATGTTGCAATGCTCAATAAAAGTGATTGTCATTAAATATTTTGAAGAAAACCTTAAAAAAAACTAACCACGTTTACATGTCCATGAGTCTTTCTTTTACCATTTTTCAAGGCACAAAACGCAACCATAGAGCCATCTATTATCAGTCTCCACACTTCACCTGTATAGCATACATCTTCAGCTCGGAGTGCATTTAAAAATATGGCAATTTCCCCTGCGGTCATGGTTTTAATGATCCTGGAGACTTACTGTTTCCTTCTAATGTAATGCAGCCACCCCACAGTATTTAAAAAATGTTTTGTAGTGCCTCTGCCTCTTCTATGGGCACCACAAGCAACAGAGAGGCTCAGGAGGGTGGCCGCACACTCTCTCCCTTTTAATTGTCGGCACCGGGGGATCTGGTCCTCTGGACCTCAGGGAAGCTTGAGGAGGGGGGCCGCACAGCGCCCTTCCCCTATTAAATGGCTGTGCCGCCCGGGCTCTGGCCCACCCCAGGGGATTTGTTGATTTACCACTCTGGAGCCCATACTTTTTTATCCCATTTTAATGTAGATTTGCAGATCCACCACAAAATCGCAGCAAACTTTAAAAATAATCGTTTTTTACCCCAGAGTGTCCCTATGAGATATGAGGCCAGGGGGTGGAGTCCCCAAGTCTTATGATGCTTGCCATTACACCTTTGTTGATGTGGTGGCAGCCAATCAGATCTCATATTGAGATATATTGGATCTATTGATCCATCGGGTCTCTAGATATCTATATTTTTAAACCTTAATTTCTTAAAAACTACAGAATTACACAAAATGACAAAAAGCACACTTTCTGGACTAAGATCTAGCTTTCTGCCTAATTTGGTGTTAATAAGTTAAGCCGTTCAGGCTGTAGCTATGTCTAAATGTCTTTTGGAAAAAAGAATAGGGAAAAGGCATTTTAGACCCCCTTCCCTCCTTTTCTTGGTCCCTGCATGTCAGATCACACAAAAAATTTGAGGAAGTAGCTGAGTTGGATTAGACTTTTGTAGGAACGTTTCATGAAATGGCACCAAAGTTATAAAGAAACAAAATGCCTTTCCTATAGAAACGTGGTCCTAACCAATTGTTTTTCTCTGTGTGCGACAGTGTCTATGTGTGCTTCAAGAAGGCTACATGCGCCAGTACCCAAACCGCACGTGTGGGTGCAGCGCCAAATATCACTCCAAACCTTTGCTTAAAAAAGAGAAAAGATAGTGCGGTTCCACACATACAGTGCCACGTGAATGGTCTTAAGGCAGGTTTGAAAACCCTCCCACATAGCAATTTGAAACCTTGGCAGCTATATTGCCGCATTTCTTTTCTTAATAGAGCTGGGCTGCGGGGTGATTGTGTGCATTTGTTTAAGTTTTCATGTTAATTGCAGCTCATGACGGGCGCTGCGATTAGCATGAAAATTTTAACAAATGCTCTCTTTGAGCAGGAAAAATAAAATGATAATAACATAGTTATAATTTTATTTTTTGCAGGTTTGGGGCTGGGTTGGGGTCGGACGAGGCTGGTGCTCAGGGGGAGGTGTGGTTTGCACACTCCAAGTGCACATGACTGCTTGGCCGGCTGTCTTGACCCGGCCCAACAGTCATGCGCACTTTGCAGGTTACCCAACAGCCTGCATTACACAGCCAGGGCCCCTCAGACAAATAACGCTGCATTGCAGTGATGTGATTGGCTATGGGGAGCCTGGGGGCTTCCTGGTTCCAGGACTCGCCGGAGAAGCAAGAGGAAAGAGGCGGCTGGCGGAAGAGGTGAATGGTATTTATTTCCTGCTATTTTTGTACTCTCCATCTCGCCCCCTCCTTCACTGCCACTCCCCTGGTCTCTTTCACCCCATCTTTGTTTCTCTTCCTCTCTCTTTCTAACTCACCACTTCGCTCTCTGTATTTTTTCTTCCCCTTCTCACCACCCCCTCAGGCTCATAGTACCTAGGGACAGAATCCGGATAGGCGAATAAAACTACTCTGGCTAGATGAGCCCAAGACCAGCCTTTGACTATTTTAGTGTTTGAAATTGCTAGTTTTTAAACTATACTTTGCATGCAGTCACATTTCTCAGTTAGACATGCATTTTTTAGCATTTGAGGTGTAAAAGTGGTAAAGTGTTCTGAATTCAGGTAGAATAACAAATAGTGGAAGAGAGAAAGAAAACGGGAAGTGCATACATCAGGTATTGTATTTTCAAAATAGATTTCACTTTAGGGGTAAGCAAAGCCTATTGACTCCCACTGCCCTTTCACCCTGAAAGATTTCAGACAAGCATGAAGCACTGGTTCTCTCTAATAAACAAGTTGAATCCACCCACACAAGATAGACGAAAAAGGTAGATGGTCTTGGGATAGATGTGTTTCCTACAATGGTGGGAAGCACATTGTGTTCTTGAAGTACCCCTCACACACCAAAAGGGTCCTTCATCATAGGGGTCTTCACGCCCCTCTACGGAACGCAGCGTGCTACTAACCAGCGGGTACGCGGGAGCACTGATGTAACCACTATGTGTAGTGTGAGAGGGGGGGTTTGGTGAGTGGTAGGGTCAGGAGTGGATGGTGTGTGAGTGTTAAAAAATACCTAGCAAGTGATGAGCAAAAGGAATTTTAATAAACCTCCGTGCTGGTATTGTTAAAAAGGTGACGTGGAGGTTTGATGTATTAATGTACAAAACCTCATGCGTGTGTCAACATGTTTCGAAGCATGCTGCTGCTTCTTCAGGACGAGTTCACAGATCCCTACCCTACTCACATGCGACAGTATAATATCGTCTATACATAAGTAATGTATATATTTATTTTTTATATAGCGCGAACTAGACCCGAGAGATCGGGTATCAGAGCTCATTATTCTCCTGACACCCCAGATCATCTATTATTGGTTGTTTACACAAAAGTCACAGAACTGCCTATCGCACACGCATGCGCCTTAGGCTGGACCTCAGCTCCCTCAGCAATTAATCGTTTTTCTCAACCCCGGTGACAGTCAGATTCAGCTGCTATTTTCTTTCTTAGTCTTGTGTAATTTTATATAGCGCACATTTCAGGTTTTTTGAGGCACCTGGAGATTTTGTGATTTGCCCAGAATCACAGGATATTGAGTTAAGCTGGGACTCAAGTTTCAAAGTCTTGCAGCTTCAGACGTTAAGTCACATATGGTAAAAGAGTGTCTGCAGTTTGAGCTTAAATTTGTGTTATTTTGTCGGTCTTTCTGTCTGTCTGAGGCAGCTCTGCCAAGGACCATTTATCTGGCGTTAGACACACGTGTTTCAGTGTGGTGATCCGCATCACCGTACTGAAATGCAAAGTCACGCATAACAGGTATTGCACCTCCTCGGCTACTAGTGCTGCTAATCATGCACCAATGCTGGGGTCGTATAATTTCCATGTGGCCGCCATCTGTTTTCTGGTGCGTCCCCGGTCTCTTCTAAGAGCAATGCGGTAACCCTTGTTATGCAGTACAACTGCATAACAAGAGGTAGTTAAGTTATGAATGTCCCTTTTCTATCTCTACATTTTGCTGTATTTCCGTGTGTCTATAAAGTCGGGTCTCATGAGTATCCTTTGCAGACACACGTGTGCCATGCACCGTCAGCCCTACGATGTCAACCGCTTTGAGTGCAACATCTGCAAGCCTCGACTGAATCCAATATGGGTGAGGACATGGGGGTGAATGATTGGACATAGGGGCTTGGGAGGGCGCCAGAGTTCCAGTGTGGGCGATAATGACCCGGTATAACCTCCAACTACCTGCGGGGACCAATGTGCAAGCACGGCAGCTCTGCATAGAGGAGCCAGGTTCTAGGATTCCAATGATGACACGACAGCTCTAAAGTGCCCGTTTTCATTGCGGTTTTAGGATCACTGTGTTTTTTGTTCATGTAGTGGTGGCTTATTTAGACAGTTGTTCAGACTGACACAAGTAGGCTCTGCTGCTGGGCCCTTACCTTCTGTCCCGGGCTGCTCCCACAGAGCCTCTGGCGCCTTCAGCAGTCACCAATGCAAAGCCAGTTTTAGACCCTGTTGTCAGTTGAAGGCGAGGTATTTCTTCAGCTCCCTCAAAAAAAGGCAGCCTTACCAGCCCTGTTGTTTTGCATAAATGGACTACGGCATTCCCCTCACCTTCTCTAGTCCCCGCAGCTGTTATTCCGCTCAGGATTGCTGTGACGGGCACCTGTGACAAGCTCATTCACTGGGGGGTGCATCGGAGCAGTGCATATGGGCACATGTCTACTCCATTCCATTGCTGGCACCGCCCCCGCTCTCACTTCCTCTAACTCTCCTGGCCAAATGGATGAAACACTTCAGTCTAGACCACATATTCCTAAAACATGTTAGACCTCAGTTGCACCATGCCTCAGACAGAAGATCACAGAGGAGATAGTAGAGGGTAGATCATTGGGTCTTACTGTGATTTTAGCATCCCAGAAACGGTCCGATTACTCACTGTTGAAAGCACCTCTATATGGAACGTTTAATCTGACCACAGATTAGTATTTTTAAAAACTTTGCAGCATTTCTACAAAGTAACCAGACCAGAGTCTGCCAGCAACTGTGTTGCTTCCCTCAAAAAGACTAAGATCATGAGGCCGCACGATGCTCAACGGTGGTTCTCGGATAATTTAAAAGTAAAGAAACTTGAACTTAGACAAGCTGAACGCCAATGGCGTCGTCATTATCTCCCAGAAAAAAAAGTGTCTTACTTAGCCTTGATGGGTGAATATAAAAAATTGATTACACTAAACAAGGCTAATTACTTCTCACAAAAAATTGTTAATGCATCAGGCAAATCTAAAGAGAGTATTTCTATAGTCGACCAACTCTCAAAGCCAGATAGAGTCATGTCAAAACCAGCTCCCTCACAAATGTTATGCGACTCTCTTAATTTATACTTTCTAGAGAAAATAGCTACTATTAAGGCCAGTATCTCTTCTGTGGCCTGTATTACGCAGGATTCTAATATTGATTAAAGAGGAAACTTTCTTGACTTAACTAAATAAAGTCAGCTCAGGCTCCCCCTTGGATTGCTGTCCTCCCTACATTCTCCAAGAAGCGTTTAATACATGTCCCGACCCCCCCACGTGCATTTTTGAATAATTCACTTGAGCTTGGCGTTGTCCCGGACTCCTTTAAAAGGGTAAAAATAATTCCCATCTTAAAAAAACGGGTGCTGACTCAGTGGCTCCTTGTAATTATCGCCCTATCTCTTTGTTGCCCTGTCTGGGAAAAGTTTTAGAGACGCATGTAGCTAACTGCCTTAGCTCCTTTGTCGAGCATTTTCAAATTCTGGATCCCCATCAAGCGGGTTTTCGACCCGCTCACTCAACTGAGTCGGTCATTCTTTCTGTGATGGACGAGCTCAGAGGAGGGGCGGACACAGGTATTTCTCAGGCCCTGATACTTTTGGATCTTTCCACAGCGTTTGACACGGTCGACCATAGTATCCTGGTCGACCGTGTCAGGAACGCCGGAATTCAGTGCCTAGCCTTAAAGTGGCTGTCTTCCTTTTTGAGCAACCTATCCCAAGCGGTGCGCCTTGCCAATTTCTCCTCCAGCCATAGAGACATTACTTGTGGGGTTCCCCAGGGCTCCTCTCTTTCCCCACTCCTTTTTAACCTCTATCTTCTCCCCTTAATTCATTCATTGAGGGAAAGGAATGTCAGAATTTTTAACTACGCAGATGACCTTCAACTGGTGTTTAACATCAATTCTTCTGTTTCGTCCAAGTCCAATGTTCAAGACACGATGGTCTTCATCAGTGACTGGATGAATAACAACCAGTTGAAGCTGAACCCGGAAAAAACTGAACTAATTCTTACGGCTGGTCCGGCAAATCCTTGGCATTCCAATTTCTGGCCCCCGAAATTAGGCAAACCACCTGTGCCAGCTGCTTCTGCTAAAAGCTTGGGGATCATCATAAGTAATGATCTGTCCATGATAGCCCAGATCAACTCAGTTGTATCTGCCTGCTTCTTTCAGCTGCGCAGAACAAAAAAGATCAGCAGATTTCTGAGCAGGGAAGCTATGATCTTGGTCACTCTAGCCCTAGTGATCTCTCGACTGGATTATGCCAATTCACTGTACGCCGGCATCACGCTTACCAACTGAGGCGCATCCAGCTGGCTCAGAACCAGGCGGCTAGGCTGATTTTTCTTCAGCCTTAATGGCATCATGTCAGCCCACTAATGAAAAGCCTTCACTGGCTCCCAGTTAGTAAACGCTGTGCTTTTAAGATGGGTTGCACCATCTTTAAAGCATTACATGGTAATGGCCCAGCCTTCATCTCTGCTTGCTTACGTCGCTACATTCCAACCCGAGATCTTAGATCCTCCTACCTGAATTTATTGGAAGTTCGATCTTCTAAACAGAAGAAGTATGGTGGACTAAGGTTCGAAGTTTTAGCACCACAATTTTGAAATTCTCTCCCGGCTGAGCTAAGGTCTCTCACTTCCCGGCTGAGCTAAGGTCTCTCACTTCCTTGGCTCAGTTTAGGAAACAGTTAAAGACCTGGTTATTCATTCAAGCATACTCTGATTAAGTGCCTTCTATGTCCACTGCCTTGACCTTTATTCCAGCGCCATGAAACCATTGGTGTACGTGCGCTTAATAAGTATTTTTAACATAACATAACAGACATTATAGGAGGCCTGATTGGACCTTGAATAAACTGACATTTCTTAAAATGCTGGAGTAAGCGCAACCTGGCATAGGTGAACATCTGATTTCTGCACAGAACATCCTATGTATTTATTTTGTAGAGTTACAGTAACATGTAGCTAATGGAAAGCTGTTTAGCGCTTGCGAGTTTGCAAAGACACCTGGCAGGTGGTCAACATGAGGGTGCACAGGAATACACCTCAATTAGAGCACATTTTCACACTGATTCACTCATAGCTGCCAAGGTTTCAGATTGCCTTGTGCGACGTTTTCATAATTTCACTGTAATTATGGGTGACATTCACATAGTCTGACTCTGCTCAGTTCATTAGCCTGCTGTTAGAGCAATTTAGTTCAGTGGCTTTCTTAGGTTCTCGTTGCGCAAATGGAAGTAATTTCTGATATTTATATGCATTCCTCATCTTCATTGCTTGATTTTGCCTGTGATAACGTGCCACTCATAGTCATTGAAATATCACTCATAATTTCACTGAAATTATGAAAATGTCACACATAGTAACCTGAAACCTTGGCAGCGATGCTGAGGTCTCCCCCTCACCACTCCCAAACCTTACAAGCCACCGCTGATATTAAAGAAAATAAATGCAGCAAGTCTGCAAACACGCCGTGTGCTTTCAGGTGATTATGAAAGTAGACGTTGTGTTGTTAGACTTGTGCATTTCTTTTCTTAATACAGCTGGGCTTTGTGGCGATTGTGTGCATTTGTTAAAGTTTTCATGTTTATCGCAGTGCCCAACATGAGCTGCATTTAACATGAAAACTTTTACAAAGCCACACAATAACCCCACAGCCCAGTTCTATTAAGAAAAGAAAATGCACAAGTCTACAAACATGGTGTGTACTTTCAGGTGACTGAAAGTACAC
The DNA here is from genome assembly GCF_964263255.1 of Lissotriton vulgaris. Taxonomy (NCBI): domain Eukaryota; kingdom Metazoa; phylum Chordata; class Amphibia; order Caudata; family Salamandridae; genus Lissotriton; species Lissotriton vulgaris. Next base: position 1,043,992,820 of record NC_141693.1, on the reverse strand, counting down.
GCCATGTTTGTAGACTTGTTGCATTTCTTTTGTAACTAAAGCGCGGCTATGGGGCAGATTGTGTGCTTTTGTGTATTCATGTTAATAGCAGCTCGTAACGGGTGCTGTAATTATCATGAATAATTAAACAAAGCCACACAATCTGCCCCGCAGCCATGCTCTAGAAAAAAAAGAAATGAAGCAAGTGCAGGTGCCCTCCTTGATCCATAAGGCTGCCTCTTCCTCCGCAAACAGGAAATGCCCATTTTTGGGGTTGCTCGCATTTTAAAAATGGCAGCGCGACGCTCTCGGGGGATGTGCTGTGTATGCGCGCCACACACACGGACCTGCACACTCGGTGGGGGTGGCAGTGCACGTGTGTTACTTGGAAAAGCGATCCTAACTATAACTACCCAGTGGCTAAATTTGCTTTGAGGCCTTACCCCATACGTTTGTGCAAAATGGGTTTTCAAATTTGCTAAGATCACTGAACACCAAGATTTTTCAGAAGCTTTGTGATTTTTAGGGAACAGACCTTCGCCAACATAACAGAGCCTCCTCCTCACTTTTTGAGTTCTGCAAGAAGCTGAAGACCTGACTCTTTGCATAAGCATCTGGGGACCACACACCTACATACCTGCCCAGGCAAATGGTTACCCTCTTGGGTGAGTAGTGCGCTATACAAATCAATAGAACATAACAGATGCCATAGGCCAACACCCCACTCTGAAAAGTATTCTAGCTCATGTGCAGTACACCATCTGCCACTTATAAGGGCAGATCAATATCTTGGCTACAGTCAGACAGACATTTTGAAGGGCGCGGTCAAGGTTGTGACATTTAGAAACAATTGATGTCAGAGAAGAACTCAAAACAGTGTAAAGAGTATTTTATTTTGATATTTCACAGCATTTGGAAAACATGTATACTATTACATTAAAAAAATTGCCCTGTCTCATTTCCATTAAAGCTACTTGGGTTGTAAAAGTTTGTAGTTCTAAACATTGGGTTGTGGTTCTCAAATGTTCGGGAAGCACTGACCTAACCCAACTGTGAATGCAGTTCATGGACATCTGGTAGGCTATCTTGCACAGTTAACCCATAGTTTGGCTAGGCAAGTCTTGTCAGAAGAAACTAAAATCTTAATCAGAAGTTCAAGTTCAAGAATCATCCTACACGGTAACAAGGACCCAAGAAAAGAAATTACATCTATTCAAATCACAGTGGTGCTTAAAGCTGAAAACAGGATCCAACAACAGCAACACTTAAATTACTTAGCACCGAAGATTTGTTCACAAGAAAATCTAAGGAAAACAAGGGAGTAATATGTTGTAGGGGGAAGCTTGAATGTCCACAATCAATAAAGGTGAAAACAAGAGATATTTATTATCTTGTACAGAGAAAAGCTGGTGTCCCTTTCCAAGCTAGCAGGCAACTGCCCTTCCAAGCTAGGACACAGAACACCCCTACAATACAGTTCAGAATACAACATATCCTCTTCCCTAGATTCTGTAAAGCAAAGTAAGATATTTAAAAAAACAAAATGAAAAGAAACAATAGAGACAAGAAAAACAATTCAACATCACCACAATAATAATCTTTGAGATAAGAAGGTGGTCTTCTGTTCCTTCTGTTAGAGAAAACAAACTCATTTACACTACTCGCACTTCTATCATTTACATCCATTCCCCTCACACTGGAACCACCACAACCTCCAACCACATGTCTTTTGTACAATGCTACCCTTCTGAGATTCCAATGTTCACCATTGTTCAAAGTTACAAACCTATTATGAACTGACTTAACTCTAAAAGGTCCCCTAAATTTTGACAAGCCACCCATAATTCTTCCAGGTTTCACTTTGACTAAATCATTCACTTTTATTGTGTTCCCACCCTGGTGGACTACAACATCACTAGACTTTGTACTCTTTTCCATACTCGCCAAGTTAAAGCACTCCTTCATCCAGGCAGGCCTCAACTTGGTACTTGCCGAACGCCCTCTCATCACATTAAATGGAATTTTCCCAGTTACATGATTCTCAGTGGTGCGGTACGCCCACACTAAATCATCAACCATATTCCTGACCACACCGCCACTGCTAATAGCCATCTGAATCACCCCCTTCACCATCCTGTTTGCTCTCTCAACCATTCCGTTCCCCTGTGGGTTGTATAAAGATGTTCTTATGTGTACAATCCCACAATCACTCAAAAATCTCACCATCTCATCAGAGGTTAATTGAGTCCCATTATTGGTTATCAATTTAATCGGATAACCCTCCTCTCTGAATATCTCCTTCAACAAACTAATGGTAGACCTTGTTGTTATCTCTCTGCAAAACTTCACAATCAGCCATTTAGAAGTTACATCCACTGACACTAATGCAAACTTCAACTCACTACTCAGGCCAGTAAACGGCCCAATTAAGTCCATGCACACAGAATGCCAAGGAGATTTTGGATCAACAATAGACCCATGAGAAGCTTGACTGCCAACCTTCAGCCTTTTCTCAGATTCTAAACAATATACACATCTCTCGACCCAATCAGAAACATTAGTATCCATAGCTGGCCACCAAAAATATTCTCTCAACCTTGTCTTGGTAAAAGATTGACCTAAATGGCCTTCATTCGCCAATTTGAACAGCAAAAATCTTAAATCATAAGGTGGAATGAATTTCTCACCTTTCATCATAATATTCCCATCTTTGTCCAAAACAGATAACTCATCTAAAACCTTCCCAAACGATCTAACTGAAACTTCCAGAGTGCTTTCACGCCTTGCACCCTTAACAATCAAATCTTTAACCTTATGTAATACCTCATCTTTTGCCATGCACTCATTCCACTTTTCTCTACTAATTGCTCCCGAGCAAAATTCCACTACATCTCCAACAGCAGCAACCGAGCCCTCATACAAAAATGACTCAACTCCAGATTGATCCACCTCATTCCAAGGCAACGGAAGTCTAGACAACCCATCAGCTTGATTATTCTTCCAGCCCGGGATATAAATCAACCCTATATAGAAATTCCTGAAGCCTCGCTGCCAATCTTGCCAACCTCGTCGATCCTTTGCCTGCACCACCCGGTGACAATATCTTAACCAGGGGTTTATGATCAGTCTCCAACCTGAAATGCTTCCCCCATAAGTACATTCTAAAGTACTCACAACCCCAAGCTGCAGCAAGTGCCTCCCTCTCAATAATGGAATAATTCCTCTCAGAGCTAGTGAGGGACCTGGACGCAAAAGCCACCGTTTTGGTACCAGTGACATGCACTTGTGCAAGTACCACACCCAAACCTACCGCACTCGCGTCCACAGTCAAAATAGACTCTAAAGCTGTATCAAAAGGTGTTAAAATCCCTGCTCCACAAATCTCCTCCTTTATTCCCAGAAACACACTCTCTTCCTCTTCACCCCACTTAAACCTACAACCTTTCCTGAGTAACACTCTTATCTTTTCCGTCTTGTCTGCGAAATTACACACAAATTTTGCGTAATATTCGATAAGACCAAGAAAAGATCTCAACTGGTCTCTGTCAACTGGTGATGGAGCTTTACGTATAGACTCCAACAAATCACGCTTAGGCTTAACTCCCCCAGCCGACAAGGTGTAGCCCAAATACTCTACTTCTTCCACTGCAAACTTACATTTCTCCTTCTTCAAGGTCAAACCAGCAAACTCCATTTTCTCTAGCACTTCCTTCAGAATCAAATCATGTTTTTCTTTGTCTTTCCCAAATAACAATACATCATCCTGAAAGTAGACAACATTCCTTATCCCACCTAGAACTGACCCCATCATGCGCTGAAAGACCCCAGCAGCCGAAGCCAACCCGAACGGCATGCGAGTAAACTGAAAAACTCCCTCACTTGTAATAAATGCCGTCAATGGTTTTGAATCATCGTGAAGTTTGATTTGATGATACGCACTGCGCAAGTCTAATTTCGTGAAAATCCTTCCCCCTTTCAATAGCAAAACCAATTCATTAATATTGGGAAGGGGAAAATTGTCTACAATAATATTCCTATTCAAACTGCGCAAATCAACACAGAATCTGTACTTGCCGTCCGATTTCGTCGTAATCACAACTGGCGAAATCCAGCTTGACGTCTCAATCTGCTCGATCACTCCTTGCTCTAACATCTCACTCAACAATTTCTTAACTTCTGCTCTGGCTATTATGGGAACCTTCCTGACTTTATGTTGTGCAGGGATCGCATCAGGTTTGAGCATAATCTTGTGCACGTACCCCTTTAGCTCCCCAATCTCCTCCTCAAATAATCCAGCCATTCCATCAACTATGGATTCTGTCGTCACTTCATCCACAACCATGACTTGATCTTTTGCCCTTGGATTGATTATGATGTGTAAGTCGTACTGATGACTCCAACCTAAACTTGGCGGTCCCGACTGTGCCACATACACTTTCCCTTTAACAGATCTGTTCTTAAATATTATATCCGAAACCATATAACCAATCATGTTAATCTTCTCTCCTTGATATCCACTTGGGTTAATATCCTTAGGTTCTAATTCTACATTCGGCCAGTTCTCTTTAAACAAACACTCAGGAATAATTGTCCAGAATGATCCTGAATCTACCATCAAGACAGTCTCTATACCATCAATGAAAAACATTGCTTTAGGTCTGACTTTCTTACCCAACTCCTTATCAGATTCTTCATCAGACACACATAAAATTTTCTTGGCACCTTCAACTCCAGTACTCATACTAGCACACACCCTTTCCTCTTGAATCACAGCTACTTTCCCTTTACTACTAAATTTACACATCTTACTGAAATGACCTCGCCTACCACACTTCCTGCATTCCTTATCTAAAGCAAAGCATTTTCGGTAATCTGCGGTATGATAAGTACTCCCGCATCTTGTACACATTTTGTCTCTATTTCTATATTGATCTGATCCATATGAATTGAAATTGGACGTTCTACTAACACCTTTCTCAGTCTTCTCATATCCTTTTTTACTACCAACCGCCGCAACACCTTCAACATGTTCCACACACAAAACCGATTCTTTCAAGTCTTCCTTACGTTCCATTTCTTTCATACAAGCATTCGACTCTTCCACAACTTTTGCAATCTCTATTGCATCTTGCAATGACAGATTCTTCGCAGCCCACAATTTCTCCTGCATCTTCTTATTCTTGCACTGTACTATGAGCTGGTCTTGTATCATCTCGTCTCTGATGTTTCCAAAATTGCACTTTAGGGACAACTCTCTCAGTCTTGTGACAAATTGATCAACAGTCTCCTCCTGCTTCTGCGGTTGAGTATAAAACTTGTGTCTTGCCATCACAATATTCACTTCCTTTGAATATTGCTTCTTTAAACGTTCTTTAGCTTCAGTGTAAACATTGGAAATTACTCTTCCATCTGCATTAGTACCTTGAGGTAAAAATTTAAATACGTGCTGACCTTACTTCCCTAAGGTGCTCAATAACAAAGCTTGTTTCCTTACGGCACTGAAATCCTTGCCATCTACGGCTTCTATATAATTTTCGAAAATCTCAATCCATTCCTCCCATTCAATTGAAGGATCACCACTATCTTGTAAAAACGGTGGAGGTAACACTACATTGCGATTTTCCATATTCCAAAGTTTACTCACTCTTTTCTCTTCAGATAGAGATAGTCAATGTACGAAATAAATAGAAAGAGTAACTCAGCTTCGCCACTTCCAAATTCACTCTCTCACCTTTCTTGAGGAAGTTCGTTATACCTTTGTTAATTTAAAAAAATAAATTAGACCAATAAGTAAAAATGTGACGCTTTACCAAAGATATTCTGTACTTTGTTATTCCGATTCAGTTTCTTGTTAATATGAGGCGTTTTCCTTCCAATAAGCAAACACGTTGTGCACTTCGTCTCGATCACGAAGAAAATTACGTTGCTAGGTAACGCTAAGAAAATATACAAGATGGCTGCCACACGCTGGTACATCACTATGTACGCCGCGTTAACTTTCCTTCATGAATTTTAGTCTTTCAACTATCTTGTCACCAACAGTGTCACGACATAAGCGGGCACAAATGCAAAGCCGGAATCTACTTCTCGCGGCTCAAAGCAGAATCTGTTGCTCGCGCTGGCTTGAACGTTACTGGTGAGTTTACTCTTAAATTTTCAAATGTCGCTTACAGATTTTAAAGCATTTGATATGCATATAGCACAATTATTATTTTTTGGGGTGAAATAAAAAGAATAAAACTCACACAAGTCTTTAACGGTGCATCAAGTTCACATCGATGTTTCCTTGCTTCGTACTGTAAACCGACTTGAGATACTTTCCTTGAGGTCGGAATAATAAATAATTATTTGGTCTTTATCAATCCTTGCACCAAAATCAAATTGGTGTTTCTTCTTCACAGATAACACTCCGTTTAGTTCCTTTTCTTCAAAAAGAGTAAACTTCCGTATGATTAGATTTAAATCCTAATCCATCGAATTTTCCACACGTGATTCTCCATCAGCTAAATTTTCCTTCAATCTCTGTACTCCTGCTAGAGGTTCATCGCCATCTGTTGTAGGGGAAGCTTGAATGTTCACAATCAATAAAAGTGAAAACAAGATATTTTTATTATCTTGTACAGAGAAAAGCTGGTGTCCCTTTCCAAGCTAGCAGGCAACTTCCCTTCCAAGCTAGGACACAGAACACCCCTACAATACAGTTCTAAATAGAATGACAGACTTAAAGGGAGAGCACCAATTCAGAATACAACATAATACAGCTAAGAGAAGAGGATACTCCTCATTAAGAACCCTCTAACTGCATAATAACTACAACTTTGTGCTCGTAGATCTGCCACTGACGCATCACTTTCTATTTTTTACCTTTGTCCATTTAATGCAAGTTATCTGAGCTAGTGTCAAAGCATGGACTATCCAAAATGCTTTAAATGGATTTGAAAAAGACAGGGTACTCTAAACCAAGATGATGGAATCCATAAATTGAGCCAAGAGGTCACATTGGTAACCTGAATAAAAACACATGTGTAGCTACACAAAAGTGTGGGCCAGGAGATGAGACAATGTGCCACAATAATCTAACAGTCAATGATAACTGAAGAAATGTTCGGTAACTATTATTACAAATATATTGATCTTAAATGAATTGACACAGATTAATCACAGTTAAACCGCTAATTTCAATTTTCCAACTGAAAAGGGAATAACAAAAAGGAAGATAAATGTTTTCTTTAATTTCTTTGCAACAAGAATCATACTAGCAAAAAACTAAACTCTGCATCATTCGGAAAAAGTTTTATGAAGCTAAGCATCACAACCAGGGAGTAGATTGAAGTAACTGGCAGTATCCTTTACTAGAGGAATAAGGAATCCATCTGAAACAGCTTCATAGTTCTTAATAGTTTTAGGGTACTGCACGACTCAGCCTGAAGAGGGGCTAAAATCACAGAGCGGTCCTGGCCATTGGCAGGCAGGTATTCTTGGAAATGGGCACCGTATTGTGCCCTCTAGCCCCATAACAATAATAGTCACCAAGGTTTGGCTGGCTGTTTATCTACAATGCGGATGGTTGCACCGACCTGGGTAGTTGTGAAGGTAGATTCTGTGATGTGAGTGTCATCTCATGTGAGGCCCCTATAATACTAAAGAGGTAGCTTGGCAGTCTGGTCCTACCTGTCCAGCAGCCAGAGAGAAAACATGTTCTCTCTTATTTAAGATGTATATTGATCTAACTTTGCCAAACTAATGTTCTAAGGACCATACCAGCTGGTATAGTGGGAGATTGTGAGGCCCCACATTCCAGAGACCTCAGTGTAAACAAACATTGTTGTAGTTCTGTCTTGATCTCTCTTTTCCACTACAGTAAGTCAGAAGACAAACTCCAAACATTATAAGCTCTGAATTATAATAACAGCTTTCAGTGTTCTGATTGGGGGGGGGGGGGTCCGGTTTGACTTTCCTGCTAGGAGACGAGGTGAAGACACCCCTCCATGTTATTCACAGTAATCATTTTTTTCAGAATGAAGACATTTTAAATTTTCAGGCTGCGCAGAAAGCTTGCCAAAGTTGCTACTTGGTGTTGTGGCTTGTACCAGTTAACTGATAAGGCTGCAGCATGGGCTGGAGAAGATTTCCAGGATTAAACCAGTGCACAGCAGAAAAAGCAATATGGCTTTAATTATTAGTGACCTACACCAAAGCTTGAATTATACAAATGGAGTAGTAACGTATCTTTATTTCGGTAGTAAACCTTAAAAAGCACAAGTGGGCACCTCATATAAACAAACAATACATAATCGTACTATAAAAGCAGTTAAAAAGCTTTAAAATCATTACCATGGTTCCTCACCATGTAACAATTAATTCAAAAAATCACTCTGAGAAAATACAATCAACCTTGCAGAAAGTAAATGTCCATAATCAATAAAAATTCCATGGTCTCATGTTTATGTCAATCACAATAAAACAGCTTTTATGGCTGGTCATTACAGGTGAAGTCTATCTTAGAGGTTCATGCCTTTCTTTTTCTGAACAAACCCAACTGTAAGCAAATATCAGCTCAGATTAAAAAGTATGCATGGGGAAGCATCAGTTTTAAGGACCCTTCTGGCATCTTGGTACATCCTAAATCCCAGGTTGTAGCATATAGGATGGATCCATTTCCTCCTCCGGTTTGCATAGGTTGGACAGAAGAATAATATATGCACCTGGTTCTCTTTAGTGTGCAAATTATACAATTTGCAGTTTGCATCCATCAAATCTCTATTATCAGTTGTCCGCCTCGATGTGTACTCTCTAGTTTGAAGAGAGTCTTAGCGGAAATTCAGATAAAGTGATTTGGCCAGTTGGGGTTGGACTTCATCCAAAAAGGGTTCAAAGTCTTGAGTGGGCTTAAATAATACAAATTGCTCAGTCAACCTAGCTGGTCTAGTATTCAAATAGAGTAAGTTAGTCAGAAAAGCCACAAAAATCTGCTTCGAGTGCCTTTTGGAATATGCTGTTAATGCCTAAATGTGATTTCAAAGGAGTCCAGACCCAATCTAACAAGCCAAGAATCAACATGTGGGGTTTAAGGAAAGCTAAGAGATTCATCTATTACCAGAAGTTCCATTAAACCTTCCCTATAGTAACTAAGGGCCAGATGTAGGTAAAGTACATTTACTGTTTCTAAAATACCGAATTTTACCGATTCAGAATGTTAGAATCGGTAAATGCTATGTAGCAAAAAAATCGGTAAACATTACGGAATCGGTAAGATTCGGTATTTACCGAATCGGTATTTACCGATTTGGTAATTGCCATTCATTCCTATGGGCCTGGAGGCCCATAGGAATGAATGGCAATTTACAGAGTCAGTAAAATGGGGGAAACATTCAAGGGTGCCAGGGTGTCACTTTGACACCCTGTTGCAACCCTGAATCGTGCTTGTGTGCAGATGTGGCACACATACATGCCCTAAGAGCATATAAGTCTGCCACATGGCGGAGTTGAAAATGCACAGATTTGCATTTTCAAAGGTATTCGTTATTTACCACCAACTTATAGTTGGTGGTAAATAATGAATCCTAAAATGGCAAAAGCACTCGTTTGAGTGCTCCCTACATTGCAAATTCGGTAATTTACCGATTCAGTATTTTAAAAAATGGGTAATTTACTGATTCCTTAAAATACCGAATCGGTAAATTACCAAATTTGCAATTTAGGCCACCTACATCTCAGTAGCCTAATACCGGTTGGTAACGGACGAAATTCTGTAATTGGGCGACCTACATCTGGCCCTTAGTTCCCATGCATAGTCTCACCCAGAATAACAGTGGTCTCAAAGCTGCTAGGAGCTCAGTTCTCAAAAACTTGTTTTCCCCCAGGTCAGCTTGTCCACCTTGTTAAATCTCCATAACTCAGCTCCGTATAGAGCAGCTGCTTGGACCTCGCATCTATAAACTTCAATTGCAGGAGAAATGGCCCTAGATGTAGTCACTTTTTGCCTCTTCCACATTGCAATGGAGCTATGTTCTAGGGAAAGTGCTGTTATTTATATGAGGAGCCTAAAACAAATTAGAGTCAAGCGTTTTGCCCAAATAGTTCACACTTTTATTGTTGGAGCCCAATGTTCCCTATAAAGGACAAATGTGGGTTGATTATCATATATTTTGTTTTAGTGGAGTTTATCTCAAGACCCTTGCTATCATAATATATTTTAAATTTGTTGAGAAGGGACTGGAACCCTATCAGGGTCTTTGACAACAAAAGCATGTCACCTGCAAAGAATAATGCAGGAACAGGGAACCGACTGAGCTTCTGTGAATCACGTCTACACTCTTTTAGATAACCAATGACATCATTACCATGGCGAGAGAAAAGGGTGGGTGAGAATACAGTGGCTCACTCTCCTGTTAATGGGTATTGTATCAGTGAGCTCGCCCTGAGGGCCCTAATGGACCCTCGCATAATTACCTTCATGCAGTCTTATTATCTGCAATAAAAGATCCTCTGGCACTCCTTGTTTCCCCTAAGGCTGCACACAGGGAAATCCTTGAGATCAGATTAAAGGATGCCCTAACATCTACAAATGTGACATATAGATGACACCCTTTCAACTTAACATACTTCCATATAATGCATAAAAAACTAAAAACATGGTCCACTGGCCTAACCCGTGATCTAAAACCAGCTTGAAATGAGGTTAAGACCTTATTATATTCCATCCAACCACTGAGTTCATTTAAAATCTACCACTCATATACTTTTTTGCAAAGTGTCCAACATACTAATAGGCCTATAATTGGCCGGATCTTGCTATTCCCTTTTTTCAATATGGGTACTATTTCCAAACATTTCCATTTTCTTAGAGCAGGAGCTCCAGAAGCAACTGAATTACATAGTAGGCTAACATACTGAACCCAACCAGACTGATTGTACCTCAAGAGCTGTCCTGGGATACTGCCTAGAACCGGTCCTTTGCCTAAATTAAGGGCCTTGATGGCTATTGGTGTCTCTTCAAGGGAGATATGTGCCTGATACGATACAGCAACATTGGGTTGACTATTCAACAGTACCTATGGCACCGATAAAGGGAGATGTTAGTCTGTAGAGTTCACTGAGTAGAGATTAGTGACATGATGCACCCAAGTTTCAGGATCTAGGAAACAGTCTGGTTTTGGAAACAAATCCTTGCTGCCATGTGCAATAATACTCCAGAAGGTTGTTGTGTCTCTACTTTTAAATGCTACAATCAAGTCATTCCAATTAACATCATCCCAATCCCATTTCGCTAATGCTAGTGTTATTTTTTTACTTGGTCCTCAGATCTCGAACATCTACAATGGTTTGGGTTTTATGGCAAAAATCAATTACTTTTTTTATAAAGTTTTATTGTTAACAGGGAGATAAGCAGTATAACATACATTGTATCGCCTACAACCCTGGTTGGGCCGGCTACATGTCCAGGAATGAGAAATCCAAGAAGGCAGTACAGGTAATACAGAGCAAGTCGCCTACAACCACTTTGGGCCGGCCGCGTTGGTACGGCACTTGCAGCGTTAAAAACATTGCTCTAGGGGATAGCAGTAAATATGGTACAACCAGATCTCCCTTTCCCTGACTGGCATGCAATACATGAGGAACACCTTGTTCCTCTGTGGCCTATGATTGTAGATCCCAGGGGCTATGTCACTGCCCGCCCCCTGACCATGGTAGCACGATTGGTGTTGCAAAATTAGTAGCTGTACAGCCTTGTATGTTGTGGCACCAGGAAACCTCTTGAGGGGTGAACTAAGGGAAACCATCGAACCAAATAACTTGCTACAGGTCTGAGAAAGCGTTGTCTGTGCGATAGTGATGAGGTGCAGGGTCATACCAGAGACAGGGGGGGAATGTGGTCCAGGCCCTGTCAGCTCGCGTAGGAAGTCTCTGGGGGAAGTGGGCGTTCGCAGATCACTCGGGCGTGAGAAGCTGAAGCACTCTGAGTTTGGCGGGATTGAAACACGGGAATTCTATGGGTGCTTGATAGTGTTGCCATATCCGCTGGAACTTCTTATCGGTGTTAGCCAGGCTGTGCAACAGCCGCTCCATCGTCAGGAGCTGCCACATCTTAGCGAACCACTGTGCAACGGACGGGGGAGACCTTTGTCTCCAAGTGCATGCGATAAGCTGCTGTGTTGCTAGCAGTAAATGGCTCACAAACAGCCAGTCGGCGTGGGTCATAGCATCAATGACAGGTGGGCGTATGCCTAAGACCATGATGGAAGGCAGGCCCGGGAGCGGGAAGCCCAAAATACCCTTAATTTGGCCCTTCTAAAAGGTCGTAATTACCTTGCAGGACCAACAAATGTGGCAGAAAGTACCACCCTTCGGTCTGCAATGCCAGCACACATCAGGGACCGTGCAGTAAATAATTGCTAGACGGGCAGGGGTATGGTACCATCGGAACAACAATTTTTACGCAGTTCTACTCGCAGCAATACTGCGGTATGTTTTAGGGATACTTTGCCATAGTGTTTTCCATTGTTTAGTGGTTATCCCCCAGGGCTATGGCCTTGCCACGGGCCTGGTAGTTATGTGTAGGGGCTAAAGTTGAGTGTTGGAGCACCTGATAGGTTCTGGATATCAGCCCTTTAAAGCCATCAAAGTTATGTAATAGTTTCTCGAAAGAGGTGAGGGTGCGCATCGCTGCCGTGTGTGTCCCGGCCTGCGTTGCCCAGTGTTGCAGTTGGAGGTATTGGTGGCTGGTCGTAGCAGGAAGAGCAAACTCCACCTTACAAGTCTCAAAGGGCTTGATGGTGGCTCCTTGGGACAAGTCACTAAGTGTCTGGCAATTCCCCTCCGTCCAGTTGCGTAGAGCGAGTGGCGGCTGGCCCGTTGGAAATGCCGGGTTACGTCCTATGGGTGTGTTGGGAGAGGGGAAGGAAGTGAGGCCCCTCTTCAACGCAATTCTATCCCAGTTATCTAATACTGTCCCGGTTGGGGCTGCAACATAGGCACTGGGCGAGCGTGCTCATTTGGGCAGCCAGGCCAGGTCCCACAGAGGCCGGCATGCTACTGCCCGGTCCATGGGGAACCAGTGCTTCTCACTTTCGCGCACCACCCACTTGGAGATCTATCTCAAGTGAGCCACCCAGTAGTATTCTAACAGGTTTGGGCACGCCAGCCCACCCCTGTCTCAGCGCTGCATCAGTAGGGAGTGAGCGAAGAGGGGAGGCTTCTCATTCCATAAGAAGTGTCTTTCTAAAGACGTTGGCTGTCCTCCTGCGGGATTGACATGGGCAGCATCTGAAAGACGTAGAGAACCCGGGGGAGTATATTCATTTTAATAGCATTAACATGCCCCAACCAAGAGATATTAAGGGGTTTCCACCACTGTAAGTCTGCCAGAATTGAGCAACAGAGGGGGGACCTGCAGAAGGATTTGGGGTAATATAAAGACCCAGATATTTAATAGAATCCGTTGACCATTGGAAAGGGGCGACATCCTGTAATGCCTTAGCCTCCATGGCCGGGAGGGTAAGATTGAGAACGAATGACAGTCATATTGACCTTAAAGCCAGAGATATCTGCGAAGGGCAGTAGATCAACTATGTCAGTGGAGATTGAGGTCGCGGGCTGAGCAAAGTTAAGAAGGAGGTAGTCTGCAAATAGATTGCTCTTGTGTTCCTGCCACCCAAAGGGGATGCCCCTGATCTCCTCAGAAGCCTGGACGCGGGTAGCCAATGGCTCCACTCCCAGGGCAAAGAGCAGTGGCGAGAGCGGGCAACCCTGCCGCGTGTCACGACCCAAGGAAATAAGGCTTGTCGTCCTCCCGTTTAAATGAAAACAGGCTGTTGGAGCAAAGTAAGACTAAGATGCCATGATTTTGGAGACAAAGGTCTGTCCCTACCCCACCTGTGGAGCCTCGCCTGAAGGTATGTCCAGTCCACCCTGTTGAATGCCTTCTCTACGTCAAACGAGAGGAGACAAGCGGATACGTCGAGCCTGTGGACTTTTCTACTAAATGGGTAATTTGCGGCCCGTTGTCACTGGCAAATAAACCCCACTTGGTCCAGATTTAGGAGGGCTGGTAGAAACAGGCTGAGGCATGCTGCAAGGATTTTGGTAAAGAGTTTTGCATCTGTGTTAAGAAGGGCTATAGCGTGATATGAGGAGCATTGTACTGGGTCTTTTCTGGCTTTAGGAATGAGCAAGATTTTTGCCATTGCCATTGTGGGAGTGAGTCCAGTGTCTTGTGAAAAGGAGTTGAAGAGGGTCAGGAGGTGCTCTTGCAGCTGGCGGAGGAACATGTGATAAAAGAGCACCGGGATCCCGTCCGATCTGGGAGCCTTGCCTAGGGGGAGAGCGCAGACAGCATCGCGCAATTTATCTGCAGTGATAGGGACGTCCAGGAGAGCTGCATGTTGAGGGGATAGGCGCTCCCTGTCGCATTTGGTAAGGTATGTGTGAAGCCGCATGGGGGAAGGGGTCCTCGCAGGAATACAGTTGCTGATAATGGGCCCGGAAAACCTCCAGTTTGTCTCTCTCTGCCGTTACCCAACCCGCATCGCCCACCCGTAATTTGGCAATAAGGGACCTAGCACATGGTGGCTTCGTTTGCGCGCCAGCAGCTTCCCCGTTTTGTCGCCCCCTCATAGTATCATTGACTTAAGGACAGAAGTGCACGCTCAGCTCTACCCATGCGATGGGCATGCAGTTGGCAGTGTAATAGGGCGATCTGTCGCTTGGTTCGGTGGGTGGGGGCCGTCTTATCCAGTTGCTCCAGTTGTTTGATCCCTGCAGTAAGTTTTGCTTCCACCAACTGCGCCTCTCGCCTGCGCCGGTTAGCTATGGTTGTGATTGTGCCCCGGAGGCTACGGGCTGATAGATGTGTGGTGATACAAGCACCCAGGCGTAAGGGATTTCTTCGTATACTCCCATGTCCACACCTCCTATTACCGCATTGATTACGCCCTTGTCTCATCTTCAGACTTGCGACGTCTCCACACAGTAACCTCTGATTTCTGCACAGAACATCCTATGTATTTATTTTGTAGAGTTACATTAACATGTAGATGATAGAAAGCTGTTTAGCGCTTGCGAGTTTGCAAAGACACCTGGCAGGTGGTCAACATGAGGGTGCATAGGAATACACTTCAATTAAAGCACATTTTCACACTGATTCACTCATAGCTGCCAAGGTTTCAGATTGCCTTGTGTGATGTTTTCATAATTTCACTGTAATTATGGGTGACATTCACATAGTCTGACTCTGCTCAGTTTTCATTAGCCTGCTGTTAGCGCAATTTAATTCAGTAACTAACGAATCTAAATACGTTTGCATATTATGAAGACCCTAGACGTCACTGTTTCGTTGAAAGTGAACTGAAGAACTGTAAGCAAAGGGAGCAAAATAATGCGATTTCTGATTATGCTCATGCTAATTAATGTATCAGTGGATTGCAGATCTAACAACTAAGGAAAGGCCCAGCGCCTTCCCAAAGTATTTTTTGCAGCTCCTGAGGTGGATTCTCTACTCTATACAGCCTGACCGGTCTAAATTGCCCTTACTTCTGATAGCACGGACGCTCTTCTCATTAAATTAGATTACCTTTATGGCACATCCATTTTTAATGAATCATGTACTATTTGAAAACCTTACAAAATTACCAACATGTACATCACAATGGAAAGCTCTACATGCGAGATGGGATACATGAAGCCAGAAGATTGCCGCTGCCCGCGTCCCATGCAGGGGGACATCAGCAGGGCAGCCCCTCTAGTGGCCATTAGTCGGAGCCCCCCCCTTCCTTCAGGGCTAAGAGGGGAGGCCCTGGGAGCCTCACCAGTCCCTCCCCCGGGGTATACCAGTGAAGCACTTCCGGGGGAGGGCGCTCCTATGGGGGTGTGCCGGGTACTTATGCCCCGGCCGCCTCCAGAGCAGCCTCTGTTGCTGATCTCTGCCCGCCTGCCGCGCTGCAGTACCGCCGTCCTGCGGTCGTCCTCACAGCTTTTCGGTAAGTGCCATGCTCTCGCCTCCCCCCCTGCCCCGTCCCTGGGTTAAGCCCAGGTTGCACAGGGGCCTGTGGTAGGATACCACAGGGGGGAGAGTTGGCCAGATTGCGGGATTTTGCGTGCGGGCAGGCGGGGCCTTGGCGGGTTGGCATGAGCGCGGTCGGGGCGGTGGGAAGGGGGAACCAGAGGGCTGCACAGGGGATCGGGTGCTCGATCATCCCCCCTTCCTGAGTATTAGCTCTCGACGCAGCAACACTTGCCTCTCCCCCTTGTCCCATTCCTTTCGCCCACCCCCCTGCATGGTTCTAAAGGGGCAGGCCGAGGCAGGGTGGGCTCCCGTCCTCTATTACGAGGACATCGGGGCTCCCTACCTAGCAGGGGAGCCCCGCGGCGATCGGGGACGTGGAGGCGGGGTGGGCTCCCATCCTCCATTTCGTACATCGGGGCTCCCTCGCTCAGGGGAGCCCTTTAAAGATTGCGACACGCGGAGGCGGGACGGGCGCCCGTCCTCCTTTTAGTACATCGGGCTCCCTCTCTTCAGGGGAGCCCCGCAAGGATTGCGACACGTGGAGGCGGGGTGGGCTCCCGTCCTCCGTTTAGTGCATCGGGGCTCCCTCGCTACCGGGGAGCCCAGCAACGATCGCAGCACGTGGAGGCGGGGCGGGCTCCCGTCCTCCGTGCCGTGCATTTGGGCTCCCTCTTTTCAGGGGAGCCCGGCGGCGTTCGTAGCATTTAGAGGCGGGGTGGGCTCCCGTCCTCCGTGCCGTGCATCGGGGCTCCCTCTCTACAGGGGAGCCCCACGACGAGCGCAGCACGTGGAGGCGGGGTGGGCTCCCGTCTGCCGTTTCATGCATCGGGCCGCCTGCTTTGCAGAAAAGCCCCCCCACCCCCATCACCCCTACAATCGCGGCACAAGGAGGCGGGGTAGGCTCCCGTCCTCCAGCGGTGAGGCAACGGGGCTCCCGCTCTCCATTGGAGCCCCGCAACGCTCGGGCGCATGGAGGCTGGGGGGGCTCCCGTCCTCCATGAAGAAATACATCTGGGCTCCCACGCTTCAGGGGAGCCCCGCATCGGTCGCGGCACGCTGAGGTGGGGTGGGCTCCCGTCCTCCATGTTAGAGGCATCCGGCCCCCTATCATCGGAGTGCACCGAAAAAGGTCACAGCTCTTGGAGGCGAGGTGGGCTCCAGTCTTCCACTATGCGGGCATCGGGCGCCCTCTCTTCTGCAGAACTTCAATGTGTCGGGACTCCCTCCCGCGCAAGGGAGCCCCGTAAAGGGCGGGCATGTGCAGGCGGGGTGGGCTCCCATCCTCCATAACTTCAATGCGTCAGGACTCCCTCCCACGCAAGGGAGCCCCGTAAAGGGCGGGGCATGTGCAGGCGGGGTGGGCTCCCATCCTCCATAACTTTAATGCGTCGGGACTCCATCTCTCGCTAGGGAGCCCCGTAAAGAGAGCAGCACGTGGAGGCGGGGCGGGCTCCCGTTCCCCATTTATTAAATACGCAGGGGTTCCCCCACTGTCTGGGCACGCGACCACCATTACGCCAAAACAGAAAGAGTTCTTCACGCTGGTAAATGTTGCTGGACACCTGGGAATAATACAGAATAAGTACGCTTTGGCTCTGTCTACCCGCCTGCTTGTACCAGTACACGCCTTCAATGGTGCTAGTCATTAGGGGAGGTGCGCTTAGGGAGGCCTTGGCTTCTGCGAAAACCGACTGCTGGGTGTGCAAGGTCCCTTAAGTGCGCATAAGGGGTTGGGATAGGATTTACTCTAAATATTGGTGAAAGGAAGCCGAGGATGTACAGTCTTTACTTTTACGCAATAGTACCCCAACCAGTGGGTGGCACAGGGCCCAGAAAAAGGGTAGTAAAGCTTTGTTGAAATTTTCCCTTCTCATTTCAGGTCAGTCACTACACCGTCGGCAGAAAACGAACGGCCGGCTTGACAGTTCTGCGAAAAAATAATCAGAAACCAGGTATAAAGCGTGGTACGGTGACCTGGGGGGCGCGGGGTGTGCGGGTCTGGTGGAAGGGGATGGTGCGAGAGTTCGGCAGTGCAGCCATGAGGCAGCCCTAGACTGGGGTTGCGCACGCATTCATATACTTTTTCACCCGTAGGGACCCGCAAGGGTAGAAGCCAACTTCGGATGGACGGACTCGGGACCCCCGTTCTGTTGTTCACCCAAGTGACCTGTGTGGACGAATCACAACAAGGCACGCCGTAGGATGAGCTGTGGGAGGAATTCATGGCCATGACCAAGGCAAAGGGACCAGTGTAGGTGAAAGGATTTATTGAGGCGTGCAGACAGGAGAACTCGGGAGTCGTAGCTGTCACCCCACCGGACGACGCGGCGGGCCCCTCGACCCAGGAGCCGTGGAGGTCCAAGCGTAATCGCAAGCAGACCCGCAAGGATTTTCCGGCCGAGGCACCTCCGGCAAAAGCGAAACCGCCCCCCGCCACCCAGGCCTCTGAGCCATTGAACGCACCAGTTGTGGTGCAGGACTCGGCCACAGGCCTGACTGACTTGGCTCAAATGGGTAAGGCGATGGACGAAATGTTGGGTCTAATGTCAGTCTTTCAAAAGCGATTGGATTCTATGGCGGCGTTACCACAGGTGTTGCCACTTAACCTCCCAGCGGCGGCACCGGTGCTGCAAGTACGGGCGGGTCAGGCCACAGATGTAACGGGTGTGCAAGTTTGTGAGGGGGCATTTGCTGGGCCAGCCACTGGGACATCCAGGCAGGGACTGCTGTAAATACCATGCCGGCCGCACTAACCACAGTATCCGCTGCCAACCAGCTGATAGGGCCCGCCGCCCAAACCAGCAACATTGTGTTGCCTAGCATCAGCACACAAGTCACGAGTGTGGTAACTGAAGTGACACAGCCCGGCTCAACTGGGAACACCCATGGCCAGGGGGAGGTGGTCAATGTGGTCACGGGAGGGACACCGCGGCTATTAGTCACGCAAGCACCACTGGCTTCGAGCCGTTGTACATTGGCATGGCAAGTACCGCTGGCAGCGAAAGAAGAGATATGGAGGCGTGAATACATAGATATCCTGACACTGTTGATGCATGGAACGGCAGGCGCAGATACAAGAAAGATGGGGGGGAAAGGAAGATGAGAAAAAAGTTAGGTATCAGAGGTGACCGGAAAAAACGTTAGAAAATTGGACAGCGGCGTTCAATATTTTAGGGGCAGTAGTGGTACAGACGTTCCCCGACCAAAGCGAGGCCTTGATGCAATATGCGAGCACCATCCAGCAAGAAGCAAAATGGTCAGGAGGAATGTGTTGGTTTTACTATGATCCGGATTTTCGCAAGAGAATGGCCATATGCCCGGATTTAGGGTGGGATCAGATAGAGATTCAGCTCTGGGTGCAACACATGTGCAGGTCCACCAACGAAGAGGAGACAACATACAGGGCGCAGGGCGAGGTAGAGAGCAAGAAAGGGGAGCAGTTTCCCAGATGACCTTTCAAACAGTCCTTTAGAGGCGGCCAGGGGAGGGGCCAGAGGGCTGGGCCCAAGCGTTTCAATTCAGAGACATGCAGGCTGTTCAATGGGGAGGGGGGGTGCACCTGGGGGAGGGCTTGCAAGTTCACACACAGCTGCAGCAAGTGCGGTGCCCAGCATTCAGCCATCTCCTGCACTGCCAGCCAAGGTTTGCCCCCCGCCGCCCTGGCAAACAGAACAGACGTCCCACGCTAGAGAGGGCAGCAATACGGGTTGGATCTCAACGTTGACTGACAATAGTGCCCCCTTTACAACAGACATTTGTAAGCAGCCAGTTGGGAATAGCAAGGGTTTCTCCTCCATCATCCTGCAGAACATTCATCCACTAATCAGGTTGTATCCCCTTGACAAAGAGAGGTTACTACTAGCAGAGGGTTTTATAGATGGTTTCAGGATACCATACAAAGGTCCTTTGGGTTGTAGGGATGCCTTGAACCTAAAATCAGCCAGGGAACTTCCTGGGGTGGTCAGTGAAAAAAATCAGTAAGGAGAGGGCCTTGGGGAGGGTGGCTGGCCCATTCCCTAACCCCCCACTTGATCATTTCTTGGTTTCACCACTGGGAGTTGTGCCAAAAAAGCAGCCAGGTGCATACCGGCTGATTTACCAACTGTCCTACCCCGAGGGTAACTCTGTGAACCATTGGCTGGAGGAAGGGGCCTGTTCAGTGTCTTACTGTTCGCTGGACATGGCCATAGATATGGTGAAAAGGACGGGGAAGGGGGCGTGACTGGCAAAGGCGGACATCGAATCAGCCTTCCGCCTCCTGCCTGTTCACCCCTCCAGTCAACACCTGCTAGGTTTTAAATGGGGAGGGGAGTTCTTCTTTGACCGCTGCATGCCAATGGGTTGTGCAGTCTTGTGTGCCTACTTCGAGGCTTTCAGCTCATTCCTACAATGGGCCCTGTCTATTACTCATGGCATAACACAAGTGATGCATTACCTGGATGACTTTCTGTTCTTTGGTCAAGTAGGAACGCAAGAGTGTGCAGAGGGTCTGCGGGCCTTTGAGACAATGGTGGGACAACACGGGGTTCCCCTGGCCCCAGGTAAGACCGAGGGTCCTGCGCAGGTCCTGACCTTTTTGGGCATCGAGCTGGACACCATCAAGGGCGAATCTAGGCTCCCTGCTGACAAGGTCCAGGATCTGAGGCAGGACATTCAGGCACTGTTGGGCAAGGATAAAGCGACCTTGGGGGTGATCCAGAGCTTCTTGGGCAAACTGAACTTTGCTGCTCGCGTCATACCAGCAGGCAGGGTGTTTTCACTCAGGTTAGCAAAGGCCACAGCCAACATAAGTAAGAAGCATCATTTGGTTTGTCTTGGTCCCGGGCTGAGGGCAGACCTAGAGATGTGGGCAGATTTCTTAGAGCAGTTTAATGGGACTATCATTTGGAGGGCCCCTTGGGCGGGTAGCCAGGAACTCTGCCTTTTTTCTGACGCGTCAGGTAGGGAGTGCTTTGGTGTTATCTTGGGAGAAGAGTGGTGTGCGATGCGGTGGCTGAATGCTTGGCGGAAGAAGAAGATAACCTCAAACATCACAGTCCTAGAGCTCTTTCCCATTATAGTCCCACTCCACTTATGGCCGGAAAAGGAAAAATTGGGCAACAGGAAGGTGGTGTTCTGGTCGGATAACATGGCCGTAGTTCAGGCAATAAATGGGCTAACAGCCACATGCCCCCTGGTTTTGAGTTTGCTCAGAGAATTGGTCAGGGTGGGTTTGCGCAGCAACATTGAGTTTAGGGCACGACACATTGAGGGTGTGAAGAATGTGGCAGCTGATGCTCTCTCTCGCTTTCAGTGGCTCAGTTTCCGAGAGGGCTGGCCGCGGGCGAGGGCGGCGATGACACCATTCCCGGCATCCCTATGGCGACTGATACGGTGGGGGGGCGACTGAAGAGGATGGGTGAGCGCTCCCTGGCTTCTGCAACAAGGAAGAAATATGGGTCACAGTTGCAGACATTTAGGACAGTGATAGAGTCTTTAAAAGCCAAGGCAATGGTACTGGAAGAACAGGTGGAGGTCTTTGTGGTTTGGGCTACGGAAACCGGCAAGAGCCATTCATGGGTTTGTGGCCACCTGGCTGCCCTGAGGCATGACACCAAGCTCAACGGGGGATACAACCCCACTGGCTCATTTAAGGTAGGGCGGCACTGAAGGGGTGGGTCAGGGACGAGGTAAAGACTCCTGACACCAGGGCACCTATAGATTTTCCAGCCCTGCAGTACATGATAGAAGCTGTACCACAGGTTACTAACTCCCCTTTCGAGGCTAGGCTTTTCAAGACAGCTTTTTTCGGGGCTTTCAGGGTGAGTGAGCTTGTCGCCAAATCAAAGACAGACAATTCAGGGGCGGCATTGGACATACTGGATGTTTGTGCGATGGGTACACTGGCGCTCTGCATCCGGAGATCAAAGACAGACCAGGCAGGGCGGGCGGGGCACGACTGTAGTGCTGCAAGTGTTGGGGGACCCCAGATACTGCCTGGTCACCACAGTTAGGGAATACTTGAAAATAAGACCAGCAAATCCAGGGCACTTCCTTATACATGCAGGTTCCAGCTGAATCGCATCATGGCGGCCGCCTTGGCCAAGGCCGGTCTCACAGGGGCAGGGAGGAAATTTTCAAGTCACTCTTTCAGAATAGGCGCAGCCACGGCTGCATTCCAGGCAGGTATGGGGCCAGAAGGTGTTAAGGGCGTGGGGCGTTGGCATTCGAATTGTTTTCAACGGTACATTCGCCCCTAGAGGTACCAGGCAATGAGGTGTAAATATGTGTGTTGTGAGCATTAATACTTTGCGTTACTTATTGTGTGCAGTGTTCAAACGATTAAACCATTTGTGATAAATTGACGTCCTCCACCTTTTTATTCAGCAGGCTGTCAAGTGTGGTTGCTGGGACATTCATACGTTGCCAGGTTGGAACAGTGGGCAGCACACAAGAATTGGACCTGGGGGTTCGCTCGGACGCAGTTTGTATGGATGGGCTCCCCGGGGATGAAATGGAGCAGCGCAAGGAACAGTATAGAGCAACGCCTTGCATTAGGGGGATCCCCGCCCAATGTCCTTATCATCCACTTGGGGGGCAATGACTTGGTCACCAAGGGGAGGAGGGCACTGATACAGTCCATGCAAACCGAAATCGTGGCAATCAGCAATAGACTTGGGTCTTGCGAGCTATGGTGGTCAGAGATCGTTCCTCGTCTGGAGTGGAGGGGGGCGAGATCCACAGCTGCAGTAGAACATTCACGTAAGAGAGTCAACAGGTCTATGCAGAAGTTCATGGCACAGAGAGGCTTTGGATTCATCAGGCATGCATGGATCCAGGAGAAATTTGAAGGTTATTATGAGAAAGATGGGGTGTACTTGTCCAAGGTTGGGATGGATATGTTCCTGTTGGATGTGCAAGATGCACTTGAAGCTGCAGGATTCCAGTGAGACACTCAGAGATGGGGGAGCTCTGTCGTCGACGTTAGTCTCCTCCAGAGTTGTGGCGGAGTTACAGGGCGATCTGGAGGCAAACGGGTACAGTAAGGGTACCTCTGCGGCAGACTGGTACAGTAAGGGTACCTCTGCCTGGCACATTAAGGGTGCCTGAGCCAAAGACCTGGAGCCGCAGGAGGTTCCGGGAAAACCGCAACGGCGCCCCGTTAGTCCACGGGCGGTTGGGAGGCCTGACCAACCGGGGGTGTGCCATACCGCTCCGCCCTGAAAGGGGCAGGAGTATAAGACACGATCATGTGATCCGGAAAGGGATCTACAAAGGTGCTGCACTGTCCGGACGTCGACCCACCGTGTTGGCTGGCTCATTAGGTGGGCGGGGCAGCGAGGGGCTGCCTGCCCTATTTTCGCCCGTAAGATAACCCACGAACGTCATACTTTTGTTGTATGAAAATAAACCTGCAGCAGTTCTTTACCCATAAACAATGTGCCCAGTGTAATCCTTATATGGGCAAAATGTGTAATATGTTGGGTGGGAGCAGATGACAGTGTGGGCACTATGACGCTGCCAGCGTCCCACGCAGGGGAACATCAGCAGGGCAGCCCCCCTGGTGGCCATTAGTCAGAGCCTCCCCCCCTTCCTTCAGGGCTAAGAGGGGAGGCCCCGGGAGCCTCACCAGTCCCTCCCCCAGGGGAAACCAGTGACGCACTTCCGGGGGAGGGCGCTCCTATGGGGGCGTGCTGGGTGCTTATGCCCAAGCCACCTCCAGAGCAGCCTCTGTTACTGATCTCTGCCCGCCTGCAGCGCTGCACCCACCCTATCCTCGTACCCAGAAGCTGGGCAGGCGGCACGCATATGGAATGTTTTAATGTTTTTTCTTGTGTTGCAGGCGGAGTTACAGGGCGATCTGGAGGCAGACGGGTACAGTAAGGGTACCTCTGCCTGACACAGTAAGGGTGCCTGAGCCAAAGACCTGGAGCCGCAGGAGGTTCCGGGAAAACCGCGACGGCGCCCAGTTAGTCCTTCAGGCGGTTGGGGGGCCTGACCAACCGGGGGTGTGCCATACCGCTCTGCCCTGAAAGGGGCGGGAGTATAAGACACGATCACGTGATCCGGAAAGGGATCTACAAAGGTGCTGCACTGTCCGGGGGTCGACCCACCGTGTTGGCTGGCTCATTAGGCGGGCGGGGCAGTGAGGGGCTGCCTGCCCTGGATCGCCCGTAAGATAACCCACGAACGTCATACTTTTGTTGTATGAAAATAAACCTGCAGCAGTTCTTTACCCATAAACAAATGTGTCCAGTGTAATCATTATATGGGCAAAATGTGTAATATGTTGGATCGGAGCGGATGACAGTGTGGTCACTAAGATGTTTGGCATTGTTTTTATCAGGACAAGTGTGGGAACGCTGGGTGGTAGGAACCTTATGAGTCTCTGAAAGTTCTGGCACTTTCAATTACAGAAAGGCAAGGACAATGTGTGTTTTTAACTTGAATTTGAGGCTTGAAAGGGCTTTGTGTTATGAAAGCGTCATGGGACACCACCCTGGACTCCCCAGGTGTATACATTTTCAAAAATGTCTCAGTGCTTAGCTTACCCTGTGAGGTGGATGAGCCAAGGTCCACATTCACAGCTACCCATACTGCAAGAAAGTTTCCGTTTTGAGTAGAAAATGTTATCTGTCCATGCCGAGTTCTGGACCCTTTCATGTCGCAGGTGCCAAGCCTACCCATACAAGAGGGATATCTTTTTTTATCAGGAGACATGTGGAAATGCTGGGTGGTAGAAAATGTGTGGATTCATACAGATTCCAGAACTTTCCATCACAAAAATATAAGGAAAATGATTGTTTAAGCCAAAATTTGAGGCTTGCAAGGGCTTCTGGCTGAGAAAACATTGTGAGATCTGCACAAGTCACACCAACCTGGACTCTACCGTGTGTCTAGTTTTTAGAAACTTCTAGGGTCGATAGGTTTCCCTAGGTTTCTTTCTAAGCTAGAGTTTTAATTCAGTCGCTACCCACAGTGTAAACAAAAAGCATTGTTCTTGGTGAGCGAAATGGGAAATATTCAGGTTGTGTTTTGAGCTATTTCGTTTCACAGGCACTAGGCCCAGCCATTCAAGTGGGGTACCATTTTTCTTTATTAGAAGGCATATGGGAGCACAGAATCGTCAAACATTTGTTATTACCAAGTGGATTTCTCTGCATTTGTGGCTCCCAAATGTAAGCTGGTGTGCAAGAAAGAGAACATTTTGCAAAATGCTCTGAATCACAAGATAGTATGGGTAACCACAAATTCAGAGGTTTTGAAAATAAGCATGGTTTCTAAATCCAGTATCTTATGCAGATTTAATAAATACTTAAGTTTCCTTCATACCCATTTTTAGCTCATATTTTACCAGGTGATCTGCTGTATAGTCGGTTATTATGTGGTGCAGCTATGTTTTTGGCTATGGGTATTGAATGTTTTGGACAACCTACAAACCAGATATAAAGCCAAGACCAGAAAGGTCTGTTGGATGTAATGGTATATTGCTTTTGCAAATCAGCCATTGTGGCAAAACAATTACTGAAAAAGCGGTAAGAATGGCTATTTATTTCTCCTCATGTTCATTTTCAATAGATTAATTGAGAAAAGTTTGAGGAATCTACACAAAAGACCCCTTGCTTAATTCAGAATTGTGTCTACTTTTCAGAAATATGTAGCATTCTGGAATCAACTGTGTGTGGGTGTCACATTGGTTTTCTCCATCAACTGAAAGTAGGTTAAAATCACAAAAAAAATTGAAAAATGGGCTACCTCTTAGAAAACTGCGAAATCAGTGGTAACATTTTTTTTTATACAACCCTGCTTGTTCCTAAATATTGGCAACACAGTGACCCTAGTACAGCAAACATTTTGTTGATACAGTTTATAAACAAAATAAAAGATGTATGCTTACTTCCACAGCACTTTTCCCCCAAAAAATCTAAATACACATAATTTATCTATTTTCATGGTTTTCTCCATGAGAATCTACAAACCCTGACTACCTTTCAAATCCCCAGGACGCTGGAAAAAAGGAATGCACATTTAGCATGAATACCTTTTGGGGAAAAAAAGGTTTGAAGGTTTAAGCATGAACATACCCAAATATCCAAAAGAGGGTTTAGCAGCAGCAGGGGCAGCGCTAGCAGCCAACTAGTTAAGAGAGATCAACATATGGATAGCCCACTGGACTTAGTTCCAAATCCCCCTTTCCAACATTTCATGACATCTTTCTCTCTTTATCTCTAAAAGGCAAATATGTCACGTGTCCCTGAGCAGACAGGTTATACATGAATTGCCATTATAGTTTGTGCAAATCAAAACATAATTTTAGTTCATCACATTTTTTGTTGATCGCACTTGAGAATTAGCAAGGGTAAACACTTTGCCCGATAGGAATTCTGTAGCAACCACAATTTCCCTTCATATACATAGGTTTAATACCTGCATTGCTGAAGCACAAAACATCCCAGAATGTTTCTAAAGCACATACAGTAGCAGTTTTTTGGGCTATGGGTCGAGTGAATGGGTTTCACTACAGAGAATGTACACAGTACAGCGGGAAGTAAGAGACATGACTAGGAACAAGCATAGTAGGGGCCACTTTGTCATAAAGCAGTACAAAAGGGGGTGGTGATGGCGGAGCATCTGAACCTATCAAATACTCACACCCAGACAACAGATCTGGGTTTAATCCATCACCGTTCTTTAGCCCACTCTGCCACCCCAGTTCAGACATGGCCATATGCAAATCAGTCTGACCCTGTGCCTCATGGGAACAGTCCAGCCCGAACTGCCAAGCCATGCCTTCCCTGGACCGGAAACAAGCTTCCTAGGACCGTTTCTGGCATTCCAGCCGTCTTCAGCCAGGCTTGCTTAAATCCAGTGGCAAAGTGAGCAAGGGACTCACGTCTGAGCATACCCTGCCAATTTATGGCAGACAAAGCAGTACAAAAGGGGGTGGTGATGGACGGAGCATCTGAACCAATCAAAAACTCACACCCAGACAACAGATCTGGGTTTAATCCATCACCGTTCTTTAGCCCACTCTGCCACCCCAGTTCAGACATGGCCATATGCAAATCAGTCTGACCCTGTGCCTCATGGGAACAGTTCAGCCCGAACTGCCAAGCCATGCCTTCCCTGGACCGGAAACAAGCTTCCTAGGACCGTTTTTTTGGCATCCCAGACTGGGGGTGGATGTTTGATTTGCTCAAACGCTCCGTCCATCATCCCCTTTGGTATCGCTTTGTTCGCCCTTAGTTGGCAGGGTATGCCCAGACTTGGGTCCCTTGCTCACTCTACCACTGGATTCAGGATAGCCTGGCGGATGAGGATTATGAATCCGAAACCGGTCCCAGGATGCTTGTTTCTGGTCCAGGGAAGACATGGCTTGGCAGTTCGGGCTGGACTGTTCCCATGAGGCACAGGGTCAGACTGATTTGCATATGGCCATGTCTGAACTGGGGTGATGGAGTGAGCTAAAGAATGGGGATGGATTAAACCCAGATCAGTTGACTGGGGGTGAGTGTTTGATTTGCTCAAAAGCTCCGTCGATCATCCCCTTTGGTATCACTTTGTCATAAAGGCAACAGATAAGTCTGGAGCAGAGTTACATTCAACAGGTGCTTTCCACAGAATGTTTTAAAACAAGAGTGACAAAAGTAGGCCATGTTAAGTTACAGCCAAACATTGTTTTTTACTAAGTATAGATGAAGTACAGAGAGTTTATGCATTAAGCAGAGTATGGGAATATTATAAGGATTAATTTAACATCTGTACAGCAGTGGCTGTGCATTCTCTTTAGTTTGCAGGAAGCAGAAGTGGATCCACGGTTTCTGAAATTTACTTTTTCGTTCTGGAAAAAAAAGCAGGCGATTCCTGCAGAACACCACAAACCTCTGTGAGATTGCACACCCACAAGTAACGGGTAGTCTGTGTCACGGACCTTTGAATTGCCAGCCAGCAGCCAGTCAGAATGATTATGACATAGGGCTCTATTATGATCAGCTGCACGGTGGACCCATAAAAACACAAAAAACATATTTTCAGCAATTTCCTCCGACCAACGAATAAGAAAAGGACTCAGATTTAGGACCTATCTGATTAGCTGTTGACAGAATAGATGTGGAGAGCCATGTGTCTCAGGCTTTCTTTTGCAATACCTGCATGCAAAGGCAGCCCAAACACAGGTATTGTCTGTGTTCAGACAATAAAGCTGCCACGGAGCAGATTGTGGTGGTGTTCCATAACGACTGCACTATGAATAAGAGCGGCTTTTACAGTCTGTATTTCAGGGCATAAATCGTCCCACTCACATGCAATATCACACTCCACCCAATATCATGCTCTGAAATGCAGTCTTACCTTCCAAAGGGGAGTTTATGAGAATGACTCTTCCCATGGGCGAGGATGCCCGCAATCTCCTGGAGTGGCCATTCACCTGCCTGTGCTGTTTCCTTAGTAAATGTTTCGTTGCTGTGCTTCCATCAGCAGATGCATTCCTATGGTGCGTGGCATTGGTCATTTCCCTTCGTACAGAGTCAAAAGCATGCGCCATTGCTGGGAAGGGTAAGAGCTGGTCATGAAGGCTTCAGAACCGTGAAGGTTTGTTCAGGAAATAAAACAATGTCCCAGCAGTACAGGCAACAGTGACCCTCCGGCGACAGCACTCATGCTACATTTTGTGTCCTCATGTAGTTTCCCACCAAAAGAGATGTGTGTTTGACATGTTGCAAGGTGAATGTTTATTCCCAAAGTAAATGAAGTAATGATTTCGCGGATTCCATTTCTTGTTGTTTTTGGTCAATTCACTTTTTCTCACCTAAGAGCGTTAAAAAAAAGAAATTAAACGTGTAAGACAAACAGAAATAAAAGTTCTGTGTTTACTATAAAATAATTCAAACAAACGAGAAGTGAATATTTGTAGGACGCTCCAATAAAAATTAACATTTGCCTTACATCGGGCAACATCGGTTTGTACTCCCGTGATGTCACTGCCTGCCAGTATTTACTGCACTAGATTGTCTTCCGTTACTTTAAGTTTCATATATAAATCTTGCACCGCTAGCTTCAATTGCCTCTGTCTGTGTAACTCAGAGCTTCCCCCCTAAACCCGGCTTTTAAGGCATCCCACACATAGCCACAGGAGGTCCAGCCGCAATTAATTTCCAAAAAGTGCTCAATTCAACTATTCATGTGATTAATGAATACAGCATCCAATAGAAGCTTTTTATCTAGCAAAAAAGTTCTCGTAGCCGAAGAGATGTTAAGAGCTAAAAGTTGGTGTAAAAATGAAATTTCCTGGACAAAAGATGGCTAACAGATTTCCTGCTGCCAATCAAAACTGAAATGAACCCTCAAGATTCCTTCTTACTGACTGACCAGACAATTGATTTTTAATGCAATAATGAAGTCAGAACACAACAGCAACAGTTCACCTTTTGCCCCCAATCATAACCTGGACCAGGTTCTATATATACCAAGGAAAATGTGAGGGGGGAGAGGAGGTGCGGCCCAGATTGTTTTCCAGTATTTACAACAAGGGGTGGTGAAGGACAGAGTCTCTGAATTAAGCAGAAAGCTCTCACCCAGTCAAGAGATCAGGGCTAGATCCAACACCGTTTTTTAGCTCACTGCACCATCCCAGTTTCAGAACCTGGCTGTATGCAAATTAGTCTGTTCCTGTCCCAGTGCATGATGGGAACAGGGCAAACCAAACTACAAAAGCCAATTCTTACACTGGGAAGGAAACAAGCTCCCGGGGACCGGTTTCTGGCATTACAGCAGTCTTCGGCCCGGTTTGCTTGAATCCTGATGGTGCAATGAGCAAGGGTCTCACATCTGAGAATACCCTTCCACGCTTAGGGTGGACAAAAATATTTACAACAAGGGGTGGTGAAGGACAGAGTCTCTGAATTAAGCAGAAAGCTCTCACCCAGTCAAGAGATCAGGGCTAGATCCAACACCGTTTTTTAGCTCACTGCACCATCCCAGTTTCAGAACCTGGCTGTATGCAAATTAGTCTGTTCCTGTCCCAGTGCATGATGGGAACAGGGCAAACCAAACTACAAAAGCCAATTCTTACACTGGGAAGGAAACAAGCTCCCGGGGACCGGTTTCTGGCATTACAGCCGTCTTCGGCCCGGTTTGCTTGAATCCTGATGGTGCAATGAGCAAGGGTCTCACATCTGAGAATACCCTTCCACGCTTAGGGTGGACAAAAATATTTACAACAAGGGGTGGTGAAGGACAGAGTCTCTGAATTAAGCAGAAAGCTCTCACCCAGTCAAGAGATCAGGGCTAGATCCAACACCGTTTTTTAGCTCACTGCACCATCCTAGTTTCAGAACCTGGCTGTATGCAAATTAGTCTGTTCCTGTCCCAGTGCATGATGGGAACAGGGCAAACCAAACTACAAAAGCCAATTCTTACACTGGGAAGGAAACAAGCTCCCGGGGACCGGTTTCTGGCATTACAGCCGTCTTCGGCCCGGTTTGCTTGAATCCTGATGGTGCAATGAGCAAGGGTCTCACATCTGAGAATACCCTTCCACGCTTAGGATGGACAAAAATATTTACAACAAGGGGTGGTGAAGGACAGAGTCTCTGAATTAAGCAGAAAGCTCTCACCCAGTCAAGAGATCAGGGCTAGATCCAACACCGTTTTTTAGCTCACTGCACCATCCCAGTTTCAGAACCTGGCTGTATGCAAATTAGTCTGTTCCTGTCCCAGTGCATGATGGGAACAGGGCAAACCAAACTACAAAAGCCAATTCTTACACTGGGAAGGAAACAAGCTCCCGGGGACCGGTTTCTGGCATTACAGCCGTCTTCGGCCCGGTTTGCTTGAATCCTGATGGTGCAATGAGCAAGGGTCTCACATCTGAGAAAACCCTTCCACGCTTAGGGTGGACAAAAATATTTACAACAAGGGGTGGTGAAGGACAGATTGTTTTCCAGGCCAGCACTTTATTGACAGAGTAGCAGCCCGTCCCGACGTTGTCCGGGTATGAATTGCTGCCAGCCAGTAGTATATTGTTTTGTAGGATTTCGTTTAGATAGCATTTCTTGTCTGTGACAGGACTGTGAAACGCTGCGAATCACAGTGCACTGCTGATGCACTTAAGAGTGCGCGTTCAGTAGTGTGTGAACTCGAGTTTCACTACTTTATTTTTCCTTGCAATATTATATAGCGCGAACTCCACAACATGGCATGAGCACAATTTACATTACAGAAGAACACATTCATTTGTGGTAGGCACGGGGATACAAAGCGATTTGCCTGGAATCACAGGATGTTGAGCTGATGCCGAGATTCGAACGTAGCTCCCCAGCTCTAAAGTTCGCAATTCTAGAACTTGTGGCGGGAGGTGTGTCTAAAAGTGTATGTCGGTGCTGGCCATCAATGAGAGAGACCTGCGCATTTTTTAAATGGGTGGTAAAAAATATGAGTATGTTGCTGGAGATGTGGGTCGCCGTGCCACCAATGTACTTACCGGGGGAGGGTAAACACCCATTATTCCGCAACTTTCTTTCTGCATACCATCACTCCACATACTTTCATTACGAAAGTACCATGACTCCGCAATGCCATTATAACGCATGGCATTACATTTTATATGCTTTTACCAGGCATACATTTACATCGAAATTTGTTGTAAATGCATGAATGGTAAAAGCATGTTTTTATTAAATGTTTGGATAAGGTAAGTATGGGTATAGGGGTATATGTTTTGGGGGTACTGAGGTATATGTTTTGGGGTGTTTGGGTATTTTAAGGGTTCAGATATAGTTTTGGGTTATGGGGTACAGGGGTAGTTTTAGGGTTTAGGAATAGGTATGGGTTTTGGGGTACAGGGGTATTTTAGGGTTCAGGGCTAGGTTTGGGTTTTGGGGTACAGTGGTATTTTTAGGGTTCAGGGGTAGGTTTGGGTTTTGGGGTACAGGGGTATTTTAAGGGTTCAGGGCTAGGTTTGGGTTTTGGGGTACAGGGAATATTTATAGGGTTAAGATGGGTTAGTGTTTAAGGGTGTTGGGGTATTTTAAGGAGTAAGGGTGGGTTATGATTATGGGGTGAAGGTATGTAAAGGGAGCAGGGTGGGATTAGCACACAATATGAGACATGGCATGAAGGGCGGAACGTACCACACACCCCCAGCGTTTGTCACGCCCCCCAGCACACGCCCACAGCACAACGCAGACACGCCCACAAAGGACTACTTTGCTGGCACGGTTCTTTTAGATTTTAAATGTATATAGTGGGCGTCTGCATAGCCTATGTCCTTCTGCTGCAACTGCCCTTTCCAACGCTGTATTGGGTGTTGTGATTGGTGCTGTGGTTCCTGAGATTACCCGCCTCAAAGGTTTGGGCTCTATCTTTATTATATTAGTATGGACTTATAGCATGTTGCTAGATCAATGCATTTCAAATAAGGTTTTGGGAGAAGAGGTGTCTCTTCTCCAGTTTTTTTCTTTTAATAAAGTGGCAAAACTGCGTATTTTACAGTACACTTTTTCAAAATCAATTGCTAAAATGTTACAATGTGCATACTTCTGTATCAGCTCTTATGAATTGTTCTAGTAATTTTATAAAGTGCCAAGCAAGTACATTACTCACGACGGGAGTTATGGGGTTCACTCTGCAAAAATGTTTGAAAACAGAAATGCAAAATAGGCCATTTTCAGTACAACGTCTGAACTCATTGGTGCAAAAGCCCTAGGTTTTTGAGGCAGCTATATTAATATAGATCCGCATTTTGACAAGAACTATCTTTTTCCAGTTGTATATAGAACTAGCAGCCCGTCCCGACGTTTTCCGGGTATGAATTGCTGCCGGCCAGTAGTATATTGTTTTGTAGGATTTCGTTTTGATAGCATTTCTTATCTGTGACAGGCCGGTGAAACGCTCCGATTCACAGTGCACTGCTGATGCACTTAAGAGTGCGCATTCAGTAGTGTGTGAACTTGAGTTTCCCTACTTTTTTCCTTGCAATATTATATAGCGCAAACTCGACAACATGGCATGAGCACAATTTACATTACAGAAGAACACATTAATTTATGGTAGGCACGGGGAGACAAAGCTATTTGCCTGGAATCACAGGATGTTGAGCTGATGCCGAGATTCAAACGTTGCTCCCCAGCTCTAAGTTCGCAATTCTAGAACTTGTGGCGGGAGGTGTGTCTAAAAGTGTATGTCGGTGCTGGCCATCAATGAGAGAGACCTGTGGATTTTTCAAATCGGTGGTGAAAAAATAGGAGTATGTTGCTGGAGATGTGGGCCGCCGTGTCACCAATGTACTTTCCGGGGAGGGTAAACCCCCATTATTCCGCAACTTTCTTTCCGCATTCTTTCATTACGAAAGTACCATGACTCCGCAATGCCATTATAACTCATGGCATTACATTTTATATGCTGTTACCACGCATGCATTTACAACGAAATTCGTTGTAAATGCATGAATGGTAAAAGCATGTTTTATTTTTAATGTTTGGATAAGGTAAGTATCGGTATAGGGTATATGTTTTGGGGTACTGAGGTATATATTTTGGGGTGTTTGGGTATTTTAAGGGTTCAGATATAGTTTTGGGTTAAGGGGTACAGGGGTAGTTTTAGGGTTTAGGGATAGGTATGGGTTTTGGGGCACAGGGGTATTTTTAGGGTTCAGGGCTAGGTTTGGGGTATAGGGGTATTTTAGGGTTCAGGGGTAGGTTTGGGTTTTGGGGTACAGGGTTATTTTTATGGTTCAGGGCTAGGTTTGGGTGTTGGGGTACAGGGGTATTTTAAGGGTTCAAGGCTAGGTTTGGGTTTTGGGGTTCAGGGGTATTTTAGGGTTCAGGGCTAGGTTTGGGTTTTGGGGTACAGGGGTATTTTCAGGGTTCAGGGCTAGGTTTGGGTTTTGGGGTACAGGGGTATTTTTAGGGTTCAGGGGTAGGTTTGGGTTTTGCGGTACAGGGTGTATTTATAGGGTTAAGATGGGTTAGTGTTTAAGGTTGTTGGGGTATTTTAAGAAGTAAGGGTGGGTTATGATTATGGGGTGCAGGGGTTTTTAAAGGGAGCAGGGTGGACACCCGGACCTGAAATGTACAGAACCTGGGAAGAAAAAACAATGAAATATTGGGCACAACGCTTGCTTTTTTTTCCGTAATCCCGCACCCCGCGCACGCCCACGCCCCCAGCACATGCCAACAGCACACGATATGAGGCATGGCATGAAGGGCGAAACGTACCACACCCCCCCCCAGCATTTGTCACGCCCCCAGCACACGCCCACAGCATAACGCAGACACGCCCACAAGGGACTACTTTGCTGGCACGGTTCTTTTACCTTTTAAATGTATATGGTGGGCGTCTGCATAGCCTATGTCCTTCTGCTGCAACTGCCCTTTCCAACGCTGTATTGGGTGTTGTGATTGGTGCTGTGGTTCCTGAGATTACCCGCCTCAAAGGTTTGGGCTCTGTCTTTATTATATTAGTATGGATCTTTCTTTATTTGTACTTTTACAAATACTTTCATTTTCCATAATGCCCTTTTGAAGTGGATTATCAGTTGCATATTATGATGGAAAATCTACTGGGAAGGGACAGGATTGGAAAAAGAGTAGTTACACTGAGTTCAGGCTGTTGACAGCAGGGGTACTCACTATGAGCATCTTTGAAGACAGCATACACATATAGCAATATCGGGAAGTTGGATATGGAATATTAGTAGCAGTAATAGAACAAAGTGTTATGCTTATTGTTTGCCAAGAGAGAAGCTGCTGTGATGAGACCACCTTCAAAATATAGTTTGAGGAATGAACCCCTGGAAGCTGAGGTGACACAAAAGGCTGAGCAGGCAAAGGTAACTGAAAGCAGGAATATGGAAACACGGAAGAAGTACAACACCCAGCCATGGGAGAAACTCTCTAACAGATGGGGAAAGTGAGGAGAAACAGAGAAATATGAAAAAAACAAAGTGAAAGAACACAGAGCCCAGTGGTGAGCTAGCATGAGCTGAAATCACTACAACAGCGAAGCACTGCCAGGCACCTTTAAAGTGGTAACAGGATGTTATTCCTGCCTACCTCTTGTGACCTCAAAGACCCGAAACTGTTCTAAATTTGCAACCTGCTCTGTGTTCTAGTCTTCAGCCCAGGTACAACTATCCTGTTCTCCATAGTCGACATACTTTCCCTGGTCTAAACGAAAGTGTGCAGCAGGCTCAGTTCAAAGGATCACGCAAGGACATGCCCTTACATGAATGCACATGGTCAGCAACGGCTACCGCCCCTCTCCCTGTATGCCCACATCAACCCAGAACACAACGAAACGAAACATGAGTTGTCTTTGGAAGGCGGGGTCGCAAAACCCCCCGGCCGTATTTATTAAGATACAAAATAATAAAATTGTTAAACAAAATATAACATTTTTATGCAAAATTATTCAGAAACATTTAGATACATTTATATCGACAATTATGATCGGCTAGCCTTAACAAGATTCTAATACAGCTTGTTTCCTAACCGAATCTAACATCCTCATCTGAAAATTTTGCATACTAACATTGATGGCGATATGGCAAGGTCGCTAACCGGTGTCAGGTCTTACAAGCTGCGCCCTTACGCAGGTGCGCATGCGCAGCCGGGCCCGTTAATTACCCAGTCCACCCCTGCAGCCGAGCCCGCTAATTACTCAGTCCAACCTTGCAGCCGAGCCCGTTAATTACTCGGTCCACCCCTGCAGCCGAGCCCGCTAATTACTCGGTCCACCCTTGCAGCCGAGCCCGTTAATTACCCGGTCCACCCCTGCAGCTGAGCCCGTTAATTACTCGGTCCACCCATGCAGCCGAGCCCGTTAATTATTCGGTCCACCCCGTGAACTTCATTTAACCAGTGAAGGAGCGCCCTAACTTGTGTTACCAGCTGCCCCTGAAGTTCTAGGAGGGGCAAGTGACCCCTCCTCACCCTGGGCGGACACCTCCAAAAGATGATGCCGCCCCCTAAGACTTTAAAATAGCTGCTCACTGGTCATGACCTTACCGCCACAGGCCAGCATTGTTACCCGACGATCTGGACTCCCCCTTTCCTACCCCTCAGAAAGGTCATGTCCCCCTCGCATATCCCTCTAGCCATGCTAAAATGTATTTTGGCCACAGGACGTTCCCAGCCTCAGTCAAGTGTACCATGTCCCACAGGTAGAAATGTTCTCCCCAAATACACCCATGAGGAATCGTCTGCAACCGGGGGGCTCGAAACAATTTGTCCAACTGTGGGTTGATCCTCTTTACCAAGTGATTCAACGCCTTTGTTAAGAATACTCGACACCCATGAGTTCTTAACTTCTTTATTCATGAACCAACACGCATGCTCCTCCAACGTGGAGCGAAGCTGCAGTCAGCTCGGCGATCAGCTGGTAACTGTCATACCTGACAGTTATCAGCTGGTGACCTCACTGCTGGAATGGTGTCCTCGCAGGGACACTAGCGAGCACACCGGGTATGGTGTCCTATGAGGGACACCCGTATGATAAACACAACAAATCCCCCTCCTTTGGGGAGCAATGGAACAATCAAGAACAGGAAGGGAGCATAAGGCTCCGCTATCCACATATATAGCCCTTAAGTTTAGCTGGCGGTCTTGACATTCTACCAGTCCTGCTTCGGCCCATCATCCTGTGAGTTACGGTTTCCTAGGTATATCTATTATGTTCTGCAGTGGGTACTCCCCCTTTGCCCAAAGATTATCTTGAATGTTTTCGTTTGATCCTTGCATAACTATTTGGTCCCTTATTAGTTCATCGTATAGTCCTCCGAAACGACAGTTAATTGCTAGGTCTTTTAGAGCAGATACATAGTTGTCTATTGTTTCTTCCTCGGTCTACCCCAACACAAACTGTAGGTTTATAATATGCGTTTAGGTCATCAATAGCGTTGGAGAATACGTCACCATCATTTACTCCTCTTGTTTATGGAATTATAAACTTTCATTCCTCCAGCACCTAAGTTGTACGTTAACATCTTGTACTTCTTTTCAGGTTTCAGTTCTGCATCATCTTCTATTGTGGAAATATAATTGAGGAAATAGTCCCTCTACTCTTCCCACTTTAAAACTGGTACACTACCAGCACGTAGAAATGGCTCAGGGGGTGACAGATTCCAAATGCAAGCTGTTGCCAAGTCACTCATACTGATTGTTATGTGTAATGCCTTCTCTAATATGACTTCTG
The DNA here is from genome assembly GCF_964263255.1 of Lissotriton vulgaris. Taxonomy (NCBI): domain Eukaryota; kingdom Metazoa; phylum Chordata; class Amphibia; order Caudata; family Salamandridae; genus Lissotriton; species Lissotriton vulgaris. Next base: position 1,043,955,667 of record NC_141693.1, on the reverse strand, counting down.
ATGTATTGCCACTACTGCACTGGTACGAACTTTACTTTCCTGAAGCTAGGTTGTTTTTACTAAAGCCCCATATGCGTTTTTTTCCCTGCTATTTGTAAGTCACTGTGTGCTGCTTAATGGTTTATGTCATTTGATTAATTTGAATTTACTGTTTTTCTTCTTTTACTTGGTGTTACTTCAATACTCAGGCTGCTGCACCAGTATAACCTTCCTTATTCTGTAGCTAGATTGCTTGTACTAAAGCCTCATAAGCTTTTACTAATCGCTAATTTAAATTAACTGTAAGCTGCTGAAATGTTCTAAATTATTAGATTAGCTCGAATTTACCGTTTTTCTCCTGTTCTTGTTGTTGCTTCGATGCACAGCTACTTCTATGTGTACAGTAGAGATCTGCTTCAATCGCGTCGTGTTTGCACTCTGCGCTTACTTCCTCGTTTTAGCTTTGGTGCACTAGACCGCTGAGTTCAATGTGTGTTCATTTGACACTTAAAATGGCCGCCACGTCAATTTCGTTTCGGCGTGATGACGTTGTAGCCGGCTCCGATTCTCCTCAGCTGCTTTTTGACAGATAACTGCTGCGGCCGTTTGTTTCGTTCGTTGGCTTGTCAGCTAAACATTTTCTTCACAAACGCTTAGTTCTAGCGCTCAGTTCCTTCATACAATGTACAAGATTATTTCTTCTTTTAATTTATTTTCGCCGCTAGTTGCTGCCAGTAAATTAACTTTTGCGCATATGTTTTCACACACTCTGCCGACGCGTCAGTTCACTCACTGTTTATTTTGGCTTCTTTTTCTTCTTTTTTTTTCTTCAGCTGGTCGCTCTTAAATTTATGTGCTTGAATACGTTTGTTTTATTTTCCTTGCCTCCTCTTTGTTTTTCATTGGAGTAGAATTTCTTTCATTAACTGCCTTTTTTTTTTCTCTTCGTGGGTTCATGCGTGTTGGCCCCTCGTCGCCAGTATTGTTAAGAATACTCGACACCCATGAGTTCTTAACTTCTTTATTCATAAACCAACACGCATGCTCCTCCAAAGTGGAGCGAAGCTGCAGTCAGCTCGGCGATCAGCTGGTAACCTCACTGCTGGAACGGTGTCCTCGCAGGGACATTAGCGAGCACACCGGGTATGATGTCCTATGAGGGACACCCGTATGATAAACACAACAGCCTTGACTGAGTCCCCCCCCTAGCCACTGCCAACCTGGAATAAGTTGCAACCAGACTACGGTGCAACCTGCGCAAGTCCTAGACACCCACCCCGCAGTGGATATGATTTCATCTATCAGGATGCGTCTCCCCAGTTTGGTCAAATCATTCTCCCACAGGTGAAGTATCACCACTGACGGGGGGCGGGTTGCTGTGACAATAATTCCAGAAAGTAATCCCTGAACTGTCTAATACCCAGGCCTCCCCTCCCGAAGAATGAGATGGAGAACCCCTCCTCTTCAGCCCTTCTCATCCTGTCACCTGCAAGAAATACACTTTTCGCGCACCTAACATAAGAGTGGCCCACAATCCAAGTCACTAATGTCCGACGATCTTCCTGTTGCTTTTGTTGCAATGCTGCTGTCTTCTGCCGACAATCGGCAAGTTCCTCTCCCGCGTGACAGGTTCGAGAAACTGCAAAACCAAGAGATACAAGCGTGAGTCATCCGGCCATGTCACAACATGTCAACACGTACTCAGAAGACCACCTCCCAATCCTTTTAACCTTTTCGGCTGGGAGTCCCCTTACCACTGCCTCAGTTGCTACCCCAATTCTAAAAGAATGGGAGCCAAATTCTGCGGGATCCAGGCCTGATTTTGCGACCGTTAGGTCCAGGATCTTCCTAAACTGGTACCTGGTCAAAGGAGTACCATCCATGTGACACAATAGTGCCCCCCCCGGCGTCCCGTCCCGCTGCCTCCTAAAAGCCTCCACATGCGAGACTGGACAACAAGGGTTGGTCCGAGCACGGTGAAGCACTATTGTTTCCCCCTTTCCCTCCTGGTTGGTCTTCGATCTTTGAATCGTTACCTACATGGTATCAGCATGGATCACCACAGCAGCCCACTTGCAGGCCGCCCTTTTTGTCAACTTTGGACGCGGCTACTAGCTCGCCTAGTCTCAGGGCCCCATAAAACGCTAGCGTGAACGCCGCCTTGAAAAGCAGCACCTCCCAAGACGAACTACAGAAATCCTGGAGTGCTAACAACAGGGCTGTAAGCCTTACCAGCCCAATGGGCTTTCTCGAATCTGTCGAGTGTCCCTGAATTGGACGCCAGCCCCTCAACGCCTTGCGCACTACAAACGTGTTCGTAGGGTCCCTCATGCCCTTGGCCTGTGCAAAGAATGAAACTGCAGCCCTGTGCCTGTTTGCGGCTGCCACCGAGCGCCCTTCCTTGTGCATCAGCTCTAGGTATGCAACAAAACTGTCCTCATGTGCCCAGCTATCCTCCCAACCATGCCCGAGGAAGGTACAGTAAGACAAGAACGCCCCTTCGTATGCTGTTTTGGTCCTGGGGGCTAAGCTAGATGCCACAATGTACGGTAGTCTGGGGCACCAATCCGCCAGAGAGCAACCGGGAAAGGTGCTGGCGATGGGTCCGCTGCTGGAAGCTGTTCCCTGAACACCTGCATTTTGAAGCCAGAAAGGGCATCAGCTGCATTATTAAGAACACCTGGCACATGTTTGGCCCTGAAAGTCACGTTCCATTTTAAACATTGTAGCACAATCTCCTTTACCAAGCGCAGTAAGAATGGACAACGCGCCGCTTGCTGGTTAATACATTCTACCACGCTCATGTTGTCCGACCAGAAAACCACTGACTGATTGCTAAGGTGTGCCGGCCAGACCATCAATGCTACCCATATCGGGAACAATTCCAGGAATCCGATGTTGGTGGTTAGTTCCCACGACCCCCATTCCTCAGGCCTCTTCTGGGCAACCCACTTAATGCCCAGGATGGCGCCGAAGCCCACGCTACCAGCAGCGTCGGTCCATAAACCCAACTCTGCCGATGTCGTGGGGAGGGCCGGCCACACTACCCTGCCATTGAAATCCTCCAGGAATGCCACCCATATCCGCAAATCCTGGTGAACCTCCGCTGACAGCCTAGTACGGTGATGTTTCTCTCTCAAACCCTTCATGGCTTGGGCAATCGACTGAGAGAAGGGGCGTGCTATTGGGATGACTCGCAATGCAAAGTTCAATTGGCCCACCGTCTCCTGTAGCTGCTGCAATGTAACCTTCTCCTTCAGAAGGCACTGGCGCAATGCCGCCCTGAATATCGATACTTTGTCTTTGGGTAACCTAAAGCACCCCTCCAATGAATCAATCTCGATACCCAAGAACTCCAAACAGGTGGTCGGGCCAACCGTCTTCCCGGGCGCTAACGGAACCCAGAAAGCCCGCATGAGCACGCACAATTCCTGCAATGCCCAGGCACACTCCGAAGTCCCCGCCGCTCCCAGGAAAAGGAAGTCGTCCAAATAATGCATGACCTGTTTGTGGCCTGTGGCCTGTCTCATGACCCACTCCAGAAAGGAACTGAAAGTCTCAAAGTACGCACAAGAGATCGAGCAACCCATAGGCATACATTTGTCCATGTAAAACTTTTCCTCAAAAGCGAAACCAAGTAAGCGGTGGTCCAAAGGATGCACCAGCAACAAACGAAAGGCGGATTCAATATCAGATTTGGCCATGAGAGTGCCCCGCCCCAATCCCTGCAATAGCTCTACTGCTTGGTCAAAGGAAGCATATTTTACACTACAAATTCCTTCATCTATCGCATCATTCCAGGACGACCCTCTCGGTGCAGACAAGTTTTGGATCAGTCTAAACTCGCCCTTCTCTTTCTTGGGGACTACGCCTAATGGTGAACACACAAAATCCGGCACTGGGACTTCCTGGAATGGCCCCGCCATCCTGCCCAGGGACAGTTCTTTTCGGATCTTCGCCATATCCACCGCAGGATTATGTTGTACAGATAACTGGTTCCTACAGTGCGCACTGCCGGTGTATCCACCAGCCGGGATCCGGAAACCTTGGGAGAAACCTTCCTGCAGTAACGCAGCTGCACCGTGGTCTGGTTATCTATTCAACCATGGAATCATTGCCAGGACATTAACCGGGGAGGGGCTAACTGTGCTTCCAGCGCTATTCTGGTTTCTTTCCCCCTCTCTGACTCCGGTTACCATTTTTCCTGCATGTTGTCTCGGAATGGGAAGTGTGACCGCAGATTGCGCATGCATGTCTGAATCTACATGTGCCGGCCGGTCTAGTACAGGAACGCTTGTTGAAGTCCCAACACACACCCTTCCTTTCCCCGCCGCCTCCCCTACTCTTCCCTGGGAACTCATTCCCCGGAGAATATGGGAGGTGGTTTTTTAGGGGTCCCATGTTAGCTCAATTCTGTCATCTGAGCTAACATGGTCAATAGAAGAAGACAAAATTACATTTCTTGATGTTTCTATTTTGAAGACACCCACAGGATTCGAAACGGATATCTTCCGTAAAACAACTGATCGTAACAACACGTTACATTTTACAAGTTTTCACCAGGGAGCCCTAAAAAACCACCTCCCATATTCTCAAATGTTAAGGGCTAAAAGAATTACTTCCAACATGGAATTGAGCAAAAAACGTATCAAAGAGATGGGCATAAGATTCACAGAAAGAGGATACCCAAATAATATCATACAAAAAGCAGAAGAAAGAGTATCCAGAATCACCAGAGAACAAGCATTAAAAAGAACCACAAAATCTAAAGACAACAGGATCATCCTGGTATCAAAATTTTCCACAGCAATCTCTATATACAGAAAGATCATCATGCGACATTGGGCAATCCTTTCTTCTGAAACAGAATTTAATAACATCTTCAGTCAACCACCCATCTTTGCATAAACAAGGAGTAACAACATTAAAGAGATACTATCAAAAGAAACCCCCACCAAAGAAAAAACAAGAGGAACTCATCTATGTTTAAATTGCAACAGCTGCAATAATGTTCTTAAAAGGTGATTCTATTACACACCCGATGAGAGGTCAAACTATCAAACTCCACGTAAATGCCACATGCGATTCAGCCAATCTAATATACCTTCTAAAATGCCCTTGTGGGAAAATCTACATCGGAAAAACGGAAAGAAAAAGAAAAATACGCCTTAAGGAACATAAATCAAACATACGTACAAAAAACATGAAATCCAACATTGCAGTACATTTCTGGAACAATACCACTACATCCCAAAGTTGAAATTCCTGGTCCTTGAAATTGTTGAAAAATGTGAGGGAAGAGACAATAACAAAACTTTACTTCAACGCGAAATTGCTTGGATATACCACTTACAATCAATGAAGCCCTTCGGGCTTAATGACCGGACAGAATTCAGTTGTTTTATTTAACCACACTCGTGGTATTCTGACTAAAGGTGTCGTTGCAGCTTACTGTTTTACTGCAGTCTATAACTGTTTATAATAGCATTGTTTATCCTACACTATATGTTTTAGGTATGGTCGGTTTACTGGTGTGCATAGCACATTCATAATACACACACTCACACCTAACATGGCACTCGGGAACCATAGTCCGTCTATTATTTTTACTATTAAGATTCGAACCACCGATTATGTGACCGCATCACATGTGATATACTTAGACTTCCGGCATCACCAACACCCGTACCACGATTCCCGCTGGAGACTGTTTCTCGGAACGCTGTTTAAACGCGAAGCATTTGCCAAGTAAGTTATATCAGGCTTCCCTATACAACTCTGAGTGTAACCCCGCATTTAGGGTACACCTTTACTTATACCAGTTTACCATTATTTCCACTTAGGACTCTTCAACCCACTACGTTTGAGCTTGAGTAAGTACTATACTTACTTTATTGTCATCATGTCGGCTTCACTTTTTTTGCGACACACAGGTTTTTTTTTAAGCAAGCAATCCACACACCACACGTTGTGCACAATGCATGTAGGGATGATACACTAACCGCTATGTATAAATGTCAGACTGTATACTTATAATTGATATGTGACATGGGATATCTCGTTTATTTTTGTTTGTAGTGCTCCCGGACAAAGGGCTAGTCAGCCCGAAATGCATTGGAGCGTTTAAAAAGGAATTGTGAATATGAATATAAAAAAACAATATATGAAAATAAGGATATAATGGATATGAATTGAATATCTATCAAATAAGATGAAATAAAGAAATATCAAATATAAACCATTTACGGAGTCTATATGTTAGAACCTATAGAAGGCCCAATAACAGGGATGCGCTCACAGTGACAGTGCGCACAGCTTTTCAATTCACGAGTCAACAGAGCAGGACGGCTCTGTTACCTGTCGGAGCACCCTACCACACATAAACATTGTGTATTTAAACTTATTTAAGGAAGAACACTTACTTTCGAGGTTGTGCAACTTTCCCACCACCATAAAGGGCAAAGTAAGTGACTCAAGAAGTTCATTCCACAACTGTCCATGCTGAATCTTCATACCATGAGAAGTAAGAAATCCTCTCTCTCTCTCCACAAACGTCCAAAACTATGAGCAACACCAAACGCATATTGGCTATCGGTATACACAGTCACTCTCTTTCCTTTCGACAACACACACGCTCTCGTCAGTGCAATCAACTCTGCTGAGTGAGCAGAATTCTGTGGGATACGTGGACCTTCAACAATCATATGCAAAGTCGTAACCGCATACGCTGCAGTCGTATCACCATTCGGAAGCTTAAAGCATGAACCATCTACCCATAAGGTACCATCAGAATTCGAAAGAGGAGTATCTTTCAGATCAATTCTACCCTTCGTTTCTTCCTCCGTCCGGAGAAAGCAATCATGCTGTTCCTGAACATCTGTCTCTACAGAGATCAGCAACAACGTAGCTGGATTCAATGTGTTGCATCGTTTTATATGCACATGACTCGCCAAAAGCGTCAACTCATAACCTGACAGGCGTGCACTAGTAAGGTGCTGTGTCTTTGTCTTATTCAATAAGGTATCCACTGCATGTGGGACCATCACAATCAACGTATTATCCAATACCAGACCAGCAGACTGTCGGATAGAAACAGCCGCTGCCGCTGCCGCTGTAGCTCTCAGACAACTCGGCAACGCCTTAGCTACTGGATCTAAAGTAGCCGAGAAATACGCACATGGGCGTTGCTTGTCTCAAAACTGTTGTGTCAACACTGACAACGCACATCCTTCTCTCTCGTGCACATAAAGCATAAAAGGCTTACGGTAATCGGGGGTACCCAACACCGGAGCCGAACACAACGCATCACGCAATTCAGAAAAACTTTTCTGACATTCGTCAGACCAAGGAAGAGGATTCGGTGTATCCTTAAGAGTAAGTGCCAAAAGAGGTTTCGCCAGCAGGGAAAAATTCGGAATCCACGGTCTACAATACGAGGTGATACCCAAGAAAGCACGCACTTCTCTCTGTGTGGATGGTACAGTCATTTGCGCAATCGCTTGTATACGCTCTGGTGTCAATCGTCTTCGCTCCTTCGACAAGAGATGACCTAAGTAGGTCACTTCTTAGCGACAATATTGCAACTTCGAAAGCGGCACTTTATGATGGAGGTTAGACAAATGCCGTAGCAAAGAAAGCGTAGCTTCTTTACAAATCTCCTCATCATCATCAGCAACCAACAGATCATCCACATACTGGATAAGAGTCGCATCAGAAGGCAAAACAAAAGAATCAAGTGAGTCTTTAACGCTCGACTATAGATTGATGGACTCTCACAATAACCTTGAGGAGCACGCTTGAACCGGAAGCTTCGGCCTCCTAAAGAGAAGCCAAAAATATCTCTACTCTCTTCAGCAATAGGAATACTAAAGAAAGCATTCTTCAGGTCAATCACAGAAAACCAAGCAGCCGAAGCTGGAATCATAGTCAATAAAGCAGTAATGTCCGGGACAACAGGAAAAACTGAGGAACAACAATCTTGTTCACCTCTCGAAGGTCGATCACAAACCGATACACAGGTGGCTGAGAAGAATCAGTACGTTTAAGACCAGGCAAAACAGGACTGTTACACACATTACCTCTCGTTTCTTCAATCACATCTTTCTCAACCAAATCATAGATAATCGCTAAAAGTGCTCTCTCGCCATCACTAGAGATTCGGTATTGTGGAATGCGAGGCAACTTAGCATTCGCCTTGAGGGTAACAACGTATGGTGGAATCTGTAAAAGTCCAACATCATTTGGACCCGTAGCCCAAAGAGTATCAGGGAGAGAACGCAATTCCAGTGGAAGCCGATCTTTAGACAAATACATCAGAGATATCACTCACTTACCCAATGTAAGATGTACTCCCGAAGGAGAACAATACAATGTCGCATTCAATCTTTTCAACAAGTCCAAACCCAACAGATTCTCACCACAACCTGTCGTTAGAATCAGAGGTGCTTCCAATTCACGAGGCCCAACGGAAAGAGACAAAGGAAAAGAAACCGGGTTAAGAACTGGGGCGCCAGAAAAACCTACAGAAACATTCGTCAAGCTAGACAAAGGTGCGCCAGGGAGTTTAGAGTGTAGGATAGAACTCTTTGCCGCATCAGTATCCAACAGAAAAGGTTTGGACACACCTGATGTAATCACTTCAACATAAGGTCCACTCTGGTCTACTGGAACTGACACTACTCCCTCTCTTTGTCTATGGCTGTCCTGGCTATCATTAATATCAGCATTCTCACTCTCAACATAGTAATCATCAGCATAGTATTGAGTCGACTGACCAGACGCAGCATTCTGTTGATCAAAACAATTCATAGAATTCTGTGGGGGAAAGGAGCGTCCATTCTGGGGGAACACACCACGTCCTCTACCCCTAGGTACTTGTTGGACACCACGACCTCTCACACCAGACATACCATTCGCACGTTGTAGCAGAATCGGACAACTATGCTTGAAGTGACCCTCTTCCTTACATGAAGTGATCCTCTTCCTTACAATAAGCGCACTGATTAGGGCCTACCGGAATCCGCTGCGGAAAAGACTCGGGCTTCTGCAACCCTCTCTGAAACTGTGGAGGTTGCTGAAACTCACGCTGATTAAAGCGAGGCGAATACGCCTGCTGCAAAAGAACCTTCGTCTTTAATTCTGTAGTCTTTTTCTCTGCTTTATATTTCTCATCTTGATCTCTATTCTCGTAATATTGTGCAGTAGCCAATATCTGGGCCAAAGAAGAAACAGCCCAAGAACTCTCAGAGTCCTTCAACTTCTTACAGAGCTCGGGGAGCAAATTATAGACAACGTATCCACAAACAACCTTTGGCCACCTTCTGTACTCATATCTTGACCACTATGATCGATAAACGTCTCTTCAAACCTAGTGAAGAAATCAGACACACTTTCATCTTTCTTCTGCTTACATGCTGCTAACTTATCCCAATTCACTCGCATAGGAGGCATCAAAGTCTTTATTAAATTAATAATCCTACAGGGTAGATCCGCAACTAACGGCTCAGGTTTAGCCCCTCCTACCTGTCGACCATCTGCAGCAACAATATTAACCCACGTATCTCCCAACTCTACTGCATGATCCTCGTGACGGATCTTCGCCCACAAGGGTTAAGGAACTACATTCCCCAACAACATATCTATATCAGCTAAATTCATCACACACGCATCAACTGTCTGGGACAACCTACAGGATTTTATGGGGGTCAGGTAGAGTCGGCTTAAGAGCCAGAACTTCAGCTCTCTTCCAAGGAACATGTACCCAAACACGCTGAAAATGAGCCGGTACTCCCAGAATACCCTGATTAGGGATGGCCACAACTTCCTCTCTCCATACCGGAGGAACTTCTCTCATCGGATATTGCTTCACTTTTCTCCTAACAGAAGGATCAGGTTCAAACAAAGACTGAGAAGGAAGTCTACACCTAAAAGCAAGAAGCGTCTCTACCGCTTCCTCGACATCGGGACCCACTATCGTCCCTTTAGCAAAGTCGGACTGAACAGTAAGTAATTCCGACGGAATCGGACCCAATTTAGCATTGTCCCACTCTTCCTGAAGGAAAGTACACAGAACATCAAAAACATACCTTTGTTTTGGTGCTTCCCAATGTAGGAAAACATCCATAACCGCTTGCAGATCATACCTGGAAACATTCAAAACCCATCTACGAGCAAGGAGATCTAACATGGTCCGCTCCTCAGAACTAGGGAGCTGACTACGCGTTTGTTTCCTTACAGAAACTGGGGTCATATTAAACGACCCAAAAAGGGGAGACAAAAGGCTAGTGACAGCCTCAGCCATTCGTTGTCGCGTAGAAGGAGAAGAAGTCGACATAAGGACAGGAGACAAAGTATTCTGAGACGATAAAGACATAGGGTCAGTAGAAAAGGAAGTTGAAGGCAAAGGAGTAGAAGGCAAAGGAGTAGAAGGCAAAGCTGGCGGCCCTAGAGAAGGCTGCGCCAGAGGTGGAAGAACCAACTGTGGAAGAACGGGTGGCTGAACAACTGCAGGAGGTTGAACAACTGGGGGTTGTGGAGGTGCCGTAGGTCTCTGCACATAAGGGGGTGGTGAACTCAACAAATGCGACATCAAAGGATCCTTTTCAGGGTCCTTAGTCACATTCGGGACGGGAGGGGGCAAAGCCGGATAACACTTATCAATGGCCATGCAACGTTGTCTATCTGACACCTCAATCGCACGATCTTCTTCATCTTCTTTAAACTGCCTAGCAGCTTGCATTATCGACATATTCTTATCTTTCCTATCTCTTTTAGCATGCTTAATTTCTCGCTGTTTGGCTTCCTTACGCCAGAGGCGGAAAGAGTCAAACATCGCCGGCCGGGCTTTCTTCCTGAATAGCGCAACTTCCAAATTATCTAGAACATCTGATTCGAAACTACCATGTTGTGGCCACTTTAAGACACCATCTTTACGTGTATAGCGGACCCATACTTCATTATACGTAATGGGACCCACACCATGCTTTGAATAGAGCTCATAAGTCGGAGCTCCAACCAGAGGTATCGGACACGAGTCCTCCAATCGGGAATCCCTGTTGCAACTACAACAAAACAAATTCCTAAGTTTGCTAAGACCAGGCATCTTCGCTCACTAATCTAGCTTCAAACTTCAAGGGGTTATCTAACACGATATACTCGCAAATGTACGAGCCCCTCGGTTTTGGTATTTGCAAAAACCAAATCAAAGAACCCAAGAAACAAAACCGAGTCATGGGAGCGACCCACTTATACTTAACCAAAATGTCACGCCACCAGAAGACCGTCTATCTTCTCGCTCTACAAATCATCACAAAAGGGTCCAAGACAGGGCGACAGTCAGGGCAGCAGTCCTTCGTAACCGTCGGAAAGGGGAAGCCTCGCAGCAAAAACCTTCAGTCCACATTCGACATGCCGGGGTCGATGAAGTAGGGGCCCTCTTCCAGAATTTCCTCACGAAGCTCCTCACGATCTTCGGGCTTGGACCGGTACCGCTGAAGTCGCCCCACGTTGGGCGCCAACTGAAGAACTGGGCTTTTAGAACCAAGCGGCGCCAGGGGCACGCCCAAAGTCTTCGGATTCACCTGTCTTGGTTTACAGAGACACGGAATACTTCTGGGTGGCGTCAGAGACCAAGTTTATTAGCTGCAGCCAGTAACAGTGATCCAAGAAATACAGCATGGAAGTATTTCAGGAGACTGCTCAAATTCGTAGAGCAAGACATCTCCTTTTATACACAATAGTCACATTTACAAGTATACACCCCCACTGCGCAAAAAGTTAACCAATAGGGTACATTCTCAAACAAAGAATCACATGACGAAAAGCTCAGTTTGCAAAATCCCAACCCAAAGTTAATCATTGGGAGTGTCCCAAATCCAATTTCCACATGCAGAACAAACCCATAATTCAAAAACACAATGCATGTAGTAAAGAGCATAGAAAAGGAAACAATGTCGGATAGTGAGCAAGATAAGGAATGTGTAAGGAGACTAAAAGTTAACGATGTCCTGAACAATGATTGGCAATCTCAGACAACGATCAAACCAGCGACATTGACTCGGCAGGGTCAGTTTCAGGTGAAGGAATCAGATTCTTACCATTCACCTCGAAGTCAAGAAAGACCCTGTTAATGTATACCAATGCGTGAAGGCCAGGCCGCTTCGTTCGTTCGACCATACTCGTCGGCCTGCGTGATGGCAAGACAAAATGGAGGCTTAAACAAAATGGAACCCATGTTCGAAACGAAATCTCCAAATACATGGTGAACTCGCTAGCTAACGTGACGAATTCACTCCATATTAGCCGCATTCGCTAAATACGGTCCAACATCATCAAAATCATGACTGAACCATAACCTTACGTAACAAGGCCCGTTTTTACAGAACCACACCTTTAAATACCCCTGCACCCCATAATCATAACCCACCCTTACTCCTTAAAATACCCAAACACTCTTAAACACTAACCCATCTTAACCCTATCAATACACCCTGTACCCCAAAACCCAAACATATCCCTAAGCCCTAAAAATACCCCTGTACCCCAAAACCCAAACCTAGCCCTGAACCCTATAAATACCCCTGTACCTCAAAACCCAAACCTACCCTTGAACCCTAAAATACCCCTGTACCGCAAAACCCAAACCTAGCCCTGAACCCTAAAAATACCCCTGTACCCCAAAACCCAAACCTAGCCTGAACCCTAAAAATACCACTGTACCCCAAAACCCAAACCTACCCCTGAACCCTAAAATACCCCTGTACCGCAAAACCCAAACCTAGCCCTGAACCCTTAAAATATCGCTGTACCCCAAAACCCAAACCTACCCCTGAACCTTAAAAATTCCCATGTACACCAAAACCCAAAGCTAGCCCTGAACCCTAAAAATAACCCTGTACCCCAAAACCCAAACGTACCCCTGAACCCTAAAATACCCCTGCACCCCAAAACTCAAACCTAGCCCTGAACCCTTAAAATACCCCTGTACCCAAAACCCAAACCTACCCCTGAACCCTAAAAATACCCCTATACCACAAAACCCAAACCTAGCCCTGAACCCTAAAAATACCCCTGTACCCCAAAACTCATACCTATCCCTAAACCATAATACTACCCCTGTATCCCATAACCCAAAACTATATCTGAACCCTTAAAATACCCAAACACCCCAAAACATATACCTCGGTACCCCAAAACATATACCCCTATACCCATACTTACCTTATCCAAAAGATTTTTTTTTTAAAACATGCTTTTACCATTCATGCATTTACAACGAATTTCGTTGTAAATGTATGCGTGGTAAAAGCATATAAAATGTAATGCAAGTGTTATAATGGCATTGCGGAGTCATGGTACTTTCGTAATGAAAGTATGCGGAGTGATGGTATGCAGAAAGAAAGTTCCGGAATAATGGGTGTTTACTCTCCCCGGTAAGTACATTGGTGGCACGGCGGCCCACATCTCCAGCAACATACTCATATTTTTTCACCACCCATTTGAAAAATGCACAGGTCTCTCTCATTGTCTCCCGTGCCTACCACAAATGAATGTGTTCTTCTGTAATGTAAATTGTGCTCATGCCATGTTGTCGAGTTTGCGCTATATAATATTGCAAGGAAAAATAAAGTAGGGAAACTCGAGTTCACACACTTCTGAACGCACACTCTTAAGTGCATCATCAGGGCACTGTGAATCGGAGCGTTTCACAGGCCTGTCACAGATAAGAAATGCTATCAAAACGAAATCCTACAAAACAATATACTACTGGCCGGCAGCAATTCATACCCGGACAACGTCGGGACGGGCTGCTAGTGCTATATAACTAAATTAAAAGCAGAATTATGCACGGTGGTATTAAAAAAACCCAATTAGTCTTTCCTCCCCTTCCAGGGTGACAAATAGGACCCAACACTTAAAGGTAAGAAGGGACAGGAGACAGTAAAATTATCTCAGCATATTCCTCAGTTTATTGAGCCCCACATAATCCTAATGGAATGAAATAAAGAACAGGAAAAATTTGTTCATGTGGACATAGAAGGGAAGACCCTACTTTGGTATAAAAAAATACAGAGCTAAATCCAACAAATCACCAGAAAGTAGGATGAAAGGAACAGTACTAATGCAATAATATCTGCATAAAATTCGAAAGAAGGGAAGGAATAAGAAATGCTGAAGTCGATGAACAGGACATATTCAGGTTCAGAAAGCTGGTTAGCGCACTACAGTTCTGCACCAACCTTGGAACTGAACTTTGTTAAATGGTAGCAAATTCAGCAAAATAAAAGAAGAAATAAAAAGAGATTGAACACAGCATCATGGGTGTGTGGGAAATAAAGTGCAATGTAAAGACGTATTCGATCCAGGGCATCTCATCTAAAAATGTAAAATATAACTACAACAGAGAAACGTGCAGGCTATAGAATGTAAAGGAATGTGGTAATTGGAAATTGAAATCTAGAGATTTTTATTTAAAAGAACAGTAAGAAAAACTGACGTAAACTATACTTTGTATTTGTCCCTTGGGATAGGGAACGGGGAAAAAAATATCCTCCCTGGATATCAATATACCGGATATAAAAATCAAACTTGTAAACCAAAACTGGATCTCTGTTACAAATGAGTCTAAAGTTCAGCACCTGAAGGAAGGAACTGAGGAGAACATGTACAAAGCCATTTTACAAATCACAAACTATGGAATTCACAAATTCACAGGGTTTCTTACCTCAAAATGGCTTGGATACATGTATTAAACCCATTTTGCTAGTTGGAAAAGCCTTCTAACTCAGAAAACAGGGTTTGCAACCTTACTAAAAGGCAATTTGGAAGAGGCATGAAAGAGGCACCCCCTCCTAATTGCAATTCAGAACAGCATGTATCAATACTTTGTGAATGCAATTGCATTTAAAGCATTGATCAGTTACAGACACGTCAAAAAAGGTGGTAAGCGATTTACAAACAGGACATCCTTACCTGAGTGAATGGGTAGGAGGCAGTGGTACAGAGAATCACGGTGAGAACCCCCAAAAGTTATCCCAAATGGGTTAAAAAAATCCTATTTGGGAATGCAAACCGAGGTAAGGTGGCCTGTTGTTCCTTATTGGCTGTAATCTCTGTTTTTTAAGCTAATCACAGGCGATGCAAATAACACACTGCCTATTTACTATTCATTGTGTAGGTCGTTCTACAACTTGGACTGGAGATTTTGTGATGTGACCTATTAGTATTTAGGATGCAAAAACGTAGTGAGTATTTCTCAACCACGTTTTGAAACTGGTCTTTTAGTATATATTTTCCTATGCTTCTACGGAAAATAATACACTAATATTTTGGTTAATATTTTGGAAGGCTATCAGACTAACAGATTTGAGAATAGTTTAAAAAAAACGTGACTGTTTAAGCCTGACAAACAAATGAGAAACCAAATTTAAACAAATTACAAATTGGATTTCAGTGGTCTACAATGATATAATCGATTGGTTACATCAATTTACTTAAATTTAATTGAAGTAAAATAATTCCTGTAAGGAGCAGTTTAGTTTAAATAATGTTTTAACCGAGGGCAGAATACCTGAAAGACTACCCATTGTAAGGGAACCAAAAAAGGTTCTAATGGGTTTAAATAGTGGGAAAACACATAGTACTATGTGTGGAAATGTACAGAATAGTGAGCAGTACTCGTACCACACAGATTATATATTATAAAAAAACAACAATGTCCAGAAATCATGATTGGAAATAATCTCCATAATTCTTAAACCGGGCAAAAATCCAGACATACCAAATAATTAAAGTTCCATATCACTATGAGGATAAAATATTATTTAGCAAATAAGATATATATTGTGAAGCAAGATATATAAAAGTTGATAAGAAAAATGTAATTCCAGGTAGACAGCTAGGAAATTTAAATTGTTCAGTATCTGTCACTAAGAATAAATAGGCTAAAGACAATAGTAACAGTTAAAAGATAAGGGTTTGTAAAAGGGGAGGGGTCCGCTGGATCATTTATGATGCATGTGTATACCAAATTCAAAACCTGAGTCATGCAGTAGATGCTAATTATGGTGAATTAGGATAAAAATGTAAACTCCTATGTAAATCAGAGTCTAACGTACTCTTGCCTTTTATAGGACATATTTATACCACCAATCATGTTATTCCTCAACTGAAATTTCTATTTGAAAATGTACTGCTCTTTGAAGATAAAATAGACATACCTATGTGTCTTGGAAAAAAATAACACTTTCAACTGATCAAATAAACAGAACAGGATAACCTGCAAATAATTATGAACGATCAAAAAATGGCTTCCGGACCTTCATGTACACTGCTTAGCAATCCCGACCAAAGAAGTGAGGGCTTTAATATGTAACATGGAAGAGACAAATGAAAGTATCTGAATCTCATATGCTCCCCCAAATCCATCAATGGAATTTTTAAAACTCTGATGCTAGGTTTTAGGCAAAGTAAGACCTTTCATGTACTTAAATAGCAGAAAGATCCAAAGAGACAGCTAACCATTTCATGGTTTATCATCATCAGCTGTGGGAAGAGACTATCTCTTAGGTTATTAGGCCACCCATGTGCTCTCACTTGTGCAAGATATTGTTTACTACAAGGATCTTGAAGCCCGTCCGTTGCTTACCATTCCACGACTTCCCCGTCGCTCTTTTTTGCTGACTCTTAATTGGCGAGTGTCTACTGGCTTAATTTCCTCTTCTTATGGACTAAGGGCTAATTACTTCATCTTCATTAGTGTCCTTCTGCTGCTGTGATTGAGGTCCCAGTTTTATTTCTTCTTTCCCTGTCGTTCCTTGTTACTTTTTCCCCTCCCACCCTTTGTATATATTGTTTCTTTCCCTCCCAGCCCCTTGTCTTGTTGCTTCTTCACTCTCAACCCTGCGATTCTTTCCATCCACTCCCTACCCTCTTGCTATCCCTTCTGCTTCTTTGCTCCCATCACCTGCTCTAATGTTGTCAAAGTGCCCCCGCCATAAGACAAAAAAGGCACTAGGACGCAGCCAGCGTTGGCTGAGTCATATCGCTTTTTTCCTTCCCATTCCCTCCCACCAGTTGTCCATGTTGCCCTTTTCCTCCCAGCAGCCGCATGTGAGCTTAGACTTGTTCCCCCATAGGGCCAGACTTAACGTTGAAACTCCATTACTGATTCAAAACATACCAAGTTTCTTTCCGTTCACTGGGTTATCTAAAGCAACCAGGCTCTGCCTCCACTTGTTTGTTACCCTAGTGCTGTCTGACACATTCCTTTGTGTCAAGGGAATTAACACCCGTCTGTGCTTACAGTGTCTATGGGAGGGAAGGTGCAAATATTTGGACCGTTTCACCAAATAAAAGAGTATCAATTGTGGGGCAAAGCCTCATTCTCCCGCTTGCATGGTATGTTTTGGGAGTTACAGGCAATGTTCATTTGGAGTAGAAACTGCAAAGCGCAGTGAAGATGTTATGGAATTATAGTGGCACCAAGATGCAACTGCTTTTATAAATAAACGTTTATGCAAGTGGAGTGCCTATAGGCACCTACTATCGTGTAGTTCAGGGTCACTTTGCAGGTTTGTGGTTGGTCGTTTAGATTCTAGGCTGCTCTCTAAAGTACGTTCATGTCAGAAAGGGGTGGATTAGCCTACACAGACATTCAACCCTGCAAAATAGTGCATCAGAAACACTAGCATGTGTCCACTGTGATCCATCCTTAAGAGCTTTTCAGAAGACCTTCATTATTATTATACCCAACTCAATGGTACTTACGTTTTTTACCTCAAAAAGGTCAGGCCATGTTCCTCCGTTGCGTTGTTTTAATGGTACTTTTTTAATCAACATTAGAAAGATGAGAGGTTGAGTGTGAATGACTAGGACCTACCGGGCATGTGGGTCTGCTGTTGCAGACTATACTTTTTTGTAGCCTCACTAAGGGAGTGGAATGAAATATATAATAGGGGAATAATTCAGAGGATAGGTGAGAATGAACAGTGTTGCAGTAATTTTGAGAGAAACGACGGAATAGATGAAAGGTGCACGAAAGATATTCATGGAAAAAGAGCGAAGGAGGAAAGGGAAAGGAAAGATTCAGTGGAAAAATAAGTTTAGTGGACAAATAGATGCAGGAAAGAGGACTAGGTGAGAGGAGTAGGGCAGATGTTAAGGGTACAAGGGAACAGTGAAGTGTGAAGTGTGCAAGAGGAAATGGCTAAATGGCTAAATGTATGAAGACATACAAGGATAAGGTGCAGACACAAGCAGTGTCTTTTGGGGGAACCAACCTACAAGGTAGAGGGGTTAAAGCTACATGAACATGCACAGAGGAGCAGTGTTGTAGAGATGTGTTGTGAAGTGTTGTGGCATAGTTGAGATGGGGAAGTATGATGAGGCATTAGGCTGGGGCAAACTACAGAGATGGCGAATATTCGGGGTACGGAACAGGTGCAAAAGATGAGAGCTGCAAGGGGGTAGATGAAAGGTGCATAGAAGAAACAGATATACACGCAGGATATGCATTATTTAATCTGGGGTGAAAACGTCAGTTTGCGAAGCCAAAACGTTGAACCCAAACGTTTGAAATTTTAAATTTAGAATATTAATACCGCCTAAGGAATTTGAGCATAGTTTCATAAGAATTAAACCTTTCAAATGCCACCCATTTGTAAAATAATCTTAAATGTGTTTCCATTGATCTGCCATTCAGTTATGTACTCTAACCCTTACTCCGATGCTAAGCCTGCTCGGACACTCTCAGCATGATTTTGAGAATGCTAATCCATGGATCTTAATGTTAAAACTATCACTTCCACCATTGCTATTGCTAAGTATATCCAAGATACTAATGATAACCGTAACATACAATTTCAACCTCTTCATAAATCTATCACAAAACTCTACCCAGACCCAAACCCAAACCAAAGCCAAAGGGCTAAATCTAACCACATGCCTCGTTATAACTGTACTTTTCCCCCTAAACTATCAGTCAAGCCCCAAACCTTACCATAGTCCTAAAATCACATCCATGCCCTCCGATTAACTCCTACCTTAAACATTACTGTAAAGCTTACCCCAATGCGAACACTAAAGATTTCCCATACCATAACCCTATATATCTCCACCTTAACTGATACCACCTTTGTATTTTTTTTAAGTGAGGGATCAAGGGATAAGTGAAATGCTTTAGGACTTTCATTTTCCCCCCAAATTGTTTCTGTCTTTCAAACCTTTTATTTAACTGACTTTTAATTTTGACCGGTAGGTTTTACAAAAATAGCATTTGAAAAACATTACTCACCTTCGGACAAACAAGAATGAACCCCGAACCTAGAATGCAGTGTTTTGTGGTAGGTTAGTATATCTTATGATGCAATGCAGGTTAGCTACCTTTGTCTGTTGAGCATGTTGTCAACTATTGAACGAGCAGAAGTGAGGACCGCTCCTTTTGCACTCTTGTCCAATGCCTCTGTATCTTTGCATATGATGCACATGTATATTGTAGAGCAAAGTCCTAGACCACATGAGCTAATGCTGCAGCACTCGGGTCATTCAATTCACTCAACCCATTCCTCCCAATGAAAATTCCATATAATAATTTAGTCTGGGAGCACAGGTCGTCGTGAAGTCAAAAGCTTAGTAATATTAATTACAAAAACGTTTAATGAGGAAATTAAACTATTAATCTTGACAGCACTGAAGCTTTAATTCAACATGTAGCGCTCAAAGCCCTTGTCTGTTCAAAACAGAATATACATTTACAAAATTGTGATTGTACAAAATGTATACAAAGTGTCAAAATTGGTTTATCAGGGATTGATTTTTTGACACTGGCATCACCAAGCATGTGCACGGAGGCTTTGACCGGTCCTTTACTATGAGTGGCTCTTGGACCTGTCCTGTGACCTGGAGAGGCACCCCATGTGGGCCTTTGTTGGGGACTGCAGATAACTGTTCCTGTGAATGTGTTTTCTAAATAGAGTGGTGGTTGCAGCATACCATGGTTTTAGAATTATTAGTGTGATCAGACCTTTTTATCAGAGTCACTGGAGTGGAGGTCTACTGACTCATTCACGTAAACGCTATGCTTCTATGCGCTCAACCATTCCTTTGTGCGAACATTTTGAGTGTGTTTTCAGCATGTTGAAATGTGTAGCCTGCATGGTACAAGTATGCGGTGTCAGTGAACTAAAGTAATGGTCTGGTCTTGCAGAAGGTGTGTGGTCTTTCACAAGTTGAAGGTGAGGACTGCTCCCAGACAGTGGAAGAATAGTACTTGAAAGTTGGAGGGAGGATTTCCAGACACTGAAGTGGGGCGGGGGGCAGAGCTCCTTTAATTATCCTATGGAACCTTTCGGTTAGGAAGGAACGGCTGATTAGTACTCCTGAACAGGGCCATTTTGTGAATGGTAGGAGTGAAGGAAGGAACTGCAGACTGATGTGAAAGGTGAGGAAAGCTTTGGGTGAGACTGGCCCATTGTCTTTTCCTGATTGCACTTACAATTGGGCTAAAGACAGACCTATTTGAGTATCTCTTAACGGGGCTCCAGGTTAGAGACCACCCTGCTGTGAGAGGACTCACACTGCACAAAGGTGGTGTCTGGAGAACAGACTGGAAAGGACACTTGAAAGGAGAACCCCCCTACCCCAGTTCTACCATTGAAGACTGGGAATCCAAATACCCTGTCTGCCTGTTGTGTATAAACGTGTGATTACATTACCCCACATGCTGTTCCAGTTTCAAGGCCTCTACTGCCAAGAAAGGAAGTTCTCCATAGAGTACTCAGCGGGGTGCTGTGCAACCAGAGCTGGTGTCTGTCTGCTAGCTAATCCCCCAGAAGTGAGAGGGCATCACATGACGTCTAGATCTCTTGCTGGAGAACCTGTGCACCAGTCCTGAAATGCCTATGAGCTTTCCTGTTGAGAGAGGCAAGGCTGTTGAGAGAGGCAAGAAACCTGCCTACCCTGCAAGAGGAGTGACTTTCCAGGAAGGAGAAGGTGTCGTTCGTCCGTAGTGGCTGTAAGTCTTCCAAAACAGTAGACTGCTGGAGAGCGATCTGGAAGGACACAGACATCCAAGGATCTCCCAGACTCTCCCAACAGTTCCTGGCAGGAACCCTGACCTTTTGGCAGCACGACAGATGATCAGGGCATGTGCAGCTGCAGTGCCAAAGTTATGTCTGCTTGTGTGGGGCTGCATCTGCCACAGGATCACCCCGTGTGTGCTGCAATTTCAACAGTTGTGTCTGGCCTGACCAGAGCTGCATCGACTGAGTTATCAGCTCACCCAAAGTTGTGTCCGGGGTGTTGGGAAGGGCAAGTAAGCCTTGAGCAAGCTGAGAATTGCATGTGAGCATGTAAAGACTAAGACGGAGCTCACATACTTTTCTGAAGGTGATTGTAATCTGTACCTGGGCCTTGTTCATGCTTTTCCAGTTTTTCCCCCTAGAAACAGAAATAACCTGGGGGTTAGGGGTAAAATAAGGGAGCTCTGTGGGCACCACACCTGCCTTAACAGTGTCTTGTATCAATAACCTGCGATTTTCTGCAGGTATTAAGTATTTTTGTGTATCAGAGTGTAACAAAGACCTTCCTTTCTTGTAAAGACAGAGACTGGGCTGGACATGGTCATTATTCACGTTATTACATGGATAAAAGAAACAAAGGGTCTCATTAAACATTTTAAAATCAATGATGCCAAAGGGATCAGTGCAAACCAAAGGATACGTCTTTCCTTAACAATGACATCTGTCTCTGTTCCCGTCCTTTCACTATATGCCGGAGTTAAAATGCATAAAGCAGCCTGGAAAATATACGATGGCAGCAGTTACTTCTTTTTTCGTTACATAGTAAGGAGCTAAGATTCAACGGGAAAAAGGGTCTCATTGCTTCGAATTGCTCAAGGAGAAGTCGCCCTGAGACCGTGTTGAAATGGCGCTCAATTGGCTGTGCTCCTTCCTGTCCGATAGATCGTTTGCTGTGGTCGAGGATAATGTATCCTCCCCCCAAATGGGTCTACAGTGTGGTGTTCCCCAGGGCTCCTCCCTCAGCCCTACCTTATTTAATATATACATGAGGCCATTGGCTGAGGTGGTACTGCCCTGGGGGGTTCAACTGGTGACATACGCAGACGATACCCAGCTCATCATCTCCCTGACCTCCCAAGCCGCCCCGTTTGCAAATCTTACCACCTGTCTGGATAAGATCTATGACTGGATGGACAAATCCTTCCTAAAGCTAAATGGCGCAAAAACGGAGGTGATGATGCTGGGATACAACCCACCCACCACTGTGGAAAGTTGGTGGCCTTCTAGACTTGGCCAGCCTCCTCTACCAAAAGAAAAAATTAAAAGCTTGGGGGTCTGGCTAGACCCTGCTCTTAACTTTGCAGTACAGGCACGGAGGGTTGCAGGTACCTGCCTTGCCTACATCAGGCTACTGAGGAAAATTATTAGGCTTCTTCCTTTCGAAGCTAGGAAGATCCTGGTGCAAGCGTTGATCCTGACACGATTGGATTATGCTAACGCACTATATCTCGGTGCCCCACTAGGGACAATCAAAACTTTACAGACAGTACAAAACTGTGCAGCACGATTGTTGCTGAATGTCCCGCGCAGATCATCCGCTAAGCCTGGTCTGCGCCAGCTTCATTGGTTACCAGTGAAACAGAGAGTGGAATTTAAAGCTCTGACTATGGTACATAAGGCAGTTAATAAAACTGGACCTGTGCTTATCCAATCCATGCTCTGCCCATATGCTCCCAAGCGGACCCTGAGATCCACCAACAAAAATCTGTTAGCGGTCCCCAAGACAAGGAGAGTGCGTACTGGAGGGAGACGTTTTTCCCTACATGCCACAAATCTTTGGAATTCGCTTCCCGAAGCAATCAGAATGGAAACAAATCATTTAAGATTCAGAAAATTGTTAAAGACCTTTCTGTTTGTCTGAATCTCGGAGTCTGAAAGAGTTGAAAGCGCTGGGATGCCCTCGGGTAGCCATGCGCTATACAAGTGCGTAATTCATTCATTCATTCATTCATGTCATGCACTGCAGTGCTTATCAATACAGGATGTTTCACTTACAAAGCATAATTTCTTTTCTGATGATACCACAAACATAATGTATGCACTATGTCAGATTATTCCTTGGTGTTGTATTAGGCAATAGCCAGAGATTTCCCCTACTCCATTGCACTGTCAAAAGCAATCATTTGCAGGAAAACACTGTCCATGGAGCAAGATTGGCTACATATATAGTTCCCCTTATTTAAGAACAAACTATTTCCAATTGAGTAATGTTGTCCTGTTCATAGTTTCAACTTTTTTAGTTACCATATGTCAACGGAAACATCACATTTAACTTCTTATACTTCTGAAATAAATCTAAATGCATAAGAGCATCCTTCTCATTGCCCTTCTGTATTTGTATGCGAACCTCTCAGATGTTATTGACAACTTGCTTTATTGTGCAGCTATGTAGAAGTAACACTGTATCTGTAAAATGATTAACCAGTATACTGGACAGAGTTAACTGAAGGCATGAATATCTCTTCTATCTCACAGTCATGGGTCACCGCTGAACTGCATATTTAATGGCAGTGAGGTCATTGTGCCATTTTTAGAGTAGTGAATAACAAATATATTGCGGTTTCTCTGTGCGGGCGTCGGGGCTCCGCCCCCGGTAATTTGCTAAGGATTTAATTTGACATTAAGATCACGTTATTAGTTTGTAAAATACATTTCAAAGAACAAACGACACGGGCACTGTTCTCTCTGACTCTGCTGACTGCTGCCCAGCCCCAGTCACCGCCGCCGCACCGAGTTTATACAAGATCAGTCAGACAGTGACGTCCACTGATTGACTTGCTGCTCTGTCTTTTGCCGGCTGAGAACCTCACAGCCCTGAAGGCTGTGATGTCATCACTCGGCAAAAGACATAGCCTGGAGGCCCAGTCTCCACCCCCTGATGGCGTGGAGATTAAGTTAGCCCCGGGCGTTTTTAACACAAGCCCGGGATTGCTAACGTCTCCACGTCAATCAGAGTGGAGGAGACTCAGGAGAGCTTGCTGTCGTGTCCCCACCCCCTACCAAATTGTCACAGGGCGTGGTGAGACCCACCCTATGACGAGTTGGGATAGGGACCGTCTGCAGCTGCGCAGACTCACTTCTTCCCACGCATGCTTGTAGTTGGAGCCTTGGGGAGAAGTAGCGCAGACATTTTATACAGCACTAGAGAGACTTGTGAAGCAGCCAGCAGGTAGGGCCACCCAGGCGGGCAGTTTTACATTTAACTCCTGCAAATACGTCGCATAATTCGTCTACCCTTGCCACATCATTTGCTTTTACTTGCCGGCCGCATAATTCAGTTGGCCCTTCTACATAATTTGATCCCCGACTAACTCGTAATTCAGGCCCAAGTGTATCACAGCCAGAGTTTTGACGAGAGGCCCAGGGTGCTGTCATTGTGAGGCGATTGTCGGGAAACATTTGCAAAGTTGTTTTGTAACTGGAGGATAAAACAGTTCAAACAGGCGCCATACCTTTGTTAGTTAGGTTAGCACATATTTACAAGTCAAAGCAGTAAAGCAGATCTTTTAACTTCGCTCCATGCACTGTGCTATTTCAAGGTCATAAAGAAAGGCTCGTGATTTATGAATAATTTATGAGTTATCAGTCCCCCGTGTTTCTTGGATTTCTGGACTGACTAGCTTATGTCCAACATATTTTAAGGTCCCCCGCAGCTGAGGCAGGACATTTCTGTAGAAAGTGCTGGAACAGGTATAGTTTCTCCAAAGTTAATTGGCCATGTTGGCCCACTCGGTATTATGTTTGTTTTTCACAAACAAAGCCTCAAAGCAGGGGTTGTGTCGTCAGAAACTATTAATTGCCCTGACATGCGAAGACTTTCTCACTGTGCACGGGAGTCGCTGATTATTTTTGCAAGCAAGTCCTTGGCATGAAAGATGTGTTGGAAGGGTGGGCATTCCATGTACACATATGACATCCTGTGGTGGGTCGTGGGTACTTAATTTGTGCCGGTGCTCAGCACCGGCACCTTTTTACCTTTTTATCAGGGCCGGGTCTATACTGACACTGCCAAACTACATTAACAACATGACTGCACTGCAGTCTGCACGTCATGGCCAAAGTAGATTAAATATAACTGCCTTACTGCAGTGTTGCTCACTTTACAGACAGTCTCCGGAATCCTCCGTCCGTGAAGAGTGTTTCTTAGCAGGGCTGCTGAGAGAGCGAGCCTGATGAATCCATATCCATAATGCAAAGTAATTGCATTCAGTGTTGCTGGTGGTAGGCGGGCAACTGATTATTGGGCTGCACCCTGTATAGGGTAAGGGGCTGCGGCGCAGCGTGCCCTGCGTAACCTTATTTAATTCCAGGGACGGTAAACCACACACCAGCACACGCACTGGGCAAGTCACCAGCACCAGTTAGCGCAGCAGCAGGCCTCTGAATAAATCAGTGCTACCACCAGTAACCGCAGTAAGTTATAAAAAAACAATGCTGCCGCTTTTACTGGCTCGAGGTGACAGTCACCTGAACCGAGGCTGAGGCCCCAGCAATCATGCCACTGACATCGGGTGGGGGCACCGTGTGCAGTGCTTTGCTCGGCTTCGAGGCTGCCAGAAGCACAGAGCCTTGCACTTAATTTAACCCCTGTTTACCAAAGTGTATACTTACCTTTACTTGGTTGGCAGTGCTCAAAAGAAATGAAAAAATCCTTGAAAGCCAAATGGATTTAAAAAAAGGTGTGATAATCTTTCAGGAAATGTGATTTGCATGGTGTGGGAAGAGCCACCAGCAGTAACCATGGCGCATAGTGTCAGTAAATAAAATCCAATGCTGCTTTTACTAGCTCGGGGTGATGGTCACTTGAACCGAGTCAGAGAGGCCCCAGCAATCATGCCACAGGCGGGGCACCGTGTGTATTGGATCGACACAGCGCAAAGAATCGTTCTGGTCATATACATGTGACACAAACAGTGTGCACCCAAATCATGTCTCACTTGTCCCTGATTTCCAGTGTCTCCAAGTTACGCACTCTTCTATGTACAACACCCCTGCATCTGGCTGTAAATCCATTTGTGACACATCAAACACAGTAAAGAACACTTTTAAGCACAAGGGGCCTTCAGAAGCACATTTGCTAACTAACATATTATGAGAATGGTGTTGCGATTAAAATACACAACTCAACAATGCCTTCTTCTAATTGCCACTTCACTGGTATGCGGCAACATTTTCCCTGCCTCCATTAAATAATCTACTTCGTTTCTTAAGCACTGTCTTGCATTCAATTCAAGGAACAGAATGACCATCAGAGCAATAATTAAGGCAGGCCGACTGGCACACTGACATTCTGCACGCACAAGTGTTCTCTTTTTTCAGCAGCACCCTTTTCAAGGTTCCGTTTCCTACTTTATTTTATTTGTGTAGAGAGTAGTTTCACCATAGTTGTGTAACCTCTTCTAAATCATCTCTCCTGAAGCGGTAAGATTATCTCATGGGCAAATTTCAAAACATTTCTTATTGCTCTGCACTCTTTTGTTTGCTCAAGCAGTTTATTCATATTTATTTTCAAACAACAATATTGCTTGCACAAATTACCGAAGTGCAGTCTAACATATACAATTTCAAAACTAAGTTGCGATAATCGGGTCGCAAGAAAGGCAGAGGAAATAAACCCAAATATTCTCTCCCAACTGAGCTTTTCACAAACATATATCCATAGTTTGCACGAGATCGGGAGGGCTAGCCATGCAAGAATGTCCCTGGCACAAATTAAGCTCAAGCACACTGCAAGAATCCCGAGGCTTCAGTCCACGTACCTGGATGCAGCATCCCAGGGGAGTTTGAGGGTCAGTGGGGGAGAAAGGTTTGTGGCAGGCATGTCCTGGTACATGATGTACTTGCTTGCTAGTGGTTGGTCTTTGGAATGAGGCAGTGACGTAACTTCACATTTGGACACCTCCCTGCTGGGGGGTGCAGTACGTTAAAATGTAAAAAATGTAAATTGATACTTGTATAGCGCACTACTCACCCGCAAGGGTCTCAAGGCGCTTGTACGAATACCGCTGTGGAACCCGTCCTGGCTTTCCCTGTGAGGCGTCCACTCCTGGGCACCCCCAGGGTGAAGGCCAGGCATCCTTAGCGTCGTGGAGGCCGTTGTGGAGATTAAGCAAGCTATTGCCAAGAGTTGCAGAGTGGGACTCTATGATTAGAATAGGCACCGAGGCGAGAATTATCAGGTCCGTGGAATTTTTGAGTCCAAGACCCGCCGAGGTGGGGAATTGAACCCTGGTCCCGGGCTAGACCTCTGCATCAGGGTCTGCCGCTCTAACCATTGAGCCACACTTCTCCACGTTCCTACGTTCCTACAGAATGTTGAAAAGCGCGGGTGCGACTGGCCTGGATAACACCCCAGCATGGACAGAAGAGAGCGCAGGAGAGATAGTGGTTTGGAGGCCTGGCTGGAGAGGGATGAGGAGGGCAGGTGATGTCCGCCTGAGGAAGAGTGCAGAAGGGCATGTGGGGTCGGTCTGTGTCAGTCTAGTACAGGAGACTTGAGACCAGAAGGGAGTGGGGGCGCATCCCTGTAGGAGAAAGCAGGAAAGAGGGACGAGTCTATGTCTGGAAAGCAGAAGAGATGAGCAAGTGTGCAGGCCTGCCGGAGGTAGGGGGTCAGAAGGGCGTGTAGGATGGGGAGGTGTCAAGCATAGCCAAAAGACCCGAAGGAAAGTAGGGGTCAGCCTGGCGAGAACTTGACATGGGGAAAGGGGGTCATGCTCATGGCTGAGAGGGGAGGAGGCCTCAAGGAGATATCAGAAGAGATGGGGACTTGCAGTAGAAGAGGGTGAGTGTGCAGGCCTTGGAGACATCAGAAGGGGGTGGGGGGGTTAGAGCTTGTATAGATGGAGGCTGAGCGCAAGAGGGGAAAGTGCGCAGGTGTGTGAAGGCAGCAGAGGGAAGGAGGTGTAAGGGCGCTTGCAGGTCTGGTGGAGGGAACAGAGGGGTATGGGGAGGTAAGGGTGCACTGTGGAGGAAGTGGGTGGGGCCAGGGGGAAGTTGGTGTGGCCTCCAACAAATATTTGAGCACCTGGATTTCATATTTTACAAATTAAGCACTGGGGCCCCCAAACAAAGGTTCCTGACAGCTGAGGTGTTTTCATCTGAAACTTCGAGGTTTCCCTAAATGATGTAAGAAACCATGTTTATGGTGGGCCTGGACACCTGTCAACTCATGCTATTCCCAGATCTAGATGACTCAGATGGCATGTCACATGGCGCGGTGCCACACATGTGGCGTGAGCGGTTGAGAGTTTTTCAACCTAGATTTTATCAAAATGGGGCTGGACTCAACACAAGCAAAATCAGGTCGAGGCCGAGGCGGCTGCTTCCCCACAGGGTGTAAATGAGAGAGGCCTGTAAGAGCGCAGCGTGAATGCAAAGATGTAAGACTCTACACGCGCTCTCTATATTCCACACCGCAGTCAGTCCCACTGTTTGCGGAGAAGAAAGTATGTTTTATGTGTACAGTAAACGAGGGCGCCTTTTATGTATCAAGTTATGGTATCACAAAGTGCCAATAATATCATTAGACAGAATCGAAATGGGGGAAAATCACAGCATGGCCCTGCATGAAGGAGCATAAAAACAGTTCTGATCGCGCCATTAAGCAATAAGTCTGGAGACAGTAATACGGCATAGGGGGGTAAAGCAAAGAGCATTGCCTTGAATGCGCCTACCGAGTACCTAGCGGCCACATTGTTTGCTTTTGCTGTGCGTATACGAATGTTATGGAATAATCTTCAGATCTGTTGAGTTTTTATTTTCAGTTTCAACGCAAAATGTTTATATTTATCACCTTCTCACATATTTATTCTCTTCAAAATCACAGCAGTTTTTCATGCATGAAAATCCAGGTGATGTGTGGAATTTCTTACCTTACTATTGTTTCATATTGTTGAAGCATTATTATACCCACGAACTCATTCTGGTTATAATATCAGTGTCTAATCCGAACATTAAGTGTATGTTTAGGATGTTTCTGTTATCCTGAGGAAATGCTAGACACATCAGTTATATGACAGTACACAAAGCTTTCACTTACTGATAATTTTCCATGCGTTAAATGGTTGTCTGAAATTTTCTTAATGTTTGTTTTTATTACGAATGGGCATAATATTTGATGAAATTAGGCTGTTCAGATCAAAATTTTCAATTGGTAAAGGGATGCACACCTCTTTATCATATTTCTTTAATTGTCCCGTGTTTATCCTTCCTTTGTTCCATTTGCGTGCAGAAAGGTTGTTAGGCCTGCCCCACTGCCATCAGTTACAATGAGCTTTTATGGGATGGGACTACATCTAGCCCCAAGGAACCAATCGCACAGCATCATGCCGCCCCTGGCGTGCATGTTTTTTCAAAGTCTGTTCAAGCAGTAGCGGACCCCCTCCTCCCCAAGCGCCTTGAGACCCTCCGGGTGAGTAGTGCGCTATGTAAATGCTTTGATTGATTGATTGATTGATTGAAAGTTTTAACCATTTCTCCATAATATTCCAACTTTTTTTCTCCATAGTTTCAATTTCTCTTGAACCATTTTTTCTCACTTTTGTTCAAATCCACAAACCGAATACAATGCCAATTTTCTAATATTCCAACTGTGCCACAGGCCTCTTGAAAGAATACGGATAATGCCATGTTCATCACAAGCAGTCTTTATTTGTGTTAAAACCCAATGCATTTCGGGCCACTGAGTGCCCTTCCTCGGGGGTCACTGCAATTCATAATAAAACAATAATTATTAACACTATGATTCTCAATACATGTATTATTGCAACACACTTACATCAATGCTACGCTTTTTTCTACAATGCCTGTCCGCCTATTACGTTCTTTGCCTTTCATTTCTCCCCACCTAATGTCTACATGGCACGCCAATTGTTCATCCACATCTATCTTTAACCCTGACTGTCTGTCCCAATCCAACAATAAACGCTTCTCATGTGATCCCAATAAACGCACCTCCCCTCACCATTAGCCTCCTCTAATCCCTGGCTAATGGTGAGGGGAGGTGCGTTTATTGGGATCACATGAGAAGCGTTTATTGTTGGATTGGGACAGACAGTCAGGGTTAAAGATAGATGTGGATGAACAATGGGCGTGCCATGTAGACATTAGGTGGGGAGAAATGAAAGACAAAGAACGTAATGGGCGGACAGGCATTGTACCAAAAAGCGTATCATTGATGTAAGTGTGTTGCAATAATACATGTATTAAGAATCATAGTGTTAATAATTATTGTTTTATTATGAATTGCAGTGACCCCCGAAGAAGGGAACTCAGTGGCTCGAAATGCATTGGGTTTTAACACAAATAAAGACTGCTTGTGATGAACATGGCATTATCCGTATTCTTTCAAGAGGCCTGTGGCACAGTTGGAATATTAGAAAATTGAAAATTGGCATTGCATTCGGTTTGTGGATTTGGACAAAAGTGAGAAAAAAGGGTTCAAGAGAAATTGAAACTATGGAGAAAAAAAGTTGGAATATTATGGAGAAATGGTTAAAACTTTGAAAAAACATGCACGCCAGGGGCGGCATGATGCTGTGCGATTGGTTCCTTGGGGCTAGATGTAGTCCCATCCCATAAAAGCTCATTGTTCAGATCAAAAGGCAGAACATAAAGTCAAGAATTGTCTTAGGTACCAATAGAATAAAAACATTTAATAGCAATCAATAGGATAGAAACAGTAAAAATTGTGAAATAATTAAATTGGTGATTCTCAATATGATCTATGGGTCCGCTTATGATGGCTTGGAGTAGGATAGAGTCAGGGTTTATTTTTCAGTTTTATATACTGATAACTCGACCTGAAGGTATCAGAGCGCTTTACATGAGCATCAGTTATATTACAGACGACATATTCATTTTGGTAGGCACGTGGAGATGAAGTGATTTGCCCAGAATCACAGGATGCTGAGTTGTTCTTGGCGAGACGCAAACCCGGTTCTTCAGGTTTGAGGTTGACTGCTGTAGCCATTTGGCCAAATCCTGTCCTTAGCCAAGAATCCTTCATATTCAGAGCCACATTTAGGAATTAATAGGCCAGCCACTAAACCACAGGGTCATTAGAGGCATGATCAAATTAGGAATTGCTGCTAGCGCCATGCTTTTTTTCACCAAAAGTGCTTCAGTCCACAAGGTCCAGCACTTTTGTTGAAAACACACATTATTGGCCTTTAACCCCATGCCACCACAGCCTGAGGGACTGGCTAGGATTTTTTTTCATTTTTTCAGACAATCCCCCAAAGCAGTAGCTGACTATCCCAAAACATTGAATCAATATTCATGAGGTGTTTGGAGTTTTCACCCAGATTGTAGCAGGCACTGAAAATTTCCTTAATCTTAAAACCAGTTATATGTCACCTTAGAGCAAAAATATCAACTAACATAAATAATATGGCCTAAATATTGTTTGCAAATATATTGTTTT
Source organism: Lissotriton vulgaris (assembly GCF_964263255.1). NCBI lineage: Eukaryota > Metazoa > Chordata > Amphibia > Caudata > Salamandridae > Lissotriton > Lissotriton vulgaris. Next base: position 1,043,924,185 of record NC_141693.1, on the reverse strand, counting down.
ATTGGGTAAAGACTTTCTATTATTATCATTTTACTCTGATGGGCTACCTTGAATGCCACTTTATCTCACGTAGCCACTGGGTCAGTAGACAGATCCAACCTATTTACGCAACATTGTTAAAATTAATTGTGGTTTATTGCAATTTAGAATGGTTTATTCATGATGCCTTGGAACTGATGATAGTTTTAGGGGAGGCAGTGGCCTGTTTCTGTTAAGCACAATGGCTTCCGAAAGTCTTGAAAATCCACCATTTGGCTGCTAATTTTTCAAAATTTTCCTCGGGGGGAGAACCCCCCCGAACCCTCCTAAGGTGGTTCGGGCTCGCTCGCTGCGCTCGCTCGCACGGTGTGCTACACCAACATTTTTCCGCCACACCACTTTCAAATCTCACCAGCCGCCACTGTGCTAAAAGGTCAAATATTCACTTTGGGACTTGTCGATTACACAAGTCCCAAAGTGAATATTTGACCTTTTAGCAATACCTCTGAATTCCTAGAGAATATGGCTTAGATCATGCCAAGTACATCTTTCGCTCCAGCAACCATCTTGTATTATACCCTTTTTGGGATTTTAATATAGCAGTAACATTAAATTGTTTTTCCATCCATTTTCTATCAAGTGTCCTATAAACTCTAAAATACACCGTGAAGGGGAACAGATTTGTCATAATCCCCAAGCAGAAATTAAAATATTTTCCGATTAATGGCAACATCCTGCTACCTGCCCCTAATGCATCTGATCAACACCTTTCCCTCAGGACAGAATAACACTGCAACTTACTTGTGCCTCATATTAATTCTACTTTAAGGCACAGGAGTAGAGGGGGTTCCCTCTCAAAAAGACACACATACACATTCATGATTTCATTCTTTCTCCCACACATTACGTCCTGACTATTGACTCGTCATCCACAGTCACGGGATTAGATCTTCCATTCATGCATCTTAAATTGAGATCCTAATGGTTCACCTGTGTGCCTGTTTACCCACGGTCTACCACTCACCACATTCATATGAGGTTTTGGCTGTACAAGACGGAGTCAATAATCCAACAGCTTTGTACCCCTCTCATAATTTATAAAAGAGTGACCTTGTATGGTTTATAAAATATTACTATTTCAAAGTCAAATCTCTACCCCGAGGCCATCTTGAATGAAAGCTTTTCTGGAGGCCTGACAACCGGCTCCATCGAAGCATATAGTTAAATTCTAGCTGTCTTGCACACAGACTTCAGCCAGGTCCAACCTCAACATCCTGTGATGTCATCACAGGCTCTCGCCGGCCCCTCCTGGCACTAGAATGATCCCCACTGCATTCACACAGATAGACCCTTGTCAAAATGTAAACACCAAAACGTAACAATGCGTTATCTGGTTCAGAAGGATACCGGGTGTAAAGCCAAATTAAAACAGTCCATCTGCTCCCCGATTCCACTTTTTTTGCACTTTTATATAGCGCTAACTTGAATTGAAAGTATTGGAGCGCTTTACATGAGCACCAGTTACACAAGGACACATTTTTTTGTAGGTACAGGGAGATTAAGTGATTTGCCCAGAATCACAGGATGCTGAGCCGAACCTGGTGCCCCAGCTCCAAAGTCGGCAGCTCTGGTCGTAAGGCCACATCCTCTCCAACAACTTCTGCTGAGGTGTTCTCAAATATAGACTATTCTCGCTGTACCTCTTACAGGTGTTACATAAAGTGCACTATCTAAAAGCTATAACCTGCACCAGCAGTGAATAATGGCAGTTAATTACCCTTCCACGAAAGTTTTGTGTGGGGAAATAATGAACAGCCATTACTCACCTGGGCAGAGCGAGGAGGAGATTCATCTAACTGTAAGCAGGGGAGAATCCAGTGCATCATGACAGCTTCCTTTACGGGTTACTTCACCGTCGAGGGTCTGCTGCATGATGTGCTGGCTCCTTCCCTTGCTTCAAAGAAAGGGAAAAAGAAGCCATGTAACCACTGAAATTTAAGATAAAGTAGGCCCAGGTAGAGGACAGACTGGTATGGCAGCCCACATACAAGGAAGAAGGAAACAAAGGCCAGATATTCACAAGTTTTATCGCATGTATTTAATTTTTACATGGTGCGTGGTATATTTCAGCTTTTTCAGGAACATTTTATGCTAACAACTATACCTTTTATTATCATTAACAATACCCAAAATCTTTTCCAAATACAGATAATTATGTTTATTTATTAGTTGAACATACACCACATGAAAATGCTACAGGAGTATCAACTTCTTTGTTAAACAAATGTTTTGAGCCTGTGAATGTTTACAATGATCCAGCCTGCAATTTGTTAACGGGGATTTTGACGTTAGAGTGTATATAGATATTGTGATGCACACATACACTTATGGAGTTTGCGTAAGAGATGATGTTGAGGTTGTGTTGGCGTGCGATGGCACGTTGAAGAGGGTGGGACTGAGTGAGGATCCTTGGGGTACGCCGCAGATGACTTCAGAGGCCTCAGACTTGAATGGAGGAAGGCGGACTCTCTGGGTTCTTCCGGTGAGGAACGAGGTGATCCATTCAAGTGCTTTTCCTTGAATTCCGATGTTATTGAGGCGTTGTAGAAGGGTGCTGTGGCAGACTGTATCGAATGCTGCAGAGAGGTCGAGGAGGATGAGGGCGACTGTGTCTCCATTGTCCAGTAGAGTTCGAATGTCGTCTGTTGCTGCGATGAGGGCGGTCTCGGTGCTGTGTTTTGCTCGGAAGCCAGATTGTGAGGGGTCGAGGGATTTGTTGGCTTCGAGGAAGGCGGCGAGCTGGTTGTTGACGGCTTTCTCGATGACTTTGGCCGGGAATGGAAGAAGCGAGATGGGGCGGTAATTTTTGAGTTCGGTGGGGTCCGCTGTTGGTTTTTTCAGAAGGGCGGTGAGTTCAGCGTGTTTCCAGTCTTCTGGGAAGGTAGCGGAGTTGAAGGAGCAGTTGATGACGTCTCGGAGGTGCGGTGCTATGACGGAGTCTGCTTTGTTGAAGATGTAGTGAGGGCATGGGTCTGTGGGTGATCCTGAGTGGATGGAATTCATCAGGCGGATGGTGTCCTCAGTGGAGATTGGGTTCCAGGCGTTAAGGGTGTTCACGGGGGGAAGATGGTCAGCAGATGGTGGGGTGGGATGGTTTCCGGGTTGGTTGTCAAAGCTGTTGTGGATGTCTGCAATCTTGTTGTGGAAAAAAGAGGCTAGGGAGTCGCAGAGGGTTTGAGAGGGGGTGATGTCGTTGGAGTTGGCCGAGGGATTGGAAAATTCCTTTACGATGTTGAAAAGTTCCTTGCTGTTGTGGGCGTTGTTGTCAAGTCGATCCTTGAATGCTGTTTTCTTGGCTTTTCGGATCAGTTGGTGGTGAGTGCGGGTGGCGTTTTTGAAGGCGTCCTTGGTGCTGGTGGTTGGGTCTTTTTTCCAGGCCTTTTCGAGGGAACGGCAGAGTTTCTTGGACTTCTTGAGATCATCGTTGAACCATGAGGCCTTCTTGCTGCCAGGTTTACTTTGACGTTTTTTCAGAGGAGCTAAGGTGTCGGCGGTGTTGGATAGCCATAGGGTGAGGTTGGCGGCGGCTTCGTTAGCGTTAGAAGAGAGGGCTGGGGAGTTTCGAAGGAGCGATGCGGAGATTTGGTCCGTGGTGATTTTGTTCCAGTTTCTTTGCAGGGTAGGTTGGAGGTGGATGTTGGGTTTTGGTTTGTTGTAGGTGAAGTGAACGCAGCTGTGGTCAGTCCAGAGGAGATCCGTAGTGTGGCTGAAGGAGACATGATTGCTGGATGTAAAGATGGGGTCGAGTGTGTGACCTGCGATGTGGGTGGGGGAAGTGGCTAGTTGTTTAAGTCCGAGGTTGGCGAGGTTGTCCAAGAGGGTGGTGGTGTTGCGGTCGTAGCTCTTTTCAAGGTGAAAGTTGAGGTCTCCCAAAAGGATGTAGTCTTTGGAGGGGAGCGCGTGTGGGGTGATGAAGTCCGTGATGTCTTCACTGAATTTTGCGCGGGGTCCTGGTGGTCTGTAGAGGAGGGTGCCTCTGAGTGTGGTTTTGGGGTCGATGTGGATCTGGAAGTGGAGGTGTTCGGAGTTGGCGAGGTTGGCGTCAGAGCTGGTTGAGATGCGGATTGATTTCTTATGGACGATAGCGATTCCTCCTCCTGTGTGGCTGGTACGGTCTTTGCGAGTGATCTTATAGTCTTCAGGGATGGCAATGGTGATGTCAGGTGCGGAGGAAGCATTCATCCATGTTTCCGTCAGGAAGGCGATGTCCGGAGAAATGGTGTCTAGTAGATTCCAAAGGTCAATGGCATGCCTGTGGACTGATCGGGTGTTGAGAAGGATGCATTGAAGGTGATTGGGGTCGGGGATCTGTGCTGTGGGCGTAGCGGAGATGTTGACAGTGCCGACGAATTTGCAGGAGTAGCAAGAGAAAGGTCCATGGGTGTGACCAGGAGCGGCTTGGACGCAGTTGGGGGCGCGACCGGGGTTAAGGGCTAGGAGGGTGGCGGCATCGTAGGTAACGCGGGGGGGCTGGGCAGCGCAAGGGGCAGGGGGTCTGGCGCTGGGCGCGGTCCAGGCGCGGACGGGCGTAGACGGGCTTACCTTTGGCGCACCTTCGGCGTGTCCGAAGCGCGTGGACGCTGCGCGTTGGGTCATTGGTCATAAATGGAGAGAGGGGGGGGGCGGAGCATGGGAGGGGCAGCAGGGAGGCGGTAGCGAGGAGGGTAGGTGGGCCAGGGGAATGAACAACAGGGAAATGGAGGGCGGGATAGAAAGTCAAGAAACGGGGGGGCAGGAGGATTAAGGGTCCGAGCAACAGCAGGGAAATATTATCAAAGTAGTACAGATAGCTTAGAAATTAAGCATTCAGAGACCCAGCGCACAATGTACAATAGCCAAATGCAGCAATTACAGACAAGCATTCAGAGACCCAGCGCACAATGTATAATAGTCAAATGCAGCAATTACAGACAACAGCAAACTCACGCTATTACGGGTGATTGCAGCGCGATGCTAGGCGCTATAATCTGGTGAGGAGCGCTAAATAGGCTGAAATGCACACGATACCAGACACCAGCGTGGTCGAGTCAATGGCCAGTGAGGGAGCGTGGGGGGAGCGGCCGCTTCGGATCAGATCCGGACGGTCACAGCTGTAGAGAGGAGGAGGTGATCTCTCTGTTTGTGGGTGGGAGGGGCAGCAGGGAGGCGGTAGCGAGGAGGGTAGGTGGGCCAGGGGAATGAACAACAGGGAAATGGAGGGCGGGATAGAAAGTCAAGAAACGGGGGGCAGGAGGATTAAGGGTCCGAGCAACAGCAGGGAAATATTATCAAAGTAGTACAGATAGCTTAGAAATTAAGCATTCAGAGACCCAGCGCACAATGTACAATAGCCAAATGCAGCAATTACAGACAAGCATTCAGAGACCCAGCGCACAATGTATAATAGTCAAATGCAGCAATTACAGACAACAGCAAACTCGCGCTATTACGGGTGATTGCAGCGCGATGCTAGGCGCTATAATCTGGTGAGGAGCGCTAAATAGGCTGAAATGCACACGATACCAGACACCAGCGTGGTCGAGTCAATGGCCAGTGAGGGAGCGTGGGGGGAGCGGCCGCTTCGGATCAGATCCGGACGGTTCTTTGCAGAGGGGTTTCAACCACCTAATGCGAGGGGCATTGCATATAAAAAGATGAGGTACTGTCTCGATCGTGGTCTCACAGAATGGGCAGAATGGAATGGTCTGTGCTGGGGGCTTCCATCTGGCAGTCAATACGTGGACAGGCAGCACTCCGACTCTAAATTTAAAATATAGAGCCCTATCTCTAGGTTTAGTGATGATATCGAGATAGGGCTCTCGGAATGCCACCTTATGCAATAGGAATTCGACAGTAGAACTACCTACATTAGGGTTTAAGTTCCTCGAATCCCTTACCCATTTCCAATAAGAGTTTTTCAGGACAGACTTAGGGAGTGCGGTCCTAGACTGCCAAATATTTCCAAGACCCACTTCTCCAAGTAACAATTTCACATCCCTTAACCATCTTAATCTGTGCCAGCCAGGCATTGATAAAACCTCTTTTAACCCCTCCGCATAACTCGCAAGTTCCGGAACTCTCCATAGGCGCGCCCAAAGCAGAAGAGGGCGTAGCCTTGCCCACGGTTGGAAGACTCGTCCACCGAAGACGAATGCTATTTCGTGTCGTTCACGAGCGACTTGAAGAAGAGGCGAAGACCTCAGTCTAAATGTCAAATTGAAATCGACGGAACATCAGTAACTGGACTAATAGATACAGGAGCAACAGTGAATGTGATGGGTCTGCAGCACTACAAAAACCTTAGCCCAAGACCACAACTGACACCATCCAAAATCCGCATCCTAACGTATGGAAGCCAGAAACCGCTTCCCTTAAAAGGCAAAATGGTCATGCAAGTGAAGTCAGAAGACGAGAAGTCACGAAAACATTTCATGTTGTCGACAGAGAGGCCGACTTGCTCGCCTAAAGCCACACTGCGGAATACTTGAGCCTCATTGCCTTCGCCAATTCAGTAAAAGTACTCCAGACTGAAGAAGTCCTACAGCTGTTTCCATGACTATTTAAAGGACTGGGCACGGTTAAGAGACAGCCGGTAAAGCTACAAATTGACAAAGCCATTCAACCTGTCGCGTTGAGGCCCCGGAGGATTCCTTTTCATTTGAGACCAGCCGTCGAACAAGAACTTGCCCAACTAGAGAAACAAGGGGTCATCGAGAAGATGACAGGCCCGACACCGTGGGTGTCACCCATGGTGAGAGCAGAAAAACCCCGGCAGCCGGGGAAGATAAGGATCTGCATTGACATGCGAATGCCCAACAGAGCAATAAAGCGGGAGAGGCACATCACACCCACCGTGGACGACATCCTAGCAGACCTGAATGGATTACAGTGGTTTTCCAAATTAGACTTAAACGCAGGATACCACCAACTAAGGCTGTCAGAAGAAAGTAGATATATAATGACGTTTTCAACGCATCTGGGTCTCAGGCGATATAAGAGATTGAACTTCGGGATATCATCAGCCGCCAAAATTTTCCAAAATACCGTGAAGGAAAAATTATCAGGACTACAAGGCGTGTTAAACGTGAGTGATGATATCCTCATACACTCCAAAACAGTCGAAGAGCATCACCGAAGACTTAGGGCCACACTCCAGAGATTAGCCGACCATGGGGTGACATTGCACAAGGACAAATGCAGATTCTTCCAGAAATCAATAGAGTTCTTTGGATAGTTTTCAACTCCGAAGGAGTCAAAGTAGACCCCCGAAAATCACATGCAATCAGGCTTGCACCGGCACCAACAACGGCATCAGAAGTGAGAAACTTCTTGGGCATGGCCCAGTACTATGCAAGATTCATCCCAAATTAGGCAACCATTGCAGAGCCGTTGCAGACTTTGATGAAGAAAGAGAGCCCGTGGAAGTGGACTAGCAAGGAAGAAGTCTTTAACCAAGTCAAATCCGCACTACTGGATGGGACCACCATGGCCTACCTCGACACATCAAGGCACACTGAAATACTGGTGGATGCCAGCCCAGTGGGGTTGGGGGCTCTACTTACACAAGAAACCGAGCCAGGAGTCTGGACCCCGTTAGCGTTCGCTAGCAAAGCGTTAACCACGACCGAAGCACGATACTCGCAGATCAAGAGAGAGGCATTAGCTGTGAAGTGGGCATGCAACCGCTTCCACCTTTACATCAGCGGTCACCCGTTTCGGATGGTAACAGATCACCAACCGTTAATCCCATTGTTCAGGGGTACAGCCCCTCATCCTCCACCTCGAATTGAACGATGGGCTATCCAAGTACGAAAATATCAAATGGACCTCGTGTACAGGCCCGGGACAAAGAACCCTGCCGACTTCTTATCTCGACACCCAGCTGCCGATGCAGTAGTGGAAGGAGAAGAGGAGACGCAAACTGAAGAGTTCGTGAACATGGTGTCACAGTCACTGAAGCAATACAAACGGGATCCTGGGAAGGCTTTCTGCGAAATGTCCAAGGCTGGAGCGAAGAACACCGGACACGTTTAGGGCAATTCTGTAGAGTCCACAACGAACTTAGCATTGCCGAAAACGGACTCATCCTACGAGGATCCCGAGTGGTGATTCCTCTAGAGCTACAGGAGCAAGCGACGATACTTGCCCATGAAGGGCACCAAGGCACACGGAGACTGAAATCCAGAATGGGAGGGAAGATATGGTTCCCCAACCTTGAGAAGAGCATTGATACCGTCGTACAAAACTGCCAAGCCTGTCAGTTAACCAGCACATCTGAAGCCCCAGCTCCCATCATTACCGAAGACCCCAGTCCATCCCCGTGGTCGTGGGTCAGTCTAGATTTTGGAAGCTTCCCAGACGGAAGAGTCACTGTAGTACTAATGGACAGCTACACCAAATATCCCAAAGTAGACCTATCACAGTCAACCAGCTTTGGGAACATCCAGCCAATTTTGAACCGATCATTTGCCATGTTTGGCATCCCGAGTGTTCTCAAAATGTTAGGCGCTTCACTAAGAGCGTAGCGCTCTACTTTGATTGCATTTTGTGTTTGTGTTAGGCGCTTCACTAAGAGCGTAGCGCTCTGCTGTTCTGCCACATCGCAGCGCTCTGCCTTCACGCTTGTGCATTGCTAAGTTTTACTTTATATGTCCTGTGCTGCATTCATTGCGTAACGCTTTGCTGGCTTTGAGCATTTATTCATTTGTGCCTCCCAATTTTAATAGCGCTATACTGGTCGCTATTTTGGATCGATAAATTACTTTGTGCCTGACCTGCCCTATTTTCGCTTCCCTTTTTGCTGCCATCTTGTTGTTGTTGTGCCAGATAGCCCGTCCCTCCACCCCGCTCCCGCCTCCCAGCTGCCCCTCCCTCGCACTGGTATTTAACTTCGTGACGTAGTCGGAAGCGCTGTGACCGTCCTGACTACAATCAGAAACGGTCGCTCCCCACGCTTCCCTGTCCTTTGGGTATCTTAGCGCTCTACTTTGACCGCATTTTGTGCTTGTGTTAGGCGCTTCACTAAGAGCGTAGCGCTCTACTTTGATTGCATTTTGTGTTTGTGTTAGGCGCTTCACTAAGAGCGTAGCGCTCTACTTTGATTGCATTTTGTGTTTGTGTTAGGCGCTTCACTAAGAGCGTAGCGCTCTGCTGTTCTGCCACATCGCAGCGCTCTGCCCTCACGCTTGTGCATTGCTAAGTTTTACTTTATATGTCCTGTGCTGCATTCATTGCGTAACGCTGTGCTGGCTTTGAGCATTTATTCATTTGTGCCTCCCAATTTTAATAGCGCTATACTGTTCGCTATTTTGGATCGATAAATTACTTTGTGCCTGACCTGTCCTATTTTCGCTTCCCTTTTGCTGCCATCTTGTTGTTGTTGTGCCTGATAGCCCGTCCCTCCACCCCGCTCCCGGCTCCCAGCTGCCCCTCCCTCGCTCCGCCCCTCCCACTATCCACATATGACAGGCGTATTTGCGCGCAGCGTTCACGCGCAGCAGTCGCGCCCCATGCGCGCCGAAGGTGCGCCAAAGGTAAGCCCGTCTACGCTGGACCGCGCCCAGCGCCAGACCCCCTGGCCCCCGCCGTACCCAGCCCACTAGATTCACATACAATGCCGCAACTCTCCTCGCCCTCAACCCCGGACGCATACCACAATGCTGCAAAGCCACCCCAGGACGTACCCACGGCCCATTCGCCTGTCACACCTGCAAGTTCACCTGCTGCAGGACCTTCACCAAATCCACTTCCTCCAAACATAGATCTGACTCTAACCACCTGAAGTGCATCCTGCTGAACACCCGCTCGGTCCACAGACACGCCACTGAACTCTGGGACCTACTCGACACTGCGTCACCAGACATCGCCTTCCTTACAGAAACATGGATGAACACATCATCAGCACCCGACATCGCTATAGCCATACCGGACGCTTACAAGATCATCCGAAAAGACCGCACCAACCAAACGGGAGGAGGCATCGCCATCATCCACAGGAACACCATCAAAAGCACGACAAGCTTCGACGATAATCTTGCAACCGCCAAACATCTCCACTTCCAGATCCACACCGACCCTAGGACCACACTTAGAGGCACCCTCATCTACAGGCCTCCAGGAACCCGCACTCAATTCAGTGATGACATCACTGACTTCGTCAGCCCACATGCCCTCGCCTCCGAGAACTACATTCTATTAGGAGACCTCAACTTCCACCTTGAAAACCAACACGACAGCAACACCAACTCCCTGCTGGACAACCTGGCCAATCTCGGACTCAAACAACTTGTTGACACCCCCACCCATGTAGCCGGGCACACGCTCGACCCTATCTTCACCTCCAGCAAGCACATTTCCTTCGACCGTACCACAGCTCTCCATTGGACGGACCACAGCTGTGTTCACTTCAGCTACAAAACAACCTTGACCCACAACCGCCCACAACCTATTCCTCGGAGAAACTGGAACAAAATAACCTCCGACCAACTCATCACATCACTCAACCAAAACCCTCCCACCCTCTCATTGGACCCAAACCAAGCGGCCACCAAACTCAAGCAATGGATCACCCACAGCGCTGACGAATTAGCACCCTTGAAAAAGCACCAGATCAATTCAGGCAGCAAAAAGGCCCCCTGGTTCAACGATGACCTTAAGAAATCCAAGAAGCTATGCCGCACCCTAGAGAAAACATGGAGAAAAAACCCAACCACCGACAACATGGCCACCCTCAAAGCAGCCACCCGCAAACACCACCAACTGATTCGATCCACCAAGAAATTAGCATTCAAGGATCGTCTCGACAACAACGCCCACAACAGCAAAGAACTTTTCAACATCGTCAAAGAATTCACCAACCCGCCGCAGCATCCAACGACATCACTCCCTCCCAAGACCTCTGCGACGCGTTATCCTCCTTCTTCTACAACAAAATTGCCGGCATTCACAACAGCTTCGAGAACACTCCCAGCGAACAACCCTCCCCACCCCCCTCAGATCCTACACCGCCAACTAACAACCTCAGCGCCTGGAACCCAATCACCACAGAAGACACCATCCGCCTAATGAACTCAATCCACTCTGGCTCGCCATCCGACCCCTGCCCCCACCACATCTTCAACAAAGCTGACTCCATCATCGCACCCCATCTCCGTGATGTCATCAACTGCTCGTTCAACTCTGCCACCTTCCCAGAAAGCTGGAAACACGCCGAACTCAGCGCCCTTTTGAAGAAACCCACAGCAGACCCCTCTGAACTTAAAAACCACCGACCCATATCCCTCCTCCCCTTCCCCGCCAAAGTCATTGAGAAAGCCGTCAACAGCCAGCTCGCCGCCTTCCTTGAATACAACAACTCCCTCGATCCCTCTGTCTGGATTTCGAGCCAAACACAGCACCGAAACCGCCCTCATTGCAGCGACCGACGACATCCGAACACTACTGGACAACGGAGAAACAGTAAATGTAAATGTATTGGCATTTATATAGCGCACTACTTATCCGTAGGGTCCCAAGGCGCTTCGACCGCTGCGAAACCCTTCCTGGCTTCCCTGAGAGATGGTCCCTTAATGGGTATCTCCAGGGTGAGACCAGGCATCCCCGGCGGTCTGGTGGGGCCGTTAGTGAAGATGAGGCAAGCTAATGCCCAGAGTTGCCGAGTGTGATCGCTGATCAGAGTGGGCACCGAGGCGAGAGAATTATCGAGTCCGCTGACCCTGGTCCAGAAACCTGCCGCGCCGGGAATCGAACACTGGTCCCGGGCCGTCCTCTGCTCTCGGGTCTGCCGCCTCTAACCAGTGAGCCACACTACTTCACAGTGGCCCTCATTCTACTCGACCTCTCCGCCGCTTTCGACACAGTCTGCCACAGCACCCTTATACAACGCCTCAGCAACATCGGCATACAAGGAAAAGCCTTGGACTGGATCATCTCATTCCTCGCTGGGAGAACTCAAAGAGTCCGACTTCCCCCATTCAACTCAGAGGCCACTGAAGTCATCTGCGGAGTACCACAAGGATCTTCACTCAGTCCCACCCTCTTCAACGTTTACATGAGTCCACTCGCCTCCATCGCGCGTCAACACAACCTTAACATCATCTCTTATGCCGACGACACCCAGTTAATCCTTTCCCTCACCAAAGACCCTAACACCGCCAAAACCAATCTTCACGAAGGCATGAAAGAGGTAGCCGAATGAATGAAACATAGCCGCCTAAAACTCAACTCAGACAAAACAGAGGTGCTCATCCTAGGATCTTCCCCCTCTGCGTGGGACGACTCTTGGTCTGGGCACAGCGCCCACACCCACAGACCACGCACGCAACCTGGGCTTCATCCTAGACTCCTCTCTCTCGATGTCCAGACAAGTCAACGCAGTCTCATCCTCCTGCTTCAATGTACTTCGTATTCTCAAAAAGATCTTCCGCTGGATCCCCCTCGAAACAAGAAAGACTGTCACCCACGCACTGGTCATGAGCCAACTGGATTATGGTAGCACACTATACGCCGGAATCTCAGCAAAATTACAGAAAAAACTCCAACGCATCCAAAACGCATCAGCGAGACTCATATTGGACATCCCTCGCCAAGATCACATCACCGGACACCTAAAAGACCTCCACTGGCTTCCCGTCAACAAGAGAATTACATTCCGTCTTCTCACCCACGCACACAAGGCCCTCTACAAACTAGGACCCGAATGCCTCTACACTCGACTGTCCTTCTACACACCCACCCGCCAACTCAGATCATCCAATCAAGCCCTCGCCGCAGTCCCGCGCATCCGAAAATCCACAATGGGTGGCAGATCCTTCTCCTTCCTGGCGGCCAAGACCTGGAACTCACTCCCCACTCACCTCCGCCTTACTCAAAACCACATCTCCTTCAGAAAAGAACTTAAAACCTGGCTATTCGACAAAAATTGAAACCCCTTCCCCAAGCGCCTTGAGACCCCCTGGGTGAGTAGTGCGCTATATAAATTCATGAACTTGAACTTGAACTACAAAAATTGGTAATAAAGCACCGTCGCATCACGCCACAGTAGCCGCAGGCCAATGGGGAAGTTGAACGATTTATGAGGACCATCAACAAGATTTTGCGAATAGCCACAGTGGAAGGGACCAACCCGGAAGAAGCTCGCTAACTATTCCTCAGGGAATACCGGAGCACACCCCACAGCACCACTCAACAGTCCCCTTGGTCAATCATGCTGGCGGGGACGTGGCGTGATTTGCTGCCCATGGCGGAGAACTGGACTCCCGAAACGTACAGGCCAGAAGCCACCCAGCAGCAAAGGGAGAGGACCAATGACAGAGCCAGTCAAAGGAGGAGAGAAAAACAGCAGAACACTAATCCCCGGAGACTTGGTGCTCATACGAGCCCGCAGACCAGTGGGAAAGTTCCGTACCCCGTATGAAGCCGAGCCATGGACAGTACAATCAACGAACAGCACAGCTGTCACCACACAATGAGACGGGGAAGAACTAAACGAGGAATGTGTCGTGGTTCAAACGAATACCATCTGCACCTAGTGATCTTCAGCAGGAAGACCTGTCACCTGCCAGAGAGGTACGTGCAAGCGCATCAGAATAGTGGATACAGGAATCGCCGGCGGCTACTCCTGTGATGGCATCCCAGTCACCACTCGCAGAAAGTCCTAAAAGATCATCGGCACGCGGACGACACCAGTACAACCTCAGGCCAAACCCAAGGCCTAGCCAGAGACTAACAGACTTTGCATGTCAGATGCTCCACATCTAGGTTTGATCAAAAGTCTAACTTGGGAAGGGATGTAGCGCTCTAGTGTTTCTAAGGGTTTCGGCTGAGCCCGGAAACACGACTGCACAATGTATCACCTTCTGGCCAGGCGTGGCCAGAAGGCTATAAATAAATGGGCCTGGGTCGCTCAGGACTTCCGGTCTGACCCAGTAACCGTGGTGTGTGTGTGAGTCATTTGTTAAGGTCCTCTCTATAATGTAATTATTGCCCCGTTCAGGTGATGTCTCGCGAACTCCCATACTCCCACGTGATAGCCCCACAGCTTGTTGTTCAGGAGTTGTTCGGGAGGCACTGTAGACTCTTTGCTTTTGGGGGGGGGGGGGGAGCAAGCAGTGAACCACATGAAGTCCTCGTGGCCCCAGCAGTACATCATGGCTGAGGTGGGGTGGCTCCAGGGAGCCTGAGATGAACGGATCCCCCACTGGGTCCTCTGCTGGCCTGGTGCAGCTGCAGGATAGCCGGAACCTGGACAGCATCAGCCAGGCCTTCACCGTCAACAAGAGCCACCATTTCCAGCACCCTGGAGCACCTTGAGCCACGAAATCTTCACCTCACATGACCCACTTTACGGCCAACAACAACCTGCAACTGCGAATCCTGTTGAGCAGCATGTTGCACAGGCTAGTCCCAGATGGTGGCTGAGGGTGAGGGAGAGGGTGGCGGGAGCACAGCTGAGAGAGAGGAGAGAGTTGCAGGGGTGGTCGGTGTGTTCTTGTGCGTGTACGTGTGTGTGTGCTTGTGCATGAGTCTGTGTGTGTGCCATGGAACGTTGTGTGTATGCGTGTGAGAGTGACAAAAGTACATTTTGTAAAATATTAACAGTATTTTAAAAGTAGTGATTCTAGCAACTACCACCTGTCCTACTCTAGATGTGTTGAGCCTGGGTGCTGTTCAGCGGTTCCTCTGTACCACCTGTTGTTCTGTTCTTGATATATCGATCCCGGCTGGTGTCTCACAGTTTTTTCGGCGCATATCCCCCATTAACATTAATCCGCACCAATACTCATCCCGCTTCCAGTGTTCAGGCATGAGCTGGCATAATGGGCTGCATTCCAGAGCTGCACGCTCCTCCTTTCATCTTCCCTAATCTACACCCTGTGGTTGGCAGATGAGCCTGCATCTCCACCAAGTGGGGTGAAGGGGTCCTGGGGAGTGGGACAGCGAATTAATGGGTAGGATGCTCATTATAAAAACAGCAGCTCAATTGTCAGTAGTGCACGGGAACCCCGGAGAACTCTGTCAGAAACAGCACATTTGTTGTGACTACTCAGGACACATATGTCTTAATGAATCTTGAAGAACTGTGTTTTAACTAGGCGGACCAGAACTCTGTGGAATTCCATTAAGCTTTTATGCAACTCTGTGGAATTCTGCGTAGTGCAACTCTGCGAGTTCCGTCCACCCTTACTCTGAATGTCATCTGCAAAGATTTGTAAGAAGAAGTTGTGGGCTCATCCAAGCTTACATTAATATACATTGTTTCAGAGAGGCCGGAAGGACTGGGGACGCAAGTGTCACAGCTCTTAGCCTTTCACAGCAGTATTGATGGTGACATAAAGGTCTGTCTAAATATATCATTTACAATTGCATAATTCTCATTCTAAAAAACAAAAAGGATGCTGATTTTACATTACATGCATGTCAACATTTTTGTGACAGTGATGTCACTCCATATAGCAGATTGCTACTCATTTTTATAAAACTTAAATAATGAAATGCACAGTCAACCTTGCTAGGCTTCAAATCGGTCTCCTGAAGGTGAAAATTTGATATTGGCATAACAAGATCAGCCAACGATGTGTTCTTTGCAGAGTGGGCTCTCCTTCCACATTATCACAAATCTTGAACAATGGACGAGTAAGTTAAGCACTTTCTCTTAAGGGCTTCATTTAAAGGATAGATTCACAGTAAATCATGTACGACAGCAGGCACGGCCGGTCTATTGGGCAGAGGGGAAACGCCCCTCCACCTTTTGCCCCTCAGGAACAGTGTTGTCATGCTGAACAAATGTCAACCTAGCAGACACTGTTGATTTTCAGGCCAGGCAGCCAGGAACCAGGCATGCGCCAAATGCGCAGGCTCCTGGCTGCCTTAACTTTGCTGGGCTGAGGAAGTCGCACCTCCTGTGGGCATGACGTCCTCAGCTCAGCAAAGGTCCCTGAGGTGTAGCACCACTGATTGCCGCGCACCTGGGTGCTTCAGTTTTAAGCCCTGAAGCACACAGGGTCGAGTGTCAATCAGTGACACTTCATCACAGAGTGGGGTTAGCAGTCTCACTGACCCCATCCCACTCTGTGAGGACGTTGGGACTTCTGCCTTCCCTCATTGGCTGACCTTAGGTCCCAAGCTTCCTGGAACTTCCGAGGCAGAGCTGTCTGAAGATAAGTGTGTTTTTTTTTTAATTAATGTTTGGTGCGTGCGTGCACGCATATATGACTGTTTGGTAGAGTGTTGTGAGTGGATGTGTTTGTGTGTGTGTGTGTGCACGTGTACGTGTGTGAATGCATGGCTGTGAGTGTTATGTGTATGTGTGCGTGTGTCCCGTCCGCTCCCTCCCTCCAAAACTTACCGGTCGCCACTGTACGGGAGACTAGGCTTTTCGTCCTTGATAAGGTAGATGCAACAAGTACCATGGAGGTAATAGAACAATCTGCTATTTCCAATGTTATGGATTGGCATAATAACATCAACCACTTCATAGAAAGCCTTTGCTCAGGTGTGTTTACAAGGAACATAAACGAAAGGATATTTTCAAAGCGAGCAGTCAAATTAGCTTTCGCATGGCATGCCTGGTAGGATGTACAATTATATAAGTATGTGAGGGAATCTGGTGCGGATGTGAGGGAATCTGGTTGAGACATCTATAATTGCCCCATTGATCGCTAGATTAAATTCAGCTGATCTGGTAAAGTATTTGGGTGTCCCCTTCCTTCCACTCTGTGGCAACCTCTTGTGATGCTTTGCGCTCAGGAGAGAGGATTACTGCCATAGTGCTGGAGTGCTGATCATTAACAGTGGGCTGTAACTAACTGCTTCCCCTGCTAGTTCTTCCAAAGATTACTGTAAGGCCCATTCCTAGTAGAGTGTTGAAGCTCTACAACATCAGACACATCAATTATATAAAGTTATCTGGTGTGATTCTGTTCATTGCCAATATGTATGCCCTACTGAATGTTTAGCTTTTTGCAAATAAAAAAACTGACATCATGAATGTTGTTGAAGAAGAGTTAAAAAAATACACAATGCACAATATTCCATAAAGAAAGATCAGTTATAGGACATACTGGTTTTTGGGACGTAGGAATGGCCAGCTGTTTCTCATGACCGTACCAGTATGATCTGCAAACGCAGGATTTCAGTTGCCTTCATTCCATGAACAAATCAGAAAGAACCTCAATGCCTGTAAAGTCTCATGAAAGGCATGTGCTACTATTTTGAAGTTTTTAGAGCATGGTGTTTCTTTATTTTATGCCCAAATAAATATATTTAACTCACTAACAATCAAATGAAAGTGTGCATTGCCTCTTGCCGAACAAAATAAACATGGATAAATACAGATAAATGACTGACAAAATAAATATTGATAGATCACACAAAAGTGTCTTAAAAATAAATACCATGATGAAACCTGGTGCCACAAGTATAGTAAATCAGTGTAGGACAGATCTTGTAGGCCATGGACAGCAAATGTATTCCTAAGGTAAGATATTTTGCATGCTAAGATCTCAGACAGAAGTTTTATCCAGTAGCTATCCATTAAACTAAGCATATATATTACAGGATCACGTGGAAATATTTATGGGTATGGAGACCTTAAAGCCTTAGGCCTAAAAACCGACCTTCAGGTTGTAGGGGCTGTACAGGCTCAATCTTCAGATTTTACATCTTATATCTCAGATTTGTACTAATAAAGCTATTCTTCTGGTTACAAATGCCCTACAGGCCAACGAACCATAAAAGAGCAATGCATCAATATATACAGGTTTATCAGGCACGTTTAACAAGCAGTCTCCTAGGTTATATATTTGACAGGCTTGAGTAGCAATCCTGTGGGGTACAGCTATCTAAGAGGCTTAGGATTCAAAGTCATTCTTTGGTCATAGAAATTGTATACACTTTTAAAACATGAAGTAGAGCGTTAGAAAAATAACATCCCTTGGCCTGAGGAGCTCTTAATGAGTATCGCCCCATAAAGAAGAACTATTATGCGTTTAATAGTACTCCCATGAGTCATTGAGCTGACAAGCTCGTGGATGAAGCTCCCGCATGCCTGTGAGAGGTACCTGACCTGAGAAAGATGTTGGTAGCCTACTCAGCAAACCCCAAATTTCAAAGACTGTAATCTCTACTGATGACGGTTAACCACATGGCTGCTAGGCGTTTTCCCGTCCTGTGCTGGGAATTGCTTTTTACTTTATTTTATGACAAGCTGGCCTTGTCATCCGCGCACGGCAGGTAAGCGCCATGACGAGCCCAGCTCGTCATTATCTTCGAAGGGGTTAAAGAACCAGAAACACATGTCTAGAGATCAGCACTATCTGCGCTAACGGTGGCGAAATACTCGAACACTCTTGAAGCAACTAAGTAACTGAAACTGCATTTTCCACAATGCCGGGGCGAACCTTGCTGGGAGGTGGATCGGTGTGCTCCTAACCCTGTTCCTGTTTAATAGTACTCCCATGAGTCATTGAGCTGACGAGCTCGTGGATGAAGCACCCTCATGCCTGTGAGAGGTACCTGACCTGAGAAAGATGTTGGTAGCCTACTCAACAAACCCCAAATTTCAAAGACTGTAATCTCTACTGATGACGGTTAAAGAACCAGAAACACATGTCTAGAGATCAACACTATCTGCGCCAACTGTGGCGAAATACTCGAACACTCTTGAAGCAACTAAGTAACTGAAACTGCATTTACCACAATGCCAGGGGCGAACCTTGCTGGGAGGTGAAGCGGTGTGCTCCCACCCCTGTTCCAGAAGAACTATTACGCATTTACACAGATGAGGCTTTAAACAGCTACAGTAGCCCTTAGCTTACATACAACTTACACTCCGAGGCATAAGGACACAGAGTTATCTTCGGGATGCAAAAATCGTACTGCTTAGTTATTCAGCAGTAAAGTTATTCCTCAGTTTACACCGCTCTTACAGGCTCTGACATCTGGTAGTCAAGCTACTCCTCAGGTTAAATTGGTTTTACAGGCACAGACCTAAAAACATAGTATATATTAGGGTTATATCCTCTGAAAGTAAAGCCATTTTTCTTTAGTTATGATGACTTTACAGGTTCAGACCTCTTACAAGAACGCTACCCTAAGGGTTCAAGAGATCTCAGCAGCTCAGGCTGCAGAGCTAGCACACAGGTTACAAATGTTAACCAGGCTCAGAGAAGGAGAAGCAAAGGTATCCATCAGTTAGAAAAGCCCTACAAGCTAGGGCGTTGGGCAGCAAACCTGTGCAGCATTGGGTGAAAATATACTAAGAGAAATACAGACTAAGGCCTCAGACTGAAGAACTAGGTCAAATACATCTTACTGGGGTTTTAAAGCTAAACGTGTGTTTTAAAACTACTGCGAATGGACGTCCAACTCGGTATTTTGTTTTTACTTCTGAGAACTTTATAACCCTCAAATCAAGACTTAAAAGAGGCACGGCTTGCCCCTGCCCGGTATTAACATAACCTTTGAACAATACAGGTATAGGAGGAGCATGTTAATAACACCATGCAATGAGCAGAGCAGGAATAAAAATTCCCTACAATGCCTTACGAGACTAAGAAGAGAAAACAGTAAAGGAGGATAAACACCCATGAAAATTAGATCAATAATAAATATACTTAGCACCAATCTAAAAAAAAATAATAAATTCAAGGGTAAATAAAAACCATACATTAGTCATGTTACTCCGATAACTGTAAGGCCTACTGCTTTGTGTGCCTTGCGTGCGCTATTAGTGAGAGCAGGCTTGCGGCAACAAAAGAGACACCACTACACATGGAGGCTGGGTGCCGACTGACCACGTGCGGTCACGCCCCCTTTTATTAACCACCCGTCCCCGGCGTAAGTGCGTAGGTGTAACATATCCGGTGTCAGCCGGGGCCATCAGCCAGACCGTTGACTCATTACATCCCATCCCAACTTAGTCTTTTTTCTTTTGCTGGGGCCCGCCGTCCCCTTACCTGGCATGCAAAGTCCTTCAGGCGGGAGCTCGGCCTTAGGTTCTGTTTCAGTCCATATCGGGGGTGGCAAACTTGAGCAGTGGATGCAGGACCCCAGCGCTCTGGACATTGACGATACTTCTGGGGCTATTCCAGTTGTCTCCTCACCAGGTGTTGCAGGCTGTAGTTGTGACGGTGGGCTCCTGTGGGGTTCCTCATGCTCTGCTCCACTGTTTTCCCACACCTCCGGGACACTGTCTGCTTCCTCACTGGAGGGAGGTTCCAGCACCTTCTTGAACCATGAGATGCTCCATGTCACTTGTTCCCTCCTCTCTTTGCAGTTATCATGGTTTACTTGACACTGGACTAGTGACCTGGTTCGTACCATGTCCGGAACTTCATGTCTTTCATTATGACTGTGTCCCCTCTCTGCACCTTCCGGAGTGTCGCTCTCCTCGTCTGGCTGGCAGAAAGGTTCTGTCTTTCTCTTCGCCCGAGGACGTCTTCCACGTTGTAGGGTGGTGAGGCTTACCCAGAGCAGGTAGGGAGAGCATTGCAGTGGATTCCGTTGAACATAAGCGTCCATGTTGTTTGGCACGTGGTGCTGTGGGGGGTGCTTCGGTACTCTTGGAGGAACAGCTGCAGGGGTTTCTCAGAGTCTGCATTCTCGACCACGGCGATTCGGAGGTCTTTGTTGAGAGTCCTCATAAACCTTTCGATTTCCCCATTGGCCTGTGGCCACTGTGGGGTGATACAGCGATGTCGTATTCCATGATGCTGCATGAACTCTTGGAACTCATTGTCCTGGAATGGGGGTTCATTGTCGCTTTTCATTCCCTCCGGACATCCTAACATTGCAAATAACTTTTCAAGCACTGGGGCAACCTGTGAGAAAATGACCTCTATGAGGCGATATTTGGAGTATCTGTCGATCATGGCTATGGTCGTCCGGCCATCAGGAAAACTCCCAAAGTGGAGGCTCACCTTTTCCCACGGAGCCTTCCAATGTTCTTCCATCTGGATGGGTGCCGGTCTCTCTAATGCGCTGGTTAACTGGCAGGTTGGGCACTTTTTCACAGCTTCTTCGATTCGGGCCTCCAGTCCGGGGAACCAGACCTTTTCCCGCATTCGGGCTTGCATCCTTTCTATTCCCTGATGTCTTCCGTGGGCCAACTGTGTTGCTTGGTGTTGTAGGGCTGCCAGGATAACGATTCGGGACCCTCTTAGCAGAATTCCCCCTTGGGTTACACTTAACTCATTCCGAATCCTCCACATCTTCATTGGGCACTCTCTTTGGGACCAGCCCAGTTGTTCGCCAACTGGAAGAAGTGGTGCCAGTGTCCCCCTTGGACAGTGGCATGGACTTTGGTGATCACATGATCTCCCTCCGCCTCAGGGGCAATGTCTTCTAACGTTAGTGCTTTTGAGCACGTGATGGTGGAGATCGTGTTTAGGTGTGCTTCCAGCGCTTCCGCGTCTGACTCTTGTTCGTCATGTGAGGCCGGGTGTCTCAAGAGGAAATCAGCAGGATTCTTGGCGCCAGGAGTCCAATAGCCCATCACTCAATCCTCGGGATGGATGTGGTGCTGACCCCTTGAACAACCGCACTAGCGGCTGGTGGTCCGTGATGATCTTGAATGGTTGGCCGCAGACGTATAAGTGAAAATTGCGGCCCGCCCACCGGATGGCCAGGGCCTCCCTCTCAATCTCCGCATAGCACCTCTTAGTGGGTGAGAGCGCCTTGCTAGCATAGGCTAGGGCCGCCATCTTCCTGGCTCTTGTTCCTGAGTGAGAACGGGGCTGGCGTCGACCAGTATCTCCGTCTGTTTGGCAGAGTCAAAGTACACCAACGTGGTTTGGTGGAGGAGGGTGTTGTGGACAGTTTGGAATACCGCATCTTCCAGGGTTCCCCACTACCACATGGCGTCCGCTCGAGTGAGGTTCCGGAGGGGCTCCGCAATGGTGGCCAGATAAGGGAGGAACCGGCCACAGTACGTGGCAATCCAAAGGAAGCTTTGTACCTCCAACACGGTCAGAGGGGGCTGGTGCGTCTTTAATTGCTTGGTATTTCCGCGGGTCTACTTGGATTTTCTCTTGGTTCAACATGTATCAGAAGAACTCTATCTGCTTTTTGAAAAACAGGCATTTTTCTCTATGCAGGGTTACGCCATGCTCTTGCAGTCGTTTTAGCATAGCTCTCAGGTGTTTGTAATGCTCACCTGTGGTTCTTGAGTGGATGAGGATATCATCACTCATGTTCAGTACTCCTGGCAGACTTGTCAAGATCTCCCTCAGAGTGTCCTAGAACACCTCAGCTGCCGATGATATTCCGAAGTTAAGGCGTTTGTATCTTCCCAGCCCTAGGTGGGTACTGAACGTGGTGATGTAATGACTCTCCTTCACTAGGACCAGCTGATGATAGCCTGAATTTAGGTACAATTTAGAAAACCAAGGCGGCCCGCTGAGGTCAGCCATGATGTCGTCCATCATTGGCGTGATGTGGCGTTTGCGCTGGACGGCCTTGTTAGGGAGGCGCATATCAATACACAGCCTGATTTTCATTGGCTGTCTGGGTTTTTTGGCGATTACCATGGGGGACACTCATGGCATGGTTCCAGAAACTTTGTTGATGAACCCTTGGTCTTTCAGCTTTATTAGTTCTTGTTCCACGAGTGGCCTGAGGTGGAAAGGGATTTGTCTGTGGCATAGTGCTGTCAGGGCGACAGACGGGTCAATGTGCAGCTTGATTGGGGCCTTCTTGATCCATCCTAGACCCTCAAGCAAATATACAAATTGGCTTAACAGTTCCTTGGTCTGGTTCGCCTGCATGCTTCTTGCGAATGCCACTAATCCTAGCTCTTCTGCAGCATGACTGCTTAGTAGGGTGTCGGCCTCTTTGTTGATGACATGGATGTCGGTGGCGATTTCATTGTCCTCTGACCATAATGGCATGGTCATCTTGCCTCGGAGTGGTTGGGGTGAATCACTTCTGTATACAAAGATCCATATTTTGGAAGGTTTGAGTTCTGGTTAGGGCCTTAACTGATTATACTGCTGAATCCAAATGACGTTGACTGATGCGCTGGTTTCAATCACAGCGCTTACTTCGGACCCAGCGATTCTCACTGTGCACATGGGCTGTGGCCTTCTTCGTGTTTTGAGCACCTGTGTGAAAGAGACTAGGTATGTCTCCCCTTCTTGGTCTTCTGTGGAGGAGTCTTATGCTTGGTAGGCAGCCCGCTCATTCTTTCTTCCCCCTTGGGAGGATGCGAGGTAAACACTTGACATTTGTTGCACAAGTTTTCGCATGGGCTTTGCTCCTCTGCCGTCCTTATGTGGGGTCTTCCTTCTGCACACGGATGCAAAGTGATTTGTGAACCCCTAATTGGTGCATATCTTTCCATGGGCGGGAATGCCTGGGGTGGATGTTCCTCATGTCCACACTACCCTTATTGGCCTCTCGCGGCCTACGGCAGGCAGTCCTTTGGCCTGCTTCCCCTGTCTCATGTCTTGATGGCATCGGCTCACACCATTTTGATGGTCACGCTCTTTTTGGTCGCGTGCGTCAGTGCCAATTCCATCTCATCTGCATGGGCCGCTGACAGCTCGTGTGACCTAGCCATAACTAGTATGTCATTTAAGGGTATGTTCGGCTATCGTAGTATAAGTCCGCGTAGCACCTTGCTGCATATTCTTTGGATGAGCTGGTCTCTGATTTCTTCTGCTGCCCTGTCAACAACAAGGGGTGCACTTTCTAGCTCCCTCAACCTCGCATGGAAAGCATCAATGGATTTGCCTGCTCTTTGCCAGGCTTGTCGCAATTTGAACCGCTCTAAATCCGGGTTCAGTTGAGGGTACATATGCACGTTGAGTGGTGCCACTGCTGCGTCGTAGTCAGTTGGGGCCCCTGTGTTAGGGAGATGTTTAAAAAGCAAGAAGACTTCCTCCCCTGCATAGTGGAGCAGGAGGGACCGTTTTACTGCCTTATCTGTGTCGCGTTCTAATCTAGGACCCCGATCAATACTGTGACCTTATGTCCCTATACGGCTATAATCCCTTTGTTCCCCTATATTCGCATAACCGATCAAATGCAAAATTCAGAAACTCGTCTCTGGCCTAACACGAACAGAGCCACATTTCAGAATCACTTCCTCTGCAGTTTCCTCTGTAGCTCATTAGAGCAAATGACACAGCAGAAGCCACTATCTAAGATTCCTAGATTACACTCCGAGTTCTTCAACAAGATAAAAACTCAGCAACCTGGGAAATCCCCGCTTGCTATGTTTTGATTAGTAATAGAACTCCAATGAGCACTGAGAGACGATCACTTCCTAGTGACATCTTTATTGACGACTTATGTCCAAAAACCTACGTCAAACAAGGCACCTTTCAGGTATAAATATTACCAACGTTGCCTTAAGCAAACGCTGAAGCTGAAGCGATCGCTGCCATGCTGATACTGATGCTATCACTGCCTAAACGACATCAGCGAGCGATGGTGTGGTGCACATAGGAGCAGAACAGCTGTCCCCTTCAGAGCCCAGCAGATGCAAGCTGCCCACGGACGCTGCCCCTCCTCCTCTTCCTCGACGTGCTGAGAGAGACACTGTCTTTTCTCCTGCCGAGAAATCCAGCGCCGGCGTTTCCAGCCTACTCTTGCGAGTGACTGGGATATCGAGTCCTGGAAGGAGATACAAGACCTCCAACATTCTATTTCAGAGGTATGGTGTTGACTAAACCCTTAGAGAGAATTCTTGAAGCAAACCTTGGCAAAACCAACTTAACTTAAACTGCTACTTACTTACTCCCCTTCCAAGTATTAGGCTTAGGTCAGGTACACTGGGGTAGGCATAGTTAGAAGCACCAGTTGCGTACGTTAGCCTAATGTATATATGAATGTATATATGTTTTATTCATTTTAAACCATTGTATGGCTAAGAAACCATATCAATCCTTTTACAGTATTATTTCACAATACTCATCTTACTGTACGCACTTTTTATAATAACTAGTCTTGCAATTGTGGCAATTCATTTCTCTTGTATGAGAAGAAAGACTGTTCAATAAATAATACCTTTTTATTGAAAACGCCCGTCTCTCTATTCTCTGCATATTGGTGAAAGTAATCTGCACAAAACTGACTGAGTAAAATAACTGTCTATTGTTTCACACGACACTAGAGATTGACTCTTATTCTAAGGAGCAAAGTTGTCATGTTTATGCGGTTGTTGGAAAACTGAATCCCTTCTTGTCTGTCCCAGGGAAGCTGATCACTTCCTATTCAGTCAAGAAAGTTTCCAGTGACCTCTGAGCTAGTTGGTAACAAACCCAATTAAGTTTAGCATAGTCAGTGGAGACCTGGAAGATCCGCACTTCTACGTCCATACTACTGTTTATGTTATTCCAATGCGCAGGGTCTACTGGGAAAATAGGAACTACACTACATCTGTTTCCCTGGTGGCTATGAAGTAATTCTCAAGACAGAAAATTAACAAAGAGGGGAGGCAGAGTACAGAGGTAGGATTCTTACTCCACAAACTTAGATGCATATACAAGGGGAATCCTACTAATAGTGACTTTGAGGGGTGTAGCCCAACAGGGTGTGGGAACACTCAGTGTTTTTTTAAATACCCCTCACACACCAACAGGCCCCTTGGTGTCATGCTTCATCATAGGAGTCTTCGCACCCCTCTAGCAGGATGCGGCGTGCTGCGACCTACGACTACGCGGGAGCACTGATAGTAATGACTATGTGTGGTGCGTGTGTTGTAGGTGAAAGGGATATTTTAAGTGAGTGGTGGGATTTAGTGAAGAGTTAAAAAGTACCTGGCTCGTGGGTGTATTGGGAAAAAGAAATTTATTCACAACCCCGGGCTGGTACTACTAAAAGAAGTGAAGTGCGAGGTTGTCTGTCGTGTTTATGGACAGTACCTCAGGTGTGCGTCGACATGTTTTGGAGCATGTGCTCCTTCTTCAGGGCGGGGGCACAACTTCCCCACCTTACTCACGTTTCTCTAATTTATTTATTTATTTTATTTGTTAATAACAAAAAGTGAAAATTATTTTAAGTGTATTTCAAAATTTAAAGGCTATAGTGTGCCTACAGCGTTTTTTTTTGGCTCAGGATACATGCATTTGCATGACCTGAAAAAAGGAAAAAGAAAATGGAGATGGTTACCCTAATTGGGTGGCTCAGACAGGTACAGTCACCTGGAACAGACCATTTGCCAAAATTGGCCCTGTGGAGGAAAATAACAGACACGACATACAACATAGAAAACACACATATTATTTGTAAAAGAAGAAGTGTTGGTCATACTCATTGGGAAAAGCTTGCTTGCTTCATGAGCACTCTAGAACGTCTGGGGGTTGATTGCTATTTTGTGTAATCTAGATGGATAAATGGATTTGGTTTTAAAACACAGTTTCTACTTACTTTCTCAGAAGTAATGTATCTGTTTTGGTCACTCTACACTCACGAACTCGGGACGAGTTGTCCTCCGTACTGCCCCACGCGCTGCTCCACTGGAATGATTGAGGGAGTCTATCGTGTGGTATTTATACCCTGTCATCCTCATTAGTGTGATTGTTTAAGGATGTCTAGCGGATGTGTTGAAATGCCCAAATAAGGGTAATTTGCCTTCTTTGCAGTAAGTGTTAAATTGCTTGTAACCCCATATAAGGTAGATCCGGTCTTTTGTTTTGATCCCATGGTGCGGTGTGCTCTGCCGGCATGCGTTATGACTGCGCGCATGCTCTGTTGAGTCAGTAGTACCGCGCACGCGTAGTGTCTTATATGCTGCGCATGCGTTGTCAGGGATGTATCGAGTACCGTGTTGTTCGTTATTGTGGTACTGCTTATAGTGTTTTCAATGGTGATCTATAAAGTGCAAAAGTATTCCAAATAGTGAAAAGAATAAATCAACTTTGTCGGAGTAGAGAGAGGTGCATGAATTCTTTTTCGGTTCTTATTAATTTACAGGTATGAGGGCAAAGGATGTCTATGTTAGTGGGACAGCTGGCCCCAGGGGACATCATCGTTGAGTCCCTCGATGTGTGTCCCAAGGCGGAACACCCATCTTTGTTCTTTTTGGAATAAACCTGTTTCTGACGGCAAATGTTCAATTATTGTCCATCTTAGGTCGTTCACACAGTGTTGTTTCTCAAGGTAGTGTGTTGCCATTTTGGTCGTGGTCTTTTTACAACGAACATTGCTTTTGTGTTCATTTATTCTAGTCTTGACAGCTCTGGTGGTCATGCCCACATATTCAAGACCGCAAGGGCAAGTAATCGTGTAGACTACATTTTTTGTGTTGCAATTGGTGAAGTATCGTTGTTCCCAGGTGGTGCCGTTCCCGAATGTCAGGATACTGCTTTTCTGTGTCAGGTGGCAGCTGCTGCAGTTCCCACACGCGAAATGACCTTTTACCCCAATGGTGTTTTGCCTTGTGGTCGTGTTTGGTTTTGGTCTGGTATGCACGAAGATGTCTTTGAGGTTTCTTCCTCGACGATGGGCATGCATAGGTTTCTCAAAGTTCAGTGTACGGCAGTTCAGTATCGCCCAGTGTTTGCTCTGGTCCCTAATCTCATGGCACTGCTCAAGAGATTGGCTGGTCTTGATAATAAAAACAACGGCGAGGATTACCCAAGAATTGAAAATAGAGATCAATAAAATTGAAGTGCAATTAAATACATATATATCCCCTGCTGATTTGAAAACAAGACTGGATGAACTAAACCAGCAAATGACAGAATTCGAGTTTACATTGAAACAAAGTAAATTAAATAAACTAGGTAAGGACAAAGCTAAATTTACACCAGAAGGAGCGTACCCCTACACTAAGCCAGACAATGTCTCTAAAAAATCCAACAGCGATGTTGACAGCGATTGCTCGGACAACGGGTCTTCGAGTTCCAATTCCAGTGGCAACAGAGGGTACAGACCATGGAGAGGGGGATGGAGACAAAGGAGTCAGCAGTTCCCCAGACAAAGAGGATGGAGAGGCTACCAACCCCAACCCCAGTATCAACAATACATGGGCCCACCACAATTCACCCCTTTCCAGTTTGGACCACCAACTGCAGGACCAAACTACCAACAATGGAATCTGGATTACAATGATGGGTTCTATGGCCCACAACCTTTTTTAGGTACAGGCCCCGGAACACGGGGACGAAACAAAAAATGCAACAACGTTGCATGGGAGGACCAGGAGCAGAACAACTCCAGAACCACGAGGAGCATGACAGGATCCCTCCCGAGCACCTCAGCACCGAACAAGAGGGGGACCTAGTGGTAAATCTCACACCATGGCCCCCAACTGATACCCAAAGAAACGTGCTGAACAAAGGACTTGGGTTTGTGCCTACACACAAACCGGATATTTTCAAATTGAACATGGAACTACACGAATTCATGAGAAAACTGAAACTACAGACCTTCTTCCATGACAAACCAACCACTGAGGGGACAACAGACACCGGCTTAAGACCTAAGCCTACCTTTACTCCACCGGACTCCTCGTTACCAATTGAAGTCCTAACCTTTGAGAAGGCTGTCATAACGGAAATCAACAAACTCGACCTATCGGACACCAATGCCTTCCACAATACTAGCAAAAAAGAACAACAAGCCATAAGAGAATTGACGGACAACAAAGAGCTGATTATAAAACCAGCTGACAAAGGCGGAGCCATTGTCTTACAAACCATTGAGGCATACGACACGGAGTGTATGCGTTTACTGTCAGACAGATGAAACTACACAGTACAACAGGAAGACCCTACTGAGAGATTACGCACCAGAATAGGTGGGATGGTTGAAGAAGGACTGGCACATGATTGGTTGAGCAAAAAGGAAGCGGAGTTTTTACAACAAACATCACCACGCATCCCCTATTTTTACTGTATACCGAAAATCCATAAAAACATCTCCAACCCACCTGGCAGACCCATCGTGTCGGGGATTGGCTCCATCCTTGAGCCACTTTCAAAATTTGCCGATGCTTTTCTACGCCCATTGGTACAATCTACCAATACCTACCTCAAGGATACAAAATCAGTCCTGCAACTACTGGAGGACAAACTGTTTGACCCAACCAAACAACTGCTGATAAGCTTGGACGTGGAAAGCTTATACACAAGCTTACTGCATGATGAAATGCTCCTAATCATTGAGGAAGTTTTATTCACAATCGCATAGAAATATCAGACACCAAGAGGCATGGTTCTCGAATGCATCTCACTTGCTCTACAGCACAACTTTTTCCAGTACAAAGAAACCATTTACTTACAAAGCCATGGCACCAGCATGGGCAGTACTTTTGCTTCTAGTCTGGCTGGACTTTATGTCCACCACCTAGAGACAATCAAAATACTGCACACGGACAACCCATACAGGATTAACATCAATACCTGGAAAAGGTATATTGACGACATCCTCATAATCTGGGACGGGGATCACCAAACTGCTGTCAATTTCCTAACTGAATGCATTCTTGAAATTCACAAGCACTGTCTCAAACCAATACCTGGTCTTTCTCGATCTCAACATCTACACAGAAGGGGGTAAACTCAAAAGTAAGACTCACTTTAAACCTACGGCAAGAAACTGCCTTCTACGGTATGACAGCTTCCACCCGAGACACCTGAGAGAAAATTTGCCATATGGTCAATTCTTACGCCTGAGACGCAAATTGTACAGAACTCAGCCAATTCAGATCACAGGCTTGTGACCTGAAGAAGAAACTTATACAGAGGCAGTACCCAACCAGAATTATTGACAAAGCCATGAAAAGGGCTAAAAACAACCACAGGGAGGCCCTTTTGGAGGACAAACAACCAAGTAAAGACGAAAACAGTCGACCAATCTGCGTCACAACCTACTCAACGGTATCAAATGGAGTGTCCAAAATCGTGAGCAAACACTGGGCGATACTGAACTGCGGTACACTGAACTTTGAGAAACCTATGCATGACCATCGCCGAGGAAGAAACCTCAAAGACATCTTAGTGCATACCAGACCAAAACCAAACACGACGACAAGGCAAAACACCATTGGGGTAAAAGGTCATTTCCCATGTGGGAACTGCAGCAGCTGCCACCTGACACAGAAAAGCAGTATCCTGACATTCAGGAACGGCACCACCTGGGAACAACGATACTTCACCAATTGCAACACAAAAAATGTAGTCTACGTGATTAATTGCCCTTGCGTCTTGAATATGTGGGCATGACCACCAGAGCTGTCAAGACTAGAATAAATGAACACAAAAGCAATGTTCGTTGTAAAAAGACCACGACCAAAATGGCAACACACTAGCTTGAGAAACAACACTGTGTGAACGACCTAAGATGGACAATAGTTGAACATTTGTCGTCAGAAACAGGTTTATTCCAAAAAGAACAAAGATGGGTGTTCCGCCTTGGGACACACATCCAGGGATTCAACGATGATGTCCCCTGGAGCCAGCTGTCCCACTAACATAGACATCCTTTGCCCTCATACCTGTAAATTACTAAGAACCGAAAAAGAATTCATGCAGCTCTCTCTACTCCGACAAAGTCGATTTATTCTTTTCACTATTTGGAATACTTTTGCACTTTATAGATCACCATTGAAAACCCTATAAGCAGTACCACAATAACGAACAACACGGTACACGATACATCCCTGACAACGCATGCGCGGCATATAAGACACTATGCGTGCGCGGTACCACGGACTCAACTGAGCATGCGCGCAGTCATAACGCATGCCGGCAGAGCACACCGCACCACGGGATCAAAACAAAAGACCGGATCTACCTTATATGGGGTTACAAGCAATTTAACACTTACCGCAAAGAATGGCGAATTACTCTTATTTGGGCATTTCAACACATCCGCTAGACATCCTTAAACGATCACACTAATGAGGATGACAGGGTATAAATACCACACAATAGAGTCCCTCAATCATTCCAGCGGAGCAGCGTGTGGGGCAGTACGGAGGACAACTCGTCCCGAGTTCGTGAGTATAGAGTGACCAAAACAGATACATTACTTCTGAGAAAGTAAGTAAAAACTGTGTTTTAAAACCAAATCCATTTATCCATCTAGATTGCACAAAATAGCAATCAACCCCCAGACGTTCTAGAGTGCTCATGAAGCAAGCAAGCTTTTCCCAATGAGTATGACCAACACTTCTTCTTTTACAAATAATATGTGTGTTTTCTATGTTGTATGTCGAGTCTGTTATTTTCCTCCACAGGGCCAATTTTGGCAAATGGTCTGTTCCAGGTGACTGCACCTGTCTGAGCCACCCAATTAGGGTAACCATCTCCATTTTCTTTTTCCTTTTTTCAGGTCATGCAAATGCATGTATCCTGAGCCAAAAAAAACGCTGCAGGCACACTATAGCCTTTAAATTTTGAAATACACAAAATAATTTTCACTTTTTGTTATTAACAAATAAAATAAATTAGAGAAACCTGAGTAAGGTGGAGAAGTTGTGCCCCCGTACTGAAGAAGGAGCACATGCTCTGAAACATGTCGACGCACACCTGAGGTACTGTCCATAAACACGACAGACAACCTCGCACGTTATTCACAACCCAGCCTGGGGTTGTGAATAAAAAAAAATTCCCAATACACCCACGATCCAGGTACTTTTTAACTCTTCACTAAATCCCACCACTCACTTAAAATATCCCTTTCACCTACACCACATGCACCACACATAGTCATTACTATCAGTGCTCCCGCGTAGTCGTAGGTCGCAGCACGCCGCATAACGCTAGAGGGGTGCGAAGACCCCTATGATGAAGCATGACACCAAGGGGCCTGTTGGTGTGTGAGGGGTATTTTAAAAAACACTGAGTGTTCCCACACCCTGTTGGGCTACACCCCTCCAAGTCACTATTAGTAGGATTCCCCTTGTAATTCTCAAGACGTCTGAGCCACGTCTTCCACCTTGGGGATGCCGTGGTGGGGTCAGCTGCTTCGCTGAACGGGGGTAACATGCCTGTGGGAGCATGCTGTGTGACGATCCATACTGAGGCCAGGTTCTCTTTGGGGTTGTCCCCAATAGTGTCTTGGGACCGTGTCCTGGCACTGTATGGTGTGGGGTCTGCAGGGTCTGAGCCGCGCCCCTTGTGTGCTTGTCCTGCATGCTTGACTGCTGCTTTCCTGCTGGGCCATGTGGGACCCCCTTTCGTGGACGCTCTCACCTGCCACTTGTCTGTAGCCTTGTGCCCTCAAACGTCCTAGTTCGCCACGTCAGTGGCCTTTTTTCGCCCGTGCTGGCATTGCCTTTTGTAGGCGGTCTAGCACGTGCCTCGGGCTGTGCCTGGGCTGCAGGTCGACCACGAGTGAGTTCGCCTTACCGGCAGATGCTGGGTTGTGGAGGCATGGATTGCGCTCTTACTCCGTTATGTGACGTGTTGGGCTGCCAGGGCTGTGCGTTGTACTGCTGGCACGGTAGGGCACAGGAGCGTGGTTCTGGCTCCCGTCCGTGTGGGTGCAACATATCAGGTGTCAGCCGGGACCATCAGCTAGACCTCTGACTCATTACAATAACAAATGATTAGAGTGCGAGATGTTAAAATAGTGTAAACATGGGGTGCGTGGTCTGGACGCCGGCTAAGATGGCGGCGTGACCCAGAGGCTCCGTCACCGTCCTCCGCACCTCACCGTTTTCTGGCAGTTATTCCGCACCTACAGCGGAAATGATCCTGAGCTCTTGCACCGGAACATGAGGAGAGCCTAGCGCCCTCATTGTTTTCCGGTTTTGGCCAATTTCGGAGGTGTTTGTCACGGAGTCCCGTTTCCAGTGACCTGCGGCCGCTATTTTGAGTGACAGCCACGTTATCGAGCAGCGGCCGCCAGGAGGCTCCTACAAGCTCCTGTCCTACTCCTTCGCCCTCTGGTGGGCTCTACACACCCTACTACTTGCTGGTGAGCATTCCAGAGTGACATTTATCTTTATCTCTGCCTGTTCCACCTTCTGCGGCTCGTCATTGCAGATATGAGCGCCATTTTGAGGCTCTTGTGATTCTCCTCACGACCTGCTGTTCCCCGGACCTTCAGTATGACCTGCGGGTGTTTCCTCGGCAGCTCCCCCCTCAAGTACTCTTTCTTCATGCGCTTTTGAGATTGCCTGACTTTCCCAGGATAACTCTATTTCCCAGCAGCGCTTCAGCAGTGTATGACGCACCCCCTTTTGCGTGCCTCTTTGCTCCTCCACCTCATCGTTCCTGTATGGAAGTGGGACATGCCTCCTTATGATCTCCCAGTGTTTTCTACTCTTGAATCCTTCTGGAGCATCACTTCTTCCCTCATGCTTGTCGCAAATTGCATTCTACTTTGCAACTCAACCGTTGTCGCTCTGTAGATTTGAGGTGGGGTTTCCTCTTCTAACTACATTTTCTGCATTTACCACGCTTCTTACTACATCATAAGAGGTCCTCTTGCTCTATTGACTTTTTGACTCTTCTTCCTTGCTCCCCTATTATACATGGGGAAATTGCGCAATTTAAAGATAAACCTTAGATATGTGTGTACACGGTCTGTGTGCACATCACAGTGTTTGGGCACTCCCTCTGGTTCATCAAATGTGAATAGACTCCATTGATTTTTCAAAATTTCTTTAATTTGAATGTATTGTCGTTAGTCTTTCAGTAGTAGATCAATTTCATCAACTTTATATGGCTTTACACAAAATCATCGTCGCTCCAATGCATTTCGGGCCGATTGCCCTTTCTCAAGGAGCTCTGAAAATAAGAACGATCTGCGTTTGCATCAAGTTGCATAGTATTGTGGTAATATAACAATGTTCAAAAACAACCATTTCCCAGTGATGATGGTGAAAACAAATGGAACATAGACGGTGCGTGTATGATGGGTGTGGTAAAAACCGGGGGTCGGTCAAGATAGTGTGAAATGCCAGGTCGGCTGATCGTGCTGGAGAATTAAGGGCGCACCCAGGGGAAGTGGAAGTGGGTCTATAAACAAGTAGCAGCACGAGGGGTGTGAAAAATAAAGTTAAACGCTCACGTATCAATTCAGCTGTCATGAGGTGCTGAAACGAACAAAGTAAATGAAATTAGCGTTTGAGGTAACAAAAAATTGGCGAGTGTTAACATAGCGAGGGTCGGCTGGCAGAGGCTAAACTAAAAGCTTACCGGAACGGGATTCTATGAAGGGACTATCGAGGTCTCCGTGTCTGCTGGCTGCTAGGTAAAGCTGCCGGGTTGGTGTATGGGTGACTCACAGGGGAAGCTGGTTCAATATAAACGAAGGACTCAGGTTGACAACGAGTGGTGGTGAAGATCAAGGAAGGACAAATCTGAGGCGAACGGAGGGGCCATCTTGGAAAGGGCAAAGTGGGGAAAGACTAAGGGGATGAATGTAAACATGTGTGTAATCGGGAAAGATGCAAAAAGTAATATGTGGAAACTTTTCGCCTCAGATTTGTCCTTCCTTGATCTTCACCACCACTCGTTGTCAACCTGAGTCCTTCGTTTATATTGAACCAGCTTCCCCTGTGAGTCACCCATACACCAACCCGGCAGCTTTACCTAGCAGCCAGCAGACACGGAGACCTCGATAGTCCCTTAATAGAATCCCGTTCCGGTAAGCTTTTAGTTTAGCCTCTGCCAGCCGACCCTCGCTATGTTAACACTCGCCAATTTTTTGTTACCTCAAACGCTAATTTCATTTACTTTGTTCGTTTCAGCACCTCATGACAGCTGAATTGATACGTGAGCGTTTAACTTTATTTTTCACACCCCTCGTGCTGCTACTTGTTTATAGACCCACTTCCACTTCCCCTGGGTGCGCCCTTAATTCTCCAGCACGATCAGCCGACCTGGCATTTCACACTATCATGACCGACCCCCGGTTTTTACCACACCCATCATACACGCATCGTCTATGTTCCATTTGTTTTCACCATCATCACTGGGAAATGGTTGTTTTTGAACATGGTTATATTACCACAATACTATGCAACTTGATGCAAACGCAGATCGTTCTTATTTTCAGAGCTCCTTGAGAAAGGGCAATCGGCCCGAAATGCATTGGAGCGACGATGATTTTGTGTAAAGCCATATAAAGTTGATGAAATTAATCTACTACTGAAAGACTAACGACAATACATTCAAATTAAAGAAATTTTGAAAAATCAATGGAGTCTATTCACATTTGATGAACCAGAGGGAGTGCCCAAACACTGGGATGTGCACACAGACCGTGTACACACATATCTAAGGTTTACATTTTGGCGCAAACGGACGGTTACGCCACCAGTTGGAGCACCTCTAACAAAACTATCTTTCAAAAATACCCATTCAAAAAGAATCCTTTTCAACGCGCAGTGCATTTCCCATACCATTTTTTTGCAATTTAAAGATAGCCACGATTTCAAAGCTGCCTCTTAGTTCTGACTCTGATACTGCTGCACAAGATATGGAAGAAAGTATGCCGTCCAAATCTGATTCTCAGCAAGGGGCCATCCCTAAGAGTCATTCTGGAGGCAAACTGCCTACTTCCTCCGTTTCAACCTCATCCAAACGCCTGAAGAAGGACCCACCATCCCCTGGGAGTGCCTCCTCTGCTTCTGCTATGGAGCTCATCTTGGAGGAGTTACGTGCTTTCAAACCCTTTATGGAGGCCACTGCAAGCAACATGCAAGCCATGCAGGAGAAATGATCATCACTGGACTCCCGAGTTTCCTCTTTGGAGTTATCCTCAGACTCTTTGCATTCCACCTGTTCGCGCATCCCTTCAATAGAATCAGAGATCCTACAACTTAAACGTCTAACGGAGGATTTGGAAAATAGGAACCGCAGAAACAACCTGCGCTTATACGGCCTTCCGGAACTCACAGAGGGAACCAATCCTACTCTCTTCTTCCAGTCCTTCCTGGCCAAGATCCTGGATGCTCCGGCCTTGTCTTCCATTAACATCCAGCGCGCTCATCGCCTCGGCCCTAAGACTACCTCCAAGCCAAGGGGCGTCATCATGTTGTTCCTGCAGTTCACTGACCTCTTGCAGGTCCTTTCAGCCGCCAAACTCAAAAAACAAATTATGTGGGAAGGTCATCGTCTCTACCTCTCTCAGGATGTCTCCAAGGCTACTGCCGATCGAAGAAAGAGATTTTTGGACATTAGACCTCAACTCCGTGCTCTTGGCGCCAGATATGGTCTTTTGCATCCGTGTCTTTTCAAGGTTACATACAAAGACAAGACGACCACATATGAGGATCCTGCAGCTCTACGCGCCTTTCTTCAACAACACGTGACAGATGTTATGGACACTTCCAAACCTGGTTGATTAGCTTTTTACTCGCTTTGATCCTTTCATGATGCAGCTTTGATGTTCTCTTGCTTGGCGTTGTTGCTGTATTGTGTTTCCCCTTCCTCATGGTTTTCGTTCTCCTGATTGTCGCTCCCTTTGATAGTTGTGTTGCATTCTCTCCTGATGTATGTTTCCCTGGTTGCTATCCCTACCTGATGTTTATTATAATGGATGTTATTTAACCTTTGGTGCTGTTATAATTTCTGTTCCTTATTTACTTTCTTGATCCCTTTCAGATTCCCGCACCTCTCCTAATTTGTTTTTTCTCATTTTTCAGATGTCTTCTTCCTCTCCATCCTACCGTATCCTATAGTCCATGTATGCTGCCCATTTTTGACTTGTATCTTAGAGGTTTGGTGTCGACCCTGGTTGTCATTGTCGCCGTCTCCCGCTTCCGCCACCCTCATTCCTGTTCTGGTGTTTTCGTTTTCGTAAGTATGTTTTTCAGTCGTCCGTTTTGGACGTGTACTGTCTTCCTGATCGTTCTCGTCTCTGTTCTCTCTCCTCCCTTTTTCCTTCTGAATTTTCTCACCATCTCTGCTTTTTTATCTTCACCTCCTTTTTCCCCCCTCTCTTCTACACTCTTCTTTCCTCTCTTTTACACTTTTCTATTACCTCATTTCTTTTTCTCAAATTTTTCTCTTCAATTCTCATATGATTATTCCTTGCTCTCGAATAGTCTCGTTTTTCTCTCTTTTCTAATTTTTACAATTTTTTCTTGTTCATTGCATTTGTTAAGCATGTTTTTCTTATCAATCTTTTTATACTGTTTTATTCCGAGTTACAACTTGGAATGTTAAGGGATTAAACAATCCCATCAAAAGGCAAAGGGTTCTATAGCATTTTGCTAGATTGCATACAGATGTTGCCTTCCTCCAGGAATCTCATTTATCCGAGGAGGAGGCTCTCAAGTTGAAACGTTGTTGGGTGGGCCATGTTTTCTGCTCTCCTACTGTTGCTAAAAAGAATGGCGTTGTGATTTTACTTCACAAAAAGTTAAATGTTACCTCTATTTCGCATGAATGTGATGTTAATGGTCGTTGGGTCATTGTTAATCTTTTAATTGATAACATTCCACTCACTTTTTTCAATGTATATGCCCCTACAGGAATTGATAATTCTTTTTGGCGCTCTATCTCGGACAAGCTTGTTTCCCTTTCTGGAGACTATATTCTCTTTGGTGGTGACTGCAATCAAATTATGGACCCCTTCCTAGACCGGAACTCTAAGACCAGA
This sequence comes from Lissotriton vulgaris, assembly GCF_964263255.1. Lineage (NCBI taxonomy): Eukaryota > Metazoa > Chordata > Amphibia > Caudata > Salamandridae > Lissotriton > Lissotriton vulgaris. The sequence continues at coordinate 1,043,886,658 of NC_141693.1, read as the reverse complement.
TTTACTCCCTCCAAAATGCACTCTCAATTTGTCAAAACTTCCCAACACAACGCCCTAGTGGATATATGGAGATTATGCAACCCAGACCTCAGGGAATACAGTTTCTTCTCCCCCCCGCACCATTCCCAATCCCGCATTGATCACATTTTCCTTAGCAAGTCCCTAGCTCAACATGCCATCCGTTCTGAAATAGGCTCAATCCTCCTTTCTGACCATGCCCCTGTCTTTGTGGATTTGGATCTCCTCCCCTTTTCTCCACCCTCGGGCAGATGGAGATTTAACAACACCCTGCTTAAAGACCCCAAATTCTGCTCTGAATTCTCTACCTTCGCTAACGAGTTCTTCCTTCTTAATCATACTCCTGATTCATCTTTCGTCATGGTTTGGGACTCCTTTAAAGCAGCCTCTAGAGGTTTTATTATCAACTTCGTCGCACAGCGAAAGAAACTTCGAGAAACCAAATCGGCTCAAATCCTGACAGATATTAAGTGATTAGAGCTTGAATATTACTCCTCCTCTTCTGACTCCTCCCTTAAGCGTCTTATCGAGGCAAAGATCTCCTTCAACAAGTTCACGACCGAAGCAGCCTCTAACATGTTATTAAAATGTAACTCTAGGTATTACGGTGGTAAAAATAAGATGGGGAAGCTCCTTGCCAATTATTTGAAAATCCGGAAGGAGCGTACGAAAATTGAATCCATCCGTACTTCTTCAGGTGCCTCTTGTTTTAAGGATAAGGAAATTCTCTCTGAATTTGTCAACTTTTATGATGCCTTATACACTCCTGAATCCGTTCCCTCACCCTCAGATCTTGATTCTTACTTCCAAGCATTACCCTCCCCTTCTACTTCCCATGTTGATTTTGCCTCATTAGACCTTGATATCTCCCTTTCAGAGATTTCTCTTGCGGTTTCTAAACTGCGTCATGGCAAAGCCCCTGGGCCCGACGGCTTTACTGTCGAGTTTTATTCCCACTTTGCTTCTCTCCTTCTTCCTAAACTCCTCCTTCTCTTCCAATCCTTCATTACAACTTGTGCTTCGAGCGGTTCTTTTCAGCTGGCTTTGATTTGCCTGATTCCCAAGGAGGATAAAGATCACTCTCTTTGCAAAAACTACCGCCCGATTTCTCTCGTTAACACGGATTACAAAATATTAGCTAAGATTCTCGCTCTCCGAATGGATCCCCTTCTTCCTGACCTACTTGGCCCTGAGCAATCTGGGTTTGTGAAAGGTCGCCTCTCTTCGGACAATGCGCGTGTCTTCCTTAACATTATCAGCAAATCTTCCCGGTTGAATCTTCCCTTTGCGGCTATATCCTTAGACGCAGAAAAAGCCTTTGATAGGATTGGTTGGGATTTCATGTTTCGAGCTCTCCATTGGTTTGGCAACTCTCCAAAATGTATTTCCCTAATTTCCTTGCTCTATTCTAATCCTCAAGCTTCCATTTTTGTTAACGGTATGACCTCCGATTATTTCTCCCTTCATAGGGGTGTACGTCAAGGCTGTCCTCTTTCTCCTCTTCTTTTCGTTATGGCTTTAGAACCTTTTCTCACTAAAATCCGACAGGATGATACCATTTCCGGATTTCATTTTGGCTCCCAACAGGTTAAACTATCAGTATATGCGGATGATATCCTCTTTTATTGCTCTGACCCTCCCTCCTCTCTACCTTCCTTTCTACAACAGGTCTCCTCATTTTCTGCAGTATCTGGCTATCGATTGAATGTTGACAAGTGCGAGGTCCTTCCTCTGAATTCTCTTTGCCTCCACCATCATTTCGCCCAATCCGGTTTCTCGTGGCAACACTCCAAAATTAAGTATTTAGGTGTCCTATTCGCTCCTACTCTCTCGGACACTCTTAAGCTTAATTTTACTTATCTCACTAAAAAGTTAGACACTAATATCACCCGTAGGCATCCACTCTTTTTGTCTTGGTGGGGACGACTTAATTCTATCAAGATGATGCTCTCTCCCCTCCTTCTCTACACCCTTTCCATGCTCCCGATGCGTATTCCCATTTCTTACTTCAAAAAAATTGGATTCTCTGCTTTTGAAATTCCTATGGCGCGGTAAACGCTCCAGAATTGCCCTTGCGACCCTTCGACAAGATAAAGCTCACTCCGGTGTCCGTTTTCCGGACTTTAGGCAGTACCATCGAGCCTTTTCTATGAAGCAAACTGCTCGGTGGCTCTCGGACGATCCCCCCTTTTATCCTCCCATATGGCTGTCCATGGAATCTTCTTTCATCTCTCCCTTCACTTTCCGTGAAGTTCTGTCCTTCACATCTTGCCCGGCTCGCCTCCACACCCCGGTTATCTCGCATTGCCGCACTCTTTTCCTTCCCTTCCTCTCTTCATCTTTCCCTTCCTCTCAATCTTTTCATGACAAACCTATTTGGTTCAATTCTCGTCTTCAAATTCGTAATCGCACGATTTACTGGAAGGTCTGGCATTCACGTGGTTTATGTTGGATCTCTCAATTACTTTCTCATGGTGTTCCTTTATCTTTCTCAGTCTTACAGTCCTCTTTTCACCTGCCCTCCAGCACCCGCTCTCAGTATGATTCGCTTTTACCTGTTCTCATCTCCTTTCTTCAATCCCTACCTCCCTCATGTGATATACCTGCTGATCGTCAGACCACCTCCTCCTTGCTGGAGTCTTCTCCCTCTACCTCTTCTCTTTACAATTCTTTTCGGTGTTCAGTAGATAGGGCAAAATCTAAACTTGAGGTTACGTGGGAATCCGATTTCTCTCAGGATTGGTCCACCCTTCTTTGGGATAAGATTTGGTGTAAACTTCATAAAACCTCTAGAGCTGCTAACACTACCCAAACTTTGTATTTTCTTTATAATAGAACCATATTTACTCCTCTCTCCCTCTCACGTTTCTCACCTGATACTTCTTCTACCTGCTGGTCCTGCCCTTTTCCCTCAGCTGATCTCAAACACATGCTTTTCGGATGTCCACACATTTACAAGTTCTGGATTTCCGTATGGGCCCAAATTCAGAAAATTTTTCACTTCCAAATCCCTTTCTCCCCTATCTTGATTTTTCTAGGCTCCTTATCTCCTGTACTCCCTCAGTCCCCTGGCCACTACCAACTCCTGGATCTCTTAATTGCTATTGCTTTTCACACTGTTACCTCTAACTGGAAACAAGCTGCCAATGTGTCTTATCGTTCCTGGTGGAATGCAGTCTGTTTCCATCATCGATTGGATACAAACTATGTCTCTCCCATCTCACTAGCTATCAAGCGGGACCTTTTATGGCTCCCTTTAGTATCTTATCTCTCTTCCAATGCTCCTGCTTGCCCCTCCTTAGCTCCTGATTCTGTTGAGGTTCGCAAACCACCTTGAATTTACTTTGCCTTTTTGTTTCATTGTTATTTCATCATTTGTATGCAGAACATTTATTTATCTTCTTTAATACCTTATATGCTCATATTTTACATGCTCATTGTAATACTTGTTTATTATACTTTGTAATATTCCTTAAGTTGTAATTATTATTATACCCTTTTGCTGTTTCTTCTTTTCCTCCTGTTGTATCTTACGTATGCCACCCCCCTGCACCCCAGCGCATGGTACCTTCCCCTCCCCTGCGCGTGAACTTCCTCTGGGTTCTCCCCTTCCCCATTGGTTCCCCCACATTCCATTCCCTCCCAGCTGATACCGTTGACACCAACTGTCATTACTGATGTTCCGCTTACCCACGCACCACCACCCGTGTGGGGCTGTTATAATAAACTTAACTTCATACTTCTTCTGCCTGCAGTCTGCTTTGTAACAGTGGCGACGAGGTTACCAGCGGAACTACAGCCTCACACCGTGGTACAGCTGATGGCCATTAACTTTGCTGAGATCGGTGATCGATCGATTCATCGGAATTATTCTTTATACCTTGGGAATTCCGGTACCTTCTCTTCATAAGCGGATGAAGATGTGGACTGCATAGCTGTCGAAGGTAGCGGAGCCGAGTGCCTTGATCCGAGATTTGAGCGTCTCAGAACGGCCAGCTGCTGCGCAACACGGAGGTAGGACCGCTACGGTACTTGAGGGATTTCCCTTCTCTTGTGCCCTCTGAAGGTGCTCGACGCTCTTCCCTGGCTGCGGCTGCCACAGCGCACTTCAACTCCTGTCAGCGGTGTATGCGCTTGCCGTGCGCATTCGAAAAAGGAAATTCCTGTCAGCTGTTTTCGCGCTTCTGATTCCACTCATCTGCGCATGCTTGGTGACGCGTGATGTCACTGAAACGCAGCGCTGGGGGCCATTTTGAAAAAAAAAACTTCATGTGAAATTGATCGTATTTCTTTTTCAAGCCCAGTGTTCGAGCCTGGCCTAAGCTCTGCATTTATTTATCATTGCACAATGTGTTTATAAGGGACAAACAAGGTCACAAATAACTGAGCAAGCACTTACTAAAGCCGATTCTGAATGATTGAAGGTGACAGCTGTTAACACTTCAAAAAGAAGTGTATAAAGTGACATTCTCAACCACATTGGAATCTTCCACAGTGTGAATCTTTAGCCAACAGTTTATCTACCGTCATGTGTGCTCTCAGTTCCTTGAATCTTTCGCAACCTCAGGCGTTTCTACCTCTCAAAGGTGCACCTTGCATGCCTTGGAAAGAGTATTTTGTTAATTACATTGAGACTGTTGAGGATGATGATTTCACTGCTGTAAAGAAGAAAAAAGTACTTTTGTACTGTTTGGGTCCTGGTGGACTTAAGACCTACAATAACATTGAGAAGAAAGTGAGAACAGGTGTTGATGTTTACCAACATGCCTTAGATGATCTAGACGATCACTTCTCGCCAATTGTGTGTGTTGCTGTTGACCGGTACAAATTCTCAAGAAGGAAGCAAGGAAAAGATGAAAGCATTGAAGATTATGTTGCTGCCTTGAACAACTTAGCCTTAACCTGCAGATTTGGAGCACTTCAAGAAGAGTTTGTGCGTGATCAAATAATTATGCACGCGAGCAACCCCAATATCCAGGACAAACTTTGGGTCAATGGCGAGGCTTCTTTGAAGGAGGTTGTTGCCCTTGTCAAGAAAGCTGAACTCACAGGCAGATGTGCCAAAGCAGTTTTGGATGAACCAGTGGAAATTAAAGCTATAAGGTCCTCCAATGCAAGCAAACTTAAACAGAAAGGAAACAAAATAGAAATGAGTCATGATTATCACAAAAGAAGTGAACCAAGCAGATCAAAGCTTAGCAGTGATAGACGTGGTAATACAAGGGACAATGATTTTCCTGAACTTAAATGTTATCGCTGTGGGTCTCCAACCCATCTAGCTGACTCAAGAAGGTGTCCAGCGTTACATCAAAAATGCTTGTCATGCGGAATGACTGGTCACATCGCTAAGGTTTGCAACAGGAAATTGTACAAACAAAGCAGACAGGTACGACAAATTCAAGAAGAGAGTGATTTCACTGAAAACATTCGGAGTATTCTGACTCCGACAGTGTCAGTTATGTTTTCTCAATTGAATATGACGTGTTAGAACTCACACCAACAAAGAAGAAAAAACCCATGTGTGATGTCAATTTAGGAGGTGTGACAGTCAATCTGATGGCAGACTCTGGGTCTCCCTTCACGATTATCAACGAAAATGTTTGGAAGCAATTCACGGATAAAATTGGCTCAACTCTTGAAAAACCTAAGGTTATTGCTAGAAGCTACACGGGAAACAACATAGAATTCCTAGGAACACGTGATCTGGAATTTGAATTTAAAAACAGGAGAGCATTTTGCCGACTTTATGTTGCAAAAAAAGGCCCCTCTGTCCTTGGCTGGAGTGACCAGGCTGATTTAGGCATCATGCTTGATCCCAATAGTGATGATCCTGTCTTGTCCATAAATGATTCCAGTAAATTGGCGATACAAAAAGACTTTCCTGAAGTGTTCTCAGGTAAAGTTGGTCTTCTTAACAGTTTCGAACACAAAATTGAACTCAAGGACTCAGCTGTTCCTTGCATTCACAAGGTAAGACATCTACCAGTGTCAGTGAGAAGTGATGTTCAAGCTGAATTAAACAGACTTGTCAAGGATGGCATTATAGAAGTGGTGGAATCGGCAGAGTGGGTTTCCCCCTTGGTAGTTGTGAAACGTCCCAATGGGAAAATTAGACTCTGCATCGATCTCAGGGACCTCAATAAGAACATTATTGTTGATCAATATCCTCTACCACGTATATGTGAAATGTTCAGTGCCACCAATGATATGTGTGTATTTTCCATAATAGACTTGAAATCCGCATATCACCAAATCCCCCTGCATGCGGACAGTAAAAAATTCACAACCTTTATCACACCCTTTGGTTGCTATCGGTTTACCAGGGTGCCATTTGGATTGGCCTCTGCCGCAGCACTTTTCCAAAGGGTCATGACATCCATTCTGGAAGGTGTTGATGGCATCAGGTTTTTCCAGGATGATATCCTGGTCATGGGCAGCAACCAATCGGAACATGACACACGCCTCAGGCAAGTATTTTGCAAACTGAAAATGCATGGTTTAACAGTAGAGTTAGACAAATGTAAAATCTCACAAGACAAAGTGATTTACCTGGGGCACACCATCAGCCGAGAAGGAATTAAACCCAAACAAGGTTTAGTGGACGCAATCCTCAATGCCCCATGTCCCTCAAGCAAAGAAGATGTAAGAGCCTTTCTCGGCTTGACGGAGTATTACTCCAAATTTATAAGGAATTTCTCTGAAAAAACCTACAGTATAAGACAATTACTGAAAAACAAAACCAAATTTGTCTGGTCACCTGACTGTCAGGACACCTTTGATACCATCAAAAAGGAAATCAGCGAGGCGCCTTTCCTCAAAGGTTTTGACCCCAAAGCAGATATCTACCTAACTAGTCAAGTCAAGTCAAGTCAGAGAATTTGTATAGCGCACTACATACCCAGAGGGTCTCAAGGCGCTTGAGGGGGGGTGGGGAATTACTTGTCGAATATCCACGTTTTAAGTTGCTTTCTGAATGCTAGGTGGTTCTGGGTAAGGCGAAGGTAAGTGGGAAGTGAGTTCCAGGTTTTAGCTGCCAGGTAGGAGAAGGATCTACCTCCCATGGTGGTTTTGTTGATGCGAGGTACAGTGGCAAGGGCTTGGTTGGATGATCGTAGCTGGCGGGAGGGGGTGTAGAAGGACAGTCGTGTGTTGAGGCATTCTGGTCCGATTTCGTAGAGTGCTTTGTGTGCGTGGGTCAGGAGCCGGAAAGTGATCCTCTTATTGACGGGAAGCCAGTGGAGGTTTTTCAGGTGACCAGAGATATGTTCTTTACGCGGGATGTCTAATATGAGCCCGGCTGAGGCCTTTTGGATTCGTTGGAGTTTTTTCTGGAGTTTAGCGGTAGTACCGGCGTAGAGGGTGTTTCCATAGTCCAGTCGGCTCGTGACCAGAGCGTGGGTGACCGTTTTCCTGGTTTCGGTGGGGATCCAACTAAATGTTTTTTTGAGCATGCGAAGAATGTTGAAGCAGGATGAGGAGACGGCGTTGACTTGTCTGTTCATTGAAAGTGAGGAATCCAGGATGACGCCCAGGTTCCGTGCGTGGTCTGTCGGGATGGGTGCTTTTCCAAGGGCTTCTGGCCATAAAGAGTCGTCCCATGCGGAGGGGGAGGTACCTAAGATGAGGACTTCTGTCTTATCTGAGTTCAGTTTCAGACGGCTGTGTTTCATCCATTCGGCTACTTCTTTCATTCCTTCGTGTAGGTTAGTTTTGGCGGTGCTAGGGTCATTGGTGAGTGATAGGATCAGTTGAGTGTCATCCGCGTAGGAGATGATGTTGAGGTTGTGTTGGCGTGCGATGACCGCGAGGGGGCTCATGTACACGTTGAAGAGGGTGGGGCTGAGTGAAGATCCTTGTGGTACGCCGCAGATGACTTCAGTGGCCTCTGACTTGAATGGTGGAAGGCGGACTCTCTGGGTTCTTCCGGTGAGGAACGAGGTGATCCATTCTAGTGCTTTTCCTTGGATTCCGATGTTTCTGAGGCGCTGTAGATGGGTGCTGTGGCAGACTGTGTCGAAGGCTGCGGAGAGGTCGAGGAAAATGAGGGCGACTGTGTTTCCATTGTCCCGTAGAGTTCGAATGTCGTCTGTTGCTGCGATGAGGGCGGTCTCAGTGCTGTGTTTCGCTCGGAAGCCGGACTGTGAGGAGTCGAGGGATTTGTTGGCTTCGAGGAAGGCGGCGAGCTGGTTGTTGACAGCTTTTTCGATGACTTTGGCCGGGAATGGAAGGAGCGAGATGGGGCGGTAATTTTTTAGTTCGGTGGGGTCCGCTGTGGGTTTTTTCAGAAGGGCGCTGAGTTCAGCGTGTTTCCAGCTTTCCGGGAAGGTGGCGGAGTTGAAGGAGCAGTTGATGACGTCTCGGAGGTGCGGTGCTATGATGGAGTCTGCTTTGTTGAAGATGTGGTGAGGGCATGGGTCTGTGGGGGATCCTGAGTGGATGGAGTTCATCAGGCGGATGGTGTCCTCAGTGGAGATTGGGTTCCAGTCATTGAGGATGTTCGAGGGGGGTGAAGGTCCAGCAAATGGTTGGGTGGGTTGGTCTCCGGGTTGGTTGTCGAAGCTGTTGTGAATGTCTGCAATTTTGTTGTGGAAGAATGAAGCTAGGGAGTCGCAGAGGGCTTGAGAGGGGGTGATGTCGTTAGAGTTGGCCGAGGGATTGGTAAATTCCTTGACGATGTTGAAAAGTTCCTTGCTGTTGTGGGCGTTGTTATCTAGTCGGTCCTTGAAGGCGGTTTTCTTGGCCTTTCGGATCAGTTGGTGGTGTATGCGGGTGGCGTTTTTGAAGGCGTCCTTGGTGCTGGTGGTTGGGTCTTTTTTCCAGGCCTTCTCGAGGGAGCGGCAGAGTTTCTTGGATTTCTTAAGATCATCGTTGAACCATGAGGCCTTCTTGCTGCCAAGTTTGCTTTGTCGTTTTTTCAGTGGTGCTAGGATGTCGGCGCTGTTGGATAACCAGAGGGTGAGGTTGGTGGCGGCTTGGTCGGGGTTTGAGGAGTGGGCTGGGGGGTTTAGAAGAAGCGATGAGGAGATCTGGTGGATGGTGATTTTGTTCCAGTTTCTTTGCAGAGTTGGTAGGGGGTGGTTGTTGGGTTTGGGCTTGTTGTAGGTAAAGTGAACGCAGCTGTGGTCAGTCCAGAGGAGAGCCGTAGTGTGGCTGAAGGAGACATGATTGCTGGAGGTGAAGATAGGGTCGAGGGTGTGACCTGCGATGTGGGTGGGGGTAGTGACCAGTTGTTTAAGTCCGAGGTTGGCGAGGTTGTCCAAAAGGGTGGTGGAGTTGCGGTCGTTGTTCTTTTCAAGGTGAAAATTGAGGTCTCCCAGAAGGATGTAATCTTTGGAGGGGAGCGCGTGTGGAGTGATGAAGTCCGTGATGTCCTCACTAAATTGTGCGCGGGGTCCTGGTGGCCTGTAAAGGAGGGTGCCTCTGAGTGTGGTCTTGGGGTCGATGTGGATCTGGAAGTGAAGGTGTTCAGAGTTGGCGAGATTGACGTCAGAGCTGGTTGAGATGTGGATGGATTTCTTATGGATAGCGATTCCTCCTCCTGTGTGGCCGGTACGGTCCTTGCGTATGATCTTATAATCTTCTGGGATGGCAATGGTGATGTCTGGGGCGGAGGAGGCGTTCATCCATGTTTCTGTAAGGAAGGCGACGTCCGGAGAGATGGTGTCTAGTAGATTCCATAGGTCAATGGCGTGCCTGTGGACCGATCGGGTGTCGAGCAAGATGCATTGTAGGTGGTTGGGGTCGGGAATCTGTGGTGTGGTCGTAGCGGAGTTGTTGTCGGTGCCGATGAATTTGCAGGAGTAGCATGAGAAAGGTCCATGGGTGTGTCCAGGAGCGGCTTGGACGCAGTTGGGGGAGCGGCCGGGGTTAAGGGCTAGGAGGGTGGAGGCGTCGTAAGTAATGCGGGAGGGGTGGACAATACGAGATGCAAGCAACAAAGTTATTGGAGCTGTGCTAGCACAGAAGGACTCATCTAACCAAGAATGGGTTGTAGCCTTTGCCTCCAGGTCGCTCACCTCTGCGGAGGAAAAGTACTCAGTCATTAAGCGCGAAATGCTGGCTTGTTCATGGGCGCTCAATTACTTCAGAGCATATGTGTGGGGATACAAAATCCATCTTCGCACAGACCACAAACCATTAATCAAGATACTATCTGCCTCTGGTCTACAAAATGCTTCACCAAGACTCAGCAAAATGTCAATCAAGTTGTTGGATTACAACTACTCGGCGGAATATTGGCCAGGTGTGAAAAACAAAATTGCGGATTTCCTCAGCAGACTACCTCTGCCTCACACGGAAAGCATGGTCACTCAAGAAGACGAGGAGAAGGTAGCTCTGCTCTTCAACACCGACCTGGATGGAATATCAGCGGAAGAATGGGGTCAACACATGTCGCGCGACTCTACACTGCATATGGTATGCCAATTCGTCAACTTCGCATGGCCAGATAAGCGCAACCTACATGACCATGTCAAGGCGTACTGGGAAACAAGGAATGAACTCAGTTTGGAAAACGGTGTGTTGTACAGAATGGGTAAAGCCATAGCCCCTGCCACGCTCAGAGACAAGATCCTAAGTTTGTGTCACGTTGCCCACCTTGGCATCACCAAAACTAAGCAGCGAGTCAGGTCAAGTTATTGGTGGCCGGGTATCGACAAGCAAATTGAGGTCCAGGTCAGGAACTGTGTTGAATGCTGTGACTCAGACAAAACTCTCAAAACTTCAAAAGTCAGTCTCTCTCCAATTCAACCCCCGCAAATGGCATGGGAGAAATTGGGCTTGGACATAGTGGGGCCCATCGAAGGACATAATGGAGAAATCAAGTACATCCTTGTGGCAATAGATCATTTCTCCAAGTGGCCGGAAATTAAGATTGTTGAGGAAATTGACAGCTCAAAATTTATAGATTTCTTGGACAAACTCTTTCTAAGTGAAGGTTTACCCAAATCAGTGCTCACTGATAATGGCCCGCAATTCTGTTCAGAGGCATTCAAGTCATTCCTTGCTAGGAACTGTATCACCCATCACACTACTTCAATTTATCATCCTGAAGGAAATGGCCTCACTGAACGTTTCAACCGTGTCTTGAAGGGACACATACAACTATCCAGAAATGCAAACTTAAACTGGGAAGAGGAAATATACAAACTTATCTGGGCATTCAGGATTGCTCCTTGTGCAAGCACACGCACAGCACCGTTTGTCCTCATGAGAAGCAGACAGCCTTTGAGCATTGATCTGGGGTGGATGTCTGAATCCAAACAAATTGAATGGTCACCAGAAAACATAAGGAATAACATCATCAAAGCACAGAAATACTACAAGGAATGGTATGATTCGAGACACAGCGCAAAGGATCATACATTCAAGGTTGGCGACCTTGTGAAAGTTCGTTTGGAAAAAAAAGTAAAGAAAGGAGAAAGCAGATTCACTGCCCCTCTTCACATTGACGAATTGTTTAACAATGCGGCAAGACTCAGTGATGGAAAAGTCTGGCACATGAGCAGACTGGCGAATTATCATCCTAGTGGCAAGGCCCACAATCAACAGCAACATGTTACGGTTAGCAATGATTTGTGGGTAGATGTTGATAGGTCTTGTGTTGAAGAGAGTAATATGTCTAGAAATAACAGCACACATGATCTCCAACCTGACTCTGACTCTGATGATGGTCAATCGACAGATCGGTCTGCAGGCGTCAATCCCAGCACTTCGACATATAATCGGAGTTGCCACGATGACCCTCATTCGGATTCTGAAGTTGCGTCTGATGGTCACAGACTCAGAGGTAGGTTCGGCAGAACCAACCTTGACTCCCATTCGGACACCGAATGTGCACCTAACTTACCGTCGGTCTCTGGAAGGTTTGGTAGAACCATCCGTAGACCTAAACGTTTGGATGACTTTGTGACTAATTGCCCACCAGTTTATGTACCCACTTGTTAATGGCCACCACATTCCGTGGTACTGTTGCCAAAACTCTCAAGAGAGGAAGATGTGTTGTATCTTACGTATGCCACCCCCCTGCACCCCAGCGTATGGTACCTTCCCCTCCCCTGCGCGTGAACTTCCTCTGGGTTCTCCCCTTCCCCATTGGTTCCCCCACATTCCATTCCCTCCCAGCTGATACCGTTGACACCAACTGTCATTACTGATGTTCCGCTTACCCACGCACCACCACCCGTGTGGGGCTGTTATAATAAACCTAACTTCATACTTCTTCTGCCTGCAGTCTGCTTTGTAACACCTCCCTCCCCCCTTTTTTCCCTTTTTCTCTTATTTCAATAAAATCAAACTTAAAAAAAAAAAAGTGTAAACATTGTGAACAATGAACGCGTGTAAAATTTATAACAATACTGTAGCACGCAAGCTTGCACTATTACGGTTCTCCTGAGTCTGTGAACCATGAGTGGATACAGCAGACTTGTAGAAACAAAAGAAAGATGCACCGTTGAATTATCTAAAATTGCACAGACAAAGAAGACACACAGACGCGACCTATTCATGAGGAGACCTCTGCAAGATCACTCAGGGTCAGGCCTTAGGTGCACATATAACAATAGAGAAATAATGCCCAGTCCGTACTTGAAAGATTTTAGCGAAAGAGCAAACAATAGCTAGTCTAAATGCATTTTAACAAAGTATATCTTAAAAGGGGCATAATCGGGTTATGTAAACCAATCTAAACAGAGCGACCTTTCCCAGTAGACGTAACATAAAGCAAAAGCAATTATCATGGACAGATGGAGTGTCCAAACTGATGGTGAAAATTGAAATAAGAAATAAATTCAACCTTCCGAACTTGTTTCAATGAGTTTCTCAATGTATAAATCATGCTAAAAAATGATGACGCCACAATCCGTCTCACAGTTAAACTTCAATTAAAACACACAGCTTAAAGTACAATTTATTTATTGAGTTGGAAATGGCGGCACTAAAATATAGGGGCAACAGTCAAGGCTTGAAATGGAAAAATAAAAGTGCAGGTAGCGAAACGAAAGGCATCAAGTACACTAAGGGTTTGTTTTGAAAAAAGACAAGGGAACTACTACAACCCTCTCGTGTTGGGAGGCTTAGAAGACAAATCGTGCATTTTATATTTCTGTCCGACAAATACAAAAGTCCAGAATTTCCTTTAAATTTCTACTGAAAAAGTCCCCATGCTTACTCCAAACGGTGCTGTTATGCATCAGTTTGAAAGTTTCTGCCAAATCCCCACAGCACGGGTGGCACAAAAGAAATAGCCGCCACCCTCCCCCCCGACCCCAGGTGTAAGCGATCCCCCAGAGCAGGTGCCAGCCCGGTGTGTGTGGCTCAGGCAGCGCGACTCACCTGCTGCTGTGACACAGGAGCGCTGGGGAGGCTTCAGCTTTCAGCAGCAGAGACCTGGTGACCTCAAAGCCTCCTGGGGTGCAGCCCCGGGGTCTGCCGTGGCCATGCCTTCCCGCCCTGGATGGAGAGCAGCGGTAAAAGCAAGCACACGCCCGCGGCCGAGGAGAGCCGTCTGTGCGGTGTTTCTGCTCGGGCACCAACCTCAGTTGACAGCTCTCATTACCGGACAGCTGGGTCCCGTGACGCGTGCGTCCGTACGTCGCACGTCACGAGGAAACACTACTTGCCTGGAGAGGTGAAGTGGACAGGATGCTTGGAGTCTCCGGTAGTCTCGGCAGCTAGTTAGAGGCAGCCTCCTCCTAGACACCTGTTGCAGGCGTCCTTGCGGGGGCCATTTGAAATCTTCTGCTGCCCTCTGCTGGTTGATGTTGATAATGTTAGCATCAATCAGTCAAAAGCCATTGTAGGAGCCTGAAGATTAGTTGGAAGAATCCCTGTAACTGTTTCCGTTTTAAGCCCCTCATTAGGAGTGGCCACGGTTAAGATGCGATACTTATTGCACCTTTTACCGTCCTGTACACCTACACATGGTCGGACCAGGAGAGAAAATAGGGACCGAAAATAAAAGAAGCCCCCATTAGGGAATTAGAAAGCTAAACAAAAGTGGCTCTTGTTAACAATTGTGGGCATTTTTAAACCTTTAAAGAGGTTTGCAATGTATGGGAGGTTGCATGGATTTTAGCTTGCTGCAGGCAAGGTTTGTTTTAATATAAGGAAATCAACAGTAAAAATCGGTACAACAAACCATAAAACAGTCTCACAAACAGTAAAAAAAAAAAACAGTCAACTCACTGACCTGTTAGACCAGCCCTTCTGGCACTACCCATTGCCATATAGGAAAGTCTGACCATGAATCTGGGATCGGAATTTAAAAGGTGCAATCATTATCGCCTATTACAAGTTGTGGCCATGTATGTATCTGTAGAACCAAACTCTGGGACCAAAAGCTACACTGGCAAAAACGCTAAAACCAGCAAGCTTCCTTAGTTTCCATGTGCAAGCTCTCTCTTTCCAACCATCCATTCTCTCTGTTCTCCTCCTTTCCTCCTTCTCGTCTCCCTCTCTTATCACGTTTTCTCTTCCTTCCCCCTTTTTCTCTCTGGAAGCCTCGCCCTGCCTACTACAAGTAACCTTGGGGAGATGGGAAGAGTGACAGAGGCACCAGGAGCACCCTGGGCATTCAAAACTGGCCCACAAAGGCACGAGCCCACTGGGGAAATGCCCAGAGGAATACAAATCCTGCCTTGACCTTTGTATTGTATTTACCGGACATTTCCCTCAGTTAATTTGAGCAGGTTTCAACTCCTGAAATTCACCTATAGACAATTCCCATGAGGTGTTAATTACTGTAAGACTTGTGATTACAATCTCTGTACAAACATTAGAAAAAAAGTCAATTCACAATGAGAGGAGGGAAGTTTATGATCAGAGGCCAGTTGAATGTAAAGGCAGGGCAGGCCAGTGGAGCAGTGTTTCGTCTATGAGAGGCTGAGTGAATGTCAGAATGACCAGCTTTTGACGTGTACATGTCAGTCTGTTATCTATCTATCTATCTATCTATCTATCTATCTATCTATCTATCTATCTATCTATCTATCTATCTATCTATCTATCTATCTATCTATCTATCTATCTATCTATCTATCTATCTATCTATCTATCTATCTATCTCTCTATCTATCTCTCTATCTATCTATCTAAGAGCACATTCAAAAAACACAAAACTCCCATCCCCAAGAAGGCCTTTTTCCACTAAAGAACAAGGTCCACAAATTGCTCCAGATGTAGGGATTATTCATCTTTTGTGTGAATTAGAGAAAGTCAGTCTCTTCCATTACAGAGATTAGAAGGAACAGCTTTCCCATTTTGGATGCCTTACTTTAGACATGCAAAAGACACCCAGATGATCAGGCCACAAGGCATTTCCCCGGTGGGCCGCCAGGGTCGGGCCGGTTTTGGGCCCCTTGGGGGCTGTTTTTGTTATAGGGCCCTTTTTGCAGCATAGCTGCAATATCGGCTCCTGTAACAAAATCAGCAAAAACAAGCACTGGTAAACAGCTCGTCCACATCCCCAACCCCCCGGGGGGCCGGCCGAGAACATTGCCAAGGCCGGTTTTGGTTGCCAGTTCCTGCAGATGATGGATGGAATGCAGAGCAAATCAAACATTCACCCCCAGTCAATGGATCTGGGTTAAATCCATTGTTCCTTTGCTCGCCATGCCAGCCCAGTTTAGACCCAGCCATATGCAAATCAGTTTTGACCTTGTGCCTCATGGGAACAGTCCAGCCCGAACTGCCAAGAACGATGGACCTAACTCAGATCTATTGACTGGGGGTGAATGTTTGATTTGCTCTGTATTCTGTCCATCACCTTGGTGCCTTTTGCTTTCTCACTCTAAGTGCGCCAGGTATGCCCAGACTTGAGTCCTGGGCTCACTGTGTTACTGGATTCAAGCAAGCCTGGCTGATGAGGGGTGATGCCCCAAAACTGGTCCCAGGATGATTGGCAGTTCAGTCTGGACTGTTCCCATGAGGCACAGGGTCAAGACTGATTTGCATAAGGCTGGGTCTAAACTGGGGGGGGGGGGGCATGGTGAGCAAAAGAACAATGGTTTCAACCCAGATCTATGGACTGGGGGACTTCTGCTTTCTCGCCTTAAGTGCACCAGGTATGCCCAGGCGTTGGTCCTGGGCTCACTGTGCTACTGGATTCAAGCTAGCCTGGCTGATGAGGGGTGATGCCTGAAACCAGTCCCAGGATGCTTGTTTCCAGTCCAGGGTGGACCTGGCTTGGCAGTTCGGTCTGGACTTTTCCAGTGAAGCACAGGGTCAAGTCTCATTTGCTTATGGCAGGTCTAAACTGGGGTGGCATAGTGAGCAAAAAAACGATGGATTTAAACCAGATCAATTGGCTGGGGGTGAATGTTTGATTTTCTCTGCATTCCGTCCATCATCTGTGTGTCTTTTGCTCTCTCACCCTAAGTGCCCCATGTATGCCCAGACGTGGGTCCCGTGCTCACTGTGCCACTGGATTCAAGATAGCCTGGCTGATGAGGGGTGATGCCTCTAAACTGGTCCCAGTAGGCTTGTTTCCAGTCCAGGGCGGACCTGGCTTGCCAGCTCGGACTGGACTTTTCCCATGAGGCACAGGGTCACCACTCATTTGCATATGGCTGGGTCTAAACTGGGGTGGCATGGTGAGCAAAAGAATTATGGATTTAACCCAGATCTATCGACACTGAAGAACCGGGTTTTAGTACCCAGCGGCGCCAGGGAAAACGCCTGAAGTCTTCGAGTTCTCCTGTCTTGGCAAACAGAGACACGGGACACTTCTAGGTGACGTCAAAGACCAAGTTTATTGGCTGCAACCAGGAACAGAGGTCTACGAAGCACAACAAGGGTGGCTCGCTAGAGACTGCACAAATTCATAGAGCGAGACATCGTCTTTTATGCTAAAAATCACATTCCTGGCTAGCATCAATTACTTACAAACTGTCCAATCACACAGTGACATTTCAAAGGTATCGCATAACGACAAGCCCACTTTCAGTTGTCCAGCCCACCAGAAATGACAAGGCAAAATCCAACATTCCTGCTCGGACAGGCCGGACAAACCCATAATAAAAGGACCTCAACCCAAACCATAAATAAGCCATAAAGGAAGGAACAGAAACAGATGAGAAGCAAGATAGAAGGGTGTGTGCGTGTACCATAAACTCAGCAATGTCCTGCTCTTTGATCTCTATTTGACCACCTGCCTAACAAGGAACTGGCTCAACAAGGTTAGCCTCGGGCAAGGGAGTCAATTCGTCCAGGTCACACAAAAGTCAGCTAAAGGTGTACGTGTCCCAAGGACTCGTTCGGCCGCAGTCATCGGCCTATGTGAGGGCAACCACAAAATGGCTGCCGTACACAAAATGGAACCCAAAGGTTCGAACGAAATCCCTGAATACATAGTGTTTCAATAGATCGTTTATGACGAAAACACTCGTACATGCCGCACTCGTCATTTGCGGTCTGCTGATACCAAAATCGTCTCAATACGACAACCTTTATTGACTGGGTTCAGAATCATAGAACCTCAACTGGGGGTGAAATAGCATGGAGAGAATAGTTCATAAATTTTTCAGCCAAAAATAATGGAAAAACAGTGTGGAAAATGTAATGCTTGGAGTGGGGTACTTTCAAGAGACCCTCTTATGCACAGGGAGCCAGTGGAGCTCTCTAACCTTGAATGACACTTTGTTGATTTTTTTCAGGCTGAAAAGGATTCTTGCAAAATCATTTACAAAATATAGCCCAACTTGAGGGGAGAGTAAAATATTAGTCAAATAAAAGCTCAAGATTTTTGTTCACTGTGACACAGGAGGCACATTGTCTCATCAAGAAAGCTACAGACTCAAGGCTCACTGGTTTAGGGGGTTTCTTGTTAGGAAATACTCAAAGTTTGGGGGTTCAGTTATAGCCATCCTACATTAAACCCACAAGGGAATCAACTGACTCATCACTGTCTCCTACGTAGATGACACCCAGCTAGTTTTTTCCCTCTCAGACGACACCATCACCACCAACAAAACTTCAAACAATACATGACGAGCGTGGCCAATTGGATGTAAGAAAGCTGGCTCAAGTTCACACCACTAAAACTGATTTGCTGATCTTTGAGAATAAGAGTTAACCTTGGAATTCCACCTGGTGGCCCGCCAAACTCGGACCCACACTCACCCCAACTAACCACACTAGGAACCTAGGCCTCATCCTGGACACAAAACTCACAATGAAGTCCTACGTCTATGCCGTCAAGTTCTCATGCTTTCACATTCCCTGCATGTTGCATAAAACCCTCAATGGCTACCACTGAACACCTGACGTACCATTACACAGGCCCTAATCAAAAGTAGATTGGATTACAGCAATACACTCTACACCGCCATCCCAACCCATCTTCTTCAAAGACTTCAAACCATCCAAAATGTCCTTGGCCTCCTGCACTAAAGTCACACCACACCAATTATCCAAGAGCTACACGATCTCCCGACCCAGAAGAGCTGCCAATTCAAACTTCTCATGCACACATTCAAGCCACTGCACAACACAGGACCCACATACCTTAATCACTGGCTTCATTTCCACCAGTAAAGTCTTATCTCCCCATGGGAAGTCATCCTGCCACATACATGTACTACACACACCATCATCATAAAATTTTATTCAAATATTTTTCGATTCATAAAAGTACAAACGATTAAAAACTTACTTTCAATATTATATAATACATGATATCACATTTAAAACTTCATGATATTACATTTAAATCTTCATCTGTACACATTATCTTGTTATCCCAATTAATATTTTCACTTGTTCTGGCCAGGGGTGATCCTTTATTCAGTTTCATAAACTAATTGGTCTAGAAGTATAAGGGATTTCCTTCTTTGTATGGCCTGGCTTATAAAACGAGCAACAGCACAACAGGCTAATTAGTTATAAAAGGTACAGATCAATTTCATAGCATCTTTATAAAAAAATAATTTCTGTACAATAAAAATTGGCCGTAAAATGTTTTTCTAATATCTTGGTTAAACTTACAAAACAGCATAAAATGCATCGTGGTATGGTTTGCTTTCCTATCACATGGGTCCCCTATGTGCTATTTTCTGCAATTTCCTAAGTTTTGGGAAAGCCACCAGTTCATGAACTGTGCCCAGGTGCAGTCTTGTCAAATACAATCTATCTTGAGTATTCATAACTTTTACCAGATAATTTGGTGGACCAGTCGACTCGATGCTAGCCATATATCTTGATACGTTTATTTTTTCTTCCTCTCTCCTCGCTCTTCCTTGGCTTAGTTTCTCCTTATACAGTTTTGTAATATAATTTTTGCCAAATTGCAAAATAGCTCTGGGTTTTTTTACTGATAGGTCTTTATCGATATTCTTTAATCGGCTATCCATGTATGCTAACCAGGGGATTTTGTTAGTGTGTTCCAAAGCGAAACACCCCTTAATAATATCCCTGGTAAACTTTCGTCCCTCCTTGCACCAAAAGTTGTGCCATGAGCACAACGCTCTTTTTTTAAATTTTTTTTTTTAACCTCATATTGCGAAAAGGAAGTGGATAATAAGGTATTCGAGGGAATTGACGGTCTGTCCGTATTGTATACCTTCACTGCCCTGGATTCCTGTTGAAAATCCTAGGGGGAGTTTCCCAGCTGTTACTTGGAACCTGTCAGTATTCTCCTCTTTACCTTTATCCAACACAATAATTCCAACGTTCTGGGATGAGCTAGCTCTAGAGCTACTCGGCAGATATCCAATCCTGCCAGGAAATTATTGTCTCCGCTTTAATCATTGGTAAACAAAAAGAAAAAAGAAAAAAAGAAAAAAAAGACAAAAACAAAAGGAAAAGAAGAAAAAGGTCAGACACAAACCTAGTTGTCACTCAGGAGTAAAGAAGTTTACCCATATCTCCCAATACTGCATTCTTTTTATACTATTCCCTTTCCTATCCAACCTACACATTTTAATAACAGAATTTAACCAGTCCTCATATGACGGAGGTACCGGTTTTATCCAATTTATACAGATCTCTCTTCATGCTAATAATATCAGCACAAACATTAAGTTTTCCTGAAGTTTACTTAATCTGATGGTATCTGAATTAATCCCAAAAATAATTAAAGGTGTACTTACAATTATTGGGATTCTCATTAGTGCCGATAGTGTCTTACCAATCTCTTGCCAGAAATGCGCAAGTGCCTGGCAATAATGAAACATATGGATGTCATCTACCTTTTCTTCGCCACATTTACTGCAAGTTTTTATCGATGTGCCTTTAAAGCTTGATAGCCTCTTTGGAGTCCAGTACGCTCTATGTATTGAGAACAGATGATTTCTTTTTAGGGCTGCAGGTTTTACACACGCCCAACATACTTCCGATGATTTTTTCCAGATCGTATTTAAATCAATATCTTCGTTAGTAAGCTCTCTTCTCCATATTTTTTCAGGTAATGATTGGTCTTCTTCTCCAGCTTCAATTAACGCCCAATACCATTTTGATATCTCTTTTATTATTGTAGATTCCTTTGTCATTTCTTCTTCGAAATTTCCTATATCTGTTATTCCTTTTGGTATGGTATTAGCCCAGCTCTTTAATTGATAATATTTGAACTTCGACACTTTCCCTTCCGTAATTGTATGTAGGTGTTCCCATGTTATTAAATCATTTTCACATAGAAGTTGTCCCCACTTTTCAAAACCTAATTGTCTAAGTACACTAGATAATGCATCTTTGAGGCATTCTGGTGTTCCAGGTGAATCCCAAATTGGGGACATATTACTATAATATGGGATCTTCAAGATGCTTCTAATCTGGGCCCATAGTTTGACCGCATTATTTAGCAGCTTCAATTTTACTTTCTTAAAAAATTTGGGGTGGCCAAATTTGAAAAGGAAATAGTCTTCTTCATTTGTAAGATGCTGCAGAAAATGTGGGAATTTACCATGCTTCATTAGCAGCGTTCTAAAATTTTTGAACTGAAAAGCTCTACAATATTCAATAATATCAGGGCTTGCAATGCCCCCTTGTTCCTTCCTTCTCCTGAGTTTATTCCACGCAATTCTTGTGCTTTTCCCCGACCAAATAAAGCTGGATATCTCTCCTTGTATCTTCTTAAGGGCTGCTTTATTAAACTCCAACGAAATCGTATTAAAAAGATACGTGAATTTGGGGATGATGGTCATTTTGACTGCGTTTGATTTGCCCAAAAAGTTTAGTGGTAGACCGGACCATGTTTTAAGAAGTCTTCTCATTTCTTTTACTACTATATTTAAGTTTAGTTGTGGAATTTTATTCAGATCTTCAGTTAGGGTGATCCCTAAGTATCTTATTTTTTCCTTGGAGAAAGCTGGTTTGGTGATACTATTCCAACTCAATGCCTCTGTCTTGCTGACATTAATTAAATAGCCTGAAACCTTACCAAAGTTATTCATTGTTTCTTTAATTGCTAATTCTGAGTTATTGTAATTGTCCGTGAACACCATAAGGTCATCTGCATATAATGCCACTTTCTTTGCCCAATTTTGATATTTGAAAGGTGTTATTTGGGTATGATTTCTGATCAAGCAAGCCAAAGGTTCAATATATAAATTGAAAAGCAATGGAGACAAGGGGCAACCTTGCCTCGTGCCCCTCTGAATAGTGATATTGCTTGTCAAGCTCCCATTCACTATTATTTTTGCTCTAGGGTTTGTGTAAATTTCCTTCACCATATGACCGAAATTACTTCCCAGGTTATTTTTCTCTATGATGTTATTTAAAAACGGCCAATTCACGCGGTCAAAGGCTTTCGCCGCGTCATAGGTGATAATCGTGAGGGGTAACTGTTCTGATATGGCGACATCGATTATCGCTATTAATTCATGCGTTATTTCTTGAATTTGTCTGCCCTTTATGAATTCCTTGTGATCCTGATCAATCAAATTCGGCATTAACTTTGATAATCTTTTTGCTATTATGTTCATAAACAATTTGTAGTCGCAATTAAGTAATGATATTGGTCTGTAGGACTCACAAGACTTTGGATTTTTCCCCGGTTTTAATATAAGACTTATTGTGGCGTCGTTCCACGAGTCAGGGATCTTTTCATGCTCCACATAAATCTTGTTCATGACCTTTGTCAAATGACCGATTAATGTCTCTTTTAAGGCTATGAAGAATTCATTGGGCAGGGCGTCAGGACCTGCCGCTTTCCCCTTCTTTAAGCTACCTATGGCAGCTCTAACTTCCTCAAATGTTATATCGCTATTTAGGAAAACAACTTCCTCTTCCGTTAATTTTGGCATTGTTATTCCCTCTAGATATTCCATTATGTTCTCATTGGTTGGGTTTGTATCTTCTTTATATATTGCTGAGAAGAAGTCTGCAAATTCTTGTCTTATTGAAGCGTCATCTTCGCATAAGGCTGATTGATCTTTGGTATATACAGATAGTATAGTATTCCTTGTCTGGTCTGTTTTCAACTTCCAAGCTAGCATTTTCCCACAGCCTTCCCCATATTCGTGTTTAGCCAATTTACTGTTCTCCCATTTCTCTTGAACTATATTCTCCAAGTAATCTGTTAAAGCCTCTTTTAACTTACAAACCCTCTCAGTTAGTCTTTCTTTAGAAACCGATGATGGGCTGGCTCCCAGTTATGTTTCTGCTTCCTTAATTTCTGCTTCCAGTTTTTTTATATCAGTTTTCCTTCGATTATTTTTATGTGCTCCCAAACTGAGTAAATGTCCTCTTATAACTGCTTTATATGTGTCCCATATAATTCTTTCGGAGGATTCCTCACTATTTTCTGCAAAATAAACAGTTGTGGTTTTTAGCAGTTGGTTCACACTTTCTGCCGTTGTTAGGATTGATCGATCCAATGTCCATCTAGGCGGTGTTAAGCATTGTGTTAATGACAGTTTTAGTTGGACTGCCGAGTGGTCCGATAGGTGAGCTGGTTGATGTTCAATACTTTTAACCTTATCTCGAAGTGAATTGCTTATTATTATTATGGAATGTAAACGGATGTTTTTTCACCTTTTTGCGTCCACATATCAACTAAGTTCAGATCTTTTTTGTATATCCCCAGCCATTCCCTCATCTTTGGTGAATTCCTTTGTTTAGAAGGAGGTTGCCTGTCTACGGTCGGGTCTAATATAATATTATAATCTCCTCCTACAATTATTGGAGCTGTGGATGTTAGTAATTCTGAATATAATTTCTTGAGACCATAATATCCTGCTATCATAAATGTGGAACCCTCGATCCTAATTTTAGCCATTGCCCATCTTCCCTTTCTGTCTACCTCTTCCGATTCCAATTTAGCATTCAGAGATTTTTTTATGATAATTGCCACCCCTTTTATATTACACTCTTGTGATGTATGAATGCTTGAGCCAATCTAATGTAAGTTTTTCACAATTTGAGACCACTCTGATTTTATCAAATGAGTTTCCTGAAGAATAATTATCTCGCTTTCTACCTCTTTCAGATACTCCAGGATTCTTCTTCTTCTCTTGGGAGTTCTAAGTCCATTAACATTCCATGAGAGTATTTTTATCATCTTTCCTCTCGCCATTCCGTTTTAAAAGGAAAGTGTTGATTGAAAATAAAATTGAGAAGGACCATCTCGTCCCCATCAAAAACCTTTGTTTACCAAATTTGAGGTTATTTTTTTATTTTTTTCCCTATTTTGCTCCCCACCCACTTGCAATTATATCTTACATGATTACTGTACAATGCAGGCCTAACGTCCCACCCTGAGGAAGCCTCCCTTCTTCTTTTTTCAAGTGGTATTTTCACCCTTTTCGTGCTCCGTATCACCAGCTATTTCGTTACACATTAAATATTTGTTATGCCTGTACTTTCCCCTTTCATTTATATTTTTTAGGCTTTTTAGTTTATTTTCAGGTTAAAATTCTTCTTTCTTCTTTTTTGCAACCAAAGAGTTATTCAGTGACCTACTCTAATTTCTCCTACTTTCTCATTAACCTTTATTAATCTTGTCAATTTCGATTTGATCTTTTATTTGCTGGATGAGGTTCTCTACCTCTTTCGGCTCCCTTAGATTGTGCATTTTATTTCTCCACATTATTCGTAAGGCCGCGGGGAATTTCAATTGGACATTTGCACCCAGACTTTTTAATTCTTGCATGTATTGCCCCAATTCCCACTGTCTATCTTGAGTAGGGTCACATATATCCGACCTGACGCGAAATGACAAACTGTCTTTGTTGAAAGATCCACTTTTTAGTCCTTCATTAAGAAATCTTTCCTTCAGGGAGTAGGTCCTGAAATTTATTAGTATCTTCCTCGGGGATTTTCGATCTTTACTTTTTCTGAAAGGATCCCTGTGGACTCGCTGAATATCTGTTGATAACTCACTATCCTTCGACCAGGGGAAGAACTCCTCTAACAAGGATATGACATACGATTTTATATCTGGCCCTTCCATATTTTCAGGGATATTCAATAATCTAAGATTATTGCGTCTTCCCTGATTCTCCAGGGATTCAAGTTTTTCCTTGAATGCCTTCTCACTGTCTTTTATCTGCCGTATCTCCCTTTGGTTTACATCGACTTTTTTAATTAAAGAGCCAAGTTCATTTTCCACAGCCGTTACTCTTACTCCTAACTCATTTAATTTCTGGTCAAGGTTTTCGACTACTTCTTGGATTTTATATTGATTCCCTTCCGATATTGAGAATTTCTCTCTCATTTCCCCCAAAATCTTGTCCATCATTTTATCCAAGCACGTCCCCATTATTTCTTCCATTTTGCTTACACCCGTCTGATCCGTGTCCTGCTCCCCTGGCAACAAGTCATGTAGGTCTACGTCCTTTTCCTTTTCAACTTGCTGCCCCGCCGCTCCCCCTTGTTGCTCTTGTGGGGTTATATCTACTTCAGCTTCAGCTTCAGCCTCTTTCTCTGTGAGTTGTGTCATCGAGTTACTGATTATTGTTTTTAGCAAGTATCTCTTCTTCGTCCTCACCAGTAGGTTCTTCACCCTCGCCTCCACCTTCACCTGGGGTTGAGGTAAATGTAGATGTAGATGTTGAAGTACTCTCAGTTGAAGCATCCGCCGCGGGCTGTCCTCCCCGTATCTGCAATACTTGTTGCACTTTAAAATATGATCTTAGGGATGGTGTTATTTTAACTTTTTGCCCCCTAATTTTTGTTTTTGAAACTCTGCCCTTGATACTCTCTGATAATATGTCCAGTTGCGGTAGATTTCTTTTCTTTGTACTTCTTGGGGTCACACACTTTTTCTTCTGGTTTGACAGTATGTTTTGCTTGGGTAAATTCCGGCTTCTTCAGCAATGGACTGATCTACCAGTTTCCTCCTCTTTTTTGTCTAGTATATCTGAAGGTACTGCTTTCTCTGCCAATATTTTTTTTGACCTAGTAGTATAGGTGAACACAGGGGTGTACTCTTCTCTAGTGTTTTTAGCCTCCAGCCCTTGTGTAGTAACAGCACCGTACTCTCCAGCTGGGGTAAGTTCTTTGGAGTTTAGGTAATGCTCTTTTTTTTCTCCTCTCGTAAAGCAGTGTATGGTAGTTTAATTTGAGTTAATTTTTTGTCTTCAGGAACAACCACATTGCTTCTTTTATTCATCCAGTACCAGTCATTTAAAGTTTGAGAGTCTTTATAACACTCCTGGTTTTTATTTATTTTCACACTTAAGATGTCTGTATAATTAGCTTTATTATATTTATTTTTATTTGTTGTGCCACTTTGTAAACTCCGGGTATTCTTGTCATTGCCTGTTTCTTTGCAGCTGCTGCTCACCTCTTTGCAGTCTCTGAGATTGATGCCGCTGTCTCTGCTCCCTCTCCCCCGGAAGAGGAAAGTGATTCCACCAAGCGCCCTTCTACAGCAGCGGGTGGCGTCTCTTGCTCTCGCCCAGAGCTCCACCACCACCGTTGCATGGACGCCGCGCTCTCTCTGCTCCGGCATGCGATTTCGTGCTGGTCGTGACTGTTACACTCCTTGGCTGCCGCCGAGATCCCGACAGGCGTGGCTCCGGTAATACCGCAACAATGCCGCTGGCCCGCTGCATCCACCGCGTCTCCGACTCTCGTCTCGGTGAGTGTCTCTCCTTAGGCTCCTTATGGCAGCGACCTTCCGAGAGCCTTTTTTTTTTTTTTTTTTTAGTTAAGCGCTACGGGGGTATTGCTTCTGGTGGGTATTTCGGGTTGATTAATTACATATTTACATGGTTTATCGGATATCGCAGCAGCCCTACCTTGACCAGCTCATTAGTAACTGGAAACACGGCTGGGATCGCCCATTAGCTTCCTCCGGGGAAGCACTGGCATCGGCTTGCTTGCTGGCGTTTCAGGAGCTCACGACCGAGAGTCTTAGCCGGCCGCCATCTTCCTCCTCCGATTTAGTATCAACAACGCTCTTACTTGAATTAGGTCGGTGACATATGATACATCTAACTCTTTATGCAAGAGAAATGTTGATGTAGATCTTGGTATGGCCAGCATACGACAAAGAAAATAGTTTTCACAGAATTACAATGCATTAAGATTGGCATTGCCCCACACTACAGAGCCATAGGTTGCTACGGATAGGCATTTGCTGCCATACATTTTAAGCATATCACAGATAGGATTACTACCTATCTTGTTACAAAATCTAAAAATCGCCTTTATGGTTTTGATGGATTTAAGACTAGACTGGTCTAGATGAGAAGCCCAATTACTGTTAAAAGAAAAAAAGATACCTAGGTAGGAAAAGTTCTTGACGTCTTTTAGCTTGTAATCCCTTACATAATTGTACTTTTTCTTAACCCTACCTTGGCCACAGATCATCACAAACGTTTTGGAAAGGTTTAACTTTAGGTCTCTCTGCTCAATGTATGAGACTAAGGCTTCAATCAGTTCTTGTAGTACGTTTGCAGTTCTCGAAATTATAACTGCATCATTGCATACAGGAGCAGCGGGGTTGGTCT
Source organism: Lissotriton vulgaris (assembly GCF_964263255.1). Lineage (NCBI taxonomy): Eukaryota > Metazoa > Chordata > Amphibia > Caudata > Salamandridae > Lissotriton > Lissotriton vulgaris. The sequence goes on along the minus strand of NC_141693.1, from coordinate 1,043,859,752 downwards.
TGCACCTATTTTCGGGGCATCTGTGTTTAGATTCTGAAGAGTTTTATCAATCCTGTTTATATATAATGAAAATACCAGTGGTACGATGACGCAACCCTGTCTTATTCCCCTGGACACCTTGAAGTTTGGGGTGCACTCACCTCTCCTTCCGTACCCTACTCTAGATGTCAGTCTTGAGTATAATTGTTATAGGAATTAAATAATATCATCATTGGTGCCCACATCCATCATGGCTTCCCACAATTTGGCATGGTTTACACTGTCAAAAGCAGAGCTTAGATCTGCAAAGCAAAGATGGATGTGTTCTTCCTTAGCCATCGTATATTTATCGATAATTAAATGTAGGTTTAAACACTGGTCTACCGTACCCATCTCTCACCTAAAGCCATATTGGGTTTCAGTCAAGATATTGTTATTGTTGACCCAGTTCTCCAGTCTTTCAAGAACGATTCACCTCATGATCTTGACAGATGTCTAGGAGGGATATGGGGTGGTAGCATCTCGCGTCTCCCTGACTCCCCTTTCTAAAAATTGGGACGATAATACTATCTGTACAAGTCTTGAGGACGCAACCTTTAGCAGCTGCATTGCAGACCTGGGTTAAAATGGGTGTCGATACCTGTGTATATTTTTTATATGCATTAGCTGGGACCCTGTTGGGTCCTGCAGCCTTGCCCTGTTTCATCTTATTTATTGCTATGGTTACCTCCTTCAGCCTAATTTGTTGGAGAGGGTTCATAGCTATAGAAGGGGGCTGTTCTATGTTAATAATAATTGCATTAAAAATTCCACTAAAATGGGTAAGCCAATCATTTGGGGCAATAACTGTTTCATGATGGGGTCTTGATCATCTTACCACATTGGTGAATTTCTCACTTTCCAGAAAAGGATGGAATCCCTAGTTTCTGCGGCTTGATTCAGTTTTGACCAGGCCTCCTCGTTTACCTTCCTCTTCCTATTTTTTTAAAGCCCGCTTATATAGTAATCTAAGTTGCTTGGTTTCTGTCCTATCTCTAAGTATTGTATGTAGGGCCTTATTTAAGTTCTGTTTTGTCCGCATGCAATCGTGATTAAACCAGCCGTTAACCTGTCTCTTTTTCGTTGTACTTTCTTTTCTTAAATTGCTAGATATTGCCGCGGTGATTCTCTCATAAGCGGTCGTAATCATTTCAGGGGAGAAATTATTATCAGTACATATGGAGAAACTTTCCTTATTGTCATTAACAACCTTATGCAGCATAGTGTCTTCATAAACATATGTCCATTTTACGCTAACAGTACTCTTTCCGGACGCCACTATTTTAAGCAACATTTATTTGTCCTCAGGCCCATTTGATATAATATCTATGGGCAGAGTCATCGAAGCGTGGTCGCTAAATCTAGTGAATTCACTGTCTGGTAAGCCACACTATGCACGGCCAGTAGTGGACACTATGATGTGGTTGATGCATGTTGGATTTCCACTGCCTTGCAAGGTTAGATATGTATTTTCTCCATCTTCTCCTTTTGATACTAATATTTCTGGGCTATGCTTACATCGGAGTTCATTTAGCGCTTCTCCATTGGTATCCTGTGAAAAATATTGTAAGTTAGTCCCTGTTATATCTGAGAATCCACAGACATTCATTCCTGAGAAGCTACATTTACTGGTATTAAAATCCCCCACCCAGATACATATGTATGAGGGGTCCACTCCCTTTATAAAGGTAGCCAGTAATCTCTCCAACTCGTTCACAACCTTATAACGGCTAGCAATAAATATATTGTTATAAAAGGTTTGTTTTTCCACATTATTAGTAGGACTAATTGAAGATAAGGGGAGCCATTTTACATCTTTCTGAGTTCTATTGGCGATGTGGTAGAAATAAAAATTGCCAGAACTCCCTTTGCCCGCCCAGAGCCTGATGGTATAGCTGGGGTTGAGACAGTGACAAAGCCATCAATATATGGCTCTTGGGTATGCCAAGTCTCCTGGAGGCATAGTAATTGGAGTGGTTTAATGCTATCTAGCCATTCTTTGTCTTTTAGATTAGTTTTAATCCGGGCTATATTCCATGACCTAATCTTAATTTGTGTTGTTATTTCGATGACTATTATTGGATGTTCATCGTTAGTATGCTTCTGTGGGGTTATGCCCCTAGGGTTTGTTACTGTCTCCCCTTGGTCATTTTGTCAATCCTGTTCAGCTAAACTGGAAAGGAGAACATAGCGGTTAAAGCAGGATACTGTAGGTCTCATACTGAATGTGTGTACCGGGTTTGGGCTTTTATAAATAAATGGATTATCAGTAAGCATGGGCGAATTTTGCGAATCTGGCGTCGCAAATTTTGTGAATTTGCAAACTCGCAATCCGCAAAATCCGCGAATTCTCGCGAATTTGCGGATATTTTTTTGTGTGTTTGCAAGGGTTTCTGCCAGTTCGCGAGGGTTTGGTACTAGTTCGCAATCGCAACCTTACTTGTCGGCTCGCAACGGTCGCGACTATGTTGTTTCTACGTCTGGTTCATCATCACAGGTTCCCAGCACCCTCGGTTTCACCACTGCCACCCTCTGTTTCACCCATGCCACCCTCTGTTACATCAATGCCACCCTCTGGTTCATCATCCCTGTAGATTATGGGGGGGAAAAGCAAGCATACCGGCCCTGCTTCAACTGACATGAATTAATTTGGGGTTAGTTTATTAATGTGTCACTGTTTTAAAATTCCAGGTCTGGCACCTGCTTCCTTATCAGTAATTTGCTTTCTGTTGCAGTGCAAATTTTTTTTCCAGGACCTTTGTGGCCTACTTGTAGCTATTCTATGAGCCTGCTGTGAGTGTCAGAGCAGGGTCATACAATTGTTGCAACTAGCAACTGAACTCTGGACGGGCCCCAGTCAGGAAGCACTAGAGGGAATGGTTACTAATGATGAGTTTGAACTCTTGCACCTGCCGAGTGCTTTCAGTTTTGCAAAACTCGTTTTTCTGCAATTTCGCGGGGCGCGAACACGCGCGAGATCGGATTCGGAAGCCGTAAATTCGTGCGAATATGCGATTTCTTTTTTTGCAGCGTGTTAGTTCGCAAGGTTTCGTGCATTTTCGCGAGCCGCTTGTAGCGCCTGGCGCGAAGTTACCCTCGCGGTCGTTCAAGGGCGCGGCCATCTTGTTTGCATGACGTATTTCCGTTTCCGGGCGCGAAGTGTAATCTCGCAAAGTGTGCGGCTCGCCAGTACAATTTCGCGAGTGAATGAATGAATGAATAACTTTATTGTGTGGTTACTTAAAACCATTACATTAAGACCAGAATATAAAATTACAAAAGTTAAAACCAAAAATGTTTCTGCGGGCAAGCATTTATAAAAAGTTCTCAGAGTTCAAAATGGCACACGCAGTCAGGGACCTGTAAGTGCCACCCAGTGTCCCGCAACAATGTTTCTATTCCTGTGCGCCCTTGGCTGCCATCAGCACGGACCGGGTCTGTTGTATAAACTTTCCGAACGCGGCCATCTGTTTTACTATGCTCAAGGAGTATAAATGTTGGATTGCCTCCTTGGCTGTGCGTGTCCCCGCGTCCCTAAGGATGGGCCTGAGGTAGAGGGTGCGGGGTGCACGTAGGGCAGGGCAGCAGAATAGTAAGTGGGCCAATGACTCACGTTTGTAGTTACAGAGTCTGCATTCCTGAGCTCCCGTGCCCGCATTTCCCGGATGGTATAGTTCTTTGAGCGGGAGGGGGTGCAGTCTGTAGGCTAGGATCTTTTGAAGAGCTGGGAGACCCACGGCCTGCATGAGATGGTTTCGGGGGTTGTACGCAGTGTGTGGCAAGCATAGAGACTCATGGAAGGCTCTTTTTGCGAGAGACTCAAGGTCCAAGGCCCGGGAGCAGGCACGCACTTGCTTTTTTATCGCGTGTTTGATGGTCGTGTAGTTGACAAGGTCTGGATTCCATGACTCGATCGCCAGGTTAAGTTGGGTTTTTGCCATTTCAATGGTAGCTGACCAGGGGTTCCCGGGTGCCATGAAGATATGTTTCAAGACGGCCTTCAGTGTGTTGTCACGTGCCGCTGTTGTTAAATAGTAATATTTGCTTAAAGCTGCCATCTCTTCCAGATTTTGTTGTTTGAGTGAAAATTCCAGGCGAATTAGAGTGTTTCTTGTACATTTTGGTAAATGATACAATCTCTTGTATGCCCCGCAGTGAATTTTTTCCAGCTCCTTGTTCAGTTTTCCTGGATACGCCTGTTGTGCGTAATTAAGGGCCGGCATTAACTTGGCCATGAGGACTCTTTGGATGGCAGTTGATGATGGGCTGTGTAAGGAGGTTTCTAATTTGCATAGGGCGAAGGTGATGGTCTTCCCTTTGCCCTGAATTTGCTTTAGGTGGGTGCCACACAACCCCGATTCGTGAAAGGAGACCCCCAGGTATGTATACTTCTGAGTGCTGTCCAAGGTCAGGTGGCCAAGGCTCCATTTTGCTCTTGTTTTTTTGGAGTAGTGTCCGAAGATAACTATTTTTGACTTGGTCGGGTTTGCTACCAACCTGTTTTTGTTATTGTATGTTGCCAGGGCGGTGAGTGCCTTTTGAAGCCCTATTTTTGTGTGATCCAGGATTACGAGGTCATCCGCGTATTGCATAAAGTGAATTTTGGTTGCACCTATCTTTGGTGTTGCTAAGGCGGCCCCCGACAGGGCTGTCTCCATGTCTGCTGTATATAGATTAAACAGCAGGGGTGCCAACACGCACCCTTGTTTTAAGCCCCGGTTCGTTTCAATCTGGTCTGTTGCAGAGTCACTTGAAAGTTTGATTCTTACCCAGGTGTTTTGATATAAGGATTGTATCGCTCTTAACAGAGAAGGGTCGATGTTCCAGTGGACCAGCTTTCTCCATAGGATGATGCGATCTACTCCATCAAACGCAGCTGAGTAATCGATGAAGCAGGCGAATAATGGTAGACTTTTACGCGCCCGCGCTTGATTGGCTAGGTAGGAGAGTGCAATGATATTATCTACGGTCGAGGACCCTGGTCTAAAGCCGGTTTGACAGAATGGCAGGAGATTTTCTTCGCTTGCCCAGTCTGTAAGGTCCTTCAGGATGGCACTGGCGTAGGCTTTGCCCTCGATGTCCAGGAGAGCAATCATACGATAGTTGGTTGGATCCGATTTAGTCCCTTTCTTATGGATTGGGTGCAAGAGCGAGCCTCGCCATGAGTCCGGCACATCCCCCATTAGCCAGCAGTCAGTGTATAGATGGGTCAGATTTTCGGACCAGAATTCAATGTTTGATTTGAACAAGTGGCCTGGGAGGCCATTGGGGCCCGGTGCGCCGTTTGGTCTGATTTTTTTTAGTATTTTGGACACTAGAGATTTTCCGGGAGGGGGCGATGTTTCGATGATTAGAGCCGGGTTCACTCTTAGTGGGGGCATGTCGAGTGGCTGATTGGTTGATCGTTCTTCGTTGTAGAGCGCTTTTACATGGGAGACCCAGGCTGCTGCCGAAACTGAGTTTTCTTTGTGATTTGTGCCTCGACCAAGATGGCTTATGTAACTCCAGAACTCCTGTGATTTCCCGGGGCTCAACAAATCGAAGATTTTCAGCCACTGAGCCTCGCAATGGTTACGCTTTGCAGCCCACACTTTTTTGGAGTGGCTCTTTGCCGCCTCCTGCAGTTGTATTTTGTTTGTGATTGAGCGGTTTTTACTGAGGGCTTTTCTTTTTTTATTTAAATCCTTTGCACTTGTTTTGATTTCTGCATTAAATCCAAAGGCCGTCGGGGGATGCCAGTAGATTGTCGTTTGTTTGTCCCCGCGTCCCCGAAGTATTGCCGCTAAGGTGGCGGTGATTCCATCCCATATTGCTATTGCATCATGGCTGTGTTTGCGCAGTGGCCAACCTGCCCACGAGTTTGCCCAGTTGTTAAAAGATGCGGTGGCTACTTGTCCCCATTTGATTCTTCTGGGCAGCTTTATTCATTCTTGGCCGTCCGTTTCTCCAATGCATACGGGCCTATGTCGTGGATTCACTAATAAATTCATGGTGATTGTTAGAGCTGCATGGTCGCTGTCGTTGCGTTGGTGTACAATGAAGTTTGTCATTTGAGTTTGCAGTTTGTCGCTTAGAATGATGTAGTCGATCGTCGTTTGTTTGTTGTACGTAGGACCGACCAAGGCTCCCGGGGTGTTCTTTAAGAGCACTGTGTGCGCCGTCGCCAGATTGTAGGATTTTAAAATATTCATTGAGTGCTTTGGCGGCCCCGCGCTGTTGTTTATGCTCAGATGAGACCCCAATGTTATGGATATTAAAGTCACCGAGGATAATACAGTCTAATGATGAGTGGTGTAGCAGTAAGGATTCTAATTGTTTTGCAAGTGTGAGCGAATTAGCTGTATTCTCCTGCGTGTTATGATAGATGTTGATTAATAATATTGGAGCAGTGCCGTTGTAGGGGTGCGGGAATTTCAAAATGCCCGCCTGAAGGGTGTCTGGTTGGTTATGGAGTTCCATGAATTCTATGTTCAACGAGTGTTTAATATAGACGCAGGTCCCCCCCGAGGGTCTTCCAAATATGTTATTCATTTTTGCCGCTTTGCCATATTCTGCATATCCTCTTAGCAACAACAGTTGGGTCAGCCAAGTTTCCTGTATGCATATGATGTCTACTTCCTCCAAGAATTTCACCGCGGCTTGATTCAGTAGCAGTTTTTTGAGGCCTGATACGTTCCACGTTAGAATTTTTAAGCTCTCGATAATTCTCTTTTTGTCTAAAGTTTTTACTCGCTCAATGGGAGTGTGTTGGTAGGATCGGGCTAAATTTACCGTGCAAAGTGTGTTAGGAGCTGGAATTTAGTGCTGATGACAACCAGGACCAATCATTGCTTGCGTGGCCCCTGGTTATGCACAGTCGATTTCCTTGGCTGGGATTAGTTGTAATCTTGATTGGGGTTCCATTAATTGCACTAGTGTTTATGCTGCTTTTACATCCCTGGAGGACGGACACAACTTTTGGCCTGTAGTTCGAGGAAGCATTTGCACGTGTGAGTCCTGCCACTCCCTGTTCCTGGTTGTCCAGCTTAGAGTGTGTCATCAAGGTTTTTAAAATTGAGGGATATTTTTGTGCCGGTTTTGCATTTATCTTTATGCCCCAGCTTTCCAGTAGAGAATATTGTCCTCAGTGCCTCCGCCAGGGCTGGGCTGATGAAAGTTAGTTCCGTTGTTTCGTTTTTTTCCTCCGCATCCGGGGGCAGGAAAGAGATGGTTTCGATATCTGTGGTTTTTATGTCTTCGAGTCCCGGGATGTTTGCGCAGAGTGTTAAAAGGTTGCTGCGGTTGAGGATGTCCCATTTTCCTTGCGAGGTGTATTCTGGGTGTAGCAGTATTTTCCGTTCATTCGCGCTTTCTTGACTTGCAAAGCTTACGCTAGCTTCGTTGGGCCGAGTTTTACCCTGATTGCCAGTTGGGAGTAGCGGGGTCGGGCCGGGCTGGTGAGAGTTTATCTGATGTTTTAACCCTGTTGTAAGTTTTGGCGCCTCAGTGGGCATTGAGCAGGGTGGGCTGTTATTCCATAGCCTGTTCACGGCGTGCTCCAATTTAAGGCATGTTGACCCGGGGGGGGCCCTCTGAGGATCTCCAATGGTGACATTGGGGGTTTTTGTGTTGTCAAGTTCTAGTGCTCTATTCGGTATGCACTGATGTTGCCCAGAGTGCTCATAACTTGTATGGTGGGACTCCCGCTCATGTGGCGTGGGTTTGTTTGCTTCATCAAGGTTGTGTGCCTGTGATTCGTGCGCATATTTTCCTCTTGTCGGAACTGTAGCGTGTTGGGGAGCCACTAGGAGGGCTGGCGAGCTTAGTTCCGGTGCTGAAGTAACTATGTGTGGATTTCCCGTGGTTGGTTCGATTACTTCTGCAATGTGCGTACTGGCTCCCTGATTGGGTGATTCAACTGTTATGGTATCACCGGGAGGCTGTTTATTGGGTCGTAACCAATTGTGAATAACGCTGGTGGCATATGCGTTATTTTTCTTCTCCTTGTTGAGTTTTCTTAGTTTTTTCTTATTTTTCCTTGATAGGTTTTGCGACTCTGGGCTGATCGGTTTAAGGGTTTGTTGAAGGACTGGGTTTTTAGCCTTGCTCGGGGGAATTCTTGTTCCATGAGCGGTGGACGTTGTGAGCGAGGCCATGGGAGCAGTCTTTTTCGGAGTGCTTGGGCAGAGGGTTGCTGGGCCATTGTCCATGGAGTGTGCCTGTGTAGAATCCTTTGTGATTAAAGGCAAGCTCGTCTGGCAGTTTTTTTTGTTTGCTTCGCCCTTAAGATCCTCTATTAATGTGGTCATGATGTTTGGGAGTTTTTCTAGTCTGTGCAGGATCGGACTGCAACTACATGACTCTGGCTTGAATTGCGCACTGTCCTGCGCTCTGCGTATCAGAGCGTTCAAGTTGTCCAGTTTTGAGTCTATCCCAGAGATCAGGTTAGCCACTATTTGTAGGATATTGATCTGGACATCAAGCTTGTCCGCGTGCATTATCGCTGCACCTGTCATTGAGAGGAGGGCTTCGCTGATCAGTGATAGATGATTTGTGTTTACGGAGCCGCTATCAGGGAGCGGGGGCGGGACCGTTTTATCATGTTCCGGGGAGCCCGGTCCTGGCGACTTCAGTGGCTGATTTAGGGTCCTGGCGAGGGGTTGTCTGGTTGCTCCTCCCTTTGTAGAGGGTGTTCCGTGGGCCGGTCCTGCGTGCATCGCTATGATAGGGGGAATTGTTCCTTTCTTGTCATCATAGGTGCTGTCTGAGGTGTCAAACTTATTAGCATTGATTAAGGGAGGGATGCTCTGCTGACAATCCTCTGGTGTTGGGAGGATCATGTCCGTTGTGTTTGATCGGGTGGGCCCGAGCACCACCCTATCTGGTGTCGTAGTTTTAGGAGGTATTCCGCTCTTGAGGGTAAGTACTGTTGGTGAGAGGGGAATCCTGGCGGCCCGAGGACTCGCGAGTGTTGGGCTCGGCCCTTCCTCCCTTACTTGCGTGGTAGGTGATCTGTTCAAGGTCCTAGAGCTAGTGGGAGGGGAGGTTGCTTTGGGGCTCAAAAAGCTTCTTATATCTCTGTTTCCCACGGCGCAGTTTGAGCGTTCTTTAGTGCTGAGCTTAGCCTTGTGCGCATTTAACTTCTGGGGGCTATAAGGCTTCCCCGTGCAGTCAGTCGGGGGTTGAGATATGGGGAAGTGAGCCGGCGATTCCACGATGAGGTCGATGTGGGGTCCCGGGAAGGTTGGAGTTGCTCCAGTCGCGCCCGTTGATCCTGAGTGTTCCCCATCCCAGGGCCCTGGGCCTTGGTAAAACCCCCCTAGTTCTAATACTGGGGGATAAAATAGCTTCGCTTTCCGTCTCTTGGCCAAGCTGTGTGGCCGGGTCCTCTCCTGGGATTGGATTAGGGTGGAGTTTCTGGTCCTCATTTTGCAGTTGGTTTTGGGTAGCTTGCCGGGGCCCAACAGCTGCTGCTTGGTTGGTGGAATCCACGTGGTAAAAACGGATCTGTGGGGGCTTCCTGGGGTCTCCTGGAGGCTCCTGCTGGGTTGGAAGGCGCCCTAGCCTCTCCTACTGCTGCAAATCCAGTGCTTGTGCTTATGCTGGTAGGCAAGCGCTTGTTGCCCGGGAGGAGGACCAAGCTGTATGCCAAAGCTGTGGTGGCTCCCTAGCCACGGGGAGAGCGTAGTTCAACTTCGGCTGGGTGATATTCTGCGGCTCTGTGCTCTGGTTATAGTACTGCAGTGGGTCAGCTGGTGCTTTTGCGGGGAGTTGAAGTTGGAGGCTCTGGCCCTGACCTACTGGCCGATGACGGCTGTCCTGCTGCTGGGTACTGTGCCCCCATCGCGCCCGTGACCCCCGTTGATGCGGACAGCGCTAGGCTTGGCCCCCCCTGGCCCCCTGGCCTCCGGACCCTGTGGAGGGTTGTAGGGAATTTTTGACGGTGGCGCCGGTGAAACCCGTTCTGCACGACAACCCTGCCCCCCCCAGGTGCTCTTCCCCTATGCGCAGACCTGTAGTTAAGTCTGCTGGTCCGGCAGCTCCCTTTGGGGGGGGGGGGGGGCAGGGGGAATACAGGCAATGAGGGGGGAAGTGGTAAGTGCCTGTGGGCCAGGGGCGATGATGCCGCTTGCTTAGCGGTTTGTATTCTCCTTTTCTGTGTCTCGTGCCTTGTGCAGTCTTGTGCCGTCCGCCGCCTCACTTGTGTTCTTTTTTTTTTTTTTAGGCTACCGCTCCTTATGGAGCTCACCGCAATTTCCGCCACTGAAACACCCGCTGTAATGCTGTAACGCTGTAACGCCAGCCGCCACTGTGGCGGGTGGGGCCGCGGGTGAAGCCGCGGCTGGTGGATGAAGCCGCGGCTGTAAATGGCAGAGGGCGGAGGTGGCGGCGGCGGGAATGCCTGGAGGCCGGAGCTCGCCTAACGCCTACTGCTTACCGCTTGCCGCTTTCCCGTCGGCTGTGATGGACTGTGGCGGCTGTGGCGGCGGCGGCGGCTCTGGCTCGCAGTTCGGTGATCCAGGCGGTGATCCAGGCGTCCTGCTGCACACTACTGCTGCTACTCTCTGGCTTCTCTCTGGCTCTTTGGCGCTCTCTGGCGGCTCCAGAGTGTTCGCGAGGAAAATCTCGCGCGAACTTACCCGCGCGGTCGTGAACGGGCGCGGCCATCTTGTTTCTCATTCATTGCTATGGTTCTGGGCATGCTTTTTGTATCCTCTCTAAATCTCTGCCATCCTTTGCTTGTTTGAAGTTTGTTTTAATCTATTTTACTTATTATCTATCCCTCTATTTTTCTAGCCCTATATTTTTGTGTTTACTGCTACTTTTGGTTAATTTTAAACTACTTTTTTAAACTCTTTTCTTCTCTTCCCTATTCTATTTTCTTTATTCCTTTCCGCCCAGACCATGGTGAAGGGAGCCGGGAAGCATTCCGAGAATGGGAAGGGTCCCACACCCCGTGCCCGGCTCCCGGGCGGGCGTTTAAGGGGGGAGCAGGTCGTACCCAGGGAGATCTTTAGCCCGGAGGAGGTGGCCGCACTCATTTTTTATGTTCAGCGCCGCCTCCCCAGGACCATCATGGCAGGCGGCAGGATCGGTGTCGGGTACGGGATCCGGGAGCGCCGGAAGCGGTGGGAGAAGGTATGCCGGGCCATGTACCACCACTCTCGGGTCCGGCGCACCTACAACCAGGCCACCCACCGCTGGACGGATGTCCTGACCCGTGAACGAGATCTGCTCGACCTGCTTGGCCTTGAGATCCCTGGGCTTGGTGAGTAGTAGTAGCTATTTCTTTACTACTCTGTTTTCTCCTGCTGTGTTATTATATTGCAAATGTTTGTTTTTTACCAAGAGCAATAATGCTGCTCATTACATTGTAGGTAAATTATATTTCAAAATCTTCTGTGCATTTCAGGTGCACTGCTCTCCTTCTCAGTAGTGTTGCTACTATGCTTATTTGTTTTCATTTCATTGGCCTGTGAAATTATGTATGAGTGTAGTTTAAAGAACTGCGTAATGCTACACACTAAGGTTCAGATTTTTAATTACCGGCGCATCCCTGCAAAGTAGCAGGGATGCGCCAGTAATTGTGCGCCACGCCACCATCACCCATGGTGCGCGGTATTTACAATGCGGCGCACCATGGGCCCAAAACGTCACCAAAGCGTTACGCATCTGTGCTGTAAAGGCGGCGCATTGCTGGAGTTGCGTCGCAACGAGGGCGCAGCTCCATCAATGCTCTGGGGTGCCCTATCTCCCCAATGCTGCGTCAAGCCGTACGTCTGCTTCAAGCAGGCGCAGGGTTTGAGTCACGCATCATTGTCGTTAAAGTGAGTGATTGAAATCTTGTTGCCACTTTTAGGATGCGTTCCTGCGCAGGAACGCCCTCCCTTGCGCCGGAACGCCCCCTGATGGCGCAGGGCTTTACAACGTGATGCATCTCCCATATGCGTCACGTTGTTAATATACGCCGCACCATTGCGCCTCTTTTGTGCTGCCGCTGCGTCACAAAAGTCACGCAACAATGGAGCAAAAGGGCCGCAAGGGGCTTCTAAATCAGCCCCTACAGACTCAAGTCCAGTCCTTCCTTTGTACACATGGCGATAAGAAGAAATAGTGGTGGTGGATTGATAGTTTGAGTATTTTAATGACTGGTTAATGTAGTAGGAAACTTTAGTGTTGTCGCTGATCTGCAATCACGATGGACTTTGGCTGTCACTTCGCGTGCTGCGGACTGCTGCCTGCCAATCCTAGGCAAACCTTTTTAGTACTTTGTTTAGTGAGTTACATAAGAAGTTTCCAATTCGACGGTCCGCAAATCAAGCAATACTAATAACGTAGTAGACCACATGAGATTGGCCAATAATATATCCCGTGGAATAGTTGTCTATTTGCTATTTCGCCAAAGTATTTTGTTAGTTCTTTTGAAATGTTTGATTTGGTTGACAAATATCATCCATGTTTTCTGTTTTTCTTTCTTTCATGTTGTACATCAGCTTCCCCCAGGGGCAAGAGGAGGACACAGGAGGAGGAGGAGGAGGAGGGTGCTGTTCAGGATGCAGGCCAGGATCGGGCAGGCGAGGGCTCCTTTGCTGGCCCCAGTAAGTTTTAATTTTAATATAGAGTACTTATTTTTTCCTAGTGTTCCTCATTCGATTTTTTCTAAATCGTCTTTGATCTTCTTGTAGACTGGATCTAAATTCTTATCCTGCCTCGACTATGACTCCATGTGGTATTACTAGATTATTCTTATTAGTCTGTCTGTGCAGCTAACTAAGATTGCACATTTGGCAATTCCATTGGACTCCCATTCTAGTCAGCAATAGCTCTATGCACTGAGTGCAGTCCTCTGGGATTGTCCATAATGTCTTTTCAAGTCTTCTAAATGTTTATGCTTTGACAATTGCCAACAATAAAAAGGTGAATGACCACCAAGAAAGAATAAGATACTACTTTACTTTTGGTTTGGATAGGAGGACAATCCATTCTACTTCTGTTGCAGGGACAAATCTGCACAAACAGAACTATGGACACTAAATAATGCATTGCTTAGCTTATCAATTATAATAGGTGCTGTTAGACTTTCCACATACCTCAGTGATAACAGACTTTGTAGTTGAACCCCCAATCTCCTTACTGACTAGATAGTGTGGCAGAGTCATTTAGCTCCCAAAGTCACAGATGATTGATCCCCAATGATGTCAGAGGCACGGACTCATGCTTGCAAAAATTGCAAAACCTTTAGCTCATCCACTCTAGTCTGGAGGACCAAAAACCACAGAGTCTATTTAAGTTTAAAAGCTTTATTAAAAGTAAACACATTTATTAAAATCAAGTTTGTCATAAAAGTAAACGTTTAACTGAAAATGGAAAAGTGCTTAGTGCTGACGATTAATTGGACACATTTCTTGTGGTCGAGCCGAGCTCTCACCTGGTTTGAACTTGATCCTGCTCGTGTTCTTAGAAGTCAAGCTTCTGTCTGTTAGGAGAAAAAGTGGTGCGTGTTAAAAATAAAAAGCAAGCATTCATCAGTTGTGCCAAAAAGTGCAGCAAGACAACAGCCTTCCCTGGAAAAAGGGACATTTTTACTTTAGAGTAGACAGTCACAAATTATTAAATTGTATACTGTTTTTTTCACATTTCTTTCTTCCTCCTAGACCAAATATTATATAGTAGTGAGTGGTGTATTCTAACATTATTAAATGTACTTTGTAGGTGGAACATCTGGAGGCGGGGCCAGCGCGGAGGTTGTGGCGACGTTGGACGAGGACAACTCTGGGGAGGAGGCGGTGGAAGTGCCGGACAATTCTGATCCCAATCAGATCTGAGATGAACTTGATGGATGGGATGAACGAAAAGCGAAAGAAGGGTGTAAGTAAGTGTGGAAGGACGAGAAATGTAATGATGACTGGCAAAGAAGAATGATATGTGTTTGCTTGGTCCCCGAGGTGGCTGGGAAGGAAAGAATATGGTATGGTGCATGGCTGGGTGAATGATGAAGCAAGGATGGGTGGAAGGAGAACAGCCTGGGTGGGTGAAACAGAAACTCTATGTGTGCATATACTTTGAATGGATGGATGCCTGGATCATTCATGGTACTATCTGACTCTTAGATAGCATATGTGTATCTAGAGAGAGTAGACGGTCACTGGATGAACTAAGTGTTACTTTGAAGAGCATGTAACACCGCACCCGCACGTCCGTTCCAGTGTAGGAAAGGCAAGGAAAAGAAGTTGTAATTTTGTCCAAATACTACCATGAATAGTATCAGTAGTTTGTATTGCAACTGCAAGCACAGCATATATCCGGTTATTACGGTGGACACTCCCTACCTCTCTTAATAACTTTAGTTTAGTAGTAGTACGTCATTCATGTGTGGGTGTATCACTGTTCACTCAATAATAAGCAAAGCACCGAAAGTCATCCCATATGTCATCAAATACATCCCATGTAAAGTGATAGATAATCAGATTATTTAGCTTCTTCATTTTCCTTTTCTAATACTCATTTGCACTATAGGGTGAAAGCTAAATTAATTAAGCAGTAGCCCTTTTAACAGAGTATTCTCAGTGCCACCCGTAATAGAAAAGTAAGAGCTTCACCACCTGCATGTACTGGACCGGTACAGTAACGCAAGTCTGTCTCACTCACCATGGTGTGCGTCTGTTTTTCTCGGGTGCAAGTTCACTGCGCTGGCATTATGCCGGCTTGCATAAGATAACGTACCAATTTTCCTAAACAAGAGAGAAGAAGAAGAATAAGACTGGTGTACTGTCATAGTCGACTGTAATGGAAGTCCATAGTGCTCGTAGAATTTGTTCCTTAAACTCCCCCTAATGTTAGAGCAAGGATGAAGAAGTCGGAGGTTACATAGATACTGTCCTCAATAGTTATGTACTGTGCTTTCAATTTGCTACTTGTACTGTGACACAACTTTCTGCTCAATCATTTTGTGTTAATCTTAAGGAGCATTGGTTACAGACTATGTCTTTCTTTCTTCATATAGTTGCTCCTTCCAAATCCAAGAGACCATCAAGGAGGAGGGAGGTGGCTCGAATGGCCCGGCAATGGAGGCTGGATGCCACTGTCGCTGAATATTGGTGGCTGGTGGCCCTGGAGGAGGAGGAGACGCAGTCTGGTACTACAACAACATCCACTGGGACAGCTGCATCCTCCTCCGTGCGGGCTGCCAGCCAGCGCAGTGCTCCAGGGCTACGGAGCCGGGCTACCAAAGCCAAACGCCAACGCCGAGCAGCAAAGACAGCAGCTGCCCCCCACAGGATTTGCAAGGCACGCCGGCGCCGCTTATGCCTCAAACTGTCCTACCTGGAGCAGGAGGTCCTAAGCTATAAGAACTTGGTGGAGGGCCTCCGCTTCGAACATGCCACCCTCCGCAAGTAGCATGATGCCCTGGCTGCTAAAGTCAACAGCACCCTGCCGTAGTGTCCCTTGCCCCTTATTTTAGAGACTTTTGGGGGGTGGGAATTGGGAGTTGGGTTTTTTGGGGACTTTTGAAGGACAATCATTGAGGTTAGGGAGTGTCTTGCGGGAGATTATTTTGTTAGGGCTATAAAAATATACTTTTTGAAACTTTATCTGACCATACCTGTTTTTTACTGCTTTTGAGTCTGGTGGGTAGGGGTTTAACAGTAAGTTTGTTTTCCTGAATAGTCCTAGGACTTTAGTAGTACTACCATCAATCTCTCGTCTCTCCTAATACTCCATTATACTACCTCCAACCAAACGCTTATCTTACCTGTAATTTCTGTTTGAAAGTAAGGCTAGGCCCAGGGCTGGCTCCACGGGAAATGGCAATTAAGGTTCCAATCCAGGGCGGATGAAATTTCCTCCTCATTGAGGTGGTACAAGTGGTGTGACACAGTGGCAGTTGCATGGCTATGGAAAAAAAGAAAATGAAACCTGGTTTGTCCTTACTGTAGCATTACACCGGTACGATAGAGAATATAGCAGGTGACAGTACACTAGACTACAACAGTGCCACAATGTAGCCTAACAAATGGTAAAGTATTGATAGTATAACTTGTACTTGTGTAGGATTTCTTTGACATTGGCTACTACTACAAGAAATAGTACTGAAGCTGAGTAAGTCTAGAATATATCCTCGGATTCTTTCACCAGCCTGTTGCTATGACCTTATCCTCCCCAGAAAGTGTGTGGAATTATTGATGTCATTTAGTCACACATCAAGCAAAACCACACAGCCCGGGGGAAGAGGGTTAGGGTTTGTAAAATGGATGGGAATGGGGGTTTCTTTTTTAGGTAG
This sequence comes from Lissotriton vulgaris, assembly GCF_964263255.1. Taxonomy (NCBI): domain Eukaryota; kingdom Metazoa; phylum Chordata; class Amphibia; order Caudata; family Salamandridae; genus Lissotriton; species Lissotriton vulgaris. Next base: position 1,043,843,473 of record NC_141693.1, on the reverse strand, counting down.
GTTTTGTTGAGAGAAAAAAAAAAGCACAGCATGGACAAACAATAATTGAACATAAAGAAATTTTTGGGTACAAAGCTAACCATAAATCTTTTACATGACATAAAGGAAGTGCATGCACTACTGAATGCATTGTTACTGAAAAGTAAGTAGTACTTTCGACAACAGTGAATGACAGAATGCGACAGTACAGGGCTACATTAAATTAGGTTTAAAAAATAGCCGAAGTAAAACCTATAGAATGGCTGTAGGGATCAATTTAGAAGCAGAGAGAGATCCAAGAAATGCAGTCACACACACTCATAGAAGAAAAGAATGGATACTGTATCTGTATTGTTGTAGTTGTTCTGTTGAATTTGGTAAGTAAGTTGCATGCAGCAAACAATTCCTCTTATTAGCGGCACTCCTCCATTCCAGCTGACGCTTCGTCCATCAATGTTGGTGACCAGAAGACACCCTGTCCACTGCCTGCCTGGCGGATGCTGAATTGCGGCTCGCTAATGTGAAGCCTGACTCCATCCTTTTTTCCCCATTGCACAGACTGAAACCCGGCCTGTAATTATTGAACGAAAAACAGCACTGATAAATAAATATAAGGTATGTACGCTGTGTAGTGCAAAAAGTCACACTTTGATTTTCCTAATAGACAGTACAACATTTTTGAAAGTGAGTACTCTGTCTGAGTCACCTTTTGAAGAATAAATAGGTATGGGCAAATTAATTTAGCGGATCTTTCCCCTCAAGCTAGGTGTACTGTAAACTGTGTTTTAGAACAAAATTAGACCTTCCCAGCAGTGCTCCCACCCAGACCCTTACTAAAGCCAGTTGCAAAAATCTAGAACACCCCGAAACACATGCAATCCTGCTGCTAGGGCTAACCCTAACGAACCCTAAGTTACAAAAAGTGCCAAAAGGCTTTTCCTTATGGATTTTGTCCCAACCACTTCTATCCAGTATTAGACCTTCCCAGGAATGCCCCAAGACCCGCCAACCCACCCGCCAAAAAGCACAACACCCCCAAACAGCCTAAAAGGAAAATCTCATACTTACAATATTTCTCGGCCTTCGGTCCAAACGCGCTGTGCGGCTAGGCCATAACTCCAGTTTTCCACCACGGATTTCCTGAAAAGCAAATGCAATCAAGATTAGAGTGTCCCAGCAGTGCTCCCAGACCCCAAAACTCACCCACAAACACCCGGAACCCCCCCAAAGAGCTCCTCAAAGGTAAGCAAGTCAGCAAAAACACAAAAGAAATTCCACCCTCCGATTTGATCCAAACCACTTTTATCCGGTATTAGAGCTTCCCAGCAATGGCCCCAGAGCCGTCAACCCAGGAGAAAACGAGTAGAAGACCCCCAAACAGCCAAAAAGCAAAAGTACAAAAATGGGGACTTAGTCATTTTTTTGCCAATTTCCCAAATCACTCCGCGCGCGCTCTGCAGCTAGGCCCTAACTCCCCTCTGCCACCATGGATTTGCTTCAAACCTCTTGCAAACTAAAGTATCCATAGCCAGCAGTGCTCCCAGACCCCGAAACCCACCCACAAACACCAGGAAGCCCCCCAAACAGGCCCCCGAAAACGCTACATTGAGCAAAATGTCAGAAATAGCACCCAAAAAAAATCAGCGTGGATTTTGTCCCAACCACTTCTATCCGGTATTAGACCTTCCCAGGAATGCCCCAAGACCCGCCAACCCACCCGCCAAAAAGCACAACACCCCCAAACAGCCCAAAAGGAAAATCTCATACTTACAATATTTCTCGGCCTTCGGTCCAAACGCGCTGTGCAGCTAAGCCATAACTCCAGTTTTCCACCACGGATTTCCTGAAAAGCAAATGCAATCAAGATTAGAGTGTCCCAGCAATGCTCCCAGACCCCAAAACCCACCCACAAACACCCGGAACCCCCCCAAAGAGCTCCTCAAAGGCAAGCAAGTCAGCAAAAACACAAAAGAAATTCCACCCTCGATTTGATCCAAACCACTTTTATCCGGTATTAGAGCTTCCCAGCAATGGCCCCAGAGCCGTCAACCCAGGAGAAAACGAGTAGAAGACCCCCAAACAGCCAAAAAGCAAAAGTACAAAAATGGGGACTAGTCATTTTTTTGCCAATTTCCCAAATCACTCCGCGCGCGCTCTGCAGCTAGGCCCTAAGTCCCCTCTGCCACCATGGATTTGCTTCAAACCTCTTGCAAACGAAAGTATCCATAGCCAGCAGTGCTCCCAGACCCCGAAACCCACCCACAAACACCAGGAAGCCCCCCAAACAGGCCCCCGAAAACGCTACATTGAGCAAAATGTCAGAAATAGCACAAAAAAAAATCAGCGTGGATTTTGTCCCAACCACTTCTATCCGGTATTAGACCTTCCCAGGAATGCCCCAAGACCCGCCAATCCACCCGCCCAAAAGCACAACACCCCCAAACAGCCCATAAGGAAAATCTCATACTTACAATATTTCTCGGCCTTCGGTCCAAACGCGCTGTGCAGGTAGGCCATAACTCCAGTTTCCCACCACGGATTTCCTGAAAAGCAAATGCAATCAAGATTAGAGTGTCCCAGCAGTGCTCCCAGACCCCAAAACTCACCCACAAACACCCAGAACCCCCCAAAGAGCTCCTCAAAGGTAAGCAAGTCAGCAAAAACACAAAAGAAATTCCACCCTCCGATTTGATCCAAACCACTTTTGTACGGTATTAGAGCTTCCCAGCAATGGCCCCAGAGCCGTCAACCCCGGAGAAAACGAGTAGAAGACCCCCAAACAGCCAAAAAGCAAAAGTACAAAAATGGGGACGTAGTCATTTTTTTGCCAATTTCCCAAATCACTCCGCGCGCGCTCTGCAGCTAGGCCCTAACTCCCCTCTGCCACCATGGATTTGCTTCAAACCTCTTGCAAACTAAAGTATCCATAGCCAGCAGTGCTCCCAGACCCCGAAACCCACCCACAAACACCAGGAAGCCCCCCAAACAGGCCCCCGAAAACGCTACATTGAGCAAAATGTCAGAAGTAGCACAAAAAAAAATCAGCGTGGATTTTGTCCCAACCACTTCTATCCGGTATTAGACCTTCCCAGGAATGCCCCAAGACCCGCCAACCCACCCGCCAAAAAGCACAACACCCCCAAACAGCCCAAAAGGAAAATCTCATACTTACAATATTTCTCGGCCTTCGGTCCAAACGCGCTGTGCAGCTAGGCCATAACTCCAGTTTTCCACCACGGATTATCTGAAAAGCAAATGCAATCAAGATTAGAGTGTCCCAGCAGTGCTCCCAGACCCCAAAACTCACCCACAAACACCCGGAACCCCCCCAAAGAGCTCCTCAAAGGCAAGCAAGTCAGCAAAAACACAAAAGAAATTCCACCCTCCGATTTGATCAAAACCACTTTTATCCGGTATTAGAGCTTCCCAGCAATGGCCCCAGAGCCGTCAACCCAGGAGAAAACGAGTAGAAGACCCCAAAACAGCCTAAAAGCAAAAGTACAAAAATGGGGACTTAGTCATTTTTTTGCCAATTTCCCAAATCACTCCGCGCGCGCTCTGCAGCTAGGCCCTAACTCCCCTCTGCCACCATGGATTTGCTTCAAACCTCTTGCAAACTAAAGTATCCGTAGCCAGCAGTGCTCCCAGACCCCGAAACCCACCCACAAACACCAGGAAGCCCCCCAAACAGGCCCCCGAAAACGCTACATTGAGCAAAATGTCAGAAATAGCACCAAAAAAAATCAGCGTGGATTTTGTCCCAACCACTTCTATCCGGTATTAGACCTTCCCAGGAATGCCCCAAGACCCGCCAACCCACCCGCCAAAAAGCACAACACCCCCAAACAGCCCAAAAGGAAAATCTCATACTTACAATATTTCTCGGCCTTCGGTCCAAACGCGCTGTGCAGCTAAGCCATAACTCCAGTTTTCCACCACGGATTTCCTGAAAAGCAAATGCAATCAAGATTAGAGTGTCCCAGCAATGCTCCCAAACCCCAAAACTCACCCACAAACACCCGGAACCCCCCCAAAGAGCTCCTCAAAGGCAAGCAAGTCAGCAAAAACACAAAAGAAATTCCACCCTCGATTTGATCCAAACCACTTTTATCCGGTATTAGAGCTTCCCAGCAATGGCCCCAGAGCCGTCAACCCAGGAGAAAACGAGTAGAAGACCCCCAAACAGCCAAAAAGCAAAAGTACAAAAATGGGGACTAGTCATTTTTTTGCCAATTTCCCAAATCACTCCGCGCGCGCTCTGCAGCTAGGCCCTAACTCCCCTCTGCCACCATGGATTTGCTTCAAACCTCTTGCAAACGAAAGTATCCATAGCCAGCAGTGCTCCCAGACCCCGAAACCCACCCACAAACACCAGGAAGCCCCCCAAACAGGCCCCCGAAAACGCTACATTGAGCAAAATGTCAGAAATAGCACAAAAAAAAATCAGCGTGGATTTTGTCCCAACCACTTCTATCCGGTATTAGACCTTCCCAGGAATGCCCCAAGACCCGCCAATCCACCCGCCCAAAAGCACAACACCCCCAAACAGCCCATAAGGAAAATCTCATACTTACAATATTTCTCGGCCTTCGGTCCAAACGCGCTGTGCAGGTAGGCCATAACTCCAGTTTCCCACCACGGATTTCCTGAAAAGCAAATGCAATCAAGATTAGAGTGTCCCAGCAGTGCTCCCAGACCCCAAAACTCACCCACAAACAACACCCAGAACCCCCCCAAAGAGCTCCTCAAAGGTAAGCAAGTCAGCAAAAACACAAAAGAAATTCCACCCTCCGATTTGATCCAAACCACTTTTGTACGGTATTAGAGCTTCCCAGCAATGGCCCCAGAGCCGTCAACCCTGGAGAAAACGAGTAGAAGACCCCCAAACAGCCAAAAAGCAAAAGTACAAAAATGGGGACGTAGTCATTTTTTTGCCAATTTCCCAAATCACTCCGCGCGCGCTCTGCAGCTAGGCCCTAACTCCCCTCTGCCACCATGGATTTGCTTCAAACCTCTTGCAAACTAAAGTATCCATAGCCAGCAGTGCTCCCAGACCCCGAAACCCACCCACAAACACCAGGAAGCCCCCCAAACAGGCCCCCGAAAACGCTACATTGAGCAAAATGTCAGAAGTAGCACAAAAAAAAATCAGCGTGGATTTTGTCCCAACCACTTCTATCCGGTATTAGACCTTCCCAGGAATGCCCCAAGACCCGCCAACCCACCCGCCAAAAAGCACAACACCCCCAAACAGCCCAAAAGGAAAATCTCATACTTACAATATTTCTCGGCCTTCGGTCCAAACGCGCTGTGCAGCTAGGCCATAACTCCAGTTTTCCACCACGGATTATCTGAAAAGCAAATGCAATCAAGATTAGAGTGTCCCAGCAGTGCTCCCAGACCCCAAAACTCACCCACAAACACCCGGAACCCCCCCAAAGAGCTCCTCAAAGGCAAGCAAGTCAGCAAAAACACAAAAGAAATTCCACCCTCCGATTTGATCAAAACCATTTTTATCCGGTATTAGAGCTTCCCAGCAATGGCCCCAGAGCCGTCAACCCAGGAGAAAACGAGTAGAAGACCCCAAAACAGCCTAAAAGCAAAAGTACAAAAATGGGGACTTAGTCATTTTTTTGCCAATTTCCCAAATCACTCCGCGCGCGCTCTGCAGCTAGGCCCTAACTCCCCTCTGCCACCATGGATTTGCTTCAAACCTCTTGCAAACTAAAGTATCCATAGCCAGCAGTGCTCCCAGACCCCGAATCCCACCCACAAACACCAGGAAGCCCCCCAAACAGGCCCCCGAAAACGCTACATTGAGCAAAATGTCAGAAATAGCACAAAAAAATCAGTGTGGATTTTATCCCAACCACTTCTATCCGGTATTAGAACCTTCCCAGGAATGCCCCAAGACCTGCCAACCCACCCGCCAAAAAGCACAACACCCCCAAAAAGCCCAAAAGGAAAATCTCATACTTACAATATTTCTCGGCCTTCTGTCCAAACGCGCTGTGCAGCTAGGCCATAACTCCAGTTTTCCACCACGGATTTCCTGAAAAGCAAATGCAATCAAGATTAGAGTGTCCCAACAGTGCTCCCAGACCCCAAAACTCACCCACAAACACCCGGAACCCCCCAAAGAGCTCCTCAAAGGCAAGCAAGTCAGCAAAAACACAAAAAGAAATCCGCCTCTGATTTGGTCCAAACCACTTTTATCCGGTATTAGAGCTTCCCAGCAATGGCCCCAGAGCCGTCAACCCAGGAGAAAACGAGTAGAAGACCCCAAACAGCCAAAAAGCAAAAGTACAAAAATGGGGACTCAGTCATTTTTTTGCCAATTTCCCAAATCACTCCGCGCGCGCTCTGCAGCTAGGCCCTAACTCCCCTCTGACACCATGGATTTGCTTCAAACCTCTTGCAAACTAAAGTATCCATAGCCAGCAGTGCTCCCAGAGCCCGAAACCCACCCACAAACACCAGGAAGCCCCCCAAATATGCCCCCGAAAACGCTACATTGAGCAAAATGTCAGACATAGCACAAAAAAATCTGTGTGGATTTTGTCCCAACCACTTCTATCCGGTATTAGACCTTCCCAGGAATGCCCCAATACCCACCAACCCACCAGCCAAAAAGCACAACACCCCCAAACAGCCCAAAAGGAAAATCTCATACTTACAACATTTCTTGGCCTTCGGTCCAAACGCGCTGTGCAGCTAGGCCATAACTCCAGTTTTCCACCACGGATTTCCTGAAAAGCAAATGCAATCAAGATTAGAGTGTCCCAGCAGTGCTCCCAGACCCCAAAACTCACCCACAAACACCCGGAACCCCACCAAAGAGCTCCTCAAAGGCAAGCAAGTTAGCAAAAACACAAAAAAAATTCCGCCACCGATTTGGTCCAAACCACTTTTATCCGGTATTAGAGCTTCCCAGCAATGGCCCCAGAGCCGGCAACCCAGGAGAAAACGAGTAGAAGACCCCCAAACAGCCAAAAAGCAAAAGTACAAAAATGGGGACTTAGTCATTTTTTTGCCAATTTCCCAAATCACTCCGCGCGCACTCTGCAGCTAGGCCCTAATTCCCCTCTGCCACAATGGATTTGCTTCAAACCACTTGCAAACTAAAGTATCCATAGCCAGCAGTGCTCCCAGACCCCGAAACCCACCCACAAACACCAGGAAGCCCCCCAAACAGGGCCCCGAAAACGCTACATTGAGCAAAATGTCAGAAATAGCAAAAAAAAATCAGCGTGGATTTTGTCCCAACCACTTCTATCCGGTATTAGACCTTCCCAGGAATGCCCCAAGACCCGCCAACCCACCCGCCAAAAAGCACAACACCCCCAAACAGCCCAAAAGGAAAATCTCATACTTACAATATTTCTCGGCCTTCGGTCCAAACGCGCTGTGCAGCTAGGCCATAACTCCAGTTTTCCACCACGGATTTCCTGAAAAGCAAATGCAATCAAGATTAGAGTGTCCCAGCAGTGCTCCCAGACCCCAAAACTCACCTACAAACACCAGGAACCCCCCCAAAGAGCTCCTCAAAGGCAAGCAAGTCAGCAAAAACACAAAAAAAATTCCGCCTCCGATTTGGTCCAAACCACTTTTATCCGGTATTAAAGCTTCCCAGCAATGGCCCCAGAGCCGTCAACTCACCCGCAAAGAAGTAGAACACCCCCACAAGTGCTGAGTCTTTCTTCATTGGGTGTAATCCAGCCCTCTGCTTTGATGGAAATAGGAGTCTGGAGGAGGAGGATAGAGGAGCATGTTCTTCTGAACTTGTGAACCTGAGGAATGCAGACTGCGGCACCTTCAAATCAATAAGCAAACAAGTGAAGACAGTTCTGCTGATGGGCTTGATTTTGTGATTAGGTGATTAAAGTTTGAATTATATTAACTGTGCACAACAAAGAAAGACAGACACACAGGAATAAAAGTGAATAAGGACGAAAAAGAAAGTTATTGATTCATTGTCTCATTTTCAGGGCTCGGTGTCAGGGTTCAGGAATAAGAATAAGGCTTCGTCATCATACTCTGCGAATTCAGGCAGGGTGAGCTCAGTGTCACCTGACAGAGAAGAAATTCCCTAATCTACGTTGCTGTCCACCTCGTCTTCATCCGGCGTGCTTTCTCGTACTCTGTAATCTGGTGGTATGAGGTGCTGATTCATCTTGATCATTGTTAACCTCTCCACATTTTTTGGCGAGAGGCGGCTCCGTTTGGGAGTTACAATGCCACCAGCAGCACTGAAAACACGTTCAGAAGACACGCTTGCGAGTGGGCAAGACAAGTAGTTTAAAGCCAGGTTGGAGAGCTGTGGCCACAATTCTTTTTTCCCATGCCAATACGCCAATGGGTCAGCATTAACATAGACCTCTGTTGAGTCATTCAGATAGTCCTTCACCATCGACTCAAGGTCCTCCTCCAAGGATCCTCCACTTTGCTTAGCTGATGCTGTGACCTTTTGAGAACCAAACCCATGCCGAGCTAGCCAATCCTCTTCAGCCTCCAATGTTACTGTTGTGTCTGGTGCAGATGATCCGGTTGCCGGTGTCTTTAACGGCTGAGAGGTCACTTGTGCCACAGCCACAGGTGCAGAAGTGGATTGTTTTGACTGGGGATGGCCTGCTGATGCTGCCTTTTCCTTCAATTTTCTGCCGTTCTCTTTCAAACCTCTTGGCTGACAAGGCTAGCCAACGTTTGTACTTTGTAACAACTTCATCAGCAAAAGGAAAGAATGCTCGACCTGCCAGCGCCTTTTTGTAGCGTGGATCCAGAATAGTAGCACAAATGTAATGCTGGTTTGAGTGGATCATTTTAAGACGTTCAACACCTTGTAGGCGCTCTAATAATTTCTCTGCCAAAACAAAAGGGTCTTGGTTTTTTTCATCTTTTTGAAACACAGAACACACCTCCTTCAGTTGGTGCTCCAGCATGTACAACAATGGGATAGCTTTTCCCAAATTACAGTCCTCCTTGCTGACTGCACGCTTGAAGACCTCAAAAGGATGAAACATGCGTGTCAGGCTTTTAACTATGTCCCATTGCGCCGCACCCATCCTCAGGTCCTTCTGAGCTGTACCATGTTTTAAGAAATAGTGATCGAGTACCGTATACTGCTCATACTGACGCTCAAGCATGTAGAAGGTTGAGTTCCAACGTGTTGCCACCTCCTGGATGAGTGCTTTCACTGGCATTCGACGTTCATGTAGCAGGCTCCTCAGATGCTTCCGGGCCTTAAAAGAATGGCTGAAATGGTTGCACATTTTTTTCGGCAGATCTCCACTACCTCGTACGCTGGACTGTCTTTATCACTCAAGAATTTTTTGACAACCAGGTTTATACAGTGCGCCAAACACGGCACTCTGAAATACTGACCCAGCTCCATGGCCTTAACTACATTGGCACCATTATCCGTGGAAACATAACCAAGTCTGGCGTTTTTTTGGGGACAGCCAGTCAAGGACCTTTGTGTTAAACTCATCCAAAATGTTTTGTGCTGTGTGACGTTTCTCCAAACCAAACATGGCTAGTGTTGCATGTTTCCGAGCAGCTTTAAAAACTTGGTCCGGGTCAACACCTGCGTTTAGCTTTGCTTTAACCCCTGAAAAAGAGACCCAGTGTGCAGTGATGCACATGTAATCAGCGCCTGCGCCACTGGTCCACATGTCGGTTGTCAGATGTATAGTGTGAACAGCACTCTTCTGCAAAGCTGCCCCAATCACCTCCAGCACATCTTCATGTAGTGCTGGAACCGCAACTCTGGCAAAATAGAACCGGCTAGGAACCTTCCATTCAGGGCAGAGCGCTGCCACTAATTCTAGAAAACCAACACCTTCTACAAAAGAAAAAGGGAGAAGGTCCAGAGCTAGCATTTTAGCCAGCTTAGTGTTATACAGACGCGTCAGTGGGTGGTTGCGTTCATATTGCGCTTCTGTAAACAACATCTTTTTAATGTTGCCCTGGACCGAGCATTTACGGGATGATGATGATGAGGATATCTTCACCCAGTTACGCTCGCTGATGAACTTTTTCGCATTGGTGTCTCACTCTCTCCCACACTCTTAGTGTGGCTCACATGGGGTGTGCTGCTGACAGGGGTACTGGGTGTAAGTGAAGTGTTTGACACGTCTTCTTCCTCCTCGTAATCATCAGATGAAAAATCAACGTTTTCATTACGTGCAATTAGGGCTTCCTTGATCGCCTGTAGGTGCGCAAACCATTGGACAGTGTGCTGTCTCTTAAGATGACCTCTCTGGCCTCCGGTACCATAGTTGGTACCAAACTTACCACGACTAACTGCAACCTTACAAATGTTACAAATGGCGAAGTTTTCCCTTTTTGGGCAAACACTAAAGAAGTCCCAAGGTGGGGACTTGAATTGTCTGTGGGGGCCGGAGGAGGCGGCGATACTGGTGGCGGTGGTCTTGCTGCTAATGCCAGATGAAGTGGAGGATGTGGATTGCCGAACTTTAGTACGTTGTGCACTTTCACCACCACTAATTGAGGTCGAGGTGGATGGAGTTCCCTTCTGGCGAGGAAGAAACATGGAAGCGGTACGTGTTGGTGTACTAGTTAACTCCAATGATTGTTGTGTTTCCATTGCCTCCTCGTCGACATCATAATCACGCTCAGCAGCTTCTCGGGCTAAGGTCAAAATGTCTCTTTGCTGCATGTCCGCTGGGGCTGCAGTGACCTTTATGATGACTGGCTCATCGTCGTGAGAGGCTTTATCAGCAGCAGTATCCGCCACTTCTTGTTGAGCCTCATCACACTCCATAACTATGAGTTTTTCGACGACCTTCCTTTTACGCTTAAGTACCTTTGTCAGATCATGGTGTGCCTCACTCTCAGACGGCCGTGGTGGTTCCCAATTTTCATCCAGATCATCAGAAGGAGGTGGGCTTGAAGAAGATGTAGACACCACCCTTGATCTTTTCCTTGCTAGGGATGTGGAAGACAATGAATGATCATCAGGAGGAGTGGCTTCCTCAAATGATACCTCGGCTTGATTGTCGATTTCCTGATGTGCCCCTACTTCGAGAGGAACAACTATTGTGGGCACTTGTGACCCTCCATGCACCTCTGCTTGCGCATCTCCTTGCGCTGCATCTCCTTCCACATGTACTTGGGCTTGTACTTGCACATGTGGTTGTTGTTGCGGCTCTGGTTGTTCCACACTTGTCAGATGAGTTACAACAACCTGTGTTGATTCAGGGACATTGCTGCTACTTTCTTGCGATGAGCCAACATCACTGGTCGATGGTGATTGAAGAAGTACACTGACTACCTCTGCAGCACTCAAGGGCTTGGACTTAAGTTGGCGTGGTGGTGGCGGCACTGAGCCCAATGGAGCGGGGGTGCTGCTCCCAGCTTGGTCCCCAGCAGATCCCGCTGCTGCTGCAGGCGTACTTGTTTTTTTACTCCCAAAAAACGTGGCGGCCGGCACACCAGCCTCCTAGGTAACTTGCTTCTTCTGCTCCTTAGTGGCAAGTTTCTTGCTAGAGGAGCTACGGGGACCTCTTTTTGGAGCCATCTTCTTCAGAGCAGGTCAGAACAGCAGGCCGCAGTTGTACGAGTCGCAGAGTTGTCTGTGGCCAGACGTGACGTCGCGTGACGTTATGCTGCACACACACACCGCTGCAGGACTTCTTCCTGGCACTGGTGGTTCTCTTGAGTCTTGTGCACCTAAAAGCAATGGAAGACAGAGGAACATCAGTTCAGTTATACACCCCAAAAAAATCGAAAAAACACAGAAAAATCAGCACAATCCCATGCCCTCCATGATGTTTAAATTCAAGACACCCCACAGAAAGACTAGACCCATGCAACACTCACTACCCCTGGTGAAAAGGCCACAACAACAGGCCAAAAAAACGAAAATCACAGAAACATCAGCACAATCCCAAACCATCCAGGCCCTCCATGATGTTTAAATACAAGACACCCCACAGAAAGACTAGGCCCATGCAACACTCACTACCCCTGGTGAAAAGGCCACAACAACAGGCCAAAAAAACGAAAATCACAGAAACATCAGCACAATCCCAAGCCATCCAGCCCCTCCATGATGTTTAAATTCAAGACAACCCACAGAAAGACTAGGCCCATGCAACACTCACTACCCCTGGTAAAAAGGCCACAACAACAGGCCAAAAAAACGAAAATCAAAGAAAAATCAGCACAATCCCAAACCATCCAGGCCCTCCATGATGTTTAAATTCAAGGCACCCCACAGAAAGACTAGGCCCATGCAACACTCAGTACCCCTGGGCATAAAGGTTGAAAACTAGGCAAAATGGTTGCAGGCCTAGCAACACTGCCTGCATTCAAAATGGCCACTTGCCTCCCAGCACATGGCCTGCCTGTACCAGCACTCAAAATGGCCCCCACCCACATGGCCTGTCCCCATGAACACCCCAAAAAATCGAAACACACAGAAAAATCAGCACAATCCCAAACCATCCAGGCCCTCCATGATGTTTAAATTCAAGACACCCCACAGAAAGACTAGGCCCATGCTACACTCACTACCCCTGGTGAAAAGGCCACAACAACAGGCCACAAAAACGAAAATCACAGAAAAATCAGCACAATCCCAAACCATCCAGGCCCTCCATGATGTTTAAATTCAGGACACCCCACAGAAAGACTAGGCCCATGCAACACTCACTACCCCTGGTGAAAAGGACACAACAACAGGCCAAAAAACGAAAATCAAAGAATAATCAGCACAATCCCAAACCATCCAGGCCCTCCATGATGTTTAAATTCAAGACACCCCACAGAAAGACTAGGCCCATGCAACACTCACTACCCCTGGTGAAAAGGACACAACAACAGGCCAAAAAACGAAAATCAAAGAATAATCAGCACAATCCCAAACCATCCAGGCCCTCCATGATGTTTAAATTCAAGACACCCCACAGAAAGACTAGGCCCATGCAACACTCACTACCCCTGGGCATAAAGGTTGAAAACTAGGCAAAATGGTTGCAGGCCTAGCAACACTGCCTGCATTCAAAATGGCCACTTGCCTCCCAGCACATGGCCTGCCTGTACCAGCACTCAGAATGGCCCCCACCCACATGGCCTGTCCCCATGAACACCCCAGAAAATCGAAAAACACAGAAAAATCAGCACAATCCCAAACCATCCAGGCCCTCCATGATGTTTAAATTCAAGACACCCCACAGAAAGACTAGGCCCATGCAACACTCACTACCCCTGGTGAAAAGGCCACAACAACAGGCCAAAAAAACGAAAATCACAGAAAAATCAGCACAATCCCAAGCCATCCAGCCCCTCCATGATGTTTAAATTCAAAACACCCCACAGAAAGACTCAGTCCACCCACCACTGAGTACCCCTGGGCAAAAGGCCCCAAAACAGCCCAAAAATCGAAAATTCCAAAATTGTAGTTGCAGCAACTGTAATGGCCCAAACAAACTTACTTGTGAAATTTTTATTCCAAAAGTGATCCAAAGAAAGTCAAAAAGGCCTCAAATCCAAATATCCAGCAGCATCCACAAAAAGTAATCCTTCCAGCTCCAGATCCAAATGAAAAGTGACCAGGAGATGGACAAAGCACTGGGAGGAGCCTGCTGGACAGGAACAGGAAGTTGAAGACTGTGGGGCACTTCCTTCCTCCCACCCCCCCTCCCCAAAATGGACTCCTTGCAAAAAAAGTGCAGGCAAATGTCAACCTGAGGAGTTATTCAGATAAAAATCATCATTTCCAGAAGGTTTATGCAGCTTGCTGGTGGATTTCTTGTGCAGAATTGCAAATTTTGTATTTTCGCGAGTGCGAGATTGTTGCTGCTCGCCGCATCTACAAGGTCGCAATTGCGAAGTCCCGCGATACGTGATCACGGCGTACTCGCGTTGACAAACTCTCGCTGTGCAAGTTGGCAAGCCGCGATGACGTAATCGCGCTCGCCAAATTCCCGCGGGATCCCGCAGCAAGATCCAAAATGGCGCAGCACTCGCAAAATATCGAGAAAAACAACTCGGCAAACGCTGAATGACGGTAAGTAAACGCCGCGCGCCGCAAAATTGTATCACCAAGAAAAAATTTGGGATTGCGAATTTACCGAAAATCCGCAAAATCCACGAGCGTAACGGATTTTCCGCCCATGCTTAATTGTCAGATAGGGGGGCTCATAGAAAATACCTAATGGGACGGCAGTCATTAGTTCATCCTAATTGGTCATGTGCTGTTGTCTAGACTGAAACTTGTTAAGTGTAAAACTTACGACCTCTGGGTGTCGAAAGTTAATGACTATGCAATCCACAGTGCCCGTTTTTCTGGAGATCCCACCCAGTTCACACGTCGCACCATTATGATTTCCTCACAGAGGAGATTGATGTTTAGATTAAAGCTAGCCATCCAGTGTACCACTTTATTTCTTAGTTCTGTCGAGGATTCTTTAGCTTGAGGGGCTAATTTGGGTGCTCCTTTTAAGATAATAATATACAGAGTTGCTTCAGGAAGATGATGTTTATATCTGGGGTATGACTCCATGCTCTAGCTGGTTTGGGGTTTTGGTGCCAAATTGTGGCTGTCTTTTTTTGTGTGGGCTCTATGCTATATGCTAGAGGTGCAAGGGGGTGATTTGATCTAGGGTGTGACATTTCCTCGGTGCGCTGCTTGTCCGAGGGTTGTCTATCAGATGCCATTTCCCCCTTAGCTTTTTTCTCTATTGGTGCCCTCCCTGTGTTTGTAGGGGCACTTTCTAGTGCCATTAATCTGCCCTTAATTTCAGCGAGCTCACCTATAACTCTGTGCTCGACAGTCTCCAGTTTGGCAAACAATTTGTTTAAGAAACCCTATAGGATACCAAAGTTATTTGTTTCTTTTACTCTGGCCACTTTTTTCTTTTTGGATGTTGTTCTTCACCCACAGGTACTAGGACCTATTTTATAATTTAAGGGGAACACCATGCTCGTGTCCTCTGGTTGTTTACTTTTCTTAGTCGGTGGTAGGCTTATATCTTGTGAGGAGGTTAGTTCATCTAGCTCTAACGATTTATTAGAAACACAAGGTTGTTCCGCACGTTGAGGGCATGTCTTCTTTGGTTTCCCTTTTCCAAGAGCATCAGAACAGGCTGCCTCATCAACATGTATAGCTCCTTTGTAAGAAGCTCTACTTACGATCTGTTTGGTGGCCGCCAGCCTTTGCTACACATTACATATTTCATTTTGAATTAATCCCACTGAATTTGTTGAATAATTAGTAATAGCATTTGATTTTTTAGGCTGTGGTTTCCCATGAGGAACTTCCATTTGTTTTCTTTTGCCCATTTCTAATGGGAAGAGCTCTACCCAACTGCTAGTTTCACAAAAGAGTGCAGGCAATGCTTACTGTTATCCTTTGGACATAAAACTATAAAAACAAAAAGTCACTTATATCTCTTATATCAGGTTCCGAGAGTAAAAATGGAGCCAAAAAGCGGTTTGCGATATTCATAAAGGCTATAAATAGCCTTACGCATCTCCTGTACCTAGATATTAGCCCTTTATGCACCAAAACAGCTAATTCTGATTCCCAAAATTACAAACACACATCACCAGACACCCTTCAGGCTAATATCATATACACAGTTTTACCAGCAAATCCAGTACCACAACAATATAATGAAACACAAAGCTTTAAGGGAGAATTCGTGAACACTGTTCACTGTTTCAATTGCAAGTCACGACAATGGATGTATCAATTTTGTAATGGATGTTACAATGATCATATCACCTACATAAAATTAAAAAAACAATAATACAGAAAAAGTGTAAATATTACAGTAAAAACTCCAGAATTCAGCGTAACAATAATACACTATCAAAATTAACTAAACAGAGAGAAATAGAAAAGACAACAAGCAATTGTCTATTTCAATAGTACTGATCCATTCTATCATTATACATAATACATGATGTAGCATAGAAATCACAATCAACTGTATCAAAAAATTATACAGATTCAGTTAATTAATTACTTCAACGCATTTTGGTGGATTTCACAAACTTTTGCCACCTTTTTCAGGGGAAACATATATATTTTCCCACACACAAAAGATAAAATTCATTAAGAACTGCAAACATTTTTTCAAACATTATAGTATTCATATAGCAATTATTTAAATACAAAACTCACAAAGACTTTTTCTTATGTTAAGACAACATAGAAAGCCCCAGTGCATCCCAAACTGTGGTGGTACTGTCTCCAAACAACTATTCTCAAATGCTATGCAACATTATTCATGTTATGCTTGCATATTGATCAGATTTAAGGCCCATTAGTGTTATCAAACTTATTCAACACTTTGTTTAAAGTGATTTACTTGCTGTCAGCTTTTCTTCTCTAATACTGTTTTCACTGAGTTCCTCATACATCAGTCAACTGATTAATTACCAAAAAGAAACACACTCACCAATAGATAGAAATTGAAGTTCCTTCATGCAACTAATATATAAATATTAGTGTCCTAGAAGGGCTTCTTATGCTAGAGGCTCAAAGCAGTTGGAGGTCAAACCATAGTCCAAAAGAGCATTCTAGAAAAGTACAGAGCAAAAATATATATCTCAATGACACTCCATTGCTCACTGTTGCTTAGACAGTATCTCTTCAATCTATGACCAGTTGATGAAGAATATTTCATAGGGGACATTGATTCTCCTTACGGTGTTAGAAGTCGCTACTCAATTTAAATGTAAAGTGTTGAAAATTGGCTGAACTCCTACAATAAATCATAATGAAAATATTTTTTCATCTACACTATTATAAATATCAACTTATGCCCCTATGGTAGATGGCATGTTTAACATCTTTAGGGGGCCCTTCTTTCTCATGATGTAGCATATACTAAAGTGACATCTCATATTGACAACCTTTCTGTTCCATGAATGGTGTTCATATATTCTTTAGTTTAAACTTCGGTGTACAGAAACCCATGTGTCTCTATCTTATTTCATCATATACCTGATGTCTAAATGGAGCTTGTTAATCGAACTGTGTTGGCTTAAAAATCTTTACTCATTAGTGATTAAGGGCCTGATTTAGAGTTCGGCGGCCAGATTTCTCCGTCACAAACGTGACGGATATCCCGCACGCCATATTACAAGGGCATTATATTAAATGGAACTTGGAATACGGCCGACGGGAAATCAGTCACATTTGTTATAGAGTAACCTGTCCACTGAACTATAAATCAGGGATTAAGATCTCAATCCTTTTGCAAATTCCAATGGACACTGTCTCGAAATATTAAGGGAAATTATACCTATTAGGCTCCTCCACATATCTACACTTTTACCTGCATTTTGGGAAACAGTGTTACTGCGCCCCATCTTTATAAGTTATGTCTGTAGCGTTCTTAGTAGTAAAGCACATAACTGTTGCCCAGACCAAACCTTATGATTGCTGCATGCTCACTAGGTCACACCCTTATTATCACTGTGATGCGCCTCCTTTGAAAATGTGCCCATATCATCTAAAGACTTTTACTAGTGAGCCACTCTCCTCCTGCCAATTTTTTTTTCTGGTGGTGCCCTCAGGGATTTTATCAGTTCAAACAATTACTACCATGAGCCATTTCTAAGGACTTTTCCAAGACGGCTCTTTTATGTGTCTCCTTTCTTTTTTACAAGTGGGGAAACAACAATACCACCACCTGTGTGTGTCCGTGGCAATATGTTAAAATGCTGCTCAATTGTTATGAGAAATCCCCTGTTGCCAAGCTAAAGCATATATCATTGACCAACATGTTCATAGTGTCTGAAGATAACTTAGCAACTCTATTCAAGCACAGAATAGGAGTTTCACGCTCACTGGGACGCACAGCTTGTGGGTCTTTACTACTGCACTGTTCCTATGTTGCGGTCCATGTGGTCGGTTACGGGCCGCTCTGTTGCATCGCAAATCGAAGTTCCATAGTTCCTAACCATTGATCAATCCACTTGATTTCCTGGGGATGAACCCCTTCTACTTCCCAGAACTGGTGCAGCCTAATTGCAAACACAGAATAGAGGAGCATAAACACATAAACTTTTTGTTGTAAGTTCACAATGTAATTTGTTCACTAAAAATATCAATACACGGCTTCCATAATTTTTTCAATATTCCACTTTTTGATAGAGTTGAGTGGATGCTGGGTCCTGAGGAAAGGATTCCTGCCATTTAAACGGTGTTGGGACATATTAATGGTTTGTCCAATGATATAAAAACGTTTTTGGCTGCAATAAGAAGGAGTGGGCATCTCTTATAGTGCCGAATGCAGGGAATGTCCCCCTCAAAGTTTTGGGGAATATTGAAAGAATAATGGAAGCCGGGTAATGATAGGTTACAGAGAAAAAAGAAAATCTGCCCTGAAGAAGTCCATATGTATAAGGACGAAATCTGTTGGCTGTGTCTTTGGCTGTGTCCTTGGCTGTGTTCATGTTCATATCTTTATGTGCAAAAAAAGAAGGAATAAAAGATGAATTTTCTATAAAATAATATAGATCTTTTGATGCCTATTATTGTTATAGTGTTTTTCCAGTCTCCTTCTTCTTCCCCTTTTTAGTGAATAAATTACATTGTGGATTTATTACAAAAAAGTTTATCTGTTTATGCTCCTCCTTTCTGTGTTTGCAATTGGTCTTTTTTTGGGGGCTTTATAAACGAATGGCCCTAGGGGTGAGCATTTTTCTGTTTAATGGAACAACATTGAGTGTGGCGAAACTTTGCCATAATGGTTCAATTATATTTTTGGTGCTGCTTAATACTTATTTCGCTAGCCTTGTGACTTAAGTTATATTATTGGACGCAAATCTGAATATGCTTACCATAATTTTCATGCTGCCTGGACGTCATTATGTGTTCTTTTTTGGAAATTACTCTCACCATCGCACGTACCCTCTAAGTACCTCGCCATTGGTTACTGCAATCATGTAATGGAGACCACGTGATACAACATCTAGACCAGCTTCCAGATCCTATTTGAAATAAACAGGGACCATCTTGGACTCAAAAAGTTATACACACAGTTAGAGCATCATGTGGAAGATCACCGCATCTAGTGTGCACCCGTTTTTACAGTTTAGTAATTACTATTTATAAAATATCTAAGAATTACTCTCCTGTACATGAAATGCATTGAAAGTGCTAAACGAGTTTAAGATCGCATGTATTTTATTATCATCTAATCAGCCTGGCTGTTTACTGAAAAATATATAGTGCTGTCTGCAGGTGTTCAGCCAATTACTGAGAGTGGTTGGTCGCCCCAAAAGTAAGGAGCAATCCGACCACCAACCTCAGGTTGAACTTAGGGTGTTTAGTCCCTACTTAAATTCATTGTCCTATACCCCCAAATGAAGTTTTATAGGAGTGCATTAAAGAAGTACTCTCCTCAGGGGTCACTTATGTAGTAAACCGATGTCACTCCTCCTCATTGTTGACATCTCATTGTTTTAAATTTGAACATGAACCACTGTTCCCTGAACTTCCTTCTCTCATCTGTATTTCCTTCTCTCTTTTTGTCCCTTGTTTTCTCAAGAACAAACCGCCTTATATCGCTGCTCACATGGAACCTTTTCTAAAAAGTGTTTTACTCATGGGGCATTAGTCTTTTACATTCTTATAGCTGACTTGTGTATGTAAATTCTCAGTCTGATTTCTCTACTTGTCTTGCCCAAGTATCCCAAACCACATGGACAATTCAAAACACATACTATATTACTGCTACGGCATTTAATCAGAGTTGGTAGTAAATGTAGTGCCTTGGTATTCAAAAGTCTTAGTAATAACAGATTGGTCACAGACGCTACAGTTGCCACACCTTTAGTTACCTATGACTTTCATCTTCCCCAGGGCCCACCTGTAATTGGGACCTTTATTCTCGATATGTTTGTACTATAGAATTCCTCAAATTTTGATTTCACCTGAAATGCAAATAGTGGTTTTGCTAATCTCACTTCCACATTGCCATTGAGAATGTTCAAATTTTTGTTAATGACATTCTTGATGCGATTACTCATGTCTAAAAAGTGGCTAACAATCCTCTCTGTATTTTTGTTTCTCTTGGGTTTGTTAAAAATGCTGTCCCTGTCAGAGAACTGAGCCCTTTTGAATGAGTGGTTAGTCAGTTTTTTGGGGTAACCTCTATCTTTAAACTTTTTTGTGGTTTTCAGAATGTTTGTAGAAATCATCAATAGATGAGCAATTTCTTTTAGCCGGAGAAATTGCCCAAAAGGGATGTTATCTGTTTGTGCTTTCTGATGATAACTAGTGTAATGAAGTAAAGTGTTCTTGACGGTGGGCCTAATGAACAGCTCCACCTTCACATTACTAACATTGGCTGTAATTTTGAGATTTTCATCACCCAAGTAAAGCCATATCAAAATTGATGGATTTGTTCTCTATGTGCTTCCTATTCAAAGAAAACGTCATCGGTAAATCTACGTCGGCATTTAATTTTGTGATAAAAATGGCAAATATGTAATTAATGTGTCTATTTTCAAATTCGCCTACATAGAGGCAGGCTAAGCTCGATGTACAGGTGGATCCTATGCTGGTACCTTTGAGTTGGAGAAACAAATCAATTTTAAAAAGGAAGATATTATTTTTGAGAACCATCGACACACATTTCACTATAAATTCCTTGTTTACACCTGCTATGTGAGCGTTGTGTAAAACCTCTCGGATTACCTCTATCATGTTGTTTTGAGGGATATTTGTATATAACCCCTCATTATCAAGTGTAACTTTCACCAACCCACCAGACAAATTCGCTCAGCATCACTCTCACTCGCACACACCTCACATCCACAGAAGCAGGACCACAAGCAGTTTTCTATTCAATATGCCACATGTTTCCCAGAATGACAGATGTGCTATTTCAAGGCCCATATATCAGCAGTGTTATTTATCATTCCATTAAGGGACTTCAATATTCAATGGCTCTTGTTAATAGAATAAGGGTGCTACTCAGTGTGTCCAGGGTCTAGTTCCCTGGTTAATGGTGCTGCTCTGCATTCAAGGGTGTGACTTACTTGGCCAGGCTACCCATAATGGCGAGTGATTCCTAATATGCTGTGGGTAATGATGAAAGTTTCAGGGGTGTCAATCAAAGGGAATGAAGCGCTTCCCAAATATTTAATTGGCTGCTTATAAAATCAAGTGCAGCTCAGAATTCCAGAAAGCAGGCACTAGTTCATGGGTGATGCTTAATATGTCACCATTTTTTCGGTGGAGCTTCTGAATATGGAAAGCTGCTAGTCAATATGATCAGGAGCTTTTCAAGGTGTGATGGGTACTAATTAATGTTAAATTGTGTTGCTGATTGTGTCATGGGGATGCTAATCAATAGCCCAGGTATAGTGCTTAACGAGCCATCGTTACCCCTCGTTGTGTCAGGGTGCAGCTAAATGTTCATTAAATGCTCCTTAATAAAATGTAAAGCAAATTCTGTCAATGCCCATGTTCACCGTGGGGGGAGGGGGGATGGGGGGGGAGGGTGGTGTGACATGCATCCCATTTTTCTGTCCAGGCAGTTGGACCATAGGTTAGGTGGACAAGGTACTCTGTCACTTTTGCGACAGAATACCCTCTCTGCATCAGACTCTTAGATTGTAAATGTACTTTCAAAGTTAGGAGCAATTTGTGTTTAGTCCCAGGAGTTTTCTGAACTCAAATGCATATGTGCTTTAGCTGAGGGAATATGGAGGTAGAAATAGGTTGGAGATGCCAATTAGGTGCTGTTTTATCATTTGTTAAAAAATGAAAACGTGCATTATCTTCCATTCCAGCCGATGTCAGAAGGTGAAACCACCCGGCTTAGCATCATGACAAAGAAGCGGTGGTATTTCCTCCACGCAGTTTGATCCAGATTATCCCAAAGATTCTGAATGCTATTGTTGTATACACCTACAAACTCATACATGTATCCACTCTTTGCACAGAGGCTACATGTAGTTAGCAAATCTGCTTCAGAGAGAAGCAGAAATAACAGCCTTTCCACAGGATATCTCTATGTTCAAGGATTGTGTAGTGAAAAGGTGGTTATCCCCACAGGGAAATTTGTTTCCTCACAAAGGAAAAGGATAAGTTAAATGTGCAAATGCACTCTTGTGTGATATTTGTGCATTCGAAATATTGTGCATGTGATTAAGCAACAACTGTAGATTTCCAACAGTACCTCAGGGATTGTTTACCAGTCCCAAGAAAGTTACCCATTTACGCTAAAGGTAAGACTGTCCAGAAGGGAGAACATTTCTTACCCTCAGAACAATTGCTTTGTTAACTGGGCCCCTAATTTAAGGCTCAAGTGCTTGGATGTGCATAATAAGTAACGTGTGCTTGTAAACAGCCTTTATTTTATTATATTGCAGTTGGATAGAAAACACAGACAGAATACAATTTGATAGAATACCACTTCATCTGGTTGGCAAACATCTATATGAAGTGTAACGCTATCATTAATAGGTAAAAATAAATTGTCCCGAATTTTCCAGAAGGACCTCTTGATATCCATCTTTCATAGTGCTCCTCAAGATCGGAGCCAGAAGTAGTCTTTGACGCCATTATCCGAAATAATGTCCGCTCCATACCAGGAGTGTTCATCTCTGAGAATATGATGTTATTTCAAAAAATAGTCAATAAAGTTGAAGAGATGCGTTGCTTGACTTTCTTGATGTTCAGAAGCTTTTTTGCAGTTTTGCACCCATCAATCAACTATTTAATTGAGTACACTACTTGAATAGAAACACATATGGTGGATTCATTAAAGCTGTCAGTAGTGAGTAAATTTCAAATTGAGCCACGTTCCGTAGGGCTCAGTACTAGTTTTTTTCCGATCTATGATCTTTAGATTCCTATGGTAGCTGAAGCTCTATTCCACACAAATGTACATGCAACTTTTATACTATAGAAAAAACCCTGTTTTAGCAGGTTTTGCAGTAAACTTCAAACAGGCTCGCCACAGAATGCATACGATAGAATATCCCCAATGGAAGGGATATCTTTACAATGATAACCCACAGTGTAAATCCATAAAAGGACTGCTCGATTTGGCTCACCAAGTGCGGCCGAGTTCCATAAGCATAGAGAATCCATACCTGTTAGAAGGGAGTAGAAAGGAGGGCATGAATATATTTACAGAAGTCTTGATAAATAGTTATTTAACAATTTAGGCTGAACCAATGGATAATATTCAATTTGAGCATTAATACTTTTCTGGTGAAAAATAGTTCACACATATATAGCTAAAATGTTCTATGCATTGCAACATCAGCATTTAATAATAACCAACAATCTATTCATGAGATCTCAAATGTGCTGAACAAATAAATTCAATTATTATTAACTAAATTGTTTATCGTCCAGTTTCAACATATAAAAATTAATACACCTGGGAAGGGTTTTTAGTTCAGCGGCTGGTTTGGCGCTCAGCAATTAGACACTATTGAGTATGATGTAAGAAGAATGTAGATACAACATGGTGCTAACTAGCAAGGGGTTAAGCCCTATAACCCCTTAAGTGGGCGTGGAACAAACCACACCAAGCAAACAACACCAAAATGCCTAAGCACACATAGGAGAAAGTAAAGTTCATGTGAACAACTAGTTGAAGAACACAAAAAGACTCATTTGGATGGAAGGAAAAAAGTCTTGCGGAGATTCAAATCCAAAGTTAACGGTTGCCGTGGAAATCAAGAGTGCAATACTGTGAACACATTTTGTACACTACGAGGTGCAAACTGCTGTATGTATGGTTCCATCTGGATGCTTTTTTCACAAAACATATTAAAAGTGGTTGGGATATTTAATGATGTGCAAATATCGAAAATGTGCGCTACTGAAGCGGTTCAAGTTCCCTCGCATTCGGGCTCAATATGTCCTATATGACCTCAGGATTAAACAAAATCTGCTAATGGGAAGTTGAAAGTGTATTTATATATGTATATCTGATTCCACTTAATTTTCACATTTGATAACACCTAATATTTTAAATATAAACATACTAGCAATACTAGCAGTATTGCAGCATATGTTACTACACAAAAAGTGATATTCATTTCCAGAAAAAGATGCACATTGGTATTGATTGGCAGCAGCATTTTAGGATAGATACATATCACTACTTTGCATTTCTTGCTGAGGCATCGGCCTTTGGAGCCCTATGCTACTCTATGCTGTACTGTCGACCATTGTGCAGATTGCTGTCTGCTAACGTTGGCAGGTAAACGGGCTAGGAATGAAATTATTTGTTAAAAATACCTTTATCCCACACCACATACACAATCTATTTATAACTTGTCTCTATCATATTATGTTTCCTACTGCACTTCTGCCGTTTGTAAGTGCCGCAGGAACATGCCATTCTTAGCCAAGTTGTGGGGCTCAATTTAGTGACCTTGAAAGGATGGAAGGCTGAGTCGGCCTTGCTGACAGCCGAACATGTGACATTCAAACCACAGCATTTTTCAGCATTGAGCATTCAAGTCACTGAGTCGTCCTGAACGTGTTATCTCAACAAGCACTTCCATGGTCTAACAAAACACCTAAATGTTTGTCAGGTATATATTTTGATGAAGATTCTTGGATACTATGCGACTATGAGAAATAAAGCCAGTCCCACTATGTGACTGAGCCTGATTGTGTGCTGTATTTTTAATAGGGATCGTTTTATGAATGTACATTACTGTCTGTACATGTTTTCCCCAAGATGGGTATACTGTAAATTTCGAGAAGAGCAGGCCAGGAAGGCATAGCCGGACCATAAGAGGACCGTAGCTAACATGCTCAAAGGGTGCCAGGAACTCACTGCCCGGTGCACATCCGTCGCCCAGTCGGGCGACTCGTGACATTGAGCAGAGTGGATTGAACTGACCAATGTGAAGAGAGGGCGTGTCCCCTGCAAGTCCAAAAGTGGAGGCCAGCGGGGACAACGGTCATCTGCTGACCGCGAAACACCTACTGGAAGCGGGTGTCGCAGCCTCAACACTTGGGAATTTGGGCATGTAGCGAAGACAGTAGTAACTGGCAACAATAACACAGTAGGGCGGCCGGTAGGCCATTGGATGGGAAGAAGTGCCAGAGCTGTGTCCTTGGGATGCCTCTCGGCAGGGACACCGTGGGGCAATGGAAGAGCCAAGAAGATGGATAGCCACAGAGCAGACACGGCAATTGCAGCCCGGGCATGACCAGAGAGGGCCGCAAATGCCACACATCGGTAGAAAGGGAAGTCTAGAAGCCACAACGCGTAACCCCAGTGGGCCTTCACTTTCGCGAGACGAACTGCAACTGAGACGGAGAGTGCAGTCAAAGATGAGTATGGTGATGACCAGTGGTCGAAGTGAGCGGGATCAGAAGGGCACGGCGGGCCCCTGCTTTTTAAATGTAACTAAGTCTGTTCCCCTACTTCTTCATTTCAAAAATGTGTCCCAGGATGGCAGGAATGCTCCGAACATAAACAATATTACAAGATCCTCTAGCCCCTTGTGGTGTACATCGAGGAAGGCCTTTGCAGTTGCCAGGACTTCCACCCCTTCCCCTCAGTATCTGTGGGCAGGGCCCTGCCCAGCAACACTGTAGGAGAAATCATAGTGCCCACACCGCCATCGCTCGCTCCACCATGCGCCCCATACCTTACAAACCAAGAAGACTCATGAGACATAATTGTGGGAAAAACAGTGGTGCAGGTTTATTTGCATACAAGTAGCAGATAGGTGGGTCATCTTACAGGCGATCCAAAGCGGCAGCCCCTCGCTGACCCGCATGCCCAATGAGCCATTTTGCACGGTAAGTCGATGCTCTTGACGGTGCAATACTTTGATAGTTATCTCGTTTACTCCCGCCCCCCCTGTCAGGGCGGAGCGATGAGGCACACCCCCGGTCGGTTCAGGCCCCCCGACTGCCCGAAGGACTAACGGGGCGCCGACGTTGTTTCCTGGAACCCCCTCGGCTCCAGGTTCTTGGCTCAGGCACCCCTACTGTGCCAGGCAGAGGTATTGCTGTCTCCTTCTGCCGCAGAGGTACCCTTACTGTCCATCTGCTTCCAGATCGCCCTGTGACTCCGCCTGCAACACAAAACAGACCATTAATTGCTCACACCACCTGCTGCTCTGCTGCTGGGTCAGGGCCAGGGTGGGAACAGCGCAGAGCAGTCAGGCGAAACGCGGCGGAAAGAGGGCGGACAAAGCCACGCTGACCTAGATAAAGGCCCTGGGTCCGCCTCCCCCCTTACACGCTCACCTTGCATTGGCCACCTCCAAAAGGGGGCGGCACCCTGTCCGGCCCGCTGATGACGTTCTGCTCGCGAGGCATGTGTCACTAGGACGCTGTCTCGCGTTATCTCCCCTTCGCGTCGCGCGGCCAGCGGCATAGTGCCCACACCGCCATCGCTCGCTCCACCATGCGCCCCATACCTTACAAACCAAGAAGACTCATGAGACATAATTGTGGGAAAAACGGTGGTGCAGGTTTATTTGCATACAAGTAGCAGATAGGTGGGTCATCTTACAGGCGATCCAAAGCGGCAGCCCCTCGCTGACCCGCATGCCCAATGAGCCATTTTGCACGGTAAGTCGATGCTCTTGACGGTGCAATACTTTGATAGTTATCTCGTTTACTCCCGCCCCCCCTGTCAGGGCGGAGCGATGAGGCACACCCCCGGTCGGTTCAGGCCCCCCGACCGCCCGAAGGACTAACGGGGCGCCGATGTTGTTTCCTGGAACCCCCTCGGCTCCAGGTTCTTGGCTCAGGCACCCCTACTGTGCCAGGCAGAGGTATTGCTGTCTCCTTCTGCCGCAGAGGTACCCTTACTGTCCATCTGCTTCCAGATCACCCTGTACTCCGCCACAGCTCTGGATGAGGCCCCCAACAATGACAGAGCCCCCCACCACCTAGCCACCTTTATCCTATATGCCTAGCACCCTCCTATCAATTGCACCCTGCTGCTGCTAACGCCTCCTGTAAGTCAAGGAGAAAAACATCCATACCAATCCCAGACAAGTGAACCCCATCCTTTTCATAGTAGCCCACCGTCCTGTCCTGTATTAGTGCATGCCTAATAAACCCCAGACCCCTCTTCTCCATGAATTTTTGCATGGCCCTGTTCACCCTTCTCCTGCCTTGCTCGATGGCAAGGGGTGACCGTGCTCCCCTCCATGTCCTGCGTGGGACAATCTCAGACCATACCAATTTAGTGGTCCCCAGCTCGTTCGTTATCGCCGTGAACTCCCGCTGCATGGCATCCACTAAGGCTCGCCTCCCCATTGTTACCAGGTCATTGCCACCCAGGTGTATCACTAGGATGTTGGGGGGCCCCCCTAAGGCTGCCACACCTTGCTCCAGTCTGCGCCTTAGCTGACCCCATCTCATTCCCGGCGAGCCCATCCACACTATTCGTGTCTTTGCAAAGGCCAACTCCCATTTCCTGTATGACGCCCATTGTTCGAGTCTGGAGACGTACGAATGCCCCATCACCCACACGCGGCAGTCAACTGCAAGAAAAGACACCGTTGGCATTATACTTTTATTCAAAACTCACTGCACAGCAAACGAAAGTCAAATGATAAGCACTCCAGAATTGTTTGCAAAACGCAAGGTTTCCAAGTGGAAACGGATCAGAATTGGCATTGCATCAAACAAGCAAATGTTTTCACCCCTCTATTCAGCCACCCTTCCCCTCAAAGATAATATTCAAGTCATTGCCCTGCCCGTGTTGCATAGAAAAAAGCCAAAATCCACACTCTTGTGCCCTCTGTATTCACGGGCGTACGTATCTTTGGTAACATGCTGACGACCATCTCCCCACTCTTTTGACCCCTTCTTCCCCCAGACCCGCCCTGTACGCTGCTGTAGCTGCCCCTATCCTGAAAGAATGGCTGGAAAATTTCTTGCCATCCTCAGCAGCTGACAATCCAGCCCTTGCCAATACCTTCTCCATCACCCGTTCAAATTGAAACTTAGTTAGTGGCAAGCCATCCGCGTGGATCAGGAAAGGTCCCGCCAGCAGGGGTCTAATTTTCAAATACTCCCGCACCAATGTCACCGGGCAATATCTGGGGTCCTCGAAAGCATGTAATGTTATGGCCACTCCTTTCCCGGCCTGATCAGTTTTGGATTTGCGCAACCATAAGACCAGAGAATCCCTAGCGCTCAACGCGGCGGAAAGAGGGCAGACAAAGCCACGCTGACCTAGATAAAGGCCCTGGGTCCGCCTCCCCCCTTACACGCTCACCTTGCATTGGCCACCTCCAAAAGGGGGCGGCACCCTGTCCGGCGCGCTGATGACGTTCTGCTCGCGAGGCATGTGTCACTAGGACGCTGTCTCGCGTTATCTCCCCTTCGCGTCGCGCGGCCAGCGGCAATCAGCACGAAAAAATGGCTACTTCTGATGGCCCGGCGGCTGCAGTGTTTTACGCCTCATTTAGTGAGGAGGACACATACCTGCCGAACTGTGACCAATACAATGGTCACATCAGGACACATTGGCAGCCCCGCCCTTGACCCCATCTGGCCATTATTTTCGGGCTCACCCAGAC
This sequence comes from Lissotriton vulgaris, assembly GCF_964263255.1. Taxonomy (NCBI): domain Eukaryota; kingdom Metazoa; phylum Chordata; class Amphibia; order Caudata; family Salamandridae; genus Lissotriton; species Lissotriton vulgaris. Next base: position 1,043,814,970 of record NC_141693.1, on the reverse strand, counting down.
AGACGCTGCCACAAGGAAAGGAAGAGGATTTCATGTGTAATTTGTGGCAGACTGTGCCCAAACCTTGGTACTTTTTTTTAAAATAACTGTGGAAAATGTTAAATGTCTTATCAGTTGTTTTCCTTATTATATTTCATAAAACGTGTACTGCTCATCTGTCTATGTTCAGGGATGTGGTATTTCTAAAAATACTGTTAACCTTTTCTAAGGATATAACATAAAAGCAGCCCGAGGTGTCCTGTTATGTGACACCAGAACCCCTTGTGGACCCCATAAAGGGTCTGACTGTGAAAACAAATAAGCCCAGGCACCAAGGCCGGGCTGGTGTACTGTGCATCAGACGGAGGCTAGAGGGGTGGGAGGCTGGTTTTGTTAGTGGAGGCTGCAAAACCGACCCCCAGTAACATAACCTGCAGGGCTGTCCAGCACAATGACTCACTACTCACTCTCAAAAACTCAAAATTCACTGCAGAATTCCTTGTAAGCCCAGCAGATTTCAGGCAACAATAAACGAGTCCAGACGTATATCTCTGGTGGTTAATCTTCCTGTTGGAGAGATATTGGAGTATTGTCTATTATCAGTTTTGACTCATCCATTGTAGCAGGTTAAGATGCCTGCTGCAAAGAACCTGTACCATACAGATCACAGAACTAAATTTAATGGGAATAGCTCAGTGGGTTACTACTTTTAATACAGAGATTCTTTAGTTACTTGCCGTGCATAACTTACAATCATAATAAATCAAGCACCTTGAGCTTTGACCTCCATCAAAGACCTGCATGCAAACTGCATGGTGCAGGTTTGTAAGTTATGTTTTTTCTCCAGTCATTCATTATCCTAATACTGCTAAAATTGGTTTGTTTGGGTTAAAACACATTCTTATTAGAAAATCCAACCACTGTTTTACCTTTTGAATCCTCAGGTTGTGCTTCTCTAGATCTTAAAAAATGCCAACCAGAATTGATGGCATGTGAATTCTAACACTTAGTAGCCCCTTTTGTCTTGTAAACATTTTCTAAACATTGATTTACACACGTATGATTCATTGTCTCTGTATTTGTGCATGATGTAAAGTGCTCCAAGTCCCTCACTGGTATGAGAGGCACTATAAAACAATTTTAATACATGTGAGAGAGGGTTTATGGAGAGAGAGGGGCAGTGTTGGAGGGTGATAGTGAGGGAATCCTTGAAGGGCCCCAAGAAGATTGTCGTATCCTGGTGCACCGTAAGGTCATCATTTACTGCGCTCTAAAAGCTAATACAACGGAATATATAATACAATGTGTTGTATAATGCACCATTTATATAATTTTCCCCAAAATTTTCTTGGGAAGAGAACACACTCTCCCCGTATCCCCTTTGCAGTGTCAGGCTAGCTTGCTGCGTTCGCTACATCACACCGTGCAGGGGATGGACACAAATTTGCCAGGGCTGCTTTGGGTTCCCAGTTTGGCTCTGTCTGGCACCAAATTAAAAGTGCCCCATTTAACAAATTAGATATCTAAACAAGCATTGGCGAAGTCAATACGACTTGCCGTTGGGACCTCTTAGGTTTGTGATTTCTTTTAGTGATGCTTTACAGCTTAACTAATGTACTATTGTGTCACCACAAAAATTAAGTTGGATGTACCCTTCACTTCCCAAATGAAAATATAATTTTGTCTATATCTCTCAAGAGCTCTTTCAAGTTTTTTGTGGGTAGGAGAGTTAGCAAGCCAGACAGTTCAAAAGGTATCGTTAGCAGGACACTTAAATACATAATGTTGATGTTTGAGCAGCTAGCTGCCTGACATGATTGAGGAGGAGCCCTTGTGAGGTTCTGTGAGTCAGATCAGATTTTCTTGAAGAATTCCTTAATCTTCTGAGCCCTGCTTATCCCCTTCCTTGCGGTCCATGAGTACACCAAAGGCACACCTGTGTCCACGAGGAGCACTGTTTTCATGTCCTCAACGTTTGAGGCAAAAAACACTCATGGATTTCCAAACAAGGAGTGTAAAAGCTGAGGTAACCATGTTGTTCCTTCTTATATTTTGCATGCTTTACATAATCTTGCATTGCCCATGAGTATTTGCTTTTTCCTGGATGAGGTTACTTTTTTTCAAGCAGTGCATAATTTGAATTGAGACACATTAAGGTGTTTATAAAGGGGCACAATCGGGTTGCACCCGAAGGCAGTGCAAGTGTCTCTCAGTGGGGTAGAAAGGTGCTCAGGGGGGAGAGGATGTGCCACTATGGTCAGAGCTACCAAATCTGGAACTGGGGAATCAGGCTTCATGAACAGTCCACCAGACAACTCTCCTGAGGGAGAACATTCCCCCGCTAGTCCACAGCAGCCCTGGTCTCTTAGCACCAGCAGGTGGACCCTAGCGGTGGCAAGTGTGGGTTAACCTTGAAGGTCTGTCCACCACAATCCATACTGAAGTTCACCTCCAGTCTTGCGGTCAGGCTACAAAGCAGCACCACTTAGATCAGCAGAGACTATGTCACTGAGGTCACAGGACCCTTGAGGCCAGTCTGCCTCACCCATCAGTGCCTCATTGGCCTTGTTCCAGCAGTAGTAGTGCAACTCACCAGGGATCGGCAATGAGGGATTTGTACACACCAAACTGAGGGGCATATTTAGGAGGGCCTTGCATCATGCTTGCACCAGGAAAAGTGGTAAATGCACAACACAAATCTGCGAGTCATATTTATGAAGCCACGCAAAGCACGGCTTTGAATTATGGAGTAATGCAACACAGCACAAATTGCTGCTTTGCCTTACTCTGCAAAAGGGAGGCATTGCAGTGGGGGTTCCCACTCAACTCTCCCATTTTTTTTTACGCAATGAATGGTAAACCTGGGACTGCATCAAAATCTTACGCCTCCCCAAGGGAGGCATAACAAGGAGAAATATCTTTATACTGTTCACCCTGTTTTTCCTGTATCTATATGTGCAGCACACATAGAAAGAGGAAACAGCCTCTTTGGATTGTTTTTGTGCAGGAAGGTGCCCCTTCCTGTACAAAAAACAATCATGCATACACCGGAGACACCCTTGCACCACGGTGCAAGGTTGTTTGCGTTGGCACTACGCTGACAAAATGGCACCAGTGCACTTGGATAAACGTGTATCTGTTGGTTGCATTGAATAACGTTATAAGCTGTAACTCATCAGTGAAATGCCAAACATAGTAAAAATTGGGATGTTTTGCTCTTTCTAGCCACACCTCTGACTCCGCCCACTGACCCAATCCTCATATTATTCCTGCCCCCTGATGCTCCCCCCACAGTTCCCCTAACTTTTTTTTCCCCACTTCGACCACTGGTGATGACCCACCAGCTTAAGACTGGGATCAATGATTTGTAGATGGATGAATTGAATATGGCCGATGCCCTTTCATAAATGTGAGCATATGATTGAGTATTGTTGTGATGAGTATGATCGATCATGTGGATTTATGATGAAATGTTAATAAACTGCGGCCACTTTCACACCAGCGCATAGTAGGGAAGTGTTATAGATGATGGGTGGAGGAGCGGTGGCCAAAAGCACCGGGGTGGACCCTGTTGCCCATCTGGGGCAGGTTCAAAGTTTCCCCACATCCCACAACCCCACTGGTCTCTAATGGCATTGTCGTCAGCAGTTGTTGGGACTGAGAGGTTAGCTGATCTGTCACAGACGAAGATCCTGGGTGAGCAGCGTTTTCCTATTGGTTAGAAACACACAGTGTAATCATTCCTAGAGTTTAGCTTCATTTACATACATGAGGGCAGATTTATGTTAACTGGCACATCCCCAGGGATGCGCCAGTTAATGTGTGCCACAGTGCGCCACAGCTACGCCACCCATGGTGCGCCTCATTTACAATGCGGCGCACCATGGTGCAAAAACGGCACAGATGCGCGACGCAGCTCCAGCAAGGCTCGGGGTGCCCCATCTTCACAATGCTGCGTCAAGACATACGCCTGCTTGAAGCAGGCGCAGGGTTTTGACGCAGCATTGGCCTGAAAGTGACTGAGTGAAATCTCATAGATTTCACTCAGCCACTTTCAGGAGGCGTTCCTGCGCAGGAACGCCTCCTTATGGCGCAGGGCTTTACAACGTGACGCATCTCCTAGATGTGTCACGTTGTAAATAGGGCGCATTGTTTGCGCTGCCGTTGCGTCAAATAAAGTGACGCAATTGCGGCGCAAAGAGGCACAAGGGCATCATAAATCTGCCCCTAGGTCCTTAACGTAGCCTGATCCCCAATGACCTCGTTGGCAGGTCATAGCCCGGTTTGAACAATCCTTGTTCACCGCTGATGGCGCCATTGTGTTTGGGCTGTTGTGGCTTTAAGTATAAAATGTTAATTCTGCAGAGATTTCGGAACAAACAGTTCCCCTCTCCCCGTAACCTTTAAAGGCCAGTGTACGTTATTTCGTAAAAACAAGCTGCCATGAAAGTTTCTGATAATAGGATTTATGATCATGCTTTTCATGGCCTCCTGGCTGGCAGTTCCCATGTTATGCTCACTTTTTGTTTAGATTACACAGGTATTCAAAAACCTCCGAAACAGCTAGGTTGCAATCACCCTACCAATTGTTGAACTGAGCACCGTGCCCCTAATATAGGCAGACGGTTCTGGAGCACGATTTAATCCAGGTCTTTGGAAAATCACCCTGGTATGTTCTGAAATCCTTCGAATCTACTTGGATCCACATTTTTCAGGATGGATTTTGCAGCTTATAACACCATAGTATGCATTTCTCTGTAATTACAAGACATTTTTCCAGAACAAGGACTCTTAAACTATACTGCCTACCAGTATGGCTATCATGTGACCACCTACACCTTGTAGGCCTGTGCCTTATGTAACATTTCCTATACACTGATTTAAACACCTCTGATTGTCTCCTTGTAATGTATGTGTGATGTAAAGTGTTCTGACACCTTAACCTGGCATGAGTTGCGCTATAAAACTAAAAGCATCTAAAAAACAGTGGTTATGGAGACGTGGGGGCATTGTCAAATGGTGGTAGTGAGGGAATCCGTGGCGGGCTGGTCATTGGAGGGGGGGCAACAAACATTGTCGCACAGGGCGCCACCAGTACTAAAGCCGTCCCTGATGCCCTGGCTCTCTAAACCAGGGACTATATACTATGCGTAACACTGATAACAGCAATTCATCACAAGTGAGTCTGCAATTTTGTGTCAACATCTGGAGTGAACGACTTGCACACAATTCCAAATGCAGCAACTTTTTTACACTGGTTGATCTGCAAATACTGGTGCAAAATTACCCGATCACAAGTGCAACATTAACTTGGTACAAGAACCGTGCTCATAACATGGCCCCAAGTGCACTGGATACTGACGTGGGAAGGTGACGTCTAAAACCAATAAGGCCCCTATTACCACTCCCAGCTAAATCTCACTTAGGCTAATGATATTAAAGGGGTGTGTGAAATACCCTCTGAGTTTAGCCCACCTCTCGGCCAGGCCTTAAATGTCTAGCCCGGAGGTTCTTCACAGCACTTCAGTGCTGTGAGCTTCTGATGTTGGAGAATGACACTGACAAGATTTGCTTTCATTTATGTGTTATTGCTCACATCTTTGGGAATGAACTGCTGCTAGTTTGCTTCCAAGTAATTATGGGCGTAAACTGTAGGCGAGGGCCCCTAGCAGGAGAAGGGTGAATACAACCCCGTATTGCCCTGCAGGTAAGGGCGACACAAGGCTATTAGACTCACTCCCTGCCCCAAAGAATTCACCTCACCATGAGGAGAGAGAGACCACTGTTTCTATGGACAGCACCTCTACCTTCGGAACCCTCTCGTTCTCTACCACCACTCCCTTGTCAAAGGGGAACTGTAATCCCAAATGTTCCAGAACTGTAGAAAAATAAGCAAACATGTTATTTTGTTCATTTTATTAAGGTGCTTCTGGACTTGTGCTTACATTTTTCTTTTGACAAGTAAAGGAAGGGGCAATCACATAGTAGATTCAGAAGAGAGAGCTGCTACTGAGGTAGTCCAAAGAGTCTACTGAGAGGATCCGTTAAAACGAGGTGAGTCTTGCAGTTAGGTACAAAGCAAGCATTGGAGAAGGAATCTGGTAGCCACAGAATACTATTTCGGTGGGCCTATAACATTAGCCGGCAAAGGGAGCATTCTGATTGGCTGGCTAGCTTTGTAAGTTCCACTCAGGGTACTTAATGTTTTTAATCAAGGCCAGCGAGTTGTGTCACTGCTAAGGTATCTGTTGTTTTCCAATTGTAGAAGGTATGTTTAACCCAGCAATGAACTCAGGCTGAGGAAGGTCAGCGAATCGAGGTAGACGCCAATCACATGCAGATGGTGGGTGGGCAGAATGCACAATAACCCTTTACTTTTTGGGGAGATAGGGCGTCACCCTGAATAACGGAGGCAGAGAAGGGGATGGGACATTGATCTATTTTTTCCCTTGAAGCTGTGTGAGCTGTATGAAGGACACCTTGTCATATCCTAATGCCAAATGGACTATTGCACAGTCTCTGTATTCTGGAAAAAAAAAACTTATAAAGAGCGTAAAACTTGTGATTTGCATTGATTATGTCTTCTAGCGAGACACATTTATTTGTAGCTGAGATTGGCAGCCATCTCCTTGCGCATATATATGAATTAACGCAGCACCAATAACTCTTAAAATAAATGTAATTAGTGACGCGCAGTCACTATTTTTCAGGCTGCTTAACACCTATTAATTTGCACATTATATACACATCATATGCATATTTTCAGAGTGCAATTTTCACATTACATTTGCCCATGGTTAAAGTGTGTTCACATTCAGTTAGACATAGTTTACGTAGGCCTCAGTTCAAATAACGTATGCTAACATTTCAATGCACTTATGGCTGCTGTGATTCTGTCTCCCTTTTCTCTCTCATTCCAGGAGCCAAGCTCTAAGCTACATTAGTTAGAATTTCTCAAATGTTGCAAATGTTCCAGCCTTTGTGAGAACATATTATCAGTATACCTTTCATAGAGAGTGAACGGTAAGTCTCCGCACCTGAGCCCCGGACAAACTGACCCGGATGTATCATCCTGTTACAAGATATCTGTTGAAGGCCATGCAGCTAAAAACTTTCATTGTGCAATGCTTGGGATGAAGGCTGCTAATGTTTTACTGTCAATGTGTAATTCTGATTGGCTACCTTTCTCCAAGAACTGTGGGGAGTATTGCAACTGATGAAGTCGTATCGGCAAAAGTACTCTGTTTAGTTAGCCCCTTCCATGCGGCCGCAATTCTGCGCCTTTGCGGCAGAATCGCTAGTGTGCGGGTTTATGACGGACCCCAGCCATCATCAGCACACGAGCACCGTAGTGCATGACGGCTGGGGGCGGTCATCAGCAGATTCAAAGCTGCCTTTTCTATTTGCTTGAGAGCGGATGCCCCTTTCCTCTTGTGCCCAGCTCATCTGCTTTGCTTGCTCGCATGCTAATGCAAACTCTCCCCCAACTTTTACGCCCCACCAATTCCACAAATTATGAGCAAACACTGCTCACTTAAGCCCTCTTAAATCCACTCACTTGCTGCAGCCACCCTCCCAACTGTGTGCCTTATCTATACTACTATTATAAAGAGAGAACACAAACCTTTTGGCAAGGTAAACTCGGGAACCACAGCGCCAATCCACACACCCAATACATTGTTGTAATCCTCAGGGTGTGCAGATGGACATAGGCTATAGAAAATAAAAAAAACGTACATTTAAAAATATAACAAAAAAAAAAGTAGTGCCCTGAAAGTAGCGCCGGCCGCGACGCTGACGGCCACGACGTAGTGCTGGCTGCAACGCACGTGATGACGAGGAGGAGCGGCGGTGAAGTGAGGAGCTCGGGAAGGAGCGGCGGCTCAGGTAAGGCTCTGGGACATGGGACGGGAGGGAGCCGGTGCGGGTGGTTGGCCTGGAACAACTGCGCCACGGACCCCTCCCGCCACGACATTGTCCGGGACACAGACAATGTTGTGGCGGGTGGGGGCCGGGGCGGGAGTGCACGCAAGCCTGAAATGCTGCCCCTAGCCCCCTTCTGCCCCAGGCAGCGCTGGGGCGGGCTGCTAGTGTAAATATAAAATTCACAAAAAATCTAGAAATTGTGCAAAGATGCTCACTAGAACGAGGGGGAGAGGTTTCTCAATACATGAGGGGATCACAGGATACCATCTCCCAAATTGCAAACTGTTACCTACAAGTATTGTGTATCTTTGTTTCTAGATTGAAATCCAGGTGTACTCAGAAACCTCAAATGCAGTGCTCAATTACATTATTCTTGTGACCCTCACACACTTTATTGATGTTCTGCTTCATCATAGGGTATCATCCTGAGTCCTATAAACCAGTATGAGCTAAACTGTATTCCAGGGAGCACATTTGATATTTTGTCTGATTGGGCTCTGATAGTTAAGATATAAAAATACCTAGTGGGCACCTCAGTGACCCTTTAATGTTGGGTGCCCATGCTATGGTTAGAAATTGTGTAATGTGGGTGTTCTGAAAAGGATATAAGATCCTTGCACCCTGTTCTATGTCAACATGTTTCTGCCCACAGTCACCGGCCTCATAGGGTCCAGGGATTTTATCAGGATTAATAATGGTACCCCTGTGTCCATTTGTCTCTATGTCTGTTACCCTGATCCTGTCAGCCAAGTGTCTCCTAAGACAGTACAAGACAAACAACATAAATCAAAACCCAGTTGTGCAGTCTTAATTGTCTGCTGTTGAAGCACATATTAATGACTGTTGTGCAAGAGGTAATGAGATCAATCAATAATTGGTACATAAAACACAAAAAACAAGCGTTGGTATACAATAGTGCAGGCGCTGGACAAAACCAATACACAGCATACTAACATGCAACCTGATGGAAAGGTGTTGTTTTGCAACAATCGAAACACACATGGTGAGCAAAATGGGTGATTCACTGTAAATCTGTAACAATACTACAGTCGTGTAAAGTGCCATGCAGCACTCTTTGAAAACTGAATTGTTGAAGCGAGTGTTCCATTGAGGATGTCTACTGAAGCACTGTTCCATTGAGAATGGGCATAGTGGGACTGAAAAATTCAAGATGTGGGAAAACCTTTGCGTCCTGGCCGGACTCTACTGACATACAGTCTGATAAGGCAGCAATGAATAAATACTAGGAAGTGAACCAACCTAGATTTCTTACCGAACTCAAATACCCTTTAGCTTTAGAGTTTTACATAGCGCGAAGCAGACCCGAGACATCCGGTATCAGAGCGCTTTACATGAGCACCAGTTTCGTTTCACCTTCATTTGCTTTGTTAGGCATGTGGAGATTAAGTGATTTGATCAGAATCACAAGATGTTGAGAGTCGTTGCAGAGACTCGAACACGGTTCCCCAGGTCCGAGGTCGACCGCTCTAGCCATAAGGCTGTGCCTCCTATAGCTTACTAATTGTATTCTCACTGCCCCTGCCACCAGAAGCCCCACAAAAGGATAATTCTACTGGGACCATCTGCACCTAACTCGTGTAATGTTGGTGGCAATAGGTATAATCAAATAATAATAACAAGCATTTACAATGCAATGGTTTCGCCTTTGGAAAAGTTAGAGCTATTGGCATTGTAAATGACAAAATGTGTATTTATGTGTTGGTTTTGAAAACAGATAAATAAATGGCATTGTCATTTACATTGCTATTAGCTTAATCTCTCGCAAATGTGAGACCTATTGTACCCTACGGACGAGCTCAGCAGACAGCAATTACTACCACACACACACCCAGAACCACACACACACACCCAGAGCCTGCCACACACACACCCAGAGCCAGCCACACACACCCAGAGCCAGCCACACACACACCCAGAGCCACACACACACACACACACCCCCAGAGCCACAGACGGCTTTTTTAGCATCGGCACAACTGAAATCACAAGGGTGCACTGTATTCTTGTGAATATGATGTGTCCCTGCTTTTTTTTAAATGATGCATCACAGCGCTGCTAAATTGCTTGCAGCACCTAGCTGCGTCATTTCTTTGTGAATATGCCCCTATATTTTACATCACAAAAAAGCAGCACAAAAAACACAACAGCACACATTATCACAAGACGCCACACAACAAATATGCACAAACACTGTAAAACACAACACCTTCAGAATCCTATTTTCATAATATGGTGGTGAAAGATGTTTGGAACAAGCAATGTTTTAACTTATCAACAAGGACACGAAACAGCGCCAGTCAACAATATTTTGGGATCATCTGACCCCTCGTCCTCCTAACCGTGCCATAGGAGGCCACTAACCCTAAAGTGCTCTTGTCACGACATGTGGCATTCTAACAAAATCCAAAATAAAATTTTAAAAAACACACGAGTCCCAGAGAGAATTGCGAAAGGGAAGAGAAGTGAGTACTTACCGCTATTCGGACATCCCGTAGAATGGAGCCGAGGCTTTCAGAGGGTGCCAAAGGTTTTTACCGAACAGGAGGATGATGCGTGAATTCCCCTGCGATTGCGATGGGCAGCTCCATTCCAGCTCCCTAATGCATCCTCAAAAGGCACGCGCTCCGACAGGACAATCAGTGACCTAGTAACACTGCACCTGTTCCGCTGCGCCCACCTTTCTTCAGAAAAGATATTTTCGTCTCTTTGTTCCTCCTGTAAGGAGTGGGTGTGGGTAGGGTCGAATAAATAACTGACGTTTTGACCTGAGCAGCAAACTGATGCCCAGGGGAACCGCTGTGCCCAGGGAGGGCAGCCTTGATGAATGAGGTAAAGGGTCGAGGCTCCGATGTCGCAACTGTCCGGCTCCAGGACCCTGAAAGCACTGCACGGGACTTTGAGAATATTGGTTCGCTTTAGAATTTGTAAAAACTTTATTTCCGTTAGGTACCATTTTTACTGCGTACTAACACATAAAAAAACACATTCTAATTCATTTTTGATATTAATGTTTCATCTCAGAAGAAATGCGACAAAAAAACAATTTCCTAGCTTTGCTTTTTTCCAGTTTTATATAGCGCGTACTCGACCCGAAGGTATCAGAGCACTTTACTTGAGCACACGTTGCATTGCAGACGGACATATTCATTTCTAGGTGCTGGAAGATTAAATGATTTGGCCAGATCAAAGAATATTTGAGCGTCCCTGCCTCGGCTCGACCCCGGTGCCCAAGATGCAAGGTCGGCCGCTCTAGCCGTTATGCCACATCCTCTTACAGACAGCCCCTTTCAACTCACCTCCCATTTGGCAGGTGTCCAGTGTTGGTCTGGCCATTCGACCAGTCTATCACTGCCTGATGGGCCATTTTGAAAGAGCCAGTGTGTGAGCTGTGCACCACAGCTGAATAGGGAAATGGGAATCTCCTGCGGCTGGAGTGGTTTCATACTCACCCTCCAAGCAGGGCTCTAGTTTCCCATAACAATGCGTCATTCACCAAGTCCTCGGGTTGTACTTTGCATTCTGGGACCTGTAGTCCTGATTTTCTATTGAGATTAAACAAGTCTACATGTACCGAAGGTAAAGCAAAATCCTGGTGTGACATATTTACAGGTGGGAATAGGAAATGTGTGAGCTTGCTTTCAGGGGGCACCCAGATTAATTAATTCAGCAGATGTATCTGTGGCAACTTTGAGGGGCGGTAGGGACTTTCCCTGAATTGTGCAAAACCAGTCCCAACCCTAGCGCCCCAGCCGAGGAGCTGGGCATGTGGAGGCCGTGGAGAACCGGCTCGGGCTGTCAGACAGACAGACAGATACCTTCAGTGTGCTACCGTCGATGGGGGAGGGAAGGAACGGCACGAGACAGGGACACGAAGCCATGGAGGGAGGAGAGAGTGTGGGAGGAGGAGTCAAGGAGGGGGAGGGCTGTGGGAGACTGTCATGAATGGTTGGAGAGAGGGAGGGTCTGAGAGACCGGCTCAGGGACAAAGAGGAGAGGTAAAGACAGCTGCCGCCGGGTGCACACGAGGCGGAGAGACATACAGGGGTGAACCACGGAGAGCTATCAGCAGCAGAGATATACGAAGGCTGTGCAGGAGGGACGGCAAAAGACAACCCATGCAAAAATTCAAGAGTACAACACTGTCTGTGGGAAATCCCCAGACACTACAATAGACAGCCAAAAGAAGATACTCTCCGAAAAGGCAAGAGACACAGGGAACTCACCAGGGCACACAGCCCCAGCAAGATCCAACCAGCAGGAAAACAAGACGGCACTGCAGAGCTTCTTAAGTAAGCTACTGCCCGGCCGCCATCTTCGGGGAAATGACCAAAACAAACATACATTTTTTTTTTAAAACACCGCCCACCGCCGCAATGACAATCGCCAGGGGGCGGAGAGGGAAAAAATTTACGGAACGCCCATGAATCGCCTCGGACAATGATGGATGCCTCTCTCTTCCAATGGCTAGCCTCCATTTACGGAGCTAGCCAATGGAAGAGAGAGGCGGAACAAAGCCACATACGCTGTTCTCAAAAGATTTCGCCTGCGCGAACGCTGCTACGCAGCGGATCGCCAGGCGAAACCTAAAAACTCAACATTATCTAATGAAAGCACAGTGAATGAGTTAAAAATGACGACATCACTTTATGAAGCACCAGAGCTATAGCTAGACATTGAAAAATAATGATAAAAAAAGAATGTAAAAATGTTCAACTTACCGATATATTGTAAAAAATTAACAGAATAGATATGTTCTGCAATATCTTTTTTCTGGTGCTGAGCATTTTATGTTTCCTGCCAGATCTGATAGCTTGCTTTTGGGACACATCAGAGAAACTGCTGCAGGAGATCATATTCTGATGTCCATCTTTCTCCACATCCACGATATATTTTGTGGGTGGATGGGATTCAGTGCCGGAGTGGGATGTGCACCTGCTGCCATAGTCAGAGGACACGCTATGTATTGGGTTTTGGATCACTTCATCGTTGGAACCTACAGAGATTGAGAATACCCAGTCTGTAGGCAAAGTATGGGGCTTTCGGGCAGGTCCTGAATGCAGCGCTTCAGTTATGAAGAGGTTTTGCCCAAGGATCTGTACACATTTACAGAGGGAGAAGCAGAGGTCCAGCAGGTGGAGGTTGTCATCATCGTGAACGAAGAAGATCGCCACCAAAGAGAAAATGGACACCATCAAAGGGCCGCAAGATGTTCCCAGGAGAAGGGTTATGTCCAGACTTCTTACCACACTCTTGGATCTGTCGAGATACAGCTGGCTGAGTTTCACCTTGTAGGTCGCGATACCAATGAGGCATGCAATGAACATAGCAGAGAGAAGCACAGAGTTAAATATGTAGTAGGTGCGCAATGCCTCGGGAACAGTTGTGGGTGACTTTGCAAGCACGCCGAAGGAGATCATAACACCAAAGGTTGCCGAAATCGCAAGGGCGCCTAAAATCAGGCCACCGAAGGCCCCTACGATGTGGAAATGTTCTTTCTTTTGGCTGCTAGGCTCTGGTAGGTTCGAAATGTGTCCAGTGTTTTTCCAAATGACGTACAGCATGGTGGAGGAGAAGAGACTAAACTCAATATTGAAAGGGTGCAAATAGTCAGCACCTTCATGGAATATGTTGCAAAGGTTGGTAACACAAACACAACTGTTGAAGTGTTGTGAATCTGCAAGAAAGCAATCAGCATGGTTAATGTTCTGTGGGATATCAAATGCAAAACTCTTTGGTAGCCAGGGTTAAATAATCACACATCCAAAGCGGACAGTTTTTGGGTCAAGTAGCAAGTTACGATTAGTCGATAACAACAAAAACAGAAGTGCTCACATGATGTCCTACACCCTGCTACCAGGAGTATGTAAGCTGATCATAAACAAAAGAATTCACAATCCAACAAAACAAAACAAGAGTTACCAAAGCACACATAATATATTGTAATCAATTAGTTTTACATGAAGAGTCGTTAACCAGTCGTGAGCTCACCAGTCCTCGAGCGGACACAAATAATCCAAAAAAGGCTAATCACAGCATATATTATATTTATTTTTGGCCACATTGGACATTTTGTAGGTTTTTCAATTAAACGGATCGCTCCCAACCATATAATTGTGTTTCTTTGAAGGTTACTGGGGCAAAGACACATTCTTCTCTACTTTACAGTTCCTTCTTCAAATATACCTTGGACGGGTCATTGTTCAATCTGTACTCTACGAATATGCTTTATCCAATTCTACTTTTATGTGGAATATGTTTAACTACATGATAACTTGTACTGAACCTTGATATAGTCACGCTGAAACACCACATGTTGGATGCCAGTTGTTGTGCACAAATTCACAATCAAAATCCAGACAACTGTTTGGAATAATCAAACAAATAAACCCTTGGATGTATGGACTTAATTTGGAGTGACTCCTCATGTAAAACGAATTGATTACATGTTATGTGTACTTCGGTATCACTTGATTTGTGTTCAGTGGTATGGGAAGAGCTTGTTTTATTTCTACATTTTTATGAACTTTTAAGACAGCTGCAAGTGATACACGAGGACTATACACAATAAACAATACAGTACCTCATTTTTTTTTTAACTGATCACTATTTAACTAAAAAATGCAAGTCATCAATGGATTGCAATTCATTGGCAGTAGAAACGCACATATATGAAGAACCGGTAGAGTCAGGCACCTTATTTACATCACAAAGAGAAACTTGTTTTCGAATACTCTTAATAACTGATAGACAACATTAATGCACACTACTTATTCTGAATGGTTGCAATATTTTGTCCCACTACAACAGGACTCAATCAAAACAGGAAGGGGGGGAAAGTTAAAGGGGCTCCACACCTAACTCAGTTACCATCAACGCTAATAATTCATAAACCAGACACCGAAAGAGTAAAGGGCATGTGTCTGTGATCGTAGATCTTCTCAAAGGTGTAATTTACCTCATTAATGTACACTTATCACCGTTCATTGTTTATAATATATGATGTGTGGTCTTTCTGTGCCTACGTAACTCTCGATTCTACAAGGAAAGAATAGTCTAAAAACTTATTAAGGTACCCCACAAGCCTACATGTGGAAGTAAGGCCTTACACTCTAGTCCTATACCACACATTGTCATAATAGGAACCACCCAAATGGACTACCAGACAACATACATTATGGCCCTACAACTACCCCCTGCATCCACTCTACTTCAGTGAAGGTGGTGCTGGTGCTGCTGCCTTATACTCAGACCCCTCAATAATGTTTTAGTAATTTATATGAACTAGCTTTATTCTGTGGTATTCTTATAGACTTCTAATTATTACAAAACAAATGTAAATAGTTTGAGTAGCCTTATGTATTTTTTCAGGAGCTATACCACAAATTAAAAATGCTGTGTAAGAGAGTTTTATTAATTTAATTAAATATTTATTTAGCTGCTTTTCAAGTGACGATAACAAGGCCTAAATCAACATTACGAGGCCTCAGCTCACAAACACTGACATCTATTTTACAGCTGCTGAGGAAAGTGTTGCTTTCATTTTTCATGAATGAGTTTTCATATCTCTAGCTGACCTTCTTTTCCATTTAAAAACATAAAGCAAATAGAGTTCCTGGTGGGCCGTTGGGGTGGGGGCCGGTTTTGTGCCCGTGGGGGCTGCTTTTGTCTTTAATGACTCTTAATTTGAATAAACCTTCATGGTATAGACTTTGAATTTTGTCCTGTGAATGTTTTCTTTAATGGAATAGGGTCACTGTCCGGTGGGACTCACATGGCCCAATACTGCGAATCAGCCCTTTTAACGTTTTAGCTGAAGTATTAACAGCTACATTTCCTTACAATGAAGGAAGTCAACATGGTTCATCATCACCTTACCAAATACACCCAATGCGTTCATCAGGATGTCATATCTATACTAACAGCGACCATCTGTATATTAGGGTTATTCCTTCAAAAAAGCATTATATTATGCAACCAGGTACCTCAATTATAATATTTTCCCTTGCATAACAACCTTCCATGGAGCTCATATCTGATTATAAGGACAGGATTTTCCAACACACCACCTGCCATACAGATATTTTTGGGAACTTTTCAGTAATTTGTATCCATATATACTTCATTGTCAGGGACCTGGCACCACTAGTAATTGGCATCAGGTGAGTGAGAGAGACTAACAGCTGAGAGCTCAGGCAGTACAGCAGAGATGTACAGATTGTATAGCAATTCGGTAATAATGTGGCAAAATATTGACACCTTGGACGATGAGAAAGCAGACAAGTTACTCTAACCTCACAGATTAGGGTTTCACATTGCCGTACTAATTAACACCCAAATATCACCTTTAAACATACATTTGAAAATAGAACGGGGGTTGGGAGCACTCTGCCTCACAGTCCCAGCACAGTTCGCCCCTTTGCATCCTGGTAAATGCAGTACACAGGTCACACTTACTTCAAAATTAGCTGGAGTTTTTCACCAAAGTTGGTGCAGACATTGCTGTATATCTCTAGACACGTGTTTCTGGATTGAGCCCGTCATCAGTAGAGAGAAGCAAAATTAGAGAGCAAAGAAAATTCATCTGGGGTTGCTGGAAATGCTGCCAAGTTCCTCTCATGTCACAGTACCACTCACAGGCACACAGGTGCATCTCCAAAGCTCGTCAGCTTGCTGGCTCAATGGAGCCTTTTAAACAGAAAGTGTTTGGGAGCTAACTGCCTCACACATTTGAAAATACAACAACTTTGTTTTTAATCATTAGCTTCAATGTTTATAAAAATGCATACATTTTTGGCATTAAATACACACTTTCCTTCATTTTGAATAATTAATACTCATTCACCCAAGCAAAAGATTATCGTGTCCAATGCAAAAAACAAATTCGGTCCTAAAATACCACGTTTCCATTTGTAATAAATACATGTTGGATACCCAAATGCCAATTTATCATTTTCGTCACATGTTCAAATGTCCATCTGACACACGTGGATAGATTTTGTCTTGCAAGCCCATGTCTCATCAACTCATGACATTGATGGCCACAATTTGCCACACATTACCACCATTTTGCTAGGATGAGCAGTATGCTAAGAGTGGGCAGCATCAGTGTATCAAGATGATATCAGAGGAGTACACCATGATTTTACTGAGGCAGATAATATGTAAAAACTACTACCAATATGCCACGGTCAATGGTTTGCCCAAGGGTGGGCAACATCATGCAATGGATGGCCCCAGGAGGACATGAATGTCCATCAATATATAAGGGCCGATTGCTTGACATGAGTAGGAACCACCTTCCCATAGATGGCCACAATAGGCCACTAAATAGAACTAATATATTTTGCCCAGTGGTTTATTGTTGACCCTTGTATGCAATTTTTCAGTATTTTACCAAAGGTTGGGTACCACAAACCACGGATGCCCCTAATATTACAGGAAGGGCTTCAGATATATAGATGACAGATATCATCATGTCATGGATGCTCACGAGAGGCAAGAAACGACCACCATTCTGACAGGATCATGTTGATATAGCTACCATAATTACAAGGATGCCCATGATATGCCAAGAATGACCACCAATATGCTAAGACTCATTTTTTGACAAGGGTGAGTACCATAATGGAATGGATTGCCCCAATATGCCAAACCCAGTGTTTTACCAAAGACTGGGTTCAGCAATGCCAAGATGTACCACCCATATGCCAGGCTCGGTGTTTTGCCTAGGGTTATGGCCAGTGCCTAATTTGTAAAAGAATATGTGCAGGGCCCCAAAGATTTGCTCAGAAGCTCACAGTCAGCTCTATTGAAGATCGGTTCACTGAATACCATAATAGCAGTTCATGCCTCTTAAATCCACCACCTGTCACTCCCTGCCTCTTTATCTCACTCTTGTTTTTCATCCCTGTTTTCTGCCTATTCACTGTTTTTTTCGTATTTTCCTTCCTCCTTCTTTCCCTCTTTTGGAATGTTATCTCTTTTGCTCTGGATCAAGGTCTGTTGAGGAAACCTAAATACTGGTCCCCAAAACTGAGGGCCGGTGGGCCCCACTTGCAACCACCGGCTCAAATTTAAGCACTGATAATGGCACCAAACGGCCAAAGATGCTTCTTGTATGCTAAAACGTATGAGGAATATGCCTGGCCCAGGTGCTAGCAACTCAGCTGTACGCACATACATACCTATGCCCTCACATGCACACACACTAACAAACACAGTTACTCTCAGACAGGCACACAGGCAAACACACACTTCAGTCCAAACAATAGTGTTTTCTTATCTTCCCTGGCAAACGGAACTAGTCCAGTTCTGTCTGCTTCTCCTTTACCTGTACCGTGACACTCTTTCACAGATTTGGAAACCAGTAACTTTGGCAAGAATGCCATGAGTGGCCCTCGGTCCCCTATGACTCACAGTATGTTAATGGCCTCGGGCTGAATGAGGGCCTTTAGAAAAGTTGGAGCCCCGTAAAAAGGTGCCCCTGGCCTGGGTTGTTGCAGCTATTTTGTCCCGTGCCCCTCCCTCTGCTCCTCAGCCTCTAGGAAGTGCGATGGGCCAGAGGGAAGCACATAAAAAGACATCGCAAGACAGATAGAATGAGGCGTCTTTGTGTGCTTTCTTTCTTTCTTTCAGTTTTTTTTTTTTTTGCTGGCTGGCAATTTTTTGGGTGTGTGGTTGGATCATTGTCCTCAGGACTACTTTCAGAGGAAAGGGGTCTCTCAGTCCACCCTTCTATCAAGTAGACCGGAAAGAGATGAGGGTATGTCCCAATAAAAAGCAAGCAAAGCAGATGTTAGCCACAGGCAGAAGTATAGGACTGCATATGAAGCCTTCATTTGCTCCAGTTCCCAGTGTGAGTTCTTGTCAACCCATTTTCTTTCACTGGAGAGTGGCTTCTTAACTGTACTCTATAGGCCATTTTGTCTATGTAAAATGATGTTAGTACATATAGGCATATGCCCTTTAGTATCAGGTAAGAGGGAAGTGGGGGATTCCCTGACTAGTGGAATGGTAGAGTTCCTTTGTAGCGAAACATGCAAGACATGCACTTACCGTGTAAATTCCTGCCTTCAGAGATAAAATGGTCCACAAAAAAACACCCCAGCCACACATCTATCTTAACTCAGTCAGTCAAAACGTGTGGGGGAAAAACAATTACCATGTAAAGGTGCCACACTGTCTTTCTCTTGGGCGTGGTATATTTCCTCCAGCTGCTTCATGGACTCGTCCAGTACCACGCTCATCCACATCAGGATATTGGTAGCCAGAGTGTGCATGAGGCCAAACCTGGAAAAAAGATTGAACACAAAACCAATGGAGTCAGTGTGCCTTGCAGGTCCACTTTAGTGCACATACAAAAATATTCTGAAGGTCGTACCTATTGAGCTGCTGCCTGTCTTGAATACACACTTTAGCATAAAACGAGAGGATGGAAACCTTTGGGAGAAAAACACAAAAAATAACACATTTTAGGTATTTAGAAAATACACATTAAAAATATAGTAAGTAAAAATCTTCTTAGGGCGACTAATGTGGGGTCTGATCTGGTCTATCAGTCCTCTGTTCGTATATGACTTAGATGTCTGGTAGTAACACGTTAACCCAGGAACACTGATTAGCGGACTGAGTACACTGTACTTATCCAGAGCTGGGCAAACCCCCATCCCTCGCCTTTGATTGAAGCATATGAAATTAATTAATGGATTGGTTAACTTTGCACTGCACAATGAGATGAATTATATATCAGACATCATGTTAATTTATGTTATGTTATTTATTGTACACAAAGCACACTAATGCCACAGCATCGTGGAACTAACTAAGCAAAGCAGATAAAGGGCTGGTCGCCACAACAAATTAAATAACACAGAAACTGATTTTGATTTTGGCGGGCAGAGGACATTGCTCCTGCCATCTTAATGGACCGCCATCTGCCAAATCTGGAGTTGTCCTCATACCCCGCAGACAACCCCAAACATTGAAAGAAACCACTGTCGCATTGGTTCCTGTCTGTGCTGTAAATGTTTGCTGGACAGCTCATTCAAACATGATGACCCTCTCTCAAACTTTTACAAAGTTTTACATCTTCAGAAACAAACTTCAAAAGCAGGAGTTTGAAGTAATGGTCCCCCACACCAAGGTAGTTTTTAGGTGGAGCCTGGGCAGCACATGTGCTGCTCTGTGAGGCATGCTGTAATCAGGTATGGACTTAAAAGCTCCTCCCATTTTCTGCACATATTTTCAATTGGCTCCTGTTACTGTCCTTTCTAAATCAATACAACCATAAGTGACCATAAGTGGTGTCCGGTGGCAAGCCCTTAACTTCGCTTTTGTGCAGGGGCCTAGTGCCCCCTGCACCTCGCTCTGACATCTCCTCTTTTGTAGACATGAAAAGAAGCAAAGAAGCAAAGAAGAAAAGAAAGAAAGAAAGAAAGAGAAATACAAAGGCAGGACATGAGAGAAAGAAAACAGTAATTACTGGCGTACTCTCATCTTTCTTGTTTGCTTTGTCGCTAGTGGTGGTGGCTTGCTGCCCCAATTTCTATAGTTACTAAATGAGTCTCTTTGGCGTTCTGCTTACTCTCTTTGGGCAGGCCATTTCTTTTCCCACGTTCGGTATCGCTTCAACACGGTCTTGTCTCTGCTGCGGGATGTCCCTTCTATGCCGTATACATCTTCCTCTTTGATGGATGTTGCATTGCCCTTAGGCGCTGCCTCTCCGCCTTCCTCATCTGATGTCCTGAGTCTCTTCAAGTGTGAGCTGTTTCTGGTGATATGGTAGGGGCCTGCTGCCTCCGTTATCATGGGTCCCTTGACGGTTTTTATGGTTAGCGGTTCACTTGAGGAGGGGCTATCAGACTTCCTTGCTTGCCATTGACGCACCAGCACTAAATCTCCTTGCTTTGGCTTAGATGCTGTGGCATGTCACCATGAAGTTGTGGTGGCTGCACCTAAAGTGCACATGACGCTTTGGCCGGTCCGAGAGGCCAAAGCGTCATGCGTTGCCAAAGCGTCATGCGCACTTTGTGTGTTCTCCACCCAGGCTACATTACAGCATGGGTGGAGAACATGCAGAGCCTGCTAGTCCCTGTCTGAGCGCTGAACCACGACACTCAGACCAATCACAATGCTGCTAAGGCAACGTTGTGATGAGTTAGGGGATTCTGGCAGGCTGTGTGCTTCCTGCCTAGTGGACAGGAGGACAGAGAATGAAGATGCGGCGGCCGTGGTCAGCGGAGAAAAGGTAAGTGCATTTTTTTAAATTATATATTTTCCCTCCCTCCAGCTCCTGCCCCAACACCCCTCGTCAGTAGCAGCTGCTACTGGTTGTAACTATCTTAGGACGTCTAAGTCAAAAAGTCTAAGGGCCTTATTACAACTTTGGTGGTGTTCGGCTGGACCACCACTGCAGCTGTCCCATGAAGACCACTAAGGCCGCGTTGATCCCGCCCGCCGGGTTCTGAATGTAGTCCTTGCTGAGTATAAACTATGTTGTGCATGCCACACAGTGCACACACAATCATGCACTTGTGGGGGGGGGTACATAATGTGCCAACTGCACCACCCCCATGGGCAAATTTGCCCGGGGGCCCCATCCTTGCCTAGAATTTTGATGGCAGGATCAGCGCTATGCAAACACAAGGAGATAATTGACAGAGCGCTGAAACTTTTCAGACACGCACCCCCAGTCACAGATCTGAGTTGAAGCTATCATCGTTCTTTAGCTCTCTTCGCCACCCCAGTTCAGACACAGCTATATGCAAATCAGTTTGACCCTGTGCCTCATGGGAACAGTCCAGCCCGAACTGCCAAGCCATGTCTTCCCTGGACCGGAAACAAGCATCCTGGGACCGGTTTCGGACTAACATCCCTCATCAGCCAGGCTAGCTTGAATCCAGTGGCAAAGTGAGCAAGGGACCCACATCTGGGCATACCCTGCCAACTGAGGGCGAACAAAGCAAACACAAGGAGATGATGAGGGAGCACTGCTATGAAAAGGCTTGTGGAAGATCAAGTCGTAATATGGAGAGCAGTGCTGGGATGGGCGCCGCCTCCATTCCTCCTCATTTCTAACACCACCAGCACCACAGGATCCAGGATACTGGCAGTGTTGGTGGCGTTGTAGCGGGCTGCCGACGGTCTGCCCGCTGCATTCTTAATACGTTGGGCGGATTGCGGTGGTTGGACTATCACTGTGAGGAAGGCGGTCCCAGGAATGCCAAACTCATAAGGCTCTAAGTAACAATTGTGCAAAGGAAACATGTGTGGCAAAAGGATATAACCAAATAGTATGGGTAAGAATAACATTGAATTAATGATAATGCCAATGGAAGGGAGGATAATTCCTTGTTTTAAAAAAAAAATGGTAACCTACAAATTTATGAGAGAAATAAGCAGAGGGTTTTGGGAAAGTCTAGTAAAGAATAAGAGCTCAGCTTAATCACTTGATAGGAATCGCACAAGATTAAATCTCATAGTAATTAATGACACAGGAAAAAGAGGGAGTTGTCTGCTCTTCCGTGTTGTATTCTGTTCAGGGAGCAGGCTTTGACTTCAGCCTAGGGACTCAGGGAAGGGGAGGTAGGGAAATGAGGGGGCAGGGGTGGGAGGGTGAGTCCTGAGGGAGGGCCTGGGCCTGACTGGATTAGCGTATAATGCTTCCACCATGTTTCCAGAGCTCACGGTGAGGTTGGGCTGTCATCCTGCCCCCAGCCACTGCAATATCCCTGCAGCAATTTTACTAGGTGTGCATCCACACCCAGGGATACCGGTTCTGGTGTTTCTGAGGCTGAAATTAATGGGCTCACAGGCTATGGACCAAATAATTCTAGACCCAGAGACACCTTGCCACCCATAATGGCGAGTGGCAGAATTCCACACAGAGTTGCAATTATGGGAGAAATATTGCAACTGTAATGAGGGACTAAGTGGTTTGAGGACACCTAGGCAGCTTCATCCATTTAATATATACACATCGTAATTCCTTCAACTGTTGTTTTAAATATATATGTATATAGTTCCCAAACCGTATTGTTAGACTGCTGTTGACTATAAATGTACAACTGCTGCTGACTTCCAATATTTGTATTTTTTATGTGCCGTATTAAAGTACAACTACTGACTACTTAAATAATACTGTAGGTAGGTGTTAATAATGGGGTAATTTTACACTGACAGGTTTCAGTTGCAGCCGGCATGGCTCAAGGGTCGGGGTGGCGGCAGGGGCTTGGTCTGGGAGGGGTTCCTTGGGGAGGGAGTGAGCAAAAAAAATAAAGAATATAATAAAAATCACTTACCTTGCCACCGCCCGGTCTCGCGTGCCTGCTCCTGCTCTCCTGCTTCCGACTTCAGGAACAGGAAGAGGCAGCCAGGCTCCCTCTCCTAAGCCAATCACAACGCTGCATTGCTGCGTTGTGATTGGTCTGAGCACCATGACATGGCACCCAGCCAGGGGCTGGAGGAGTAGGCATTTCGTGGGACTGGTTTGTGAGGCCCGAGAGGGCCGAACAAACAGTCATTGCGCACTTAGGAGTGGGCAAACCACTCCTCCCCAGCCCTGCTCAGAGAGCAGAGCATCCCACCCAAAAGGAAACAGAAAATCATAATAACTGAAAGTTATAATCATTTTATGTTTTTGCTTCTAGCACTGCTTGAAAGCAGTAGGGCGACGCTCCTCCGCCATAGCGGAGGAGCCGCCAATGACAGGTTTCAAGTGACATCAGGACTCAAGAGTGAAGCTTGAGTAGTATCTGATGTTACTTGTGTACTCTAAGATGAGTAACCATGGGTTAATAACAGCTGCACATCTACAATTTCATGTTATATACACCCTGCCATCCTCATCAGCCAGGCTAGCTTGAATCCAGTGGCAAAGTGAGCAAGGGACCCAAGCATGAACCACTGCTGCTTCTGCTACTGGGGGCCGACATAGCAGCACCACTGCAAAATTGGCTCTCAGTAGCAAAAAACAGGCCCCCCACTGCGGCAAAACTGCCCCCACCCTTCCAGCCTCCCGGTAAAACGCTTGATGCCCAGTACGGCCTAGTGCCCCCTGCACCTCGCTCTGACATCTCCTCTTTTGTAGACATGAAAAGAAGCAAAGAAGCAAAGAAGAAAAGAAAGAAAGAAAGAAAGAGAAATACAAAGGCAGGACATGAGAGAAAGAAAACAGTAATTACTGGCGTACTCTCATCATTCTTGTTTGCTTTGTCGCTAGTGGTGGTGGCTTGCTGCCCCAATTTCTATGGTTCCTAAATGAGTCTCTTTGGCGTTCTGCTTACTCTCTTTGGGCAGGCCATTTCTTTTCCCACGTTCGGTATCGCTTCAACGCGGTCTCGTCTCTGCTGCGGGATGTCCCTTCTATGCCGTATACATCTTCCTCTTTGATGGATGTTGCATTGCCCTTAGGCGCTGCCTCTCCGCCTTCCTCATCTGATGTCCTGAGCGTCTTCAAGTGTGAGCTGTTTCTGGTGATATGGTAGGGGCCTGCTGCCTCCGTTATCATGGGTCCCTTGACGGTTTTTTATGGTTAGCGGTTCACTTGAGGAGGGGCTATCAGACTTCCTTGCTTGCCATTGACGCACCAGCACTAAATCTCCTTGCTTTGGCTTAGATGCTGTGGTATGTCACCATGTGTCTGCATACTAAATTATTTTCCCCTTTGCCTCTTGATCTCTTTCAGCAATGCTGCTGTGTTCAGGTGGTGCTTTTGCCTCCAGATGGGACAATCTCATCCTGCTTGTTCTCCCCAACACCAGTTCTGCTGGGCATCATACTGTGGAACTGTGTGGGGTGTTTCGGTAGTCTCGCACCACTGAGATATGTAAATGTAAATGTACATGTATTTATATAGCGCAAATCACCGACCCGGTATCTAAGCGCTTGCTTAGGGAACCCGTCCTGGTATTCCCTTGTGAGATAACCCCGGCAGGGTATCCACAAGGTGAAAGCCAGGCATCCCGCCGCGAGGGGCCGTAGTGGAGATTAGGCAAGCTATTGCCCAGAGTCGCAGAGTGTGAACCCGTGAGTCGAGTAGGCACCGGAGCGAGAATTATCGAGTCTGTGGAATTTTTTAGCCCAAGACCCGCAGAGGCGGGGAATTGAACCCTGGTCCAGGACCGATCTCAGCTTCCGGGTCTGCCGCCTCTAACCCCTGAAAAAATAGTGGAAACGAAAAGCGATGTTGACCCTCAGGATAATTTTATCTCACTACTTATGAGAATACAAACAAGGGAAAACCTATTGTTCGTATGGGTTATTTTATTTAGACCCTTTTGTCAATTTTTAAATCATTTTGAAAAACATTTTAAGGTTGAGAAAAAACACTAATTACAAACATTTACACTATTTACAACTATCATACATACAAATCTATACATCAAACGATAAACATATATACAGATGAATCCACAGTTATGAACAAGCTTCTTTTACAAAAGAAAAAGACAGTTTTTTCACACAAAAAAATCAATCTTTGTGAAACTTCAACTCATTAGAAGGCCCAACCAGGGTCAAAACAACAGGAAAAGGCAACAAGAAAATTAATTAGAACTCATCGATCAGTTAGAGTTGACAAATAACTGTTAGCTTTGCTAAATTAAAGGTGCCTATTCGCCGTTATGCCGACGCGTTTCAAATCTGGAAATTAATCTCAGATTCTCTTCAGGGCTCTGTCAGTGTGGCATTCTACAAAAAAAAAGGAAGCTTGTTTTAGCCACTATTTACAAGGGATGAGTGCCCCCCACAAAAACAAAGGCAAGAAGTTGCAGGGTTTTACCTTATCATAAGGATAACGCGATCCCGCGGTCCAATTACTCAAATGGGAAAGGGCTTTAAGGTTATGCAGAAGCTCTGTTAAAAGAGATCATGTGAAAGGGAATTAGTTACCAGGCCATTCAGAGACGCACAGGTACAGGGGTTCCACGACTTCAAAGCACACGAATCATACCTCAGGTTGTGAAAAACGGGAGCGCCACTATTTCCTTTCGCAAAAATGAATTCTCCGCTGTGAGCTCAATCACGCTGCCGCCTGGAATGCAACAGACATGGACTATCTTACTGAAAACTATACGGCTGTACAGAATGGTTGTAGGGTTGCAATTGACTGCATAGTGACATACCTTGGGGTTTGTTTTAGTGAAGGGCAGTGGATGGTTTACTGTTGAATCGGTCCCAGCGGACCCTTGCTGTCGGGCGGGGGTTGCCTCCGCGGTGTGGCACAGGGGGTGCTGCATTCGCGCTACTATCTGAAATAATTATGTTTAAGATGTAAAAGCGAAAAAACGCCGTTTTTCTATCTATAATTCAGGAGACACGCTTGCACCCACCTCACTCTCCAACCATGGACCAGGAAATGCGAACTCATCGGTGGAAAACCACCATGTGAGGTTCCTACATCATAGCTAATCCGCCGCTCGGCATTGTGGGCATTGTAGTTTATCAGGTAAGTACATAGAACTTATAAGCGAGAAATCTCTGATAAGGAGTTGAGCCCCGTTTGGGTGCTGTTAAACTTTAGTATCAGGTATGCTTCTTTTTTTAAAAGCATTTGGTCAATATTTGTACTCGAGTTGGTTTGATTCAAATTAAACAGCACAGTCCACTTGAACTCGTTTTCCCCATGATTGTGATCAATGAAGTGTTGGACAAGGGGCGCTGTGAGCACTTTGTTTTTGATGCGTGACCTATGTTGCGTCATGCGTGTATTTGCTTGTTGGTTTGTCTTGCCTATGTAAATTTTAGGACAAGGACAAATGATGGCATAAACCACATTTTTGGTTCTGCAGTTTGTGAAATTCGAATGGGTCCATGTTGTGGTAGTGTGGCTGAAAATTTTCCCTTCAATGGTTGTATCACATGCGATACAATTCCCACATCTGTGGTGACCCTCAGTTGGTTTAAGTCCCCATTTGGACAATAGGTCGCTTTTTGGTTTTGATGTTCTAACATCTGCGCGAACTAATTGCTGGCCAATATTCTGGTTTATCTTGAAGGCAAATATTGGACGGGGGAACGGCATTCCCAGCTCTTCTAGCAAGTGCCAGTGTTTCAGAACCATCTGTCTAATTTTGTGGGTTTCTGCACAAAATGTGGTGACGCAGACTAAACTTTCAAGTTCACGTTTCTTTTTTGTCTCAAAGAGACATTCTCTCGGTGTGTAACGCGCCCTCTTGAACGAATGTTTAAGTAATTTTTTGGGGTAACCCCGTTCCACCAATTCATCACAAAAATGTTGTCCGTGTTGCTCAAACTGTTCGATTTCTGAACAATTTCTCCGAATTCGGAGGAGTTGTCCGTAAGGCAAGTTCGTCCTCAAGTTTCTCGGATGCGAACTGCCATAATGAAGGATGGTGTTTTTATCCGTTTTCTTCCTAAATAATGATGATTTCAAGATACCTCCCACATTACTTATTTCAACATCAAGAAAGGTCATTTTGACATTACTTGACTCGAGTGAAAATTGTATGTCATGATGTCTCGAGTTTATCCAATGGTGAAAGTTACTCAAGTCGGTGGGGCTCCCCTGCCACAGGAGCCACACGTCGTCGATGTAACAATACCAATGCATTATATTTTGTGAATAGGGGTTGTTTGTCTCCATGAATCTTTTTTCATATTCGGCCATATAAAGTACGGCCATCTCAGGAGCATAAGGGCACCCCATCGCGGTGCCCTTAACCTGCATGTAGAAGTCGTCATTGAAGCGAAAATAATTCTTTTTCAGAGTGATCTCGGCCAGTCGCAGTATGAAGGATGTGGGGACTTTATGGGGTCTCTCCCTGGAGTCCAGGTAAAGTTCGATCACCTCTAACGCTTCCCCTTGGGGGATTTGAGTGTAGAGGGACGTCACATCCATTGTCACCATTAGTTGTAATGTGTCATCAAACAAAGTGCCCTCTACTTTAGCCAAAAAATCCGTAGTGTCCCGTAAATAAGCCTTGACTTCAGTCACAAACGGCTTCAAAAAGAAGTCCACAAATTTGGACAAAGGCTCGAGGCACGAATCGCTCCCCGAAACGATTGGTCGTCCAGGGGGATCCGACAAGTTTTTATGAATTTTGGGCAGAAAATATGCCACCGGGGTTCTGGGGAATTTTTTGATTAAAAAGTCCGCTTCCTTTGGGCCTAAAAAGCCACTGTCTTTGCCGTTTTGTACGACATCAGCAATCAGAGATTGAATTTGCTGTAAAGGGTCTTCCGTCAATTTCCGGTACCATTCCTGATTGTTTACATGCGAACAACCTTCGGCTAAATATTTGTCTCTTGGCCAGATGACAACGGCACCGCCCTTGTCAGCCTGCTTTATTACCAGTGAGGGATCTTCCTTGAGATTTTTTAATGCTGTTCGTTGTCCCTTAGTAATATTGGGTTTCACAAATTTCTGCTGATGTTCTAATTTGTTTATTGATGACAAAAGGATTTGTTCAAATGCAAGT
The DNA here is from genome assembly GCF_964263255.1 of Lissotriton vulgaris. Taxonomy (NCBI): domain Eukaryota; kingdom Metazoa; phylum Chordata; class Amphibia; order Caudata; family Salamandridae; genus Lissotriton; species Lissotriton vulgaris. The sequence goes on along the minus strand of NC_141693.1, from coordinate 1,043,786,606 downwards.
ACTTGCTTGGGTATATTCTGGGTGGGTACAAAGGTGGATTTATTCCTGAGACCCGTGGTCTCCATGTCGCTACTTGGAGGTTGATTGGCAAAGAAAGCTTTAAGACGGATCTTACGACAGAATTCTAATGTTTCAAGTTTTATTTTAGTAAAGTCTGTCCGTCTGGTGGGAACAAATTTTAGCCCCAAGTTCAATACTGACTCTTCGTCTTTTGACAATGCCCGAGTTGATAGATTAACTACGGAGGACGGATTTTCTACGACTTGTAGTAATTCCTCCGGGTTCGCATTTCCCATTGTGGTTTGAATCTTACCTTTGACTGCTGGCCTTTGTCTAAAAAAGGAGTTTGTTTCTTACTATTCCCTCCTCTTGAGTCCGAACCAGATGACTCAGAGGACGAGGTTTCTGAAAAAGTCTTATACCTGTTTCTAGATCTACCTTGAAAATTGGAAAGTGCTCCACGAGATTCTGGTTGGGAGTAGAAATCGTCTTTAAGAAAGGGATAAGCCCTTTCTAGTGTAAAGGATTTGGAGTCCCTTTCGTACTGTGCTGTCTTGTTGTTAATTGCGTTGTCTTTGAAAGATTGTATCTCTTTATCGATTTTCTCTAAGAGAGCTTTCGAGTCTGAAACCACCTGGTTGTCTCTGATGGCTGTGGTAAGTTCCTCGATTTCTTGTAATTCCTTAGCGCATAGTCTCTGGGCAGTTTCTATGGTGTGGACCATCAGGTCCCTGCTGCACTTGGTGTTTATGCAGCTAAAGCCCTTTTTGTAATCTGCATCATCGGTAAAAATGACCGGGACATTTTTCACCTGGAGACCCCAAGGGATGGTCCCACCCCTTAGGTGTTTCAGGAGAAAATGGCCGTGGAGTTCCGTACGAATCTGTTTCTTACGGAGTCTAGTTAGTTTCTCGGTTTCGTTCTGCTGCTGAGCTGAAGAGCTCAGAGTGACTTCTGCAAAGGGGGATGTGGCTAACAAATTCTTAATGTGGTTTTCAGAAAAAGACAAAGTGTCCTTCTCGCCCATTACAGATGTGGGAATTGTATCGCATGTGATACAACCATTGAAGGGAACATTTTCAGCCACACTACCACAACGTGGACCCATTCGAATTTCACAAACTGCAGAACCAAAAATGTGGTTTATGCCATCATTTGTCCTTGTCCTAAAATTTACATAGGCAAGACAAACCAACAAGCAAATACACGCATGACGCAACATAGGTCACGCATCAAAAACAAAGTGCTCACAGCGCCCCTTGTCCAACACTTCATTGATCACAATCATGGGGAAAACGAGTTCAAGTGGACTGTGCTGTTTAATTTGAATCAAACCAACTCGAGTACAAATATTGACCAAATGCTTTTAAAAAAAGAAGCATACCTGATACTAAAGTTTAACAGCACCCAAACGGGGCTCAACTCCTTATCAGAGATTTCTCGCTTATAAGTTCTATGTACTTACCTGATAAACTACAATGCCCACAATGCCGAGCGGCGGATTAGCTATGATGTAGGAACCTCACATGGTGGTTTTCCACCGATGAGTTCGCATTTCCTGGTCCATGGTTGGAGAGTGAGGTGGGTGCAAGCGTGTCTCCTGAATTATAGATAGAAAAACTGCGTTTTTTCGCTTTTACATCTTAAACATAATTATTTCAGATAGTAGCGCGACTGCAGCACCCCCTGTGACACACCGCGGAGGCAACCCCCGCCCGACAGCAAGGGTCCGCTGGGACCGATTCAACAGTAAACCATCCACTGCCCTTCACTAAAACAAACCCCAAGGTATGTCACTATGCAGTCAATTGCAACCCTACAACCATTCTGTACAGCCGTATAGTTTTCAGTAAGTTTAGTCCATGTCTGTTGCATTCCAGGCGGCAGCGTGATTGAGCTCACAGCGGAGAATTCATTTTTGCGAAAGGAAATAGTGGCGCTCCCGTTTTTCACAACCTGAGGTATGATTCGTGTGCTTTGAAGTCGTGGAACCCCTGTACCTGTGCGTCTCTGAATGGCCTGGTAACTAATTCCCTTTCACATGATCTCTTTTAACAGAGCTTCTGCATAACCTTAAAGCCCTTTCCCATTTGAGTAATTGGACCGCGGGATCGCGTTATCCTTATGATAAGGTAAAACCCTGCAACTTCTTGCCTTTGTTTTTGTGGGGGGGCACTCATCCCTTGTAAATAGTGGCTAAAACAAGCTTCCTTTCTTTTTGTAGAATGCCACACTGACAGAGCCCTGAAGAGAATCTGAGATTAATTTCCAGATTTGAAACGCGTCGGCATAACGGCGAATAGGCACCTTTAATTTAGCAAAGCTAACAGTTATTTGTCAACTCTAACTGATCGACGAGTTCTAATTAATTTTCTTGTTGCCTTTTCCTGTTGTTTTGACCCTGGTTGGGCCTTCTAATGAGTTGAAGTTTCACAAAGATTGATTTTTTTGTGTGAAAAAACTGTCTTTTTCTTTTGTAAAAGAAGCTTGTTCATAACTGTGGATTCATCTGTATATATGTTTATCGTTTGATGTATAGATTTGTATGTATGATAGTTGTAAATAGTGTAAATGTTTGTAATTAGTGTTTTTTCTCAACCTTAAAATGTTTTTCAAAATGATTTAAAAATTGACAAAAGGGTCTAAATAAAATAACCCATACGAACAATAGGTTTTCCCTTGTTTGTATTCTCATAAGTAGTGAGATAAAATTATCCTGAGGGTCAACATCGCTTTTCGTTTCCACTATATTACGGTCCAGTTAACCCTCTGTCCCAGGACCAAACTCCGTTTTTTTGCAAAAGCCTCTAACCCCTGAGCCACACTTCTCCACCACCAGTCTGGCATACTGGACAGCCTTCTTGTTTCCCATGAATCTTGCCACCATGCCATTTGTTTGCGGCCACAGAGGTATTACTTTTCTGTGATGTTTTACCAGGTATCTGCAAAGCTCTTCTCCCGAAAATGGTGGCCCATTGTCTGTCTTCATTGTTTCTGGGGAGCCCTTAGGTGCTAATATGTAATCTAGTATCAGCAAAGTTGCTGTGGCTGACATTGATGACACTTGTCATACTATGGGGAACCTGGAGTATTCATCAATGACTACTAGCAAGTAGTTTCCAGGTTCCAGTGGCCCATAGAAGTCAGCTGACAATGTCGTCCACACCGCCCCAGGGAGGTTGGATATGTGTAGTTGTTCTGGCTTTGCTGTCCTTCCCGTTATTTGGCATAGGTGACAATTCATTATTGTGTCTTCCACCAGTTGATCCAGACCCGGGAATCATACTTTTTCCCTTAGCATCTTTTTACTTGCCACTATGCCCCCGTGGGATTTGTGCTAGATTCATCGTCTGCCGTTTTTGGTATTATTATCCTTGTTCCGTGAAGTAGAGCCCCTCTGTCTGTTTCTGACAGCTCCTCTTGTATTTGTTTGAACACTAGCATTTCCTCCCTTTTAACTCCTTCGCCCATTGGGATGCTGTTGTTTACACGTCTCCACCTCTGTTGTTGTGTTGCTGTTTTAACTGCTTGTAGTGTGGCGTCACCTGTTGTCTCTTGCTCCAGTTCCTCAATTGTTATTGGGGCGGGGGTGTTTTGTCCTCACATGAATTTCGGTACTCCCTGCCATGGACATGATATCTGGTGCCAGTGGTAGGAATGCCGTGACATGTAGTCAGAGGCGTTGTGCTCCTTTCTTGGTTTATGCCCTATCTTGAACTCATAGTCCATCAGGCATATCCCCCACCTCTCAATGTGTGGCGGAAGTTTTGCGTTGGGGTTTCCGTATATTGTAACTAGTGCCTGATGGTCAGTCACAATGGTAAATGGTTTCCCATACATGAACATGTGGTAGTGCTCCCATGCCCATACTACTGCTAAACTTTCCTTCTCTGGTTGAGAGTATGCCTTTTCTATGTCTGAATGACTTTTGCTTGCAAAGGCGACAGTTTGTCTAGGCGAATCTCTTCCTTGAGTGTGTTGTGCAAGAATGGCTCCTAGCCCCACCGGGCTGGCATCCACAGTGAGCTTGGTTCATAGGGAAGGGATGAAGTAGGCTAGGTGGTCTACTGCCGTGACTACATGTCGGATGGCTTCAAATGCCCTGTCACATTTGCTGGTCCAGAGAAACTGCTTGTCCTGCTTTGTTAGTTCCCAAGTAGGGTGCTCACAGTTGCAAAGTCCTTGATGTAGCGCACACAGCAGCTCGCCAGCCCAAGAAATGACCTAATTTCTCCTATGTCTCCTGGAGGTCTTGCTTTTTGCAGCATTTCCACTTTGCTATGATCTGGCCTCATTCCTTTCTTTGAAAATGTGTCCAAAGAACACTAGTTCTCCCTTTCCCAGCTCACATTTTTCCACATTCAGGGTCAGGCCGGCGTGTTCCAGCTGGCTACAGACTTCTCGTAAGGCCTTGTCATGCTCCTCATCTGAGCGTCCGAATACCAGGATATCATCGCTGTAGTTTAGGCTGTTTTTTTACGGGCCTTATCACCTCACTCACTGGCTCTTAAAAGAGTTCTGCTGTGGATGATATTCCAAAGCTCAGTCGGATGTAGGGAAATAGACCTATGTGAGTGGAGAATATTGTAATGTATTGTGATTGCAGATCAATCTCCAGTTGATGGTACCTTTTGCATAGGTCTAGCTTTGCGAATCTACATGCTCCAGTGAGACTGCTGATCATATTTTTTAAATGAGTTCCTGGGTGTCTTTCCCTCTCAATTGCCGTGCTTGGGATGCACATGTTGACGCAGATGCAAAATATTTATGTGTTCTTTTTAGGTTCTGCTACCATCTGAGATACCTATGGAGTTGGTCCGTCTGCCAGCTCTATGATATCTTGCACCAGTAGTCTCTTCTTCCACTTGTGTTTGCAGGTGCACAGGCACTATTCTGTGATGCTGAGCCACTGGCTTGACTGCTTCTTTGATGTGAAGTGTTATTTTCATGTCTTTCATTTTCCCTAGTCCTTGTAGTATTGCCGGGTGTTCTCTCAGAATGTTGTGTTGCTCTGACATGTGATGTGTCATGGCTAGGAGACCTATCACCTGTGCGGTGACATTGCTTAGTAGACATGGTGCTGGCATGTCTCCATGTAGGACATGCACTTCTTCTTTTATCTACCTTTCTTTGTATGTTAGTGTCCCTTCGAACTTCCCTATGTTTACCACCGGTTTCCTTGAGCCCCATGTGGAGACATCAACAGTGGATGGTGATAGCGGCGGCTTATGCCTCACCTTTTCATATTCTGACATGCACATGATGTTTCACATGGGACCACTATCTAGTACGAAGCTTGTGGCGTGGTTGCCTACATCAATGTCCACCGCCACTGTTTTCTTTATCTGTTGTTTGTCCATTAGTTGGATGTGCTCGGGCGTGCAACCTTGTGTCGTTCACTGGCCTCATGTGCATTTGCTCCAGCAGACTCAGCTGACGGACTGCGGTTTTGTGTGTCCATGTACCATGCGTATCTGCTTGTCTTCTGTTCGTTGTTTTGCTGGTCTCCCTCGTTCAGCTTTCAATTGCCCACTCATGCAGGTACTCGCAAAGTGATTTTCCCTGTTGCATTTCCAGCACTTGTGACTCATGCCAGGGCAGGCACCATTATGTGGGAATTCAAGTCCACAACAATAGCATGTTCTGTCTTGTTTCTGCTTCCAGGACGGCAGTGTTTTGTCCCTTCTGGCATTCCCAGCCATGCGATTAACTTGTTCCCCCGTATGCGCTCTCCCATTTTACATTTGTCTGGCATGTGCTGTTGCTCTGGCCTCTGCATGGGCCAGTGTCAGTTTTTTCTCCAGTGTATAAGGTTCTTTTAGTTTTCGGGTGTGAAAGTCAACTGACTGCTAGCCTTCGATGATGCGCAGTTACATTGCTTGATCATTGTCGAATTTATCGAATTTGCAGTATACGATCAGTTTGCACTGTCTGGTTGCGAAGTCATCAAGGGACTCCTCTGCCAGTTGGTATGTTGTGTTGGGATCACTGACATAATATCGACTACAAACATATAGGCATTTAAAATATCAACTCCAAAATATTGACTACAAAAATATCGAAGTCCTATCTACAAACAGGTAAGTACAAAAATATTGAAAAAAAAAATTTGGTTAAAAAATATGTACTTTATTAAAATATCGAATTTATTAAAATTATTGTAAAATTAAAAAAACATTAAAAATAAATAACTAAAATATACTTAAAAATACTTAAATAACCTTACAATTATTAAATAATTAATTTAAGTTATAAAAAAAATGCAATTTGATTTGTTAAAACATATATATTTATATTAACATATTATTATTAAAAAATATACAATATTATTACCGTAGCATAGCAAGAGTGTTAAAATTACTATTCCCACTCCAATGAGTGCAACAGTAGGGAAAACGTTGGATAGCGTAGTGGTAAAAATAATATTCCCACTCCAAAGAGTGCAACAGTAGGGAAAGCGTTGGATAGCGTAGTGGTAAAAATGACTATTCCCACTCCAGTGAGTGCAACAGTAGGGAAAGCGTTGGATAGCGTAGGGGTAAAAATTACTATTCCCACTCCAGTGAGTGCATCAGTAGGGAAAGCGTTGGATAGAGGGGGGGGTCAAAATTACTATTCCCACTCCAGTGAGTGCAACAGTAGGGAAAGCCTTGGATAGCGGGAGGGTCAAAATTACTATTCCCACTCCAGTGAGTGCAACAGTAGGGAAAGCGTTGGATAGCGTAGGGGTAAAAATTAGTATTCCCACTCCAGTGGGTGCAACAGTAGGGAAAGCGTTGGATAGCGTAGGGGTAAAAATTACTATTCCCACTCCAGTGAGTGCATCAGTAGGGAAAGCGATGGATAGCGGGAGGGTCAAAATTACTATTCCCACTCCAGTGAGTGGAACAGTAGGGAAAGCGTTGGATAGCGTAGGGGTAAAAATTGCTATTCCCACTCCAGTGGGTGCAACAGTAGGGAGAGCGTTGGATAGCGTAGGGGTAAAAATTACTATTCCCACTCCAAAGAGTGCAACAGTAGGGAAAGCGTTGGATAGCGTAGGGGTAAAAATTACTATTCGCACTCCAAAGAGTGCAACAGTAGGGAAAGCGTTGGATAGCCTAGGGGTAAAAATTACTATTCCCTCTCCAGTGGGTGCAACAGTAGGGAAAGCGTTGGATAGCGTAGGGGTAAAAATTACTATTCCCACTCTAGTGAGTGCAACAGTAGGGAAAGCGTTGGATAGCATAGAGGTAAAAATTACTATTCCCACGCCAGTGGGTGCAACAGTAGGGAAAGCGTTGGATAGCGTAGGGGTAAAAATTACTATTCCCACTCCAGTGAGTGCAACAGTAGGGAAAGCGTTGGATAGCGTAGGGTTAAAAATTACTATTCCCACTCCAAAGAGTGCAACAGTAGGGAAAGCGTTGGATAGCATAGGGGTTAAAATTACTATTCCCACTCCAAAGAGTGCAACAGTAGGGAAAGCGTTGGATAGCGTAGGGGTAAAAATTACTATTCCCACTCCAGAGAGTGCAACAGCAGGTAAAGTAAATACTTCATATATTATTTTGTTTTTAAATAATCTATATATATAAAAAATTAATTAAAAGTAATTACCAATTTAATATAATATAGTAATTAATCAATTAAAATTACAAATTACATTTAATTATTACAATTAGTTACCTATCAATACAAATTAATTACAAATTAACAATTAATTAATTAACAATTAAAAATCAATTAACAATTAATTCAAATTAAATACAATTAAATAAATTGAATTATTTAATTAACTATAAATAAATTACTTCCCACCCTATTCCCCTATAAACCCACAACCCACTACAGAAAATAAATTAGTAAAATTAACATAATTAGCAATTAATCAATGAAATAATATTATTTGGCAATTAAAATGTAATTAATTACCCCAAAAAAATTAATTAACAATTAATTCTAAATAAATACCAATAAATAATTTTACATATTTAATTATAAATAAATTACTTCCCAACCAATTCCCCTATAAACCCACAACCCGCTACAGAATTAAAAAAATTAAAAAACAAAATTCATTAATTAAAATAAATTATAACATAAATACACACTTTTTACACATATAATAACATAAAAAACACTATAAAAAATTTGATTCGATATTATTAAAAATTCGATAATTTTAATAACCTATATTATATACTTCGATATTTTACCTATCTACCTATCTATATTTTTAACATTCGATATTACATTACTTACCTCAAAAACGATATTTTTGATGTCTATATTCTGTCCATTTGATATTTTGTCCATTCTATATTTTAAACTTGATATTATGTCCATTCAATATTTTTACTCGATATTTTGACCGTTGTGTTGAATACATATCTCTGGAAGTCTAAGTTTCTCTGAGGGTCAAATTTGTCAGGCCTTTATATGTTGATATTTGTTCTGGAGGGAATGTTACAAGCAGGTCTTCAACCTCTTCTACCCACAAAGTTTAGAAACAGGTCTATGTTTTGTTGGTCCATGTTGTCTTTGCATGTGGCACGCATGTAGTGTTCAAATTGTCTAATCCATCTCTCCCAGCGAATGCCTTTCGTCTGGGAATCCGAGAGGCTAAAAGGCAGTGTTCTGTAAAAAATTGCATTTGCGGTGGTGCTTTAATTTCCCTCCTCCATCATGGTGGTGGTTGTGCAGGTCTGCTCCTCATTAGAATGCTTGCCTTTATTTATTTGTTCAATTTGTTCATTTATCTCTATCTCTCTTCTTTTTCTTTTATAATGTCTCTTTTTTTTGGTGCTTTCCACTATTGCCTGGCTACAAAATGTATGCCAGGGCCTTCCTATGTGCTTATTAGTGCCTCTACCTGACTTCAAGATGGCTGCCAAGATCTAGCGCAATTCACTTTTTCCTATGTTGCCTGACTCTAAGATGGCTGCTGGTGCTTCTACCCTTGCTATTGGTTGGCACACCTGACTCCAAGATGGCCGCCGGGGTCGCACAAGATTTCAGCTTGAAATCTTTGGGAGGCTCGGGGCTCTCTGATTAGTCGTTGGGCGGCTGTGGTCACAACGTTGTGCACCGCTTGTTGGTGGGCGGTCGTGTGGGGGTTTCTTACTACTTCTTCATGTGGGCTCCCGGTGTCGTGTCCTTTCTGTTTCTTGGGAGGAGGACCAGGGTGGGCTCCTGGCTGTGTAATTCTTCCTGCAACCGGAATGGGCTCGCGTCGTTGCATTTTTTTCTCGGCAGGTGGACCAGAGTTGGCTCCTGGCTCCGTTTCTTTCTTCTGTCGTGGGGGACATGTGGCCTGGTGGCTATCTGCTAATCCCACCTTTGTGTACCCAGATGTTGTGTCCTGCATCTGCCCAGGACCCCAAGGAGTACACCAGGACACAGGTATAGATCTCAGTATTCTTTATTTACTTTATTCTCTGCTCCTCCGCTTCTCTTGTTGTGCTGCCCGCCCCCCATCCCTGACTGGAAGTGGTGTCCGGTGGCTGGCCCTCCCTTCGCCCTTGCGCATGGTCCTAGTGCCCTATGCACCTTGCTCTGACATAATGCAGATTTACACCACCTACATTAGTTGCTCAAGTATTTCAGTCCTCTCAATCAACCCTTGTTGTAAAGCTCTCTTCATAATTTGTGGTTTAGAGATGCTATATTAAAAAAAAATCTAAGAAAATTATCCCCATGAAGAGCTGATCTGCCCTTGAAAAGTTGGATTTTATAGAAACCATCCTCCATGGCTAAATAATACCTTATTCACACATATAACCCCTCATCACCATACAGTTTCTAAAACGCATTACAGCATCTTGCAGGCTAATTGAAAATTGACATTGTTGCATGTCTGAAGTTCACAAAGGCTCGCCAGTTAGAAAATTACCCTAAGCCAAGGCCGGGAAACATTATGTATTATAGCCTTATAGCCCGCCGTAGAGGGCTATACCGGCTATTAAAGCCCCTCTCCAGCGTTAAAGCCCCCGAGCCGAAGGCGAGGGCCTTTAACAAGGGAGAAGGACTTTAATAGCGGTATAGCCCATCTACGAAGGGCTATAAGGCTATTAGAACATTCTGTCACTAGAGGACAGAATGTTCAAACAAATAAAACAAAGCCTTTTGGAAGCGTGAGGGCATTGGAATCCCCTCAGGTTCCCAGAAGCCTTTGTTCACAGCCAGAGCTGTGAACAAAGAAGCATTGGAATGTTGGAGCTCCAGGCTTATACCAGCCATTATAAGCCCAGAGCACTCCATTGTTTCAATGGAGCTCCCAACATTCCAATTTTCTAATCATTCATAATGTGTTTGTGGGTTTTTTCAAAGCAATGTAGAAATTATTCATAACAGTCAAAATGTATCTCTATGCCTTTGTGCATATTAGACATAAAGATTTTGTCTGGCCGTCCCTTCTTATTTAAGATCCTTACGCACCAAATGTTTCATTTTAAATTCAACTTTTGGCATGTGTTAAATTGGTAAACTACTAATTAAATTAAGATGTTTCTAAAGGCCCTTGGAAGCACGCTGATCCATTTGCGAAAACTCTTCAGCTGAATTGTTTGATGGACCAATCTTCCAAAGACACACGAGAAAAAGATTTCTTGGGCAATCGGGCAACAACGTTGTCATCTGCTGAATTGCAGAGGACATGAGGTTCTATATTAACAATGGCATTGAGGGTAAACAGAAAAAACTGAGCAGCCGAATCCGGATGATGTCTCTACAAGGAATGAGAACACTCAAGGGCAAGTGGACAAAGGATATGACGGTCACCTTCCTCTCTGTACCCGGTACTCCAGCATGAGCAGGTGGAGTGAGGTGGGCTTGAAGCACATAATACAAAAAAAGAGAGCGTTACTGGTCTTTAGTTCTCACAATATAATTCACGGAAGGGTGCTCACCTGTATGACTGTGAAGACTGCTTGGACAATAGGAAATGCAGTGATGAGGACTGACATGCAGTGCTGAAGTTCATGGTAGAATCCAAGGGTCAAGCAATCCAACACCAATGTGGCAAGTGCAAAAAGTGCCAAGCCCCCTGTGGAAAGTAAGAACGTGCAGTTATTGGGGGGTTTGAAATAAAGTAAGGAGATTGAGGTAGCTCACCATGTGCAATAAGGGAAATCCAGGACAAACAAGCGATTTGAAGTGATTTATAGGTTTAAAATAGTGTGTTAACTTCAATTCCATTCAAAGTAACTTTATCTGGCTTAAGCTATAAAAGTGAACAATAATTGAATACAGTTCATGCATAGACACAATAAAGTTATCAAGATAATCACAGTAAACAACGTATCCACGTCCTTATTTACAGAATCAATATTTCATGACACAAATATTTCCTAAAACAAAATTCACACAATAAAAGTACGATTAAGAATCAATATATAAGTGTACCCCAATTAATAAACATTAAAATCACTTAGCAGCAATAATGACCCTCCTTGTTGCCCACATCAAGAACAAGAATTTTGCAACTGCATAAACATACAAAGGAGATGGGTCTGTATGTAGTATCCTTAATGCAATCAAATGACTTGGGGTGACCAGCAGCCTGCATACTGGTGTAATCCAGAAAGAACAAAACCTAGTATACGCAGAGCACACAAATAACACATGCGGAATGGTCTCTTTTTGGCCTACACAAAATGGACAATCCTCACTTGATACACCTTTCCATTTCGCAGTGAACGCCTTAACAGGGAGTGTGCCCACTCTAAACTGATGGTAAAGCTTTCTATCAGATGGAACAGGGACCAAATTCCATTACTGCTCTAGTGCATATGTGAACTTAAAAATTAAGAATTCGCCAGACAGCATTGCATCCCCAGCCGTACGCTCATCGTGCTGTAGGGATTAGGCCCAATAATGTTTTTTCAGCACACCCTTTGAAGTGCTGCCTTACTTAGATCAGCCATGGGACTTTTTTGGGTTTATCCAGATTGATTAGATCATCTAAGGCCCCTGTATAATCTACCAATTCTTGGGTGACCCAGATCCCACGCCAGTAAAGGATAGGTCGCAAACGGGATTTGAGAGGTATATTTTTCATGGCCAAATCCAGAAATAGAGAATGCAGAGGGATGCTAATTGGAGCAAAACCAGTTCTCTTACAAATTTGTTCTCTGATTTTGCTAGGCCTGTAATGTCGCCATACCCCCAGAGCTTGGTGCCTTACAAAGTAGCTCCTAGAGCTTTTGCTTCATAGATTTTCAAAGCAGGTGCAACAGGCCTAGTATGAGAGTCACGCTGTTGTTTTAAGATTACAACAATGTTCTGTCTATGCTTTATGGTTGCAACATCAATATGTTGACCCCGAGATAAGTTTGGTGAACGTTTAATGCCCTGATATGTAAATGAGTCCAACTGTTCCAGTAGATCGCTCCTGAGAGATAGCTTACCCTTAAAATTCTTACAATAGTTGAATGCTACAATTTTGTTTTCTCAACATTTATCTCTAAATCACGCTGCAACCAAAAATCACTAACGCTGGCTAGATGTTTTAGAAATGAACGTGTTGTCTGCAAACAAGAGCGGTATCTTGCCCTTTGCAATGAATGGGGCATCAGCCTCAGTTTTCAAGATGTAGAACCAGACTATTTACATATAAAGAAAATAAAGTAGGAGCCAGTACCCCTGGCGGATGCCCTTTAACACAGGAATTGTTTCAGTTACTTGTACCTGCGAGCCCCACTAAACCTGGGCAAAGTTGTTATTGTGTAGTCTAAGCAGCAAGGATAATATGTCAGGAGGCATCCTCATTTCTTTCAAAACTGACCATAGCCTTGAACGTAGTGCCAAATCAAAAGCAGATTTAAGATCGACAAAGGCGACATACAGGTCACCTTTGCCGATCAAGACCGTCTTCCAGTATATTATGGCAAATCTGAAGACTGATCTATTGTTGATATCTTGGGTCAAAAAACCTGCTTGCAATGGGATTATAAAGTGATTACTTTCTACCCAATGTTGGATCTTTACTAGTACCATTCGGCAAAAGATTTTCTGTAGGCAGTCAATGAAACAAATAGGCCTATAATTGGCTGGCAAGCTCCTATTCCCTTTTTTATACACTGGAACCACCTCCGCTCCCCGCCAAGATACCGGAATAGGAGCTCTCATAACTAGCTTGTTTACAATAACTAATATGTAATTTGTCCATACATCTATATCACGGAGGTAGACATTTACTGGAATGCTGTCTGAGCGAGCAGATCTCCCTCTAGAAAAGGTGGCCAGTGAATTAAGAACATCCTCACTGGAAAAGGGTGGCAAGTTAAAATGAATCAATGAGGTATTGAAGGAAATTTCACCCAGGTTTGTGGCTTCATTGTAATATAAGACTGAACAATGACTGAACCAATCCACAGAAGGGACATGATTTTGAGGCTCAAACTCTGTTTTATGCTCTCCTCTGATCACTAGCCTCCAAAACTAAAAATCATCCTTGGAAGCTCATATCTCCACCAAGTCTCGCCATCTCTTGTTGTCGCAATGTTTTTTGGCCCTAGCCAGAGACAACTTATACAATTTCCTAGTGGATGCTATCAAAGGAAAGTTTTTTACTTTTATGGTCTCAGCTAATATCCGCCTTAGCTTTCTACACTCACTATTGGACCAGCTACACCATCCAGTATGGGCCAACTTTTCACTTACGCATGGAGCTACAAACTGAGTGGCAATATCCTCAAATAACTCTGTGTGCATCTCGATAACCTGTGTTTATCCTTCGTTACATCTCTACAATACATTAATGTAGGTAGAAAATCTAGAGCAGCATCTTTATGGTAGCTAAAAGCGTAGGTTTCTCGCTAATTTGCTGCCATTTAAGGCGGCATTTATCTGCTGTCTGTTCGATGTTCCTAGTTCTAGTAAGAGTTGAGCAATCAACCTAAAACTTATTACATCAATCCTCCATTGTGAGGCATACAGGGTTATGATCACTCTATTCCCTTTCTAGTACAGTCATGTCATTAACTAGGTGCCACAGTTTCATCTCAGCCATTACATGGTCATTTTGACTTTTAGATCTATAGTTGTCAAATGTATATACCCCCTTATGGTCAGATTTGGTCTTCCCATTTTGCTCGTATGCAAAATTCGATAGTGAGCACCTTCAGCTGGAGGGCAATCCATGTCCATCTCTTAACTGGGGCAAACTCCAATTGGGGGATCACCCATCTTTCTTCCTCCTCTGCTGTGATTTCAACATCATCCATATCAAGGGGCTCAAATGTGGATTTGAAATCACAAGCAAGAATCAGATTAACCCCGGACTGTTGTCTATTCAAGAAGGCTTCTAGAGATTGAATTGTTGGTGAGGCAGCCCCACCCATTTCACCTCTCGCATAGATATTAAAAAGTGACACGATAAACCTTCTGCCAAAACTAGTCCTAACTATCGCTTTTCAATTGTCTAATTTTGCACTTCAGGGAAGACTTAACCCATGTGGCCAATCCACCTGCAGGCCTAACCCTTTTCTTGGTTTTACCGGGTTGAAATACATAAGAGAACCTGGTCTATATATAGGGTCTGTACACCAAGTTTCTTGAAAGAAACATATATCGACGTTATCGATAAAATGGCACCAATAAGGAAGTATCAGCTTATCCTTCAGTCCTACAACATTCCAAGGGATTAATGAGGTTATTGATGGGAAGTCATTAACCTGGGCACTGTTAAAGGGATAAATCGAGGGACAGTTAGTACCCTCAGTAGAGTCTCTAGAGTCCTCGAAGAGATGGATCATGTCTGGGTGTTAGCAGGAGGTATTAATTCCCCCGCATCATGGGCCATTCCTAGACAAATGGGGTTAATGTTTTTCAGGGATGTCTGCATGTCTGTGGTTCTTATTGTATTAGAGTCCTCTATGGGTTCTTCTACTCCCTACCCCCTACGGTAACATGTTCTTTACACTTTCTATTCCTGATACCACATATTCTCTTTCCATTTTACAAAAAGAAAGAAAAATCTGCAGAAGCATTTCCTGCCTCTTACATCACCTCATGTACATAGAACGTAAAGCAAACGGATGTGTGGAATTGTGAAGAATTAAAAGATAAATGAAATATTATTTGAAGAATATTGAGACAGCTATGTGGTATGCCCTAGAACCATTCTTTCGATTTTGCCATTAAGACTTGCCAGGCTATTGTGTTTCCCAAACAAAATCTCACATAATATACTTACAAAGAGGACCTTTAGGTCAGCAGCCTCCAGTTATTGGCCTGTTTCATTGTCATTCAAATTTTTCTTCCGTCCATGACAGCATAAAGCACAGGGCAGTGGGTCATCCCATTTTACCCATTGGCTCTCTTCACTTTGAATGAATGCACGAAGCTTGTGCACATTGTACACATTCGCTTAAAAAATAGTTGCTTCTCTTTAGTGACAAAACCGGTTTAAAAAGTGCTTTTTTAATTTTAATAACTTTTTTATATTACCTTTAAAGAACAAATAGTAATGTTGCCTATAATTTGCATGCACAGTTAGAGGATGATTTATTTCCTGTCTTTGTTTCACAGTTTGTGTTAAAAGGAGTGTAAATGAATTATGTGCACGATTGGGTGGTTATTTCAGATATTAATTGATTGGCGATGTAAGAGTGACTTTTTTAATATAAAACATGTCTTTCAGTAGTGCTATGCATTTTAATATTATTTTATTTAGGCAACAACAAGAAATCACCAATCAACCATGAATATGTATGGAATGGCGGATCCCTTACGCTATTGTCCCATGGACAGGGCCCATAAGGGCCTGCTTGTATTGCAGTTCACCAGCTGGAGGATTACAACTACCTGTACTGTCTGGAAATGTTCACTCACTCATATACTCCAGCACATACCAAGACAGCCAATGAGAGCACAAAAGCCTGTATGAATCACAAGGGAATCACTTATGTTGCCCCCACTTGCATCATCCCCCGATTCCGAAACATACAACTTCGCTTCCTCCAGAACTTCCAAGCATGTAGTTGAAGCTGTACCCTGCTGGATATTGATCCTACTATAGTTACCGCTCCTTGAATACACACTCTCATACTGACCCTAGGGAAGATTTCTATACAGAACAATACTCCTTGTAAAGTAGTATGGAAGATTAGTGGTAGATAGTACGACCATAGGCTGTGCACTATTGCTTTGCTAAGTCACATTTATTGCAAATCTCTAAAGCCAGCCAACAAATTGCTTGAAAATACAATTCCTTGTAAATACATTTGCCTGTCATCTAGTCATCCTTCAGAATATGCTCCAGTCTAGCTTACTACATGCCCGATATACCTAGCCTGAGAGCTAAGCCGTCTTACATAATAAATGCTCTATCCCTACCGGCAACATAGGCCACTTAACGCATCTGCCAAGATAAGAGGACACAGGACCATAGGTTTTCTGACTTCAAATACATTTGTAACATTTCTTATGGGACCTAAGCTGTTCTGTCCAGTTCCCCTGTGACTACTGACATTGAACAAACCATATTAATGACTGCAACTGAAATACTGAATAGGTTACTGATCTGCTTCGGATTTTCCTGCAAAAGATTAGACTAAAAGTACCAACCTCTGATGAAAAGGACCTGGCTGACATATTTAAGGCTTTGGTATCCGGCACTCTTTTGCAAGTGCTGTGGGATAAATGAATTGTGACCTTTCCATGAGCCTTTTATGCAATGCCTGCTCACACTTTACTTGGTTTCAGTTTCTCTGTCAGTGTTATTTTCTAAATAAATTGTATCGATCTAGGTCCAGCTCACTCTTAACAAACTCGAAAAGAAATGCAATGCAAACTCTGAAGTGTGGAAGCACCCATACCTTTCAACCAGCTGGCTCCTGCATGAGGGTCCTGGTTCATTTTACGCTTCTTGTTCTTGGCGGAGCGCCAGCCGAACCAGAGCATCCAGCCGGAGGAGGTGAGCATGAGCAGGATGAGGAAGCCATGGATGTTCCGGCTTTGGAGGCTGTGATGGTGGATCTCTGACAGCAGGATGGCACTTCCTGAGAAGGTGAGCAGGATAAGGTAGAACAGAGACAAGAGCGATGATATCTTGGGATCCGGGGAGTTCTGCCAGGCTTCATTCGCACCCTCCATGCTCCTGCTGTTCCTGCTGCTTCCACTATGGAAACTTGACATCAAGGAATTTTGGGAAAAATTGGCCTCATTGGATTTGTCCTCAGGAATTTGGCAGGAGTTCACGGAGGTAGAGCTGACAAGCATTGCACTCCTCTGAGTGGTGATCATTGATCTGGGAAGAGGAAGATAAGTCACATAAAGCTAGAGAAAAGAGACATGTAAATTGATAGAGGGAGTAGAGAAAGAGAGAGAGAAGTAATACGAAAGGGACAGAGAGAGTAAGAGAGAGACCGAGAGAAAGAGAGAAGCAGAGCTAGAAGGGAATAGGTAAAAAAAGAGCTAGAGAAAGACAGCAAGAATGAGAGAAGACCAAGTGAGGAAGAAAGAGACAAAGAGACAGCAAGAGATAGAAAAAAATGTGGAAGAGGGACATCTAGAGAGTGAAAAAAAGAGGTGGAAGGAGAGAGACCAAAAAAAGGGATGACGAAAACAGAGTACAAGAGAGTTAGGGAAAGAGACAGAAAGAGGAAGAGGGGAAGACATAGAACGCAAGAGAGGAGATAGGGCTGAAAGATATGATGAGACAATGAGGAAAGATGGCAGAAGAGTCAGAGCACAAAAGAGTGATATCGTTATAAGAAAGAGAGAGAGACAGAAAAGAGAATGAGTGAGAGAATAAGACAGGTAAGTGAAAGAGAGAAAGATGGAGAGAGGGAGACAGAAAGAATGATAGGGAATGAGCCGGTAAAAGTAAAACAGAGGGGATGTGGACAAGGCAGAAGAGACAGGAGAGCAGGACAGAGAAATGTGGGCGAAGGAGAGAAAAGAATTAGAATGCAATGGAGGAACAAGCAAGTGAATAGTATGTTTGTATAAATGGTGGCAAGGAAAGATGAGTCATTATCCAGATAAAACCAAATTAATGTATTGTGAGAAAGAGAAATATAAAACTGAAAAAATATAGATTAAAAGGATTATTAGGGGTGTGGGAGTGGAGAAAAAAGAGAGAGGAGCAAGAAAACCCTGGTCATCGAAGGTCAAAGGCAGAAAGGAAGATAGGAAAAGAAGTAGTTTGAGATACAAATATATAGAATGGAAAGGAAACAAAATCATCCTTAGAATCAAGTTTTATACATTTATCATGTTATTTTTGTTCTAGTTATAAAAAGTTTGGTGCTCGGCCTTCCAGTAAGGAAGAGTAAGAACAACGTAACAGGTGGAAGGGTCACAGAGGATTTGACCACAATGATGCTCTATTGTACTTAATTTAAACAACTATTACTGAACCTTCAGGTCAAATACATATTTATGAAAATGTGTTGCTATCAGGCACAATAAGGTGGTACTCGTACTTAATTAAGATATCTATAGCTAATGTTATTGAAAGCACAGGAGTTACAAAGCAGTCAATATGGATTACAAATGCAACATACCTTTAATAGTCATGGCTCGAGTCGGTTATAAAACCAGACAATACCAGGCCTAAGCTGCAACGAACGGCTGCCCTACGGCAAATGGGGCCACACTGCTAGCAGAGAGCAGCACAAATTCTCTTTCACTAGAGAGGGCCATACCCTTGCTCTGATTCTGTATGGCCTCGTGCTGCACCAGTATTCACCGACACCTTTGAGCAAGCTTTTACAAGATTGTAGATATCTTTACGGAGCCCTCCAAGACCAATGACAGATTATGTTTTTGGGTGTGAAGTGAAAGCAATTGTCTTTACTTTGCCACCATAGAACTGAGATAAGGTGGCAGCAATACCCACAGCACTGGCATCAATGGTGAAAATGGTTTTGTTGTTTGTGGCAAATGGAACAAAAATCTCAGCATCCACTATACTGTTCCTAACAGTTTTAAATTTGTTTTGTTATTGATAATTTCAAGAAATTGTCTACACCTTTCTCAACATCTTTCTCAACTCTTGACCGATATCGGCAAATCGCCATAAAAAATCGTAGTAGTATTCAACTAAGCCCATGAATGACCTCAGTGGAGTTTTAATCATGGGGCTGATGCATTTTTATAGCCTCATCCAGATCCCTCTTAAGCCTTACACTAGCACCCGGTATGCTGTAACCAAGATATTCAACTTCCTCAACTAGGATTTGACTTCTGTCTTTTCTTAAAGTCATGCCTGCTTTCCTTAAAATATCTAACACTTTCTTTAACACAACATTGTGCTCTTCAACGGTGCTACATAAGACTAACACATCCTCTTGAACATAAACCACTTTGTTCACATCTCCTAAAACTTCAGACATTATTCTTTGAAACAAACAGGTAACAGATATTAGCCAAACCGGCAATCTTAAAAACTGATTCACATCTTCTGGAGTTATGAAAGCTGCTAGTGCTTGGGATGCATTTTGCATTGGAGGTAAGCACTTCCCAAGTCTAGCTTTGAGAAGTACTTACCCCCAATTAATAACAACAGCATCTCATTAATGTTTGGTAACAGATGGCTATCCACTGCTATGCTCATATTAGAATATCTAAGGTCTACACAGAACTTCAATTTGCTATCCATATTCGTTGTGATCACCACAGGGAATAACCACTCTGTGGCCTCCATTGGTTTGATAATATAATCTCTTTTCAGGGAATAACCACTCTGTGGCCTCCAATGGTTTGATAATATCATATCTTTCCATTTCCTTTAACATTTTCTTTATTTCTTCCCTAACAATAACTGATATCTATCATGTTTTGGGCCTTGATGGTTCTGCCCCCTCTCTTTCGATTTTATAATAATGTGTGAATCATATTGGTACCCCCTCCCCCCAAAAACAGTGATAGAATTTATAGAAATGGTGCATTCTCAGGTTTCTTTTGTTTTTCCTTTTTTTAAATGTCTTAGAACATGACCTATTGCTCCGTCATCAATTTTGTCCAAGATCATTTCCAAGATGGCAGCTGACTTATGAATGAATGAATGAATGATTACGCATTTGTATAGCGCATGGTTACCCTGAGGCATCCCAGCCCTTAAGTGGTCCATTCATCTCAGATGTATTAGCAGAACAGAAAGGTTTTCAATAGTTTTCTGAACCTGAGGTGGTTCTCCTCCAGACGAATAGCATCAGGAAGATTGTTCCAAAGTGTTGCGGCCTGTAAAGCAAAGCGCCTACCACCCATACGTATTCTCCTAATCCTAGGGATTACCAGTAGGTTCTTATTACTGGATCTTAGGGTCCTACATGTTTGATAGGGGCGGAACAAAGGTAGAAGAAGATCCGGTCCAGAATTAGACAGGGCTTTATGTACAATAGTCATCGCCTTGAATTCAATCCTTTGTTGTACAGGTAACCAGTGAAGTTGTCTCAGCGCTGCTTTGGCAGAGGTTCTTCGTGGTATGTCCAGTAACATTCGGGCTGCGCAATTTTGGATGGTCTGTAAGATCTTAAGTGTCCCCTTAGGGGCCCCAAGATAGACTGCGTTGGAGTAATACAGGCGAGATAAAATCAGTGCCTGTACTAAGATCCTCCTGGCCTCAAACGGGAGTAGCCCTATAATTTTTCTAAGTGATCTAATCAGGGCATATCCAGTCCCTGCTACCTTCCGAGCTTGAACCTGAAAATTAAGAGCTGGGTCCAGCCAAACTCCCAAACTCTTAATTTGCTCTTTGGGGAGCGGGGGCTGTCCCAAAGAATGCGGCCACCACTCATCCACAGAGGTAGGTGGTTTATGTTCCAGCATCATGATCTCTGTTTTAGCTCCATTTAGCTTCAAGAAGGACTCATTCATCCACTCATGGACCCTGCTGAGGCAGGAGGATAAGTTGTTCTGAGACGACTCCTGCCCGGACACGGTGATGATAAGCTGAGTATCATCAGCATATGTCACCAATTGTACTCCCCAGGGTAACACCACCTCAGCCAATGGTCTCATATAGATATTAAATAAAGTAGGGCTGAGGGATGAACCCTGGGGCACACCGCATTGTAGATGTATTGGTGGAGATACAGCATCAGCCTCAAACACTGAAAAGGTCCGGTTGGACAGGAAGGATTGGAGCCATCTCAGTGCGGTCCCAGTGATACCTGCATTACTCAGTCTCTGAGTAAGAATCGTATGGTTAACAGTATCAAAAGCCGCACTGAAGTCTAATAGTAGTATGGCCGCACATTTCCCTTCATCTAAGATCTTCCTTGTTTCCTCCACTACTGCAATAAGGGCAGTTTCAGTGCCCTGTTTGCACCTAAACCCAGTCTGGGTGGGATGTAGTAGATTGTTAGTTTCGATGAAGGTGGATAAAATGGAGTTAACATGTTTTTCGGCAATCTTACTAATAGTGGGCAACAAGGAGATAGGGCGATAGTTAGTCCAATCATCAGGGTTGAGGTTGGGTTTTTTTAAATAACGCCCTTACTCTTGCCTGTTTCCACGCAGGTGGAACTACTCCAGCTGCCAAAGAGGCATTGATCACATCCTGTATCACCGGAGCCACTGTGTCCGAGACCAGATTAAGAACGGTTGGTGGAGCTACATCAGTTGGTGAGCCTGATTTCAAGTTCCTCAGAAGCACCTGGACCTTTGCGCAGTCTAGCAGAGAAAATTCCTTGAGCAAGAGCAGGTATTGGGCAGGGGGAGGGAAAAGGCCTACAGGAGTCACCTGGTAAGATGCGTAGGTAGTTGCTACCTTTGCAGCAAAAAAGTTTGCAAACTCCCTGCAGCGCGGGTAAGCCAGTTCTGGATCATTGAAAGGGGCAGGAGGAGTGACTAAAGACTTAAACATTTTAAAAATTTCCCTGGAGGAGCTAGCAGCAGAAGAGATTTTCTCCTGATAATAGTTGGACTGGGTGACTTTAATAGCCCGTTTATAATTGCGTAAAGCTGACCTATAGATGTTTTTGCTATCTTCACAGTAGTCTTTCCTCCACCTTCTCTCCTTATGCTTACATATCTGTTTAAGGGCTCTCAGCTCTGGGGTGTACCAAGCTTTTTTATTTGACCCCTTACGATGAGAAAGTTCAATTTTAGGTAGGGCCATCTCTAATGATACCTCCAGCCACTGATTGAAGCGGGCATTCGCTTCTATGGGGTCATTGCTGGGCTCGGGCTTAGTTTTCCTCAGGTCAGCTATCCATTTGTCCATAGGCAGTTTAGACCAGACTCTACTCATTTTTTTAGAAAAGTTGGCCTGGACTGGCTACTCGTAATGATTAAGGGAGAGGGACAGGAGGGCATGATCTGACCAAGGAATCATCGTAGAGTTTTCAAACTTCAACGTACTCATGTTGGTGTAACAATGATCCAAAGTGTGTCCAGCTTTGTGTGTGGGGCCTTGAATAATTTGTTTAAATTGGATCAACTCTAGTGCTGTCATCAAACTTTGGCATGCAGGGGTATCAGCTTCATCTAGATGTGTGTTAAAGTCTCCAAGTATAGTAAAGTTGGAGGCGTTGGAGGAGAGATTAATAGCCCAGCTAGTGAGCTCTTCACAAAATTGCCCAAGTGCCCCAGGGGGCCTATAGACGAGGAGCCCGGTGAATGTACACGTTGGGGACAGTGTAATTGAGAATGACATGCTTTCCGATCCTTCTATGGTAACCTTCTCGCACCTACAACCCACTGATTTTTTATAGACTATGGCACTCCCTCCCCCCGTCGGTCTATGCGATCCTGTCTCGCAATAGCGTAATTTGGAGGCAGGGCTCGTACTATATCCGGATCCGAGCTATCATTAGTCCATGTCTCAGTAAGGAAGAGAATCTCTAGGTCTCGATCCTCCAAGAGCATGGAAATTTCCAACGTGTGCTTATGTAGCGATCTACAATTAAGTAGTGCCAGTGAGTAAAAGCCTGCGTCAGAGGCTCAGCTATCAGGGATGAAATCAAAGTCGCACCTGGTGCATGGCTTATGGTCATTTTGGTGAGTAGGTAGCAAATTACAGGTGGGACTTTGCTCTTCTCTTACTTGTAGGAGTTGATCCCTATCATACCTAATTATAGGTCTCTCCGGTCCCATAGATGTTAGGGGACTAGCCCCTAGGCCCGTTCTGGCCCGGACGGGCTTACCTTTGGCGCACCTTTGGTGCGCCGCCGGCTCGCCCGCTGCGCCCGCCCGCTGCGTGGTCGGGGAACAACCTCCATTTATAGGCTGGAGTGGAACAGGAGGTAGCCCAACAACTAGTCCGCTCACCTCAATTCCCCCCCAAAATGTCTGCCGGCCCTGTCTCAGACCGCGTCAGAGCCTTAGTCGCTCTGCGGAGGGGAGCAGGGTTCAATTCCAACAAGGGGCAGCTAAGTTACTTATTAAAATTTCTACAAACACAAATATTAATGAGGCGCAACAGAAGTATAATAATTTAAAAAATTTACAGGCAGCCTAACCCCCGGCTTCCGCCTCAGGGGAGATAAACACGACACACTAGTCTGTGTCGGCGTGTCACAACGCGCCTTAAGTACTGAGGGCAGGAGGTAGCCCAACAACAAGTCTGCTCACCTCAATTCCCCCCCAAAATGTCTGCCGGCCTTGTCTCAGACCGCGTCAGAGCCTTAGTCGCTCTGCGCGGGGAGCAGGGTTCAATTCCAACAAGGAGCAGCTAGTTTACTTATTAAAATTTCTACAAACACAAATATTAATGAGGCGCAACAGAAGTATAATAATTTTTAAAATTTACAGGCAGCCTAACCCCCGGCTTCCGCCTCAGGGGAGATAAACACGACACACAGTTACCGGGAGTTACTTTCTACTTTAGTTTTTATTTATTGGGCTGCAGAGCATTTTCCTTCAAAAGAGATACATTTTCTGGCAAACTCAGAACAGAAATCTAGTTGGGCAAGATAAGTCTGCCTTATACCTGTTATGTGTAATGGTATATTAAAGTCATGCATGGTTGCACCTCACTCATGTAAATATGAGACCCTTTGCAGTAGAGAAAATGAAACCTTAAAGGAAAACAGGATCAGCAGTAACAGAACCTCATCTTGTAATGCTGGTCTCTGATCCATATGTAAATGAGCTGCCAAATAAACCACTTAGAGGCTAAGGCTATTATGTACACACGCAAGCCCAGCAAACCAGACAGTGGTATAGTTTCAAAATAATAATAAATCAAACAGTGAAATAAAAAACATTATCAAACATTTGTATAATTCAAACCTCTCTGACAAACAAGAAAGTATTTAAGTTCAGAAAATGAAAATAATCAATAGAGATACTTAAAGTAATGATGATTAGTGCTCTAGTGCTAGGAGGGGTAAAGGAATGGCAGATCGGGAGAAAAACTTACTTAAAGGAGTATGTAGACTTCCCTCTCTGTATTTCCCGCGCTTTTTTTCCAATGACTACTCTTCTGTTGTTTCTTTAGGCTGTGTGCTTGGACTCTCTCGAATTCAGCTAGTCCTGAAATGACAAATAGGGTTGTTAACAAATAATTGTGATGTCACGTATGAGCAATTCATTTAGAATGAGAGACTTAAGTGTTTTTTGCCAATATATTCCCTTTCGTTTTTATGCACACCTAACTTCACTACACTTATCACTGAATAATCGTTGCTTTAAGTCTCTGTATTGAATTCTATTGTTTTTTTTAATATAAATAATTTCTCGGATGTCCTAGTTTTTGATTTACTCGTATGTGTGGAAATCTTTTTACTCTCACTGTTTGAGTTGTTATTATTTTGAAGTTATACCGCTGTTGGCTTTGTTGTGCATGCATGCACGAGTTGTTAAGAGATAATAGCAGAGACTTAAAAAAAGGAATTAGCTTAGTGGAGGGATGGAAAATTACATGGACACTAAAAGGAGAGCACAGAATCGGTATAAAATATGCCTTAGTATTTTTAAGAACATCAGTAGTTTTCTCACAGTAGCAAGTGCAAAAATATGCAGTTTCTGGTAAGATTACAGACCACAACGAGGCTTGTTCACAGCAGTCATAGAAAGGTGTCACCCGCTTGCAATGGGTTGATCTCAAGGCTTAACCTTCTGGATTTTCAGTATTTGAAGGGTTCTGAAATGTAAGGGTCGTTAAAATATCATCTATATAGAAGAGACTAGATGGTCTACTGTCTTGTCTAAGTGATGAAGAGAAATAAATGGGTATTAACAGAGTAATATTAATTTCAGTCTTTATGTTGGAGAACTTTGACTCCAGGAGTTGCAAGATCGAGAGTTCTAAATCTATTTTGAAGCCTACGAATTGCATCTGTCTTGAAGAAGACACGTCTGATCTTTCTCCATTGATTATGATTCTTAGATTGTATAAAAGGGACATTGCTCACTGAGTATGATCTTGCAGAACTAACCCATCATGAGCCATAATCATCCGGGTATAATATCAGTGGAATTCCCTGAAAGTGAAGCACAAATATACTTACTTTTAAAGCATTTCTATATAACCACGGGGCTAAAGGTATAGCAGCATTCTTGACAAAGAAATTTGTCTACAGCATATCAGTTTCATGACTTCAGTGTTTTGAAGGTCAAGACATGCTATAGAGCTACCTGATAGAAAATAATCCATAGACAGTACTAATGTTTTCCTTTTAAAAGGTCAATAACAACAAAGGTATGTGTTCTTTTTCTGAACTAGTAATGCGAGGAACACAGAATTGAGATATGTTTGCTTAAATGCAATCGGCTATAATACACTTGAGTCACTCATCATTTTCTGTTGATAGGAACTGAATGGGACATGAATGGCAGTTTTGGGATGAAATGGAGAAGACGTCTATTTGGAAGCCTTTTACCAGTTTGGGAACCTAATGGCCCTATGAAACTCAAGCTCATTTCGATTAACACATTTTCAATCTGCTTCGTAGGCAGAGTCTTGAAAGACAATTTTACCTATGGAATTGTCATCTGCTTTGACCTCCATATGCATAGCATCTAAAGGCATCTTTAGAGGAAGAGGTTGGGTCTAACATCTTTAGAATAGGTGTGAGAACCACAAATGGTTTTTTTCTGTGCATTCAGTTGAGGGGTTCCTGCCTCTACAAGCCCTTACAAAAACCATGAAAGCCAAAAGCTCTTTTTCACATTGTTTTTTGTGTGGTGAAGGGACACATGCAGAGGCCGTGTTCCAGTTTCTTAAATAAAGATTCTCCAAATAAGATCGTTGGTTGAAGAACCTGCCTCCACATGTTGGGAGGTTACCTAACTTTTGAATGAATCTTAATAGATTGTTTTTGCCTGTCTTGAGAAATTACAGAATGATGGCCCCAGGTACCATATGCTGCTTAACCTAATTTGACAGATCCGCCAGGGTGGATTTTCAGGGACTCAAAAGTACTGAGGAATGTAACTTGCTACAAAGTCCAGGCACTGTAAATTCAATCGTTAGGGTCCCTATTGAACTTTGAGAAAAAGGGGACCTTCTTGAGGGGGTCCATAGTGAAAGTGAAGACAGCAATGTCTAGAGGAAACCTGAATGTACTGTAGATATATTTTCCTACATACTTCACAAGGAGTCACAGCATGGTATTAGGATATTGCCTCAGAACTGGGTTAAATATAGTCTCTATTTTAAAATTTAAGAGAGACCCCTTAGCACACCAGGGGAGTAGGGTACTTTAAACTGTAGAAAAGGATGTTCCCTTGGCGGACAAGACTAAATTTCAGGCCCTATATATTGACGTAGGTCATCCAAACATTAACCCTATAATACACCCACACGAAAGTACTGTAGCTCAGTATTTATTTTTAAATTAAAAAGAACAACTTTTTCATAGATATTACACTTTTTCTTATAAAAACCAGTAACACATTACGCACCTGCATAAAAACACATTACAATTTCATAAACACTGTTTTTTGCACGTATAAATAGTTAAAACACATTAGCTTAACAAAAAATGTCATCAACAATTAGTTGGCTATACAGAGAAATCACATAAAGGGAGAGACATACAAAGACATTTCTAATTGGTCATTAAATCTTTGCACATCTGAGAACTTTTATATCTTGTCTACAGGGTAGATTTGTTCTCTTGATTGTGCAGAAGTGGCGCCACTTCTGCACAATCAAGAGAACAAATCTACCCTGTAGACAAGATATAAAACGGGTCCAGGTTTAGATTTTGTGACTGTCAAGTTCTCAGATGTGCAAAAATTTTATTTCTGTATAGCCAACTGTTGGTGACATTTTTTTTTAAGCACTGGGTCTACTTTTACCAGTTAGATTTTTGTCAAGTGATGCCTGCATTTTTTTGCCTCTACTTATGGCAGGAATGACCAGAGCTGGAAAGACCAAAGTTTGTATTCCTTTGGAGATTTACTTCACAGAGATAGTCAAAGCATGATTAAGTGAAGAGGACTTCGTCATACTGATGAAAAGCCCAGGCTGTGCCTGAATATCTGAACTTCATCAGTCTGTTCATTCTGAGCTGAGCCATTGGATACTTCAATGGACAACTTTACTCAGAAAGATATGAGGCACAAGTAAGCATACAAAAGGTGTAGGAAGAACAGCAAAACGAATACATGTATTCATCATGAATACCAATGTAAAATGTCATGAAACAGTCAAGCAATCTGAAGGCGGGAAAATAGAATGTACGGCATGCTGGTAAATCGGCCTACTGGTTGTGTACGGATTCATTTCCCCCCGTGTTTCGCAGAGAAGTCTACTTTGTTGTTGTTACCTTGGCTGATATTTGAAATAATTATGAAAGGAAGCAGAAGAGGATCCTCCGACCTTGCTATGAAATACTCAACCTGCTGATAGACTAAGATTTCCAACCACAAAAACATGCCTCGCTAACTCCTTCCTCACTCCCTTCCTCCATCACGCCCAACGGTTGGGCCAATGACACCAGCGTCAACAAGCGCAAAGGGTATTTTCAAGCCCTCTGATGATCCTCGCAGACCAATGACTAGGTCAAATCCAGAATCCCCACCGGCTGCAAGGACCATCCACGTTGTCACTGGCGAACTATTTCTAAATATTCAAGCTTGTATTCTTTTCAGCTGTCAGAATTGTCAGTTTTGTGCCTTTTCTTATGTACCAAAAGACAAATACATTCCGGGTTGTTATTGTTCACTGGGTGTCTCCTTTTGTGAATCAGATTGACTTACAAGCCCTTGCAGTGCTATTCAGAACCACAGGGCGTATTTTAAGGATGTGCTGTTCTGTTTGAATTGATTTTGCAGTGGTCAGTTGAATTACTGCCACAAAACGTTTGAGCAAAACTCCACATCATCCAAAAGTAACGTGGTGCTTAATAACGCCTTGGTGTAAATTGGAACTAATTAGAACCACCCAAGGAGTTTACGTAGCCTGGCCCCTCCGCTCTAGGAAGGAGCAGCCTTTTGTGCACAGACCCCTCAAGAACCAACCCATTATCACCCTTATGGGGAGCTGTGGCAGCAGTGAGTGGCCCTCATCTTAGGTGGCACAGCCCTGGCATCTGATGAGTAGAGTGAACAGTTGATTTAACAGGGAGGAGCTCTGACAGAGATCCAGAAGCGAGAAGTTCTAGAAAGAATAACACAATTCAGCTGGACTTTAGCTGCCACATAGTGTGAAACTCCCCAGATGCAGCGGCTTGTGGACTGCATCTGCGGCCTATGACGAGTAAGAGCAATTCGGCTGCGGGTGGCACAGCATTCTAGGCGTCCACAGGCCACAGGAAGGCCTTGCAGTTTTTCCTGCCGTGGACGTTGCTTAATTCACTTTTTTTTTAAAAAATTGAAGAAATACTTATTCACCTTAAGCAGTGAAGCTTTATGTGTGGAACATAGTGGAGAGCAGTAACAAACAAACAGAACATGCATTGGCAAAACCAAACCGCCTGGCTTTAATGTGCTAGCACATGCAAACGCCATTTGTGAATGTATTTATTTATTTGCAGGTGTATATAGTGCGGACATGGCCCGAAGGTATCGGAGTGCTTTACAACACACGAGACACAGGGTTACAGTGGGTTACAGTAATAGTAGTTCAATGTGGACCTTTACATCAGTGAGTGGTACAAAAGTTACCACAAGAGACAGTTACAAAAGGGGAGCAGAGGACATACACAGTTACACAAAGTTAGATCATGGCGCAGTGGAGAAAGTAATTCATCCTGGTCGAGGGTGAATGAAACAAGATGTCTGTCAAATAGGAGGAGCTTGAGGTCATGTTTGAAGGTTGCTAGGCAGGTGGTTAGACTAGTGAGGGAGGCAGGGAGTTCCAGGAATTAGCACGATAGTCGGTCCTACTTGCAGTATTAGTAGGAGATAAAAATATATTATTTGATTTCCAGTACCCTGGGCCTCCCCCTGAAAACCGGTCGAATGTATTTGCTGATATTGTTGATAGGATGTATGACATCACAACACATGCTTTTACCACACATGCTTTTACAACGCAAGTATTACAACGCAAACCTTTACAACGCATAGAGCTTTGGGGTGCTGGATAGTGAATAGTTTAATTTACTATTCCAACTCCAGTCCCCGTGGACACTAGGGAAGATGTTGGATAGTAAATTAAATCTATTCCCTATCCTAGAGCGCCCCCCAGCGCAATGCGTTGTAATGGTTTGCGTTGTAATAGTTGCGTCGTAAAGGCACTGCCTGGTAAAAGTTGCGTTGTAAAGGATGTTCCCCGCAAATCCACACACCACATATTCATTGTGGCTCTATTTAGCCATTAGATGATATGATGGTACAGTCCTTACTGAAATATGTTTTTCTCGGATCGTAAATGGTTGAGAAGTGTGTAAAAAGCACGTTGGCGGTAGAAAGAATAATGGATTACAATGTTGCTCAAAACAATCAGCCCTAATGGACAACCTCACTACACTATAATGCGAGGTAGTGTTAGTGGCCTGAATATTTAGCAGAAGCCCCCTTTCTTCAACGGACACCACACGCTTACTAACCACAGCTCATTTTACTTTTATTTAGGAGATTTTACTGTTTGGTGGATCCCAGCAACTTTGGGATGACACATGGTGGCCCAACATTCTTGGTGCCCCCCCCCAAACCTACCCAGACAGCAAGGAACTTGGGAATCTACATCGACAATAAATTGTCAATGAATAACCACGTGATAACTATCTGTGGTAAAAGCTTTGCATTACTGAAAATGTTACGAAGAGTGTTCCCATGGATTCCTTTGGAATGTAGAAAGATCCTAGTACAGTCACTATTAATCAGTAGACTTGACTATGGGAATTCCCTTTTCGTTGGCATGGCAGATTACTTATTCTCTAAATTACAGCTTGTTCAGAATGCGGCAGCAAAAGCCGTCTGTAATAAAAGAAAATACGACTCTGCTACAAGCTGTCTGAGAGCATTACACTGGCTGCCAATGAGAGAAAGAGCCACATTTAAAATACTATGCCTCACCCACAAAGCATTGCACAAAACAGGTCCAACCATCCTAAAAAACAGAATCAACTTCTATGTTCCACTTAGAAATCTTCGCTCCCAATACACAGCAAGAGCAACAACCACTAGAATAAGGAAGGCTAGGATGGGAGGCCGCACCTTTTCACACTTGGCAGCTAATCTATGGAATAACTTACCGACAGATTTGAGACTCACAGACGACCATCTTGCCTTTAGGAAAAAACTCAAAACAACACTGTTCCCTAAGACCCAATAAACCACCATATCACCGACAACAACCACCAGTTACACGTACACTGTTAATTTTAGCGCCATGATATCCTTTCAGGATGAATGTCAGCGCTTTATAAGTACTTTTACCATTACCATTACCATTCAAGGAGTTTGAAAACCAATAGGAAACTCGTGATTTGGTGTTTTGCATTGGGAGTCCAAACTATGCTCTTTGCAGGGGATGAATCCAAACTATGCTCTTTGCAGGAAATCAGTCCAAACTATGCTCTTTGCAGGGGATGAGTCCAAACTATGCTCTTTGCAGGAAATGAGTCCAAACAATGCTCTTTGCAGAGAATGAGTTCAAACAATGCTCTTTGCAGGGAATGCGTCCAAACTATGCTCTTTGCAGGGGATGAGTCCAAACTATGCTCTTTGCAGGAAATTGGTCCAACTATGCTCTTTGCAGGGGATGAGTCCAAACTATGCTCTTTGCAGGGGATGAGTCCAAACTATGCTTTTTGCAGGGAATGAGTTCAAACAATGCTCTTTGCAAGGAACGAGTCCAAAATATGCTATTTGCAGGAAATGAGTCCAAACTATGCTCTTTGCATGGAATGAGTACAAACTATGCTCTTTGCAGGGGATGAGTCCAAACTATTCTCTTTGTAGGAAATTAGTCCAAACTATGCTCTTTGCAGGGGATGAGTCCAAACTATGCTCTTTGCAGGAAATGAGTCCAAACAATGCTCTTTGCAGAGAATGAGTTCAAACTATGCTCTTTGCAGGAAATGAGTCCAAACTATGCTATTTGCAGGAAATGAGTCCAAACAATGCTCTTTGCAGAGAATGAGTCCAAACTATGCTGTTTGCAGGAAATGAGTCCAAACTATGCTCTTTGCAGAGAATTAGTCCAAATTATGCTCTTTGCAGGGAATGAGTCCAACCTATGCTCTATGCAGGAAATGAGTCCAACCAATGCTCTTGGCAGAGAATGAGTTCAAACAGTGCTCTTTGCAGAGAATTAGTTCAAACTATGCTCTTTGCAGGGGATGAGTCCAAACTATGCTCTTTGCAGGAAATGAGTCCAAACAAGACTCTTTGCAGGGAATGAGTCCAAACTATGCTCTTTGCAGGAAATGAGTCCAAACTATGCTCTTTGCAGGGGATAAATCCAGATTATGCTCTTTTCAGGAAGTCCTAATCCTAAAAGCAAGGTTACATGGGAAAATAAGTGGAGAACTCGGCAGACTTTAGACTGAAGTTCAAATGGTGAGGTATTCCTGAAGCATGGCATACGCCAACTCTAGATCACAAGTGTTTTGAATACTGTTCCACAAGACAGAAACATGAAGGGAAGGGTGCTCATCCGTGCAAATCTGCAATGACACCTTAGTCGAAGTTTCCTGAACCAGAAGTTGTATTGGAATGTGCTTTGACAGACTCGAGTAGCTGAAAGTTATGAGGTTCAGCTTCTGGGGCAGCTAAGGTTCTATGTGGAAATAAACAACTGCTCCAAAGACAAGAAGAAAGGCCCGCGAGGTTCGGATGTTTCTCAAGGGACCTGTGTGCTGGGGTCAGTGTCAGCCACTCAGGCTATCAGCCTGAAGAATGGTGACCCGGGAGCTACTGAACGAGGCTGCATAGAGCTGCAGAAACCCTTGGTCCATCAGCAATATAGGGAGCTGTACAGGTTTGAAATCAAGAGGGACTTTGAACAGCACCAGGAATCCTGAGTAGTGTAGAGAACTCAGGACGTTTATAATCAATTCAGCCCCATCATGTGAGGGCCCGGGCCGACCACCCTATAGTTCATTGCAATTGGAAATATGGTTGCATGAAACTACTAAAGTACAAACTCAGGAGAACAATTATACTTGTGAAAAAGCATGGTATACAAACGAGGGATATTTCTGGTACGAAATCACGGCAGAGCTTTACAATCAGCAGGACTTGCTAATGGCTTAATTTAATTTCTATACAAATAAGAAAGGTTAAACGAATTCTAAAACAACTTCTAATGATGAACAACATTTTTGAGTTACGTCTAATCGTAGCAAACATCAATAAAACATATAAAATGTCACTTACAATTTTTTCACCTTCTTGGCAAAAGCAAACAGGATGTTGTTAAAGCAGGCTCTTTGCCGCGCTCTCTATGTAGATATAATCTGTTCTTCCGACCATTCGACGTCGGCAGTGTCTAACTGGCTCTGGGAGTTAGTTTGAATAAAGGGTTAGATAAAATAACACGAAGCCGGGTGGAAACCTCTTAATGTGGTGTCGTGGTCTTGGGACGCTGAAGCCGTTCGTCTCAGAATCAGAGAGAAGTCTGCCTGACTCCAATCTGTTTGACATTTGGTGCTCGCGTAGAATCACGTTTCATTTCATGCTCACTGGGTGACTGAGAAGTGGTGCCAGATTCAAGACGTGGATTAGCCTTCACGTCGGGGACCCACGGAGAGAAATTCAAACTAATCCATACTGTGAAGGAAAATTAAGGTTAATAAAATATCTTCATGGGAGATGGGGTCTCCATCCATTAGCAACATTTTTACTTGGGGCCCATTGGGGAAAGAGGGGGGGGGGGAAGAAAGCACCGACCCGAGACTCAAAGTAAGTGTGATAAAGGCCGCTTTATTGGAAGCAGGTGCATCCTACACAATAACATCCTTGGCCTGCGCCGCACAATCTAAACCTCATAAATATGTAATTTCCTGCCTCACCCCCACCCCCTCCCCTAACTGATTCCCACAATCCACAAACAGTAACAATTAGCATAACGTCAATTTGCCTCTCCACCTGGCTAAATACTTTATCGTGCTTGACCTACCCCCCGATCATCCAAACAGTTCTCCTACTCTTACCCCATATATTAGGAAGAACCGCCCCTACATACAGAATGCACCCCACACCTGCTCCAGCGACATGCGAAACCCCCCACCCCCTCCAAAAACCCCCTTTGTGCCCGAATACAAAACATTGTAAACAGCCTCGATAAAGCCCTGGCGCAATTCGCCACCGGGCGACACACGTGTCGGCTGTCTACGCTTTAATCCATACAACTAAAGAGCAAATTTCCACAAAGCCCGCACTCTTCCGATTCTATTCATACCAAAAGGGATTGAGCCTAATGACACCAAGATGTAACGTCTAAAACACTCATCACCCCTATCAAAACCCCTAGTTGCACCAGCCTCCAACAAAAACCCCAGCCCAAAATCTCCATAGCTCCCAAACTCCCCGTAAAGAGCGATGCCTGCCCGTGGGCACCCCCCCAAATCATGGCCCAGGGAGGGAGGGAGAAAAATTTTTTTTTTTATCCAACCACCACCCCCCCGCCCGGGTGCCGAGACACCTCACCTAAAATGGTGTCTCTGCCGCGTGGCCGGGCAGTTACCACAGCCCAACGGAAGCCGAAACCAAGCCCCGCCCCCCAGCCCAAAAGCTACTGAAACAACCCAGCTCTTCCCCGTGCGGCGCCATCTCTACCCCCCCCCCCTTTCCCCGGCCCCAAATTCCCCCGGGCGGGGCAGGCCTCCCTTCGGTCGGCCGCCCCCCCCAGGACCCCATTGTGGTACAGCTCCTGGCCTCGTTTGGCTTCTGTGGACAATTGTTGAGTTTTTGTTTCACCTTTTTACGTCGTAAAGCTGAAATTAATGATTAAGTTGTTGGAACACCATGCCATGAATCCACCATTGTTATGATCATCCAACCCTGATAAATAATCAAAGTTTGTGTGTTTAGGGGGATTGCATGTTTGTTCCAATCCAGAATTATTGTCACTATAAGCCTTGGCCTCCCATTGGAAAAAAAGAGAAAACATGGACATGGTGGTTAATAACAGGGTGTGCAATTTAACATGTCTTACACATATTCTCACCTCCATAGGTTATTTATTTGAACTCTTTTTAGTTATGTAATTAAACAATCAACAGGTATCAAATCTGCATGTGATGCGGCTGAATTTTGGCCATTTGTAAAAAAAAACTTGAGTTTAAACAGTGACATTTTCTTAAAAGGGTTTAGAAAATGTTCATTCTGATTGTATAAGCAAATATGTACAAATATTTACGTATCTGATAACAAGCTTCAAATGGATAAAGTGGATGGCATACAGCACTGTAGAAGATTTTGTACCTGGCCAGTTCCAGGCTGGTGACTCAACTAACAAGCTCAAGAGTCCTCCCCTGCAACGGCCATGCTGACCTGAGCCTGCCTGAGCTGGAGTGAGTCCCTGGTCCCCAAGAGGTGCCTCCCCCATTACTGAACACTTGTCTGGTACCAAAGTGTACGCCTCTGCAGGAAAAGGTGAAAATCCGGAAGATGCCGCCTATGATGAACGCCAGTGTTAAGGTACAGTGAGGCCGGTTCTTCACGCTACTGCGATTTCCAACGATGACCGGCAACACGAGAGCCACACTTCGTGTCACAGCAATGATAGCCT
This sequence comes from Lissotriton vulgaris, assembly GCF_964263255.1. Taxonomy (NCBI): domain Eukaryota; kingdom Metazoa; phylum Chordata; class Amphibia; order Caudata; family Salamandridae; genus Lissotriton; species Lissotriton vulgaris. The sequence continues at coordinate 1,043,751,595 of NC_141693.1, read as the reverse complement.
GTGGTGACCGCCAACGCAAAGCTACAACAGAAAACATCCGTGACGCCCGACCATCTCTTTGCACTTGAGCGACGACAGCCCACGATACCTGGCCTGCTCTTCACGCTACAAGAACAACGATCAGCAATGCTTTCCCTGCTCCACGTGGCCGCCTCCACCATGAACAGAACTCTTCGCGCTAGACTCAGAAGGTACCTCTTCAGCGGGACTAACCTAGTCCCTCTATCCAACCCATGCTCCAACATGGTAGACCTGAACATGTGACCTTCCACCGGTCTAGCATGACTAAATGACTTCAATTAGTGAATTGTGCTTTTAGGAGCTATTTTCTCAAATACATTTTAAAATTAAATATCTCCAGTTCTACTGATTTGATTTTTTATGTTCTGGTATCATTTTATTAATTACAATTCACTCCATTCTTCAAAAATGTTTGGGATTTTCCTTGTGTTGTGTTTTCTTCTTATTACTGTTTGTGTGCTGTATAAATACTCAGGGCCGGCGCTAGGCATGGGCAGCGTGGGCAGCTGCCCAGGGCCACACACTGGTGATGTTTCCTGTCGGTTCCCTGGCGATCCATTTCAAAGAAAGGTGTCACCTTTCTTTGAAATGGAGGGGCCCCCCTCCCTTGGCCTCTCAGGGATGGTATCTGGATACATAAGGGAGGGAGACGCTCCCTTCAATTGAAAGGAGACCCATTCACAGACACTGTGGGAGGCCCATTGTCCAGCATTTTGGTGCCCCCACAGTTTTAACTTTTAGCCCCCAAGCAATTCTCACACCTATCCGACTGAAGGTGTGAGAAATTCTTGTGGGCTTAAAGTTAAAACTGTGGGGGGCGACAAAATGCTGGACAATAGGCCTCCCACAGTGTCTGTGAATGGTCTCCTTGCAAGGGGCCACTTATCTACATTAGAGGGGCCTCGCACATTCCCTTTTAGCCCAGGGCCTCGCAAATCCTAGAACCGGCCCTGTAAATACTTAACATATTAACTAAGTTAAGTTTGACTGCTTTTGTGCCAAGCTACTAGAGTGTTAGGCACAGGTTAATTTAGTGACTTTTGTGGATCACTCTGACAAGGATTGTGATTGTTAAATCATTGGGCTACAACCCCCTAAAACTATAACCCAATCTCTTCCAATATAATTTCCTTTCTTTTAAAAATGACTTAGTTTATTAGACACTAGCACAGAAGAACGCAGAGTAGGGTTAAGGATTGTCTAATATTGCTGGCTTTGCTGAAAACAAATCATTTAAAGAAACTGTTGGAAAAAACCCTTGGATCTTGAATTCTAACTGCACTGCATACCTTTAATCTGCTTCCAAAGAGAACATGTTGCCTTAGAAATAAGTGCATCTATAGTTGTCAGAGATCTCTTTCTTCGGAGATCGAAACTCCGCAGAATTCAGTTGAAGCAACAACTGGACCACCTCCTGACATCCCCAACTCTGAATATAGCCAAAGAGTGTTAGGGTAATCAGGCGAGGGAAGGAGAGAAAGGGAACAGCGGGGAAAAGGATCCTGTAAAACAAATGACAACTACCATGATATAACAAATACCGGTATTCTACTCTCATATGATCTCGCTAATCGCTCCTCGGTACCTTGGTATCTAACAGAAATCCCATTTCTTCGTCATACACAGGGGAATCTCTCTCTCCATAAAAGGTATCTACAAGGCATAAAGTAACACATTAAAACACCTCTATAGACAACAGCTCTCTAGTTATATCACAACAGGCAGACCACATACATACCATTTCCGATAGAAAAACAATATACATCCAAATGAGAAAAAAAGAAGAAAACTAAAATGGCTGGGTATTATTCAGTGACTTAATCCCCAGAGCTGAAGAGGGTTCTTGTCAATTCTCAATAGTCACACTTTCAAAAGAACTGAGAGCTGTTGGACAATGGAAGGGGACTCCCTTCCTGAGCAATCTGGAGATTGGAATTGTGACTTGGGAAAAATGCATAATGAATCTGCAATAATAATTCACGAATCCCAGGAAACATTGTACATCCCTCATATTTTTAGGAGTTGGACATTCCTGCACCGCTTGTACTTTACGCTCAGCCATGTGTAGCCCTTAGGGACAGAGCATGACCCCTCGGAAATCCACTTCACGCACACCAAACTTGCATTTGCTCGGTTTACAGAATAAACAATGCTCCCTTAGTTTCTGCAGAACTAAGCTGACCTGTTCTAATGGTGGAAAGAATGAGAATGCCGTCTATGTAGACCAGCCCAAAGTGGTCCACGTATTTCTTAAGGGCATCGTTTAAGAAATACTGAAATGCCGCTAGGTCATTACAAAGCCCAAACCACATCACAGTATACTCTTATAACCCAAAACTTGTCTTAAAGGCCGTCTTCTACTCATCCCCTCACGAATGCACACCAAGTGAAAGGCCCCTCTCAAATCCAATCTGGTGTAAATCTTTGCCTCTCGTACCTGATCCAGCAGTACCGAGATGAGTGCCAAAGGGTATCTGCTGGTTATGGTGTTTTTATTCAGCATGCGATAATCTATACAAGCTCCCAGGTCACCATTCGCGTTAGCTATAAAGAAAAGCGGAGAAGCGGCTGGAAAACAGGAAGGCCTAATAAACCCTATTTCTAGGTAGTGATCAATATAGTCCCTCAAATGTCTGGTCTCTGGCTCCCACAATGCATACACTCTTCATGCAGGGATTGTTGCACCTTCTACCATATCTAATCGGCAATCATATTGCCGGTGTGGAGGCAGTTGTTCGGCTTGTGCTTCACTAAAGACGTCAGTAAACTGCTCATACTCTAAAGGTAACACAGTCTCCTTCTCAACAGCTGTAGCCACAAAAAACGGGTAAGTCAGCGCTGCTGCCTGCAAGAACGTGGTAGGAGCAAAATGATTCTGACACTCCTCCGATAGAAAACTAACTGATTTAGTCCTCCAGTCTATAGTGGGATTATGATGACATAACCAAGGCATCCCAAGTATTACCTCATACTGTGGTGCCTCGATGATTTCTGTGACAGGCCCTCTATATGCTGCCTGCTAGCATCTGTAACTGAAAGCCGTAGGGACTCGGTCTGATCCGTAATGAGACCCGACTTCACTGGAATGCCTTCTACTGCCAATACCACTTCCGGCGCCTCCCGAGGAACTCGATTCAAAGCAAGACTGGGTACCAACCCTCTATCAATAAAATTACCGGTGGCCACAGAATCCAACATTATCAATACCTGATGGATTTGCTGATTCCACATGAGACTCATAGGAGGCTCAATGTGGGAGTACTTGTCTTTTAAATTAGTGGTTGACCATTAAGGGAGTTTCAAGCCTTTGTCCGTATCTCCTTCTGCTCGTGTCTTGGATGGGGGACCTACCGCTGGGTGTGTGACTGAGACAGCCACTTTCTTAGGTCTATACCAAGCACCGGATGATTTGGGTTTGGATGGGTAATCCCTTACATAATGCCCCTTTTTTCAGCAGTACATGCAGAGGCCCTGTGTTCTTTGACTTTCCCTTTCTTCTCTCGCTACCGGGCCCTTATTTCCCCTATTTTTATGGGTTCTGCCCTGGCCTCATTACTCAACATATTCCTACCGGGGGTTTTATCGGACCTGACGTATACCCTGTCCATTTGTCTTTCTATGTCCCCCTCTTTCTGACTGTCTCGGGTCCCTCGGAAGCCTCTCAGGATCGGTTTGTTGCTCAAATGGGTCCACCTATTGACATCCTCGATTCCGACTTGCAATAATAGCACAGACGATTAAGGAGACCAGTCAGGGGAAGGAAAGGATGGGAACAGCAGGGAGGGAGACCTGTGGAGAAAAATGCTAGTTATAGAAACACTGCACTAAACATTTCTGGTACATTAACATAAGAAACGTACTAAGGTTGCTCTACCTGTGTGTACATGTAAAAGAAAATAACCAGCATCTGCAATAGATCTTTAGAAGGACGATCGGATAATTATCAAAGACCTTCCATTGGCTACAACATCTTCTATTGCTCAGGAGTGGCTTATACTCATAGCTTAGTCATAGAACTGCGGAATAGAAACATACTATTATACAACGTCTCAACCAATACCTCTAACCCAGAGACGCTCGTGTCTTTCAAGTCCTGTTACCCACCAATAATGATGCGTGCTTGAGCTTTGTAAGGGAGGAAGGGTAGATTAAAGTCAGGAACCTCTCACTGTCCCCCTGCTCGAAGACGAACAAAAGAACACACAACAGTCAACATACATATGACTGCGAGCAGTTTTAACCAAAGTAGTTTTCCCTTTGCAATGTTAGTATGCACACACCGTAACAACTGGTGTAGTAAGTACAATTCAAATAAATTGAGGTTTTATAATGGAGGATTATATACCACCTGGTATATCTGAAAAGCAAAATGCCTTGTGTATCTCATTTCTCCATGGCTCTTAGTTCTGAGCGTTAGACGAGCCTGAATCCAGAATCGGTTTCAACACCATTAATCACCACTAAGTCATTGAACAGAAAGTCTCCGAAAGCAGCAATTAGCCACCAAATGTTTTGGCTAAAACAAAATCGGAACAGTGGTGTCAACGTCACCCTTACCCCACTGGGTACTGCAAACTTCTGGATTCCTTCGTCCTGGCACTGCCAAAGTCTCACAGGATATTCTGCGGCGTTTCCTCCTTCCTCTCTGGCTTACTTAGCCTGCTGCAAGGTTTACCTGCGTCATTTTCTGTGCGTGCACACCGGGCCACACAGGCTCTTGGGAAGTGTAGGCGGTTTGCTCTAAGATGCACAGAAGTGACTGGGATTTCCTTTTCACCAGTCCTCCCGCAGTCTCTGAAATACCTTGACGACCCGCCTCCAGAACACCCCTCGTTGCAGCGTCTCTGAGGAGTGGACAGCGGTTGGTATTACCCGGTACGTGACATTGACATTCTGCTATCCAGCCTCAATCAAATCTGTGCATTTGCCAGGCTTAGGATCAATTTGTGCCAATACGTCTTTCATGTTGTCCCGCAACCCACGATAAAAAAGAGGCATCCTCTTTTCTTCTGGCAATGCGGCTTCAGCCACCAGCCAGTTTAAGGACGTGAGGTAGGTGATCAGATAGCTTGTCCTTTGTTTGAGGTCTAACAACTCACGATGTGCGCTGAAACTGGTGACTCGTCTGTTGAATACTCTATCAAATTAGGTTTGAAAGGCCGACCAATCCGAAAACACTGGGTTGTTATTCCTAACCAGAGGGACAGGCCATTCGTCTGCGTCACCCACCAAATATGATATAGCAAATGCTACTCTAGAGTGGTTATTTGGGAAGGATGCCGGCTTGCATGAAAAGTGCAGCATGATCTGAGTCAGGAACACCTGTATCTTCTGAGGATCACCAGCATTCTGTTCTGGACTAGCCAAAGGAATGGGAGGTGGAACTGTGATCTATATCTGGGAGGTAGAAGCTGAAACGTCAAATGGATTTCTAATTAACTTGTCTACCTTTTCTCTTAGAGCTGCGGTTTCTGCTTTGGAAGAGGCAAGCTCCTGTTGCAACAGCACCAGGGCCTGGAGAACGTCGTCCATGGACGCCATTGTTGATACAATTGGATCGGGAGGAGTTATATTTTCGTGGGTATCTAATTCTGTCAGAGATCTCTTTCTTCACAGATCGAAACTCCGCAGAATCCAGTTGAAGCAACAAAGGGTCCACCTCCTGACATCCCCAACTCTGAATATAGCCACAGAGTGTTAGGGCTATCAGGCGAGGGAAGAAGAATAAGGGAACAGCGGGGAAAGGGATCCTGTAAAACAAATGACAATCACCATGAAATAACAAACACCAGCATTTTACTCTCATATGACTTGGCTAATCACTCCTACGTACCTTGGTATCTGACAGAAATCCAATTTCTTCGTCATACACAGGAGAATCTCTCTCTCCATTAAAGGTATCTACAAGGCATAAAGTAACACATTAAAATACCTCTAAAGACAACATTTTCTAGTTATATCATGACAGGCAGACCACATACATACCATTTTCGATAGTGCATATAAAAGCAATATGCGTCCAAATGAGAAAAAATGAAGGAAACTAAAATGCCTGGGTATTATTCAGAGACTTAATCCCCAGAGCTGAAAATAGTTCTTGTCAATTCTCAATAGTCACACTTTCAAAAGAACTGAGAGCCGTTGGCTTCTTCTGCTTCAATCCCTTGCAGAAAAGTATTCCAGTATGCCTATTCCCCTATGTGCTACTGAGCATGACGTCCTGACATAATGAGCCCCACTGTTCCAGGGATGTAAAGGAAAATAAAATAAATGGAAACACACTGTAAGCACCCCAGTGTTCAGCAGCAAGATACGGTAAAGCGTGGTTACTCCTTCACCACTGCTTTTCGCTTTGAAGGGATGAAATAGAAACGGCAATGTGTGGTTAACCATTCACCACAGCATTCCGCTCTATACCAGAATAATGTTACCCCGCGTCCCTAGAGTAAAACAAAAAATGCCACAAAGGAAGAAGTAGAAACGGTAATGCGTGGTTAGCCTTTACCACTGCATGCGCTCTATAAGGGATTTGCCTAAACAACAAGGAAATGTGCAGGCGGGGAACGCCTGCCCGCCGCACCATTGAATAACCAGCAAAGCAAGAACTGAATCGGACTTACCAATTCAACTCACCCGGTCTGTGGGATGACGCCAACTGCATCAGGGGGAAACAAGAGCAGGAAACGCGCTTTCTACAGCGAGTATCTGGAAATAGGACAGAGCGGTACCCGGCAGCCATTAATCTCATGCGGCTGCGAGAGATGCTGAACCACAAAGGAATTAAGCGCACATGCGTGTTTGTTGACGTTCGTTATAAGGCCCCTCCTTCCGTAGGCTTTATGGGAGTTGTAGTCCGCTTCCAGATTGGTAGGCGCCACCCGCCTAGAATCCTGATAATATTATGTGTTCAATCTTCGTAATAACAGTATGTATGATTACTATAGTATTAGTAGGATAACACCTGAACAAGACTTTTGGAACATAAACACAATAAAAACATTCTTATATCTGAATGAGGAAGAGCAACTGAAAGCCTCTTTTGTCACCTATAGTAAGGAGAATTATTCAACCAATGTTTATTATAGGTTAGTACAGGAATACACACATGCCATGGGACTGTTATATATGTGCTCATTTACAGTTGTCTGCATCAGAAGAAGTCCCCTATTACCACATGCTATTTTCTTATGGAATGTAATGGAGTGTATTACTTATGCTTGTATATAGAAGAGAAAACTTAGAACATATTTATTCTAACTATGAATTAACACCTATTAGAGTACCGTTGATAGAAAGCATGAACTTACACTCACAAAGACAAGAAATGGACACAGCTGGCATTATTTCATGCTACATAGATATATAGATAGTGTTAAAGCTTATCAGAATTATTTAACCTAGTTTATGCGCCCGTTAGAGTAAATTATTAATATGGGATTAGAAGAAAGAAACACTAACGTGACACATAGTAAAGACAAACATGATGATGTTTAGAAAATTTTTAGAAGAAGGAAGAAGATGAATTTAGAAAGAAATTGAAATGGTTTATCCAAAATTAAGATTAGATAGCCAACATGAAGGGAAAGTTTGCGTTTACTGAAGAAGGACACCAAAAGTAACCAGACATTTGTGGATTAGTAGTTGTGAATACACATTTGAATTAATGGGAGTGACAAAGCAAATTTTTCAAACAAAAAAGAATCTCAGTTCCAGGAGTTTATTTTGTTTGTGGACAGAATGCTTATTTTTTCTTACTTACTGATTGGCAGGGTATTTGGTATTTAGGGTGATATTGCCTAAAAGGTACCATGTTACAAGTATAGTTGCATTAACAATAACTCCGGCACACAGTGGTGCGGAGAAGGGAGCTCAATTGGTAGGAGATATTTTTGGAGCAAATTTTGACCTGTAGGAGTCATTTTAAAGGACAAAAAGGTTAGAAAACTGTCAACTGCTGTCGACAAACTGGCAACAAGCGCTTCTGGAGCTTTGCTAGTAGTACACACTAAGCTGATTGCCAAATGTTCAATGATTTTGCAAGATCGTTTCGCATTAGAAATGTTACTTGCAGAAAAAGGCGGAGTTTGCAAGATGTTTATATTACCCCATTGCTGCTCCTATTGTAAAGGGCGAAGAGTGTTCTTTTTCCTCGACTTGCACAGAAACAGATGGTTGCTCTTTTCCCAACTCCTCCTCCAGGATACTCAGAGTCAGTTATACTAAAACTTGACCCTCAAGGACCCCAAAGGGGGAAAGGGGAAGGGATAAAATAATAAACAAAGAAGAGACTACTCTGGATCTGTTCTTTTCTGCTTCTTCTAACTCACCAGTAGCTCTGACGAGTCTTAGAAGTCCTAATGCACACAGTAAGAGATAGATTAGCTCCCTCCCTAAACCTCCTACACCTAATTTTTGTTAATAAACCCTTACCAAACAATCCAAAGACTATTGCTACTCTTCCTTCTTTTCTTCTCTTGTGTTTTCCTACTCTTGAACTCCTGAAGTTTAACCTGTAAGCATATTTAATAATTAAATTTTGTTTATTTGTATTATTTATTTTCTAATTATTATTTCACCTTTAACTATTCTTACTTCCTCATGTGAGCTCTCTGTTCTAGTGATGAGATAATCGTCTTTTGATTTAATTCCTTAGTTTGATGCTGTCTCTTGTTAAGTTAGGTTAATTATTTTCTTTATGTCTTTCAGGTTTTTTCCAGAACTTCTATTTACTAGTATCAGGGTAAGTATCTTTATCTCTATTTCTTCTTACTCCAAATTCTCTCAACTGCACAATTAATTCCCTCTATGTATTCTTCAAAAACCTCTCAATCATGCCTTCTTGTTTACTCATGCCCTGCTATCATTTATCTGCATCTCTCTCTCTCTATCTCTCGTAGGTAGATAGCTTTCACTTATCTGTATTTCTCTTTCTCTCTCTCTTTTCGTAGGTTTGTGCTGACAATTCGTCGTTCGAAAACTTCAACAGCTGCCGAGGTCCGGAGTCGGTAAGTCGACTTTCCGTTGCTCTTCTGTAACTCTAGGTTTCCAATAAATACTGCGGTAGGTATTTATTTTAGTAAATGACCGACTAGGATTCGACTTGATTTCTCTAAGAAAAAATGTTAGGCAAGCCTCAAAAATATCGAAGAGTGTCTCTCTCAGGTGAAGTGCGCATTAGCATTGGCACGCGCGCTTCCCCTAACGCTCAGCACCTGAAAGGAACACAACCACTAGATCGCCGACTTGTTTTCAGAGTCGGCGGCCATCTTAAGATTCTGCTTGTGTACCGCTGAACTCCTACAGCGGTTCCGAATTCCATTTTCTTGAGTGGCCAGTCAACTCCGTTTCTTATGGCACAAATGGACATGTCTTGCTTGGTCTTGAGAGGTCTGACACCTATAGACATGACAAAAGTAAGAAATTAGAGGAATTGTCAAAGAACATTTCAGATTTAAAGCCTGAACTAGAGGAGTTGGAAACTCATACAATTGGAAATTGGATTGAAACTGCAGGCGGAGATATCGTAAATGCTAAACATATACCAGTACTAGCTGTAGGGCTTTGCTTGATTTGGCTGTTTGCTTTAGTCAGAGGCTGTAGATATTACTTACACAAGAAGAGAGAAGGAGAAATGAATAAAGATTTGAAACGTTTGACATTCAATCACATCATGAACAATGATAGAGAAAGTCACTGAAATTTCAAAGTGTAAAAAAAAGAGAAACGATTCGACAGATGATGAGAGTGCCTTTTGTACAGACCATCACATTAATTAATTAATTAATTGTGGGTTTATATAGCGCTAGGATAGACTCCCGGAGGAGTATCTCCGCGCTTCGACCGCTGCGAAACCCTTCCTGGCTTCCCTGAGAGATGGTCCCTTAATGGGTATCTCCAGGGTGAGACCAGGCATCCCCGGCGGTCTGGTGGGGCCGTTAGTGCAGATGAGGCAAGCTTATGCCCAGAGTTGCCGAGTGTGATCGCTGATCAGAGTGGGCACCGAGGCGAGAGAATTATCGAGTCCGCTGACCCTGGTCCAGAAACCTGCCGCGTCGGGAATCGAACCCTGGTCCCGGGCCGTCCTCTGCTCTCGGGTCTGCCGCCTCTAACCGGTGAGCCACACTACTGCACATGTGAAACCAAGCTAGTGTGACGGTTCATAAACCATCAGATGGAGGACTAAAAGAGTCAATTACTTAGGATGAAAAATAAATTAACATAGTAAGCTAAATGTGCCATGCAGAGTAAAATTACGCTAAATTGACAGAGATTTCAAATAGCTAACTTGCACCAGGCAATCATTATTAATCATGTAACCCATAGTAAGGCAATGAAACAGTTTTTTGTTAACTAGAAAGGAACTTGCTATTGCTGAAATGTGCACAACGTGATTTAGAAGCTTGACCCTACAATGACATGTTTAGAGATGATTTCATAACTGCAGAACATTTCAGTTCAACAAAATGTATTAATTTATTAAGCAATATTTTATTCTTGAATGTCATGAACTTCCTACTTTCTTAGGTTTCATTCAAAGATTACATTTAATAATTTATGCATTTAAACAATAAAGATTGATTCATAGTGTAAAATAATGCATTACCTAACAATGATTTTGTCTTATAATTAGTAGGTCATTGTTCTCACAGTACAACAAATGTATATGTGGAAGGTCGATCTGTGTTTAAAGCCTATGGGAACTATGTCTTATGTTGTCAGAATCTCTTTGGGCAAGACTGTCTGCAGCTAACCATAAGATAGAAAGTTTACTCCGCATGTATTTCCGTGGGAACAGAGAAGCAGAACCTGCTTACCGAGGAATTCTATTACAGGACCGGAAGCTTTGGATTATGCTATTTCTTTCTTTACTGTATAAATCCAAGCAGACAACAAACATACAATTAGTATAAAAAATTACATTGTCCATGATGCTTTGCATCAGCCACGCCTCCGTAGCCCTCATTAGAGCCCTGGGAACAGTCTCGTCTTCCTCTTTCTTTGCTACTCACAGCAAGAGATAAGTACCCTGCACAATATTAATTAATTACCTGATTTGGTTATGACAGAACATTATGAGCGTCCTGTGCTTCATGTTTAATATCTAAATGCAAATGTCTTTGATTTTGGCTATGACAGCTTGTTTTTTTTTCCTTATTGAAAGTTTTGCCGATTTTGACTTGTAATACTGACATGTATGAGCGCGCTGCGCTTAGGAATTCATATTTAAATGTATACTGACATGTTACCAAATTTGTGATCCTTATTGTTCTCCGTGCAGACTGGTTTTGAATTTGAGGGAATTCAATCATTTCCTAGTCCACAATCACTTCAAAATGGAGGGAATCCACCTTTTGGCGGACTTATTACAGCAAGGGGATTGGCTAGTCAGACTAGATCTCAAAGATGCTTATCTGTCCATTCCCATTTTTCCTTCGCATCACCGTTTCCTTCAATTTCAATGGAACGGTCGGTGGTTCGAGTATTTGGCCCTTCCTTTCGTGCTTTCCTCGGCTCCCTGGTGCTTCACCAAGGTGATGAAGCCGGTGGCCGCGCACCTACGAAAACAGGGAGTGCGCTTGATAATTTACCTAGACGACATACTGATCATGGCTCACAGCCCAGAGTTAGTGTCTCAGCACCTACAGATGGCCATTTCACTGTTACAGAACCTAGGATTTGTAATCAACCATTCTAAACTGTCTCTCGTCCAGCCACAGTCAACGGAATTTCTGGGATTTGTAATAGATTCCCAGAAGGCTCAGTTGAGTCTTCCGAAATCAAAACTCAGGGACCTGAAGAAATACATTGTTTCACTTCTCAGCAAACAGGTGGTTTCGCTCCGGACGATCGCCAGAGTAGTGGGCTTATTGGCATTGTCCATTCAAGCGATCTTTCCAGGACCACTGCACTACAGGGCATTACAGAAGATACAACATCTTCAGAAGGGTCTGGCTTATAAGGACCTAGTTCCCCTTTCACAGGAGGTGAGGGACGAGATGCGATGGTGGCTGGACCACGTAGAAGCATGGAACGGAAGGGCCATTTTCGGCTCGCACCCCGCGGGGGTTATCGAATCCGACGCCAGCCGTTGGGGTTGGGGAGCGCGCTGCGCAGATGTTTCCACAGGCGGAAGGTGGTCTCCCCAGGAGCTAGTACTGCACATAAATTGTCTAGAACTACTTGCAGGGTTGTTCGCAATACGGACCCTGTCTCCCAAGCAGACCTCGTGTTGCATCCTACTTCGGATGGACAACGTGTCTGCGGTGCGGTACATAAACAAATTAGGAGGAACGAGATTGTCTCTGCTAGTGGAGATTGCCAAAGACTTCTGGCATTACTGCCTCAGTCGCCAGATTACAGTAATAGCGGAATACATACCGGGACAATCCAATGTCATAGCGGATTGGAACTCGAGACATCTCAAGGACTACAGCGATTGGAAATTACTGCCGAGTGCATTCCAATGGTTGTTGGACCTATGGGGTCCGTGTCAGATAGATTTGTTTGCATCCAGGCTGAACCGGCAACTTCCCAGCTTCTTCAATTGGAGGCCGGACCCAGCAGCAAAAGCGACGGATGCATTTCTCCAGGATTGGTCGGAAACAGTGAACTATAAATTCCCACCTTTCCTTCTCATTCCAAGAGTGGCTTCTCACATTCTCAAACAGGGGGCAGAAGTGATATTGGTGACGCCCCTGTGGAGATCGCAGCCTTGGTTTCCGGTATTGTTGGGGATGTGCTGCGATCTCCCCAGGATGCTCCCTTGGTCAGAATCTCTTCTCATGGGACCTCTCGGGGAGCAACACCCGCTGATTCTGTCGAGGCGGTTGTCGCTGATGGCATGGAGGCTTTCAGGCAACAGTGGGAGTTGCCTGGAGTTTCGGAAACAGCTTCAGACTTCATCAAACAGGCTTGGGCCCCGTCCACTAGAAAGCGGTACTTTTCAGCCTGGAAAGGCTGGATGGGTTGGTGAGTGGAACGGGACTTGGATCCCATGGGGGCAGGACTTTCCAATATCGTGAATTTCCTTTCAGAAAAGACAGCTGGCGGTTTGGCCTATAGATCAGTGAATAATTTCTGATCGGCCAGCTCTGCGGGGCATACCCAGATAGACTGGAAACCGGTTGGTATGCCCCTATGGTATGTAAACTTCTTAAGGGCTTCAGAGTAGCGAATCTTCCCAAACCCAAGTATTCTGGGTTATGGAATGTCTCTTTAGTCATTAGGCTCTTCGATAGTTGGGCTTCAAATGGTCTTCTCTAAAGAAAACAGTTGTTTGCAAAGTTAGCTATGCCTTTATGCTTGTAGACGCTCATCGGATGTGCGCGCGCTGGAGATTACAGGTAGAGTATTTACTCCGGAAGGAGTTTCTTTTACTATACAGGACGTACGAAAACTCTATCCAGGCATGTTGAATATAATGCTTTTCCAAGTAATGATAAACTATGTGTTGTCCTATGCTTAAAAACTTATGAGGAATGTACTCGTTCCTTGAGACCTGTGGGTTCCACCCAACTTTTGATTTCTGTGCAGAAACCGTTTAAACCAGTGTCCGCTGCGACAATTGCCAGATGGCTCAATTTCATCATGAAAGAAGCTGGTGTTGATATTCAAATGTTTGGCGCACACTCTGTCCGTGGTGGCATGGCATCATATCCTAGGAATCCTAGGCATCCTATATGCTAGGAGCTAATATCCAAGACATTATGCGTTGTGCTGATTGGTTGTCTGAGTCGACTTTCAAACAGTTTTATTATAAGCCGGTGGGAGATATCACATCTGTTGTTTTTCATAAAGCGTTAAACTAGCATAATCCGAAGCCTCCGGTCCTGTAATACAATAAAAAATTAGCTAGCATTCACGCCAAGAATTTTCAATTGTATTAAGGACACGGAGGCGAGGATTATCCTACCTGGCTGTGTTTCAATGTATTGCTCATGCCTACCCACCCTTTGTTAGGATACTGGATTCTAGTATTAAGCAGGAATTACGGGTTGTTCAGATTTGTTTTCCCTAGGTGCTGATAAGAAGGCTGAACAACGAGTTTCTTCCATTTGAAGAATTGCGATGGAACTGGGTTTCCGGTTAACTTCCATGTTGGATGATGTTCATCATATTGCTGGTTTAATGGACTTTTTTCTGCAAGTTCGAGCAAAGAAAGAGGAAGATGGGACTGTTCCCAGGGCTCTTATGAGGGCTAAGGAGGCGTGGCTGATGCAAAGGATCATGGACAATGTCGTTTTTTATACTAATTGTATGTTTATTGGCTGCTGTGATTTATACTGTAAAGAAAGAGATAGCATAGTCCTCGCCTCCGTGTCTTCAATAGAATTGAAAATTCTTGGGGCGAATGCTAGCTAATTTTTGATTCTGTCCCAGAATGGTTTTATGGAAGAAGAGGTCTGCTACAATGGTTCCAATAATTTTCTTGACTTTTATATTAGATCATGTTCCTAGGTAGTTTCAGTACTTTTCTTTGGTGGATTGTCCCAGACTCAGACCTTTGACAGTTGTGGCTATTGCTGTTACTGTTTTTCCTCTCTCCCTTACTTTGCTATTTTAAATTGACAGTTTGCTACTGCAACTGAATGCTGGTCTACTTGGATTTAATGAGACTCAGCTGAGTCTAATGATCTACTCTTTATGGTAGGTTCTGCTTCTCTAATTTGGCTCTGAAGCTTCAGGTTGCTTAGATTTTACTATTTTCCATAAAACTTGAAATCTTCATGGGTTCTTTCTTTAAATCTAAAGCTCTGATCTTGATTCTATAGAATAGGGAACGTATTACTTTATGAAACATGCTTAATGCAATTTTATAATAAGGATGTTTGGTCTAACCTTTCTTTTTAAACAGACTGATGGACTACCTAAATAAAGACCAAAAGTAAAGAAAAATACTTCACTAAGCTTTAAAATGACAATATAACTCTCATCATTGACTGGACTTAAACTGTGAATGAAAATAAGTTTGATGGGCGAGGAGCCAAGCCAGCAACCACGATGGCCGCCTGACTCCTCGGCTCCGCTGACCCGCCCGCTTTCTATCCGAAGCGCAGCGGATCCTGTTGTCTATCCTGCACAAAAGTTGGCGCTTCGGAACCGGGCTGGGCTTCCGACTCGGATGATGTGCTCCCCGTCGGTCAGCTCGCTGTGGATCCAGAGATTCGTCCTCGTCTTGCCCCACCGCGGCGTGTGAGGGACCGGGTCTTTGTTCTTCGGAGAGGCTGCCCCTGGATTCGGCAGCAGCGGACGCCTGCAGCGGGAGGGGCCGGCGGCTGGTGTGTTACTGTTGCAACAATTGCTACAGTTTGCCGCCCGGCCCTCCGCGCTTCCACGCTTACCCGAAGACTGTAGCAGGCGCTACATTGTATCCCTCACCCGTCTCAGGATCGGCGCTGGGTGACTTTTCTATCCTTTGGCGCTGCGGTAGACGCCATTTTACCGGGCGCCCTGCACCTCGGCTGGCAGTCCCTGGAGACTCGCATGAGGCACTCTTCACAACGTAAGCTGCTTATGGCAGGATCCGGGCAGCGGGAGATTACTTTGCAACGTAGCTTCGTGGTGACTGAGCCCATTGATCACACTATCGGCTTTGTCTTCGAGATGGGCTCTGGCGGACACTACAGAGGACGACAACATGGCGACGCCCTCCGGGTGCGAGACTCTGCTGCTGAGGAGCCCATTGTCCTTGCTGCTGTTTTAAATGCCCTGCACGACCTGCGATCATCTATGCGGGCGCACGCCCGAGACCTGGAAGACCGACTAGATGCTGTGTTGCCTGGTGAGCCCCCGGACGACTGTATTGCTTGCTGTTCCCTGCCGGACCTACTGCACCCGGTGGCCGGCGGTGGAGACCTGTGTATCCTGCCGTGTGTCGAGGCACGGAACACCCCGGACGACTCGGCTGCTGGGCCCCCCGCTCTGGAGGTGCTGGGAAGTGTGGCACTGGACCCTGCCCATCGGCTGGAGAGTTCTTGCTGGTCGACCTGCTTTGTGCCCACCTTGGGGTCCCCCGGAGGGCCCCCCTGCTCTGCCAGGAGATTGTTGCAATGGCCCTGGCCAGTCGGCCTTCAGGTACTGCTGCTGGGTTTCCACCTTTACTGTGTAGCTACTGACTGTTCGGCACTACGTGGGACAGATCTCTGCGAGGGGCTTTTGGCTTGGTGGTGGTCTCTACATCTGCGCCTCTCGTCCAAGATGGCCGCTGCCCGCCTGGACTTCATTGTTCGGCTGGATCGACGGGGACAAGGCTGACACTATCTTCATGTTTTGAATGTGGTCGGATGCTGACATGGTTGACGGAAAACTAGAACTGTTGGGGTGGTATATGCTAATACGGTGTCGGGTCGGGATCCGAGGAGGGATGGCCAAGGGTGAACCCGTTGATTGTATGTTTCCTTCACCTGGGCCCTCCCCCGGTCTTCTGTGACTTCTTTTCTCTCTTTTCTTCTCTTCTGCATTTCGGGTACTCCTTTTGGGGCGACAGACACTCTGCTAGGGGGGGGGTAGGCCGTAGCCTCTGCATGTGTGTAGGGTGGGGCGGGTATTCTTATGTTGAATTTTTGTTACTATGGGCCTTGGTTTTAATTCTCCTACTTCTACTCTTTCTCTCCTACTTTTTCTCGGGGTCTTTGGGTGGATCGTTATGGTGTGGGCGGTAACTGCCGACCGTAGTAATGCTTGCTTACAATTTCTCCTGTCCGGTCTTCTGCGGTCCATTGCTGAGCGGATATTGTTTGCCTGATATTGATGCTGATACTTGCCCACTTATGTCCTGGATGGTCTATTTTGCCTCAGATCCTTTCTAGCTTCTTTTATGGACATACTAAAAACTTTAAAATTAAACCTCACTTCTCCTGCTTCCCGGTGGCACATATGTCTCCAGTGTAACTCAGTTTTATCCTGCCTTGTGCTCCTATGTTACCAGGTCGCCCTTACAACTTGCTACTGCGCTTCAGATGCTGCCGAGGCCGGCCGGATGGTTGTAGGCCCGTACTTGTATGATTCTATTGTGCAATAAAGGTTTTAAAAAAAAAAATATATATATAAGTTTGATACAACTAACTTGCTCCTTGACTCTTAATACAAGTCTCCAAGGTCCATTAGTGAGAGAAGAAGGATTTATCCTGGAAAATAGTGCTTAAACCTGAGAGACAATACAAATGACAAAGATGTGGGCTCAGTCCGTGCTATCACTAAGAAACCTTATCATTATTAAGCGCATACATCTTACCTCTGGGAGTATTATAACATGTTGTTAAAGAAAACTGGAAAGTGGGCTTGACATTCAAATATTGAATAAGAACTGATTTGAATGTAGTCAAAACTTATTTTTATTAGATTTCATTCTTAAATACATAGAGTCCTGTAAAAAAATGCACATTTTAAAAACACTTTATTGATTTCTATTCTCTCTTGCAAGAGTAAACATCAGTACTCAATTCAAGCCGGTGATTTTCAGTGCTCGGCACCAGCACTTAATTGCAGCACCAGTGACAGTCCACCACATAGTGGCACTGTTTGTTTTACATAAACACAACAACAGTCTTTAAAAAGCCATTATATACAAATAATTAATAACATCTGCCGCTCACACCGTTATTATAGCTTTGGGTGTCCTGGAATAGTCTGATTTGTCACACTTCTTTGAAAACCTTTGTTGAGGATTTAACATATGTTGCAATTACAGTCTGTCAATGAGGCTTAGACAAAATCGCAATTCAGAACCGTTACATACACCTCGGAAGTAAGCATGATGACATCACCAGAGAACGTGATTGAAAGGAGTGGGTAACCCAATAAACCCTTGCGGGATTGGGCAGGCAATATGTTTAAAGAAAAGTTCCAGCAAGGGATTTTTTATAGAATTTTTTTTTTTAAAACAACAATATGGTACAGTCTATATTACTTAAGACTATTGGAACGAAACAATCAGCCACTGTTGTGACAATTAATTTTAATTTAAGACCTTGCAAAAGGCTACCACACTAGCCTAGAAAATTTCACCAAATATAATGGTAGGTCTATTCAACAAATGAAATTAGAAAAAGAAAAGGAAGAAGCAACACAAGGAATTATTTGTAAGAAACTTGTTATTTATCTCTTTAAATCAGATTCAAAATGTAAAAGGGTTCATGTTGAAAAAGAATGCACAAAACTCTTAAGTATAAGGAAACAGTAAAATCGATCCATCAATACATAAGAGAGAGTCTAGTCTGTAAATGGACAAGAAAACAACTTCTTTTAGAAATAAACAGAAAGTTTGATGCAGATGTAGACATAGACTTTGGTGTCGACGTTTCGGTCTCACACGTTTAATCCAAAGACCATCATCAGGACGATAAACTTTTAAATGCAGTATGAATGACCCCTAAAAGGTAATTAAATCATCAAATTAATAACATATACTTATTCAAGTGTTGCTAGTATCCTTTCAATCTATTTACATTACAAAAAGCATATGTAAAACTTGTAGCTTGACAGACTAGTCAGTGTGGTGACAAAGACTGGTGGCTTACATAATACAATTTAAGATAAAATATAAAATTCTATTTGGAAATGAACAATCAAACAACTTACTCATAGTACAAATTGAGAAAGCACAGAGGATATTTTGGAAGTACAGTATCACTTGTACCCTATGGAGAGCAAAAACAGATCTTTCTCATTTGTTCTAATGCATACTGACTGTTTTATTATTAATGCATGTTTGGGGATAGTTTTTACCTTAGGGATTCCACAAATGATCCCTTAGTTTATGATCCACGTATTGATTCAAATATGCAAGTCGATTCTTGGTTAAAGGTCCAACTGTGCTGCAATAGATAATTTATTTTTAGTGACACTTAACCTTTCATGTTGTTGTATGTCATCATTTTTATTTTCTAAAAATTGTTTATTTATTTCATGGCTAGCTCAATTAAATCTTGGATCCTACAGGGTTTTGAATAGCCTCTTGCAGACCTAGCTCCGCATGGAGTCCTGGTCTCTTTCTGAATCCTATTGTCGGTCCGTCTTAGTCTGGCCGGCTAGATGTTCAATGAACCTCTGTAATGATTTAGTCTATACAGATGGTTGAAAGGTTGCTCCTTTGTATTTCTAACTCTCCTGGATCACGTCCTTCACCTTCCGTTCGTGTCAATATCGATATATAAAGAGACCACGACTCCATGCGGAGCTAGGTCTGCAAGAGGCTGTCCCACATATATATACAGTCCTGATGAAGACCCGCCCCTGATGCGTGAAACACCGCATCGCCCCCCAGGGTCGACACGTCGACGCAATCCCCGCTTTTGGCGTGAACAAACTATTCAAAACCCTGTAGGATCCAAGATTGAATTGATGTACCTACAGGATTATTGTATATATATATAGTTGTTGATTCCAAAAAGTATAAAAAGTATATGAAGTAACACATTTTACTTGTTGTTTTTAGTGTGTATTATGCTTTAGCACAAAGTTTTTGTGCCATATATGTTTTAAATATTCGTTTTGGGACAGTGATTGAAGTAATTTGTCTTCACATGTGAAAGTATTTGAGTAAAAATTTGCTTTCATTTTTCTTTGTGGTCAGTGTGTTCGTTTGTGAATGTATTAGTACACCTGTCTTGATATCCTGGTTAGGAACGAGACCTGCAAAAGGAAACATTGAAATACTAAAGCAGTGTGTATTTTTGTCCAACAGAACCATTATTATTTTGTCTGTCTGCGACAGACATGGCACCTCCATTAGGCTCGTCGGGAGTGGGGCGGAAGGGGTGTCTTGACGTTGTAGGTAGATGAGAGGGCCCCAGATATCAGGTGGCTGGCTAGCAGCCGGCATTAGTTCCCAGAATTCCCCCAATAACATCTGACAGTGGGCAGAGTCCTCCAGCCAGTCCCGGATCTTGGGAGGAGGTCTCCGTCCCCAGTGCATGGACACCCTACGCCGGGCTAGAACTAAAAGCATGGCAAAGAGTTTGCGACTATGCACTCCTACTGCTTTCACCGGATATCATCCATCTGCAGACAGCAAGCTGGTGGTGTGGAAGGGGTGCTAATGAGTGACTATGCATTTTAGTGAGGTTACCACACTAAAATGCAGTAGCCCAACCCCTGATGCGTGGTACTTGTGAGGCCAGGTAAGGCTATATGTCCTTTTATTTAATACAGCTGTTATAAGCACGAAGGGCAGGCTCAGCTCCGACCACCAACTAATTTCTACCCGAACCTCGAGCTGGAATGCTAGCATGCCACAAGGAACACACGTTCTATACATTCCATAAAGAAACATGCACAAATATTGAATACCTTATACTAGGCATATAACCGTTGCCATCTGACCAGTTTTCTACCAGCATCACCGGTATTTTAATGTCCTAACAGGTACAAAAATAAGCAATATCCTAAAGCAAGTATTTTTAATCATTATGTGTACATACTTCACGGCAAATATAAATAGAAAGCACTTTTGAATGTGTTCTAGAGATGCGCTAATCCCGGTATTTTTTTTTATCTTGGAAAGGTGCGAAGCCTAGGTATGAGTCCGGTGGGTGGGTGAGTTGAGAGGTATGCACACTGCATTGGTATGCCCAGCCTGGCTCTTCTATTTACACCTTTCATGGTCCTCATTGCGTCCGCACAAGAGGAAGGTCTAGTTCAAATAATTCAAAAAAGCCGTCTTCCGCCTGAATAAATTAAGTTGACATGCGCACTTTACATAACTTTTTTATGTTAATAAAACAGCCGAAACAGTTTCAATCTGGAACGAATCGGTCAGAGGAAGCAGGTTACTCTCGCCCGGTAAGAATCTCAGCCAATCACAATGGAGCCCTTACCTACACACCCAGTCAGTGCAACGGAGATTCCTACGTAATTCTCTATTGCTTTTACTCACACGCATCCAATCGTCTCTTTGAGTTTGGCTTCAGAACTAATCTCCTCTGTTTACTGGCTAGCTGTCAGGCGGCCGGGTAACAGGTTAGGTTGTACTAGATAGCATGCACCGTACAACCAGTGATGTCATTGAGGGGGGTCATTGCTTTCAGCGAATGCAGCACCGTGACAGCAGTAGGCTATTCCTACCTAGGAGAGTTCATGTAAGCGTGATTCTGTTTATATTCTTATTGTCCTAAACATGTTTTTGATGCCCTTTCTGCAGTTATTTTAGCTTCTTAAATGTAAAGGATGTGGGCACAAAGTAATTTAATTTGCAAGATTAATTTAATTTTGCTAGCGCAGCTGCATAAGGCTGATAATTTACGAGCGGCGCCTGGCTTCACATGCAGTATTGAGATTTATATTCCAGGTTTCTGTTTTTTTTGTCTATGCTGTAAATTATACTTTTTTCAATCTTTTAAGGCAGCACATTCTTTTCGTTCGGCAGGCGCAGCTATTAATTTACTGGATGTCATGTGATACATTTAGCCATGTATAGGCGCTTTTTTCCCTTCCTAGTAAAGGCTTTGCATTGTGTAACTTCTAGTTTCGTTTTTCCACTAAGAACTATGGGTTTAGTGTTGGTGACTAAATATCACTGACTAAATCTGTCACATTTTAGCATTTAGGCAATGAACTCTGCCGTTTAGATTCCTTATCCTATATACGTTTTATATTACTACACAATACATAACAAAACATTGCTCATTCTTAGTGTGCCAGGTCAGATCAAACATGCTTTAGAACCATAGAAAAGCGAGGAGGAGCCAGCATACATAATATTACTTTATAATTTGGAATATGGAAATGCAAACCTGGTATTTAGTGCTGTAATTTTGCATTAAACATTTGCACAAAAGAAAGCAAAAAACGGAAGTGCTGAAAACAGATGCTCATGTTCTGGTTGGTCTTTGATCCCACACTAAAAATGTTGGTGGGATGGCCTTATTTTGAGCAAAATGCGAAATTTCTGATATTAACCAGTATTTCACCATTGTAACGGCGATTTCACCCAGGCCTACATTTGTTTCCATATAACGAGACACAACTTTGCCATACCTAGATTTTTTTTCTTCAAATATATATATATTTTTTTGCAGTTTTATATAGCGCAAACTCGACCCAAAGGTATTGGAGCGCTTTACAGAATCACACGATGTTGAACTGACACTGAGACTCAAAACTACTTCCACAGTTCCAAAGTTGGCAGCTCTGGCCGTAATGCAACCTTCTCACCCAATCATTGGCTTTAAGGTTATTGAGAGTCCCATGGGTTTAATTAAACTGAATTGAGTTATGTCATAGTGCACACCATAGATGCTTTACAGCGCCACCACATAAGGACACAAAATTGTGACACACTAGTACTCAAGAGAGACCATATTTTTTACTCCTGAGGTGTGTCCTATTGGTAGACGGACATTTTGTCTATGAGAAATTCTTGCACTAGAGCTGCCTGAGAAGTAGGTCTCACGTGAAAGAGCGCCATGCCTTACAACATAATCTCTTAGTCAAGTTGTTAAAGATTTTTCCCCATTGGTTATATGGACCTTCATTGGTTGAAGTGAAGCATTGAAAGGGAGAAGAAATCAGCAATATATTTCCAACTTGTGAAGCCAATGTGACTCCACAATAAGAATAACCAAATATAGTTAAGGGTTTTATTTTGGGTTGCCAATCGATCCAGTATGTATACAATCCAAAAGTAAGTTCAATAAGTGCAGCAATACAATAGATAAGCTGAAACATCTCAGTAGGTTAACCTCATCTATGCTAATGGTTTTCCCCTCCTGTGCTGAAAAACGCAAATACCAGTGTTACATGACGAGCTGGGCTCGTCATCAGCGTGCGAGGAGGCTACACCATGACGAGCCCAGCTCGTCATCAGCCTGGAAGGGGTTAAGACACAATAGAACGAGATACAGAAATGCGATAGCTACAATAATGCAAAAACAGGTTATCGGAAACGAGTTTTCCATAAACTTCCCTTCTCTCTTCTAAAAATAGAGCAAATATAGAGTCATCTACCAAGGCTCTCTAATTTGGAGCATAAGGTGTCAGCATGATCAGACTTCACTAGAAGTCTTGGGAAAAGGAAATAAATGTTTAGCATGAAGCTTCACACTTGCAAGAATAAGACAAGCAGAGAGGTCTGTACCTCTCGAAGTTTAAAGGGATTCTCAGTGTCGCCCAACTGTGAGAACACCAATATAAAATAACTTCATATTCAGAACCGTCCTTATCTCCTTTTCCACCACGGGAGTCAACCAAATTGTTGCTCGAGTGCATCTTCACCATCCCTACAGTTTCCCATTGCATTAAACTGGGACTGCAGTTCTCAACCTTGAACATCTTTCCATCCTGGTACATGATGAAGAAAAGTTCTCTTTCGACAATTAATTCTTCACATCCATTGCCAAGTTCTTCTTCTCTCCAGGCCTCTCTAACAGCAGTCTAATACAAACAATAAGCCTTTCTCCAGCTAATACATCTGCAAAGAAAGGGAGAATATGCTGGCAAAGCAAAATGTATTTCAATTGAGGCCTATACATTTAATATGCACTTCGAATACATGGTTATGCATGCTCACATGTAACTTAAATAAATTTGAAACGTGAAGAAACAGTACATGTTTACATATGCAAATATACCTTAAAGAATAAGTATAAAAACGTGAATAAAGAATACATACTTACATATTTAAAAGTTTAAACTGAACGCTTGGGCACCCAATTATAGTGCTGTAATCTCTAGAATAATTTCAGTCCATTATTGCAATTAAATTCTTCACACAAGAATTACCAGTAAGGTGTATAATAACAGTGAGAGGAGCACTTAATAAGTAATCAAAGGCACAACCTCATCCTTATTGTATTCAGAGTCCAAAACCTTTCTCATTCAGTCCATTGATTCAAGGGAAACTGGTATATGGTGTGCTCTACTTTTTTCTTGCATCTTCGAAAATGCTTTCTCAGCCAACCAACACGTTTATTCTTTACAACAGGACTCCATCAAGGATCCATATCTTCATGCACGCCTAAAAATATCAACTTCATTGTTTTCAATTATTCAATATTGTGTATTTATCCTCAAGTAGCAGTAAATCTACGCACCCACAAAGGAAACGGCAGGCAACAAAGCTTTGTTGAAATATGGAATAATATACCAATCTTCTTAAATCAATGGACTGAATGTGAAAGGACTAGATTTTGAACTCTGAATACAATAGTAGTGACATGGATTAAGTTGTGCCTTTGATTACCTATTGAGTGCTCCTCTCATTGTTATATGTGACTGTGGAATTGATGGAGGTTCAAAGGCGGTGGCACCTCGGAAGTGAGAGCACCATAGTTACGAATTTTGGAATAACTACCAATCAGCATGGTGGACTATAGCCATTACCATGTTTTTTTTTATAAATAAAAACCTAGGATTGGAGACACAGTGTTTTGTGACATATAGTCCATAGCATAGTAGGCATGCATTATAATTATCTCTGTGTTCCTTGTCCTTGTCATTATTACATGATGTGACTCCCACCTCCAGCGACAGGAAACAAACCCCACTCACCCTCTGCTGGGCAGCATAATAGGGTTTGTATTCATCACCGCTTCCTGTTTTGTTTCTTGGTTCAGAACCAGTATGAGGGAATGCTGAGTTTAGAGGTGGGTTCTAGTCTCCACTGTGTTTGATGGTATTTCTCAGTTGTGGGCTTGAAGTGAAATCTAAAACCCATACATGAGCACGGAGAAGGAGTAGAATTTGGAATTGATTGCCAGCTCTTTATTCTGGTAAGCGCTGAAAATGGTTTGCTTACTAATATATGTGCTTATAAATCCTTGGTATGCATTTGGCTTCCTGATGTAACCCGGCCCCTGTGATCTGGGATGGAAACTACTAGTATTTGGACGTGCACGATGACTGGTGGTTGGTCCTAATGCATGTGCTTTTTTGACCTCATAGAGTTTCTCTCGATGTAAGCACAGTCAGTGTGCAGATCACATGCTCTGATCTTAAATCTTCTGCACATACATGTGGTTTCATTTTCAGAGCTTCTTGTTTGGGTTATACTTTATGCTAATTTTGTGCCTATGGTAAGGTTTTTTCCGGGAGGTGTTGGTTTAGATTGGTAGATTGTGTTCTTCTGGTTTATGTTAAGTAGGACTCAGTTAGGCCTCGATTCCGTCAAGTTCAAAGTGTATGTCTATGTTACGTTTAGTATGTAGAAGGATGGAATGCTGATTAGTAAGATGGGGGATGCTGTGCTGAGAAGGAGAATTTTTTAATTTTGTAAATATTGAAGTTTGGTCAGGATTGGGGTGTGTCCGAATGGAAATCTAAAGAAAATACAGCCTCTGGTCCAACACAAGCCCTCATGACGTCGTGCAGGTGTGCGAAGCAGAAGAAAGTCAATACGGGTGTCTTCTGGTAGGAGGAGTGTTACTACTGGTATCTTCATCTTTGAAGTTTAGGAGTCAGTGGTATGTGCTGCGTAAACTTTTAAAGTTGCTGTTTGTGCATTTGGTGTGGTGCCCAACCCTGTGACTATCTGCGAGACGTGCGAGGAGCAAGGAATATTGGGGGCATTTTTTGAGCCTAACCTGTTAATGGAGGGAACACAGGCAACATTTAAAGTGTGGAATCGCAATCCCCAACCCATGCCCTGATCTGTGACGAAAGGTTGACTTGCAGGAACGTGCTTGTCATTTCTTGTAACCCAGACAACGGATGTGCTACTTGCAGAGCAGTTATGTGTGCAAGTGTACGTCACACGTGGCATTGCTGCCCTTGGCAACAGTAGAGGTGTGCAGCGTTATGTGCCGGCTGAGCTTGCTGAGCGTGGTGAAGTCATTGCGACAGTCAAATTTTTGGGTGCCATTTTGGATGAGGAAGCATTTGTGTATGCATCGGGTGATAGCTATGTTAAAATCGGAAGGGCTTACATGTTAGTGGCACTGGTGCAAACCAGAGATTTTCCTTGTGCATAGTGTCAGCGGGGAGCACCTGTGCAAAGGATTAATCGCGTTTTTGAGTGATACATAACTCAAGGGGTTTTTCAGATTGAATTGCTATGGCATCACAAAATATACCTGCGCCTCTAGCATTTTTAGAAAATCCTGGTCAACCCTTCATTTATTTATTTATTTAGTGTTTTATAGAGCGCACAGCTACCTCCGACGGAGGTGTCCCGGCGCTGAAGACCTTAGCTCAGAGGAGGGAATGGGGAAGGAATGAGAGTTTAGATCTGGGAGAAGAACCAGGTCTTTAATTTTTTTCGGAAAAGGGGTTCTGAGGAGGCGAATCTTAACTCTGTGGGTAACTGATACCCAGAGTTTAGAGGTGACAACGGCGAAGGCCCTTCCACCCGTGCGTGTGAGACGGAAACGGGGGGTTGTGATTAGGCGTAGATTGTTAGATCTGAGGTTACGCTGTGAATCAGAGAGTCTCAGTCTGCGTCGGAGGTATGCAGGACCACGGTCATTGAGGGCTCTGAAGGCCAGGGTCAGGGCTTTGAATTGTATACGCATTTTTATTGGGAGCCAGTGGAGTTTGATAAGGTGGGGGGAGATGGAGTGTCGAAAAGGAATATTGTTGATTAATCTGGCCGCTGCGTTCTGGACTCTCTGTAGCTGGTTGATGAGATAGGCGGGGGCCCCCAAATACAGGCTATTTGCGTAGTCCAGGTGGGAGGTTATCAGGGCATGGACTACTGTTTTCCGGGAGTCAAGTGGTAGGTAGGGAATGAATTTTTTTAACATGCGTAGCTTTCCAAAGCAGGCAGAGCTTACTTTACTGATTTGGGTTTTGCAGGAGAGAGCAGTGTCGAATTGAAATCCTAGGTTTCGGGCCGCTGGGACCGGCACAGGGGGAGGGTTTAGTTCGGATGGCCACCAGATATTGGGGGGTAGAGGAGATTTTTGATTAAAAAATAAGACTTCCGTCTTATCAGTGTTGAGTTTTAAATTGTTCTCGGCCATCCATGAGGCGATCTTTACCATGCAGTTGCGGAAGTTGTCAAATGATTTTTCATCATGGTCTTTAAAGGAGAACACCAGTTGTGTGTCGTCGGCGTAGAAAGTCACCTTGACTCCACATGATTCCACAATTTTTGCTAGAGGTTTAAGGTACACATTGAAGAGGAGAGGGCTCAGGGCAGAGCCCTGTGGGACTCCCCAGGTCAGTGGTTTTTTGTCAGAGAGAAACGATCCTAGCATCACTTGTTGGGTTCTGTTATTTAAAAAAGATTTTATCCACAGGAGGGGAGGGCCGCCAATCCCTGTCTCTTGTAGGCGAGTCATTAGTGTGTCGTGTGAGATGGTGTCGAATGCAGCAGACAGGTCGAGGAGTACCAACATGGCCTCCTCTCCCCTGTCCGTGCATTCTCTAATTGACTCAGAGAGTTCGAGTAGTGCAGACTCGGTACTAAAGTCCGGTCTGAAGCCTGACTGGGTGTCATGAAACAGGGAGTTAGATTCCAGATAGTCTGAAAGTTGGAGCTGGACTGCTTTCTCTAGTACTTTGGCGGGTTTGGGCAAAAGTGAAATCGGACGGTAGTTACTCAGACAAAGAGGGTCCATACCTACTTTCTTTTGGATAGGGATAAGTAGTGCATGTTTCCAGGCAGCAGGGACAACACTGGTGGAAAGGGAGGAATTCCAGATTTCGAGAAGAGAGTCGATAATTAAAGGAGCAATGTCATTCAGGATTGAGGCTGGAGCAGGGTCTAGAGGAGAGCCCGACTTGCAGTCCAGAAATAATTTCGTAGCTTGTTCCTTAGTAAGAGGTTGGAATGCTGTAAAGGCCAGATTATGATTCGTGTCGGGACTTTTAGTGATGACCTTACCATTTTGTTGGATGGTGGTTGCAATGTTGATAATTTTCTCTTCAAAGAAATTTGAGAGACTGTCGCATAGTGTTTGCGACAAGGGAATAGGGGCAGCGAGGGCATTGGGCTGTGTGAAGTCTTTGACTATGTTGAAGAGTGTCCTGGTGGAATTCTTAGCTTTGGCAATGGTATCAGAGAAGTACGTGCTCATGGAGTGGTGTTTGAGTTTGAGAAACTCTTTAAGGCCTTGTTTGTAGAGCGCCTTGGCTGCTGGGTCATAGCTCTGTCTCCAGAGTCGTTCAAGCTTCTTACACTTGCTTCTATGTGTCCTGAGTTCTTGTGTGAACCAAGGGGCAGAGGGTTTTTGCCTGTTGGAGGTGAGAGGACGCAATGGGGCTATTTTTTCTATTGCAGAAGTGAGGTCATTATTTAGTGTGCATACTGCGGTGTCTAGGTCATCCAGAAGAGGGCTGTGAGTCGTAGCATATATTTGTTCTAAGGCTGTAAGAGAGAGTTTGTGCCATTTTCTGCCATGAGTTCTTAAGGCGGAGTTGTGTTTAACAATTTGGGGTAGGGAAATCTGAAAAGGTACTAAGTAGTGGTCAGACCATGTCAGGGGTAAAGGGGGAAAGGTTGTAAGTTTCTCATGATTAGAGAAAATGAGGTCAAGAGTATGCCCAGCGACATGAGTAGGGCCAGATACCCTTTGTGATAGATTAAGATTTTGCATTGAGTCCAGGAGAAGGGCTGCGCGATTGCAGCTGCTGACGTCTACATGATGGTTGAAGTCTCCCAGAGCAATGAAGTC
This sequence comes from Lissotriton vulgaris, assembly GCF_964263255.1. Classification (NCBI taxonomy): domain Eukaryota; kingdom Metazoa; phylum Chordata; class Amphibia; order Caudata; family Salamandridae; genus Lissotriton; species Lissotriton vulgaris. The sequence goes on along the minus strand of NC_141693.1, from coordinate 1,043,723,024 downwards.
AGAGTGTTTGAGGGATAGATCTGCTGTAGTTGCCAATAGCTCTTGGATAGCAGATTGGGGAGAGTTAGGGGGAACATAGGCCAACATCCCCGAGGAGACGGCAGTGGAGGAGTCTATGATGGAGAAGTATAGAGCTTCTATAGGTTTGGCGTTAGTGATTTTCCTGGTGGTGATTTTTAAGTGATTCCTTAAAATTACTCCTATTCCCCCTCCTGGTTTGGAGCCTACGCGGCTGAATCCAGAGAATCTGTAGCCCGGTGGGATAGCTAGAGCGATGTCAGGGTTGGAACTGTCTTTAATCCAGGTCTCAGTTAGGAAAACTATGTCCCAGGGTGACGAGGATAGTAGCAGCCAGATGTCATTGGCGTGGCCTGGTAGTGAGCGGCAGTTTACTAGTCCCATGGAGTAAGTTTTGGAAGGGAGGGGGTTGGGGATGGTGTCGGCTGGTTTGCGTGGGCAGGTCCAGATGGGGTGGAGTGAGAAAGAGCAGTTAGGGCATTTATGTGAGAAGGGGGTGGGTAGGGGAAAGCAGCAAGGTGAGGGGGAAGAACAAGATGACTTACCAATGTCCATAAGTTGTGATTTGGACCAGGTAAGTGTCTGGGCGGCCGGAGAACTGGCAGCATGGCCGGCCCTAGGCACGGAGCTGGCGCGGACGTGGTGTGGGAAGATTGGAAGGATGCTTTTGAGACCTACTTGGAGGCCATTGGGGGAGACGTATATGTAGCAAAGAGGAAGTTGGCAATATTAAAACACTGCTTCGGGTGGAAGGAAGAAGGTTTTAAAAACTTTGCCCAGGCAGTCAGAAAAGGGTAGAATTGCAGATAGGGGGCCAGCCACCGAAGAAGCGGCTGTATATGCTATGCTTTGAATGTAGAAGAAAATAATGGTAAAAATGTGAGCATAGTGGATGAAAAAGTTATTTTCCCGAGCTCAAGTTCAAGAAGAATCTGTCGATCAATATGTGGCAACATTAAGGAGACTAGTTGACACTTGCAGCTTCAAGATCTCAGAGATGAGATTATAATAGATGAAATGATCAATAGAATATGCAGCACAAAGATTCAGGAAAATTGTTAGGGCTGAAGGACCCCACGCTTGACAAAACTATAGAGGTGGCAAAACATATGGAAAATATCTCTCAGTATGTGAAAGAATTGGGAGGGGTGGGAGCCAAAGGTAATAATAAGGCAGAAAATGTTAATGAGGTTTGTGTTGTGAAAAAGGTCATGCGGAAACCTAAAGTGGAACGCATGAAGAAGGTAAACACACAAGAGGGTGAGAAAGAAAAACGTTTCTTATGTGGTAGCACAAGACACATGGCTAAAGCAAGTAATATTACGGATGCCAATAGTAGATGCTTTAAATGTAAGAAGCCTGAGCATTTTTCGAGAGTTTGTAGAATGGCTGATACACACAGGTACAAGAGATCAGTTAATTGGGTGAACAAAGATGAACATTCACCCCAACGGGAAGAATCAAGTGAAAGTGATGATAATGATGTAGAGGTACGAGTGATATGTGAATCGGAGTCTGGGGAGAAATCTTGTGCCCCCCCCCCTCCCAAAAGTGTGTCATTAACATTAATAGGAAGGAGGTGCAATTGTGGGCAGATTCATGTTTCTTATTCACATTGATTGACAAATCCACATGGGAAGGATTAGATCTTGGGGAGTTATCTCCTGCAGATGTAGAAGCTGAGTGACACTGCAGGAATGAATGACCTGTCATAGGATACTTGGTGAAATAGTTAGGATTCCAAGACAGAGCAGCTCAAGGATAAGTGTATGTGTGGAGAAGGGAAGGTCCTTGTAAGGATGGAAAAAGCAGCGTGCATTGGGGTTGATATTAAATCCTAATAATCCTAAACAGGTGGTGTTGACGGTCCCACAAAGAGAGGATTATTGGGTCAGCATGTTTCCTTTTTTTTCTTTCAGAGAGGTAGTACACAAATATTTAAGACAATTGCTGATTAACTGTACAATATCAATTATTTCCATTAATATCATAATTAATTTCCTACTTTACAATAAAAAATCCAATAATAATAACAAATCAGAAATACAAACAAAATTTCATTATAGCCCAATTTCTAATATACTTGATATATTTACCCTACCCCGACCAACCATTTAGTTATTGGGGACCAGAGTTTCTTCCCCCACGGTTTAGCCTGACGACCCTTAGACTCATAGAGTGCCTGTTCCAGTTTATAAATGGTGAATAAGCGGGCCAGCCGCTCATGGAAAGTAGGGGGCTCCAAGTCCTTCCATCTAGTTGTGATTATAAGCCTGATAATCGTAACTGAAAAAAATACAACACCCATCTGCCCTTGGTCCAGCCCTAATCTGTTGCCATGCCCCTCTTCTACCTAAGGTCTTCTCCCAGAATTTATCCAATTCCCTTTTTAGCAGATCTAACTTAGGGCAACCATAAAACGTGTGTATCGCCTCAGCCTGTCCAACCCCACACCTGGGGCATTTATCATCCTCCTTTTTCCTCAATTAAATAGTTTAGCTGGGGTATAATATAAGTTAAAAATGGTCTTAAAGTGTTGGGCCTTTAAGTTGGCTGATAGAAGCCTTCTTTTGGCTAGCATCAATGACATGTCTATATCTATATCCTTATTCTCTAGTTGGCTGGCCCATTTCATCTCTGTTTTCTCCATGCCATCAGGGGCTTCCTCCCTATTATTACCATAGAAGTGCTTTATTTTTATAACCAGTTCCCCCTAGGATCTCAAATAGTGGGATCTTTGCCATTGAGATCACCTGCCTCAGTTTCCCAACAAAACCCTTAATGTGTTAAATACTGCCTGCCAGTGATTCCATACTCATTCTGTAAGTTGGGGAAGAGTTTTGGATGATTTACTGCCTCAATATCTCCCACTATCCTCAAGCCAAGTTGTTCCCATTGCTTGCCAAAAGCATCATAAAACTCTAGGGGAAAAAAGGACGACCGCCAAATGGGTGTATACCTTGTACATTTTTCAATACTCAAGTGTTTTTGGATTTTTCCCCAAGTTTTCCAGGCATTCTTGATCATTTTGAATCATACCCTTTTGAAGTAGCTGGGTTCGAGCTGGCGAAGCAACAGTGCTCTAGCACCATTCCCCAGTGCCAACTCATAAATTGTTGGTAGACCCTCAGCCCCTACAGCTCTATCTCTGCCATCCTTTTCTAAGAGGAGTATACTCATATATTGCAGTGATCTTTTGTATTTCTGCAGGGAATGAAACCATGCTGCCAGGGGGATACAAGACTGGCTATGACCCTCCGAAGGCGAATTGCAAGGATTGTAGACTAGATTAAGGCATCCGTATTAATTAAAGAGATGGGTCTATATGAAGTGGGAATATCGGGTGGCTTATCTTTCTTTGGGAAGATAACAATATTGGTACCCTTCCAAGACTCCGGCGAGCTTTCAGAGTATTGGACCCCCAAGAATAGATCAAGCAGCAAGGGAGCTAGCTCTATTTGAAAGATTTTAAAACATTCCACAGGTATCTTATCGGGGCCTATTGCCTTTCCCGAAGCCAGCTTCTGTATTGCTATTAGGTCCTCATCCAATAGCATTTCGGCCTCCAATTTGTCCCTCTCGACCCCACCCACTCTCCTACCCTCATCATTCTGAAATCTCGCCAGATGACTTCCCTGGGGGCCCTGGTCTTCCTCAGTGTATAGATCTTGATAGAATTTATGAAACACTGCAATTATATCAGCCAGATCTTTATATGTGACCCACCACTTATTATAGAAGATATCTGGCTCTTCGCTGCTTTTTTTCTTATCTTTGGTGCAAGATGTCTCCCTACTTTCTCTCCAAACTCATAGCTCTCAGGCCTGTGAGTCTGATACTCTGCTGCTGCTTTCTGGGAGTAATACGCGCCTATCACTGCTTTGGTAATATCTAGCTGCATTGTGGCCACGTCCCCCCTTCGCAATATCTTAGCAAGGTATTCTCTTTCCAAATCCTAAAGCCTTGCTCGCAGCTGCTTGCTCTTCAGCTCCTGTGGTTGTTTTTGGTGCGAGACAAAGCTAACCATCTCCCTCGTCAACCCAGCCTTGAACGCATCACAAACCATATTGTGGGAGGTACTATATCTATTTATATTTAGATATTCTATTATACACTTTTTAAAGTGTCCAATGAATTCCAGATCAACCAACAGCTTCCGATCAAATGTCCATTGGCGCTGCTGCGATTGCCTTTGCTGAATCTTTATTTCTAGAATCAAAGGATTATGATCCAACACTATTTTTGACAATATCTCTATCCCTGCCCCACCCAAAATCTGATTTGAGATAAAGAATTAGCCCAACTGAACATATTTTTGATGAGGGCAGGAAAAATAGGCATATCCCGGGTCCTGAGGAAACTGAGTCCCATACATGTATTAATCCATGACTTTTCATAAGTGATGATATGGCTTTATAAACTTTGCGCTTCCGTCCTTGATATCTGTTTACCCCAGGACTCCCAACTCCTAAGTGGATATTAAAAAATTCCCACACATGATCCGGGGGGTGAGCCAAGATGCAAGCTCTAATTCTAACTCCTCTAGTAACCTTGGCTAATCCTGATTTGAACCATAAACCATACCTAATGTTGTACCCAATTCTAGTTCTACCAAGCCCCATCTTCCCCTGGCATCAACCAGTCTTCGTTTAGCTGATCCTATTTTATTTTTGACTAAAATAGCCACCCCTCTAATGTTGGAGCTTCGAGAATAGCAAACCATAAAGAGTAGCCCTTTACCATTATTAAACCCATTTTATCCCATGATATATGCTTCTCTTGGAGACAAACAACATCTGTGGCGATAGATCTTATTATCTCCATGACTCTAGACCGCATGATCCTATCCTCTAGGCCCCCAAGGTTCACGGAACCGATAGTGATCCAGTCCGATACTGCTCTCATACCATCCGCAAAAGATTTTTTTATTGGGGGCGTGAGGGACTGAAAGGGGAACAAAAGCTGGGTGTCGTCAGCTATACTATATCATTATGAAAAGGTGAAGGAAAAAAAAAGATACTAATAAATGGTAGTAAGACACTCCCCCATCGGACAACATATAAAGCTTCCCAGATATCAAGATCCCATCCTGAGCTTTCCTGCTTTCATGCGATCTGATTTTAGCCTAAGCCATTAGGATGTTCTGCCTTCAGCCCTATCAGAAACTCTTTGTTTTTTATCTCTGACGTAAAAAACCTTGTTACGTCTTGCCAAACCACTTTTAATTTTGTCGGATTGTTTAGAAATGCATTGGCACCCTTATCCTGGAAGGGTTTGATTAGCTGTCACCAACTTCTCTCGATGGTGGCGTGACAAAAGTCCGGTCTGACGAAAAAGGAGACCTCCCTTACATTTCTCCTAGCTTCAGGTCTTGCTTTTTCAGTTATCACCTGCCTTTAAAAAAAATTGCCCGAACAAGACTAGGACGACCCTTGGTTTGGCCCCTTCCCTGACAGGATGTCTCAAAGTAAAAGGTGTCCTATGGACTCGCGGGACCTCTAGTTGCCAGCTCCAGACGGAGAGTTCCAGGAACACTTGCCGGAAATGATCTAACATATAGCCCCTAATGTCTGTCCCCTCCTCCCCTTCTGGGATTCCCACATGGTAAGGATTAGGTCTTGGGGAGTTATCTCCTGCAGATGTAGAAGCTGAGTGATACTGCGGGAAAAAATGATCGGCCATAGGATACTTGGTAAAGTAGTTAGGATTCCAAGACAGAACTGCTCAAGGATAAGTGTATGTGATGGAAAAGGGAAGGTCCTTGTTAGGATGAAAAGAGCAGCGTGCATTGGAGATGATATTAAATCCTAATCATCCTAAACAGTAAGGAGTTGGGGTGTTTGAAGAGGTTTGAGCACCGAAAAGGAATGGTCAAGAATATGTGATGATAATGGCAGAGAGGAGCATCAGTGCAAAAGGGAACCGAACTCCATCACAAAAAGGAGACCAAGAGTGATGGAGGATTATATTTGTGCCTAGGTAGGGGAACTAATGTAATATAATGTGCCATTATATTTGTGTTAAGGGAAGGAGATGGGTTATGTTAAGTATTTATGTTACCTGGCAACTTGATGCTGTTCTCTTGTGACATGATGTTTCCACTTCTGGAATCCAGAATCCGGAAAAAGTTTGGGAAGCTGTCAAGCAAACAGTTACTAAGATCAGGAATAGACCAGGGGCCATTTCTAGTAACTCAATAAATAAGACTCTTTGTCAATTTCTACAGCCTCCCGTCATCTTAAAAGGCTCTTGGTGCATATTCCGGTTTCATTATTTCTGCAGCATTCAGTCAAGCAGAGTCTATTGATGTTGTTCTCGCTGTTCTCAAATAAAGCTTTCCAATGCAGACATAGTAATGTTGTGTTTTCAAGGTTCTTCCGCTAGCTCACTCTACTGTGTTCATGCTTAATATTTTTTTGTTGTTCTTATAGCTGGTTTGTCTTTCCATGGGTGGATGACATTAGGTAGAGTGGTTAGAATCACTATTCATAGAGTGGGATAGTGCTTAGAAGGTAAAACTATGTCTGATTCTCAAAAAGTGTAACATTTTTCTCACAACGTGATGATGCTGTAGAAATTAATTATTTCCTATGCAAGAAAACTATATATGCACCCCAGAATTTAGAGATGAGACAGAGCTTTCCGATGCTATTAGGCTGCTGTCCATTTTCCAACTGATTTTGATGCTCACTTGGGACTCAACATTTTTCCTGATTTGCACATGGTTCTGTATTGTCCTATTTACTGAGAGCCTTCATGTTATTGATTCTTTGTGCATTTTCACCTCAAAATTCCTAGACCATACCTTTAAAAAATTTGTAATACATCTTTAACATTTCTTTCCCTGTTTAGGAACTCACTTATTGAGTCTGACCTCTGCTACTTGACTGTAATTTGATGTGCTGTAAGGTGCCTTTTTCCTGGGACACGGTGTCTCATGAAATTGAGGTTTACCACCTTATCCCATTTATCCACCTGTGGATATGCTGTAGTATTCTGGGGTGTACAATTTTAAGGTTTCCCCACACCCACAATACTTTGGCTTCTCTGTAAAAGAATAAGGAGGGCTCTGGGAATAAGGCATGTTTGGGGCATATTCTGCATCAGAATACAGGGACGATTCATTCACTCCTACTGATCAAAAGGGGGTGTATATTTCTAAAGATTTTCTACCAGAACTGTTGGATCATATCAAGTAAATCATGTGTTTCCCAACAGAGGAGTAATTTATTTTTGCTACAAGATTTGGGCCCATATGAATGCACTATTTTGACTGCTTGTAGCTGTTTTTTTTATATTAGTGTTTTGAAGGACATCAGTCAGTTATTGAAAGTTAAGCCATCCCGAAGTGGGTATGTAAATTGGGTGATATAATCAATCTGAATTTACTACTCGATTCCACACTGTGGATGTTTTTTACTTCCTGGTTGCCATTTTTGGTCGCGATTTTTAATGGGGTGCTTTAGTTGTTCATTGCATACAAAAGGCTGAGTATTTAAATTGACCTTCAATACTAATTGGTCTGAATGACTGGATGCATTCAGACATAAAAATTGTTCCTGAAATAGAGACTGATAGCGGGGTTTTCTATTTCCTAATACATTATCGATGATAGTAATGCACTGTTTCAAAACCTTTTAACTATTCGTTTTTTATTAGTTGGTTAAAACATACCCAGCAATTGTTGAAAGCTAAGCCGTCTAGAGGTGGTTAAATGAGTTTGAGACCTAATCAATCTGACTCTACTGGATTGAGTGCTATGTGACCAATTTTATTTACTGGTTGCCCTTTTTTCGGCCTGTGTCTTGATGAGAAGCTCTAGAATGGTTATTTAAATCGACCTCTGGGATGTCCATGCTGTGAGTCTGCTAGCAGTGTGCCATAGGCGTCCTGTCTGTGCCCATCCTTGACCGGGCAGAGACCTGTGGCCAGGAGCACAGTCTGTTGGCGGGGAAGAACATGAGTACATTATTTGCAATATTTTTCATATGAAGGGGTATGCGCATTGGCTAAGGCTAGTAGTGTTCCAGATCAGAATTGTGTTGACAGACTAAAGCAGTTGGAACTGTTAACATCTTATAATCTATCAAGCAAGCTTATATTTATCATTTAGGATGACACATGTAGAGTTAATAGCTGAACGTTCTGGGTGGACACCCAAGGCACACACCTTCAAAAAGATGCAAGGGTGTGTTGATTAATATGTAGTCAGCAGGTAGTGTTTGTAACAGTCAAATATATCTGAGATGATTGTGAAGAATTAACTAGATTTCATCTGCCTAACAGAGGCGTGGTTGAAAGCAGATTGTGTTGTAATATTGAATGATTTCTTTATCAGACAGTCTCTTTCTGCAGTGAGGAGAAACGTGGTGGAGATTTAGTTCTGATTGTGACACAATCTCCTAAATGTGACCAAGTAATGGCGGATATTCATTCAGAGCTAAAATTGGTAGAACTGAGACTGATGGACCCTTTGTGAACTACATGACACATAATTAACCCTTAACAGCTGTCCACAAGCTACCTTTGAACGTCTAGGTACACATTTAAGTTCATTACCATAATTGATTGTAAGATAATAGCAGTACATTTTGATGTTCCCACCAATGCGAACCAGGTAAATGTAGCATTTAGGAGGGCTTGTCCAGGAAAAATTTAGAGAAGTAGTGACTCTGTTCAATTTGAATTTAGTATAATGTATGCAGCAAACCGATGGCTTGATATTGTGTGGTTATAATAAATTATGCGTCATTAGCCAGTTTTTTCCACATTCCTGGACCTTACCATTTTATTATCCCACAGCAGATTCATCTTGGCTAGTTAGAAACTGGCGTGATCTAGAAATATCTGAACTAGCCGGAGAGACTTAATAACTAAAGGTACCGACAGTATTATAAGGAACCCAGACAGTTAATGGAGAAGTACAATGAACAATTGAGGGAGACTGTTAATAGCTTAGCCCCTTGTTAAAATGTCCAGAGCTGCCGAACTTGGAACTGGGAAACCAGGTTCGAGACTCACATCGGCCTAACATCCTGTGATTCTGGCCAAATCACTTAAATTCTCCAGGCTTGCCAAAAAAACACCAAAAAAGCAAACCATGAATGTGCCCCTGTGTGATCTAAATGATGCTAGTGTAGAGCACTCCAATACATTCGAGGCGAGTTAGCACCAAATAAAACTGCAAATATAAAACAATAAAACATATTAAAAAGCTTTAAAAGCTTCTAAAAGTATGTATTATTTAAACAGAATTCTCAGTGCACCAAAATCTACCAAGACAGTGTTCTAACAATTGACTGCTCAGTACGTAAAGGCAATCAATTCAGTGAATTCTTTAGACAAAGAATCTAGGCAATTAAGGAGCACCAGCAGTTGTTCTGGTGAGTTTTAAATTGGAAGTTGGTTTGGACACCAAACAAAAGAGCTTTGAACAATTCTCTGAACTAAAAGAGGAGGACTGACTGGCCCTCGGGTTCTGGGACCAATATACTGCCATCCAAACTGCATAAAAACCTCTTGGCAAAATCATGTTCAGTAGTCCAGACCATTTAAATGGATTTCTAAGTACTGGTATTTTAGCAAATTAATTAAAAAAAAGAACTGCCACTTTCTTCAATTAAAAAATCTTCTCTTGATCCAGGCAGTATAGGTATAAGCAAGTATAAGCCAGTGTCCCACTTTCCTTTTCTTGCTAAGTTCCTGACCATGTAGTATTTAATCATGTGTGCTTTTGTAGAGTTGCAGGTGCTGCTACACCCGATCAATCCGGATTCTGATGAATTTGTTGCACAGGCAATGTTATTATAGCAGTACTCGATGACTTATGCCAGTCTCGCGATTAGAGTAACTCTATGGTGCTGATCTCATTTTATTTGTTAGCTACATTTTATACCATAGACCACCATGTGCAGCTACAACGACTGGCTAGTCTCAGTGTCAGGGGCACTACTATAGACTGGCTTAAAAACGTTCTATCTGACATGACTGTTCAGGCTGAACTTGGCCTACACTTACCTGACACTAAAATCCTGCATTGTAGAGTACTTCGGAAGCAGCTGGTGCTTGTTGATCAGCTAAACTGCTCTTATGTAAGGCAACAATATGTATATTTTATTTGTGGTTTATGAAGATCCTAGCATAAGCACTGCTTCTTTGTGAAAACTCTTGCAGGGGTGTAACACAAGCCCCTGCATCCCAAGCGGTGTGGGTGGGGGCCCCAGCTGCAGGATAAAATCCAGAGCGGGAGCCCCTCCGTGTACATTGCAGGGGGCCCCCTTAAACTTTCAGTACGCCACTCACCGCTTGGCAATCTACAACACTGGGTGTCACACAACTGATTAAATTAAATGGAGAGAAATCAGAAATCGTCCTTCCTCTATGCAGATATTGGTGTGACATCATGCCTTTTTGTCCTCAATCAATGATATGAAAACATACTCACCATGCATAGCATACAGAATCTGGGGATGAAAATTGGCTAAAATTGGCTCAAGTACTTAAAAAGGAGGATCAAATAAATTCTGGTGAAGACTTTCATTTTTTCATTGACTGTACTGAAAAGCAATATCTTTTCAATTTACTGAGAATACAGATGTCAAAATGTCTGTGTCAGTGGGGCTGAACTATTGCAGGGTGATCTCTGTAAGTTTCCCTAAGAAATCTTTGAACAAATTGTAAGCATTCCACAATGCAGATGTACGATTGAGTCAAAGTCAAAGTCAAAAAGGCTTTATTTCGATAAAAAAATTATCATAAAAGAAACACATAAATCACAATACAACAATTTATAAAATCAGAAAAGCATATGTAAAACATTTTTACAAATTTACAAAGCAGTTCATTAAGCAATCAACTTTAAAAAAAAAGAATTAAGCAGTCAATTTTAGCCTTTTGATTCGGATGGACCAAGCCCATGATAAAAATTTGGCTAAGACACAAGCATAAGTGGCACGGCTATCAGACATTAATATCCTGATTGCAGTCACATGACTCTTGGTACCCAACTGCCGGCATAAGTTTTTGAGCCAAACCCTCCTTGGTATTACATACTCTCTGCACTCAAACATAAAATGTGCCAATGACTCTGGTTTAACTAAACACGCTGGGCAAAGCTCTGTGGTTTGTGCACGGGATTTCCAACTCGAAGTGAAGGAATAAAGTGGAAGGGTTCCTGCTCTAAATTTAAAGTATAAAGCCCTATCAAAGGGTTTTTCAATAGTGTCAAGATACACTTCCCATTTAGGTTGATCTTTAAACTTCAAAAAATCCTCCGTAAGTCTGCCCATAGTGGTACTAGTGTTTCTTTGTGTGGAGATCCAGTCCCACTAAAGTTTCTTGAGGGTTAACTTCGGGGGTGAAGTTCTATTTATCCACGCTTCATTTAGGCCCAGATTAACTAGCAGCGACTTCATGTCTCTTAACCATTTAATTTTGTGCCACCCTGGTAGTGACATAATTTCTGCAAGGCCTTGAGCATATTTGCTGAGTTCCTCCACACGCCACAGACGCGCCCATAGCAAAAGTGGACGAAATTTTGCGAGGTCATCAATTGGGCGACAGTCTAAGTCCAACATTAGCGGGACCGTGGGAGTTCCCTGCGGTAGAGACATAATCGCTCTACAAAATTTCATCTCGGATCTTGATAGAGCATCGGAAATGGATGACCCCCAGAGTTCGGCCCCATAGAGAGCAGAGCTGACACCCTTGGCCGAATAGATCTCTAGGACTGTAGCTATTGGTCTTATTATACAGGAGCATTGTTCTTTCAAAAGAGCTCCTGTTATTCTCTTATGGGTTAGGAGCATTTTGTCCAAGTGTGGTGTCCAATCCATTTTATGTGAAAGGCGTATCCCAAGATAGTCAAAAACTTCTACCCTCTCCAGGGGTTCAGCATTCAGGATAGGAGAGCGGACTGGTTTTTTGGGAGGATTCAGTACCAGATATCTTGTTTTACTTGTGTTGATTACCAGGCCTCGGTTAGCGCAGAAGGATTGAAAGTTATTTAGGAGCCTTTGGAGGCCTATTGGGGTTTTAGATATTAAAAGCGTATCATCCGCGAAGAGGAGGGTTGGTATACGTTCGCCAGCCAGAGATTGTTCATCTGAGGGATGTTTCCGAAGATGCTCAACCACCCCATTGATGTAAAGGGAGAAAAGGGTGGGAGCTAACACACATCGCTGGCGGACACCTCTCTCAACCGGGATACTATTAGTTTTTTCCCCCCCTGGGCCTCACCTAATCTGGGCGAAACTATTTTCGTGCAACCTAACAAGTAATACAAGCAAGTAGTGCGGCAACCCCATATCGGCCAATACGCTCCATAAGGTCTCCCTAGGTACAAGGTCAAAGGCACTCTTTAAATCGATAAACGCGAGATAAAGACTGCCCTTGCCTATGACCACAACTTTCCAATAGACCATCATGAGCCTAAAAGCTTGCTCGATTGTCCCAGTTCCCACTCTAAAGCCCGCCTGGTAGTCAGTAAGGATTTTGTTTTCTTCTACCCAATTTAAAATTCTTACCAGTAGAACCTTGCCGACTACTTTTTGGCTAATGTCTAGCAGGCTAATGGGCCTATAATTTGACGGGTCTTCTCTGGGGCCTTTTTTATAAATAGGGACCACCTCCGCCCCTTTCCACGAGGAGGGGACCGGGGCGCCCCTACAGATAGCGACGAGTAGGGAATGGATCAGTTTTCCCCACTTTAAAATATCTGATCTTAAGAGGTCACCAGGGATACCGTCCGGGCCAGCCGCTTTTTGGGGAATAATAGTGCCTATTGCATATTCGACCTCCTTAATGGTAAAGTCGAAATCGCTGGGCTGGATGTTCCAGATTGGAGGGAGCGATGATGGAGCCTCAACCCCCCCTTGAGGGTCGCTCGTCAGCGGTTGGTCAGCTTGGCGGGTGTAGAGCTTTGAGAAATGTTTAACCCACGCCTGGCTTGGGATATTACAAGTTATTAAATCACTATCAGGCCTATTACGAGCTCTAATGGTATCCCAAAAACATTTTGAATCTTTCTTAGAGCTAGCTTCTTTAAGGATAGACCAGTAGGCCTCTTCCCACTCCTTTTTTGCTAGCCCCAGTATTCTCTTATGCTCTTTCCTGGCTAACTGTATTTGGGGTTGAGATTAGCCCTTAACGGCCTCAATTAGCCGAGACTTAGCTTTCCTACAAGCTACTGTATACCAGTCATGCATTCCCTTGGTTTTATTCTGGGACATAATCTTCCCTGCATTACCCTTTACCCAAAAAAACTTCCCCTATAGTCTTGACAGCAGCTTCAAAAATGGGTGTTGCCCTGTCCGCTGCCGTGGCTAAATCAACGGTATCAAATTCTATTTGTGAGGCCACAAGTACCACCTCTATATTAGCAAGTTTGTCAGGGTTACTGGCAACTTTGTTCCACTTTAGGCGCCTTCCACAGGAGGAGACAGTGACCTTGTGCAAGCATTTGGAAGGTGCTGACAATGCTTCATTAGACCAGGGATTCGTGATAGTTAGGGAAAGCGAATTATGGTCGCTCTCAACAGTCGGTATGACTGTCATATCTTCAACCCTGCTCCAAAGCCCCAGGTCCAACAGGATATAGTCAATCCTCGAGGTGTGACCAACCCTGTTGAACGTTGGGGCGCCCATCCGGTCAGAAGGTGTACAGCCATTGGTGGCTCTTAGCCCAAACTCTAAAGTCAGTGCATTTAACTGCACTGCACTGCGGGTCCAGCGCTTAATCGGAGGGATGGAAAGTGAAGGGATGCCCCATCTACTGTCTTCTTCACCCAGGTCAGGGATGCCATCTAGGGGAAGTGGCTCATAGGTGCAATTAAAATCACCTGCTACTAGGGTATAATCAGCTTCTTTACAATCCATAAGTTGCACCTCAAGATCAGATATTACAGGTGAGGTGCACCCATTTTTTGTGCCTCTAGCATAAACATTGTAAAGAGCTAGAGTCGAACCTCTACAGGGATCGCATAGTAAAATGCCTAAAATGCCTGGATTATTTATCTGCTTAGATGTTGTTCGGCAGTTCAGGGAGATGCTTACCCAAGTAATAAGACCCCCCGATGGACGCCCCTTCCCATGTATGGGTCTCTCTGCTGGGACAAAAAAGGTAACAAACCCAACCCGGTGGAGTGGTTCTGTACTCCTGGTCTCTTGAAACATACAGATCTTATGTGCTTCAACCAGATCACTCCACTCAGGCAGACCCAATTTCCTATAAATGCCCTCAAGGTTCCAACTAAGGATTTTTATTTTATCCTTGGTGGTTTCTCCTCTAGTACCATCGATGTCTCTAAGGCTAAGGGATTCTATACATTCCCTCTCTAAAGCAGAAGATGGTGACTTAATCAGGCTAGTGGCTGCCGCTGTTGGAAAATTAGGGCATAACGGGTAAGACGTGACTGGAGAGCCCTCCTCCTCGCCCCTATTGGTGGCAAAATGCATGGGGGAAGCTTCATCAGAATTAAGTCAGTCTACCTCTTCCAACGCACTGAATCTATTCCAGTGGGCAAACTGAGATACAAAGGGGTCAAAAGGAGGAGGTGGACCTTGCCATGGTTGCTGCCACTGATGGGTAGTATGTTGTGGAGCATGTGTGTACCCTCTATTTATTGGGAAGCTGAATCGAGGGGGATATTGTCTTGGGGGCATGGGTAGAAAGTAGGACAAGGGAAGTGGGTGAATTTGAGTAGCCGGCCCACTACTAGGTGTATTACAAATAAAATTCACTACCCCTGTATCCCTAAAGTTGATAGTTATAACATCTCCTGCTATGATCTTAGTATTTCTACCCACCCAATCTCCTCTTCTAACTGCGTGTATTTCGCCACACATGTTAATGGGTAGTGGTTTGTGCAGGTGGAGCCACTGGGCACATTTATTTTTTAGTTCAACAAGGGTTTCTCTTCTACCCTCCTTCAGTGGTGGCACACCCGTCAGTACAACCACAAAGGGTGAGACTTCCGGCGGTAAGTTAATTGACTTAAAACGAGCCGGCCTTGTTTTTGGATCATAAGTCTTGTTTGGGGAAGTACACAAAACAAAGGGTGACAGTTATTTGGAGCGCACAGCGTGTATAAGCAAATTATCCAAAGTGTAACAAAGTGTAACAAGGTGCTCAAAGTGAACAAGAGTCTGTCACCAAGACTCTTAAAAGTGCCAAAAATTGGCTGGTCATAATACAATAATTCACCAAGCACTCAAAGCTGAAAGTCCATTAAAGAGTTCATAAAGTAAGTAAATCTTCTCAATTCTTGTCTTTATTCGGTCATCAAATTCAATGGAATCCTTGAACAGCAATACAGCCAACACGTGTTTCGTCTAGTCTTTGTGAGACAATTAGACTTCTTCAGGGCTGTAATTAATTACAATAGCCTATGTATTAAATTTGTAACATCAGCACTGTTAACATAGCATAAACAACTCAGAAACACATGGCTAAAGATTATAAGTAATTCATAAGGTAACCGAGCCGTGTCACATAGGAAAGACATAAGCAATAAAGGAAGACCCAAATGCCAAGTGTGAAATAATGAATCACCACAGCGTGACAGAATAATACGCCAAGTCGGCAGTCCAAAGTATGAAGCCCACTAAGGTTGAAAATCAATATGAAACGTAATGTAACGTACCAATAAGCGCATGACCAAATAATCAACAAACTTCCACACTGGTTCAGCTTTATCTGTCCAAAAAAAAAACACACATAATGCCCGATTCACAAGCCATTCTCTGGGGATACATGGTGATTGCAAACTAAGCAGTTAATATAGCAACTCACCAATATTGAAAAGTACGTCTCATGTAGCACGTCTTAGTATCATCAAAGTAATCCTTAATTTCAATAATGTAGTAGCCACTGTAAATAAACATAACAAAATATAATACCACCACTATCTATTGACTTGAACTAAGTTACAACATATAGCTTGTGTATTCTCCTTACCTATCAATATGTAGCTTGGCTCTGTCCAGTAATCAATATCCCACAAGGTATCTCCTTTGTTTCTTAGTATTGCCTGCCAAGTATAACCAAGTATACATTTAGACGTCTCAGTAATTATGTTACTTGTAGTAATGAAAAGCCCATTGCTATCATGCATATAAAGTTACCTGCTCGGAGAGTTCTCCAGTTCAGACATTCTTCCGTAATTCCGCGTGCTACGCGGGCGCCATCTTGTAATGGCTATTTATACTCGCCAAACAAGAGCGCCATATTGGAACAGTGTCCACGTATTACAACCAAATAGCGGTCTATAAATTCGTCTTAAAAGTAACTTAAACCTTGTATCTTATATTGGCATATTTAAATGTAAACCCGAAAGCATAAATACATATTTACGGGCCAATACTCGTAATCAACCATAGGAACCCGAAGGATCCACATCGGGTGTAGTAATAACAACACCATCTCGCTCTGCTGAAATAAATAAGTTTCTCTGATAATGATTCCCAAATTGTAACTAAATTCGAGAAAGAACGGAATAACCAAGCGCACAACAACAGTACTCATCTCCAAGCAGGAGTGCAAACGCGAGCGCCATTTTGTAACGGCTAGGGGTAATCCTACTAACCAGAGCTGACAAAGTATCCCAGTTATCATCAAAGTCAAAATTATCTACATAAAGGTAGAGTAACAGTCACAATAATCAAAACAGAGTATAGTGAAACAATCAATCTCATTACAGATGTTTTTAAACAGATTATGTACAACTCCCCAATCAGATCGCATAGACACCATTTACCCCATTGAATGGCTTGCTAAACGGTAACGTCCAATATATGAAACCAAGATCAGGGCAGATAGCCAAGAGGAAACAGTGGAGGGAGAAAAGAGGAATATAAAATTCAGTAAGCAAACTCAGGTACAGTGTAATATTCATAAACAAATCACAGATCATTTACATTAAGCACAGAAACAGCATTCACGGCAAGAAAGGAACTGAACAATTATCTGTCATCTCCTAGGAAGTATTCAAATTCATGATCTACATTCATCCCTAGCTCCACGGCTTTAAGTTTCATCAACCACATAACTTCTCTGCGCCGCAGAGCTAACTGTCTATTTCCACCCCTAGGTTCTCTCTTCACATGATCAATCCCATGGTAGGTGAACTCATGCTTTTCTTTATCTTGGTAGTTTCTGACCATATGTGAGGCTATAGGATAACGTGTATCCCCTGTCTTGAGAGCTCTAAAATGCTCCACTATCCTTTCCCTCAGTTTCCTGATAGTGCTCCCGACATAAATCTGCCCGCATGAGCAGGCAATAATGTAAACAACAAAAGTAGTATCACAATTGATGAAACAGTTGATACTGTACTCACCAGTATCATTGTAGTTGAAACTCTTAACTCTCGGTCTAGCCCATCTGCAAGAGCTACATCTCCCACACTTGTAAAAGCCAATTGATGTAGCAGTTAACCAATCAGGTTCCGTTTTACTCGTAGGGTAGCTTGGGCTAATACAATTAGACAGTGTATGTCCTTTCCTGAATGTCAATTCTGGTTTCTTTCCAATAACTGATGCAATATCTTGATCCATATTCAACAGATGCCAATGTCTATTCATGATACTATACAATTTAGCACTATCAGTACTATAATTGACAATCATTCTGATTCGTGTCTCTTTACTTGCATTATCATCAACTTTCTTACTGAGTGTATTGGCTCTCTTGAGTTTCCTTGCCCTTGATACCGCATCCTCAACAGTTTTTCTCTTGTAACCACGTTTAATGAACCTTGTAGACAGATCTGCGAGATTAGCTTCAAATTCAATATCCCTTGAGCAGTTACGCCTTGCCCTTACCATCTCACCATAGGGGATAGCTTTAATTTGACTGTAAGGATGACAACTAGTAGCATGTAACACTGAGTTACAGCTGGTAGGTTTTCTATACATTTTTGTACAAAGTTTTCCATCCTCAATAAAAAATTCAATATCTAGGAACATAATACTACGGGTATCATAGTGAGTAGTAAATTCCAAGTTAAACAAATTATCATTCAAATAATCAAAGAAGCCCTTCAATTCATCAATTGTGCCTGTCCAGATAAGCAGGCAATCGTCAATGTAACGCCCCCAATAGTGGATGTGTTGCATCCATTTGGTACCTGCTGGGCCCCAGATCCGCTCCGCCTCGAACCATCCCATAAAGAGGTTCGCAAAAGACGGAGCGAACCTGGAACCCATCGCAGTCCCAAGTCGTTGTCTGAACCATGTGTCATCAAATAGAAATACGTTGTTCTCTAGAACCATTTTCGTCATTTTGAGAATCATCTGATTGTGGTCATAAAACTCAGCCGCTCTGTTACTGAGGAAGAAATCCAGTGCATGAATTCCTAACTCGTGGTCTATGTTCGTGTAAAGTGATACGACGTCAAGCGTCACTAGTATCATCCTCTCATCCCATGTCACATCACACATTAAGTTTAGAACATGTTTCGTATCCTCGATAAACGAAGGAAGGTTCCTAACATATGACTGTAAAAAGGTATCGACATATTGTGAGAGGCGCTCGGTAGGCCCTCCGATCCCCGAAATAATGGGTCTATCTGGTGGTTGTGTTCTAGATTTATGAATCTTAGGAAGGGTGTACATACATGGTGCTTTGGGTGCCACAACTTTTAAATAGAGATACTCATCATAGTCCAACAATGTCAATTCGTACCATTCCTTCAGTTGATCATTGATAGTATTAGTAAGGGCCAGAATTGGATTGCCATGTAATTTCTCATAATATTTGGCATTATTGAGTTGAGAGTAAACCTCGTTTTTGTAATCTAGTGTGTTAAGTACCACCACGTTACCACCTTTATCGGCTTTCCGTATTGTAAGTTCTGAATTATTCATAAGCTCCTTAAGGGCCACCCTTTCACCAGGAGTAAGATTATCCCTGTATCTCATGTGCCTAGCAGAGCCTCCTGTATCAATAATTTTGTCAATCTCCACATTAACCGCTTTAAAAAACGCATCAATAGTACTACCGGGTGAAGTTTTAGGTGTCCATTTGGATTTTGCTTTTAAACCACTACCCTCACTGAGAAATCTATCCACTTCAAATTCATCAAGTAACTTATAAACAGTAACCGGGTCATCCTCTTTTTCTGTTAGTGAAAGTAATAGTTGAGTCTCTTTCAGTTCTTGAATGGTAATATTGCTCAATGGTTTAATTCTTGTGGGTTTATCTTTTTCTGGTACATTAGCAAAAAATTTCTTTAGTTTGAGTTTCCGCACAAACCTAAATAAATCGATTTTTGTACCATATCAATCATTCACAGTCATTGGACAAAAACCCATCCCTTTCCCAAGTAGACTTTTCATGTCATCAGACAATTCAAATGATGATAGGTTCACAACTTCAATATCATGTATATCAACATCATCACTTGTCATTAAGGTTTCCAAGATCTTAGTCTCATCCCTGTTCTTCCTCCCTGATCTCCTCCCGCCTCTACCACCTCTCCTGGTTTTAGTGCATTTAATTCCCGATTCCTTTCTATATCTCTGTTCCCACGGCGCAGTCTGCGCACTTCTACTAAAAAATTATCCTCTGATGTAGAAAGGGTTGAGATATCAGGAATATCTTCATTATCACTGCTGGAAATGTTACTAGTGCCAGCATCACTATCACTTGCGGGCGCGGTGTTACTCTTATTCTTATTAGTAGGTGTCTTGGTCATGAGATAGTCAAATTTTCTTGCAAAGGTATAAATACGGCCAGAGCGGTAATCTCGCTCGTCACGCTTAAGTTTTCTAGCTTTCCTTTGCTTGATCTCTGTCTGTAATACATTTAATTTCTCATCCAGTGTCAGGTAGTTTTTAATGGTAGACTCTGGAAGGTTCAACTCCTTAATCTCATCTTCAATCTTCTGTATCTCAACCAATAGCTTAGCTATTTTCCTGTCAGCATTCTCAATTAAAATATTGATAAGATTCCTACAACTATTGTTGAGTTCTTTTTCCCAGGTTGCATAAAGATCCGGTTCAAGGTCTTCATACGTAGGTATAATCTGGGATCTTAATCCACGGGGAATTCTATTAAGTTTAAGATACTGTCTAAGAGTTGCCGCATCCCACCACTTATTCAATTCTGTACGTTTAAGCAATTCAAGTTTCACAAATTTGGCTCTCAGGCCTTCCTTTTTAGTCTCCTTAACTGGTCCCATGGCAGCACCTATAGATCCGCCTGCCACTAAATTTTCAAATAACTGCTCTGCTTCTTTATCACGGTTCATTCTAGCTTAAGCGGCTGCTCCCAAACTAACAAAGCTACACAAAACAAAGGGTGACAGTTATTTGGAGCGCACAGCGTGTATAAGCAAATTATCCAAAGTGTAACAAAGTGTAACAAGGTGCTCAAAGTGAACAAGAGTCTGTCACCAAGACTCTTAAAAGTGCCAAAAATTGGCTGGTCATAATACAATAATTCACCAAGCACTCAAAGCTGAAAGTCCATTAAAGAGTTCATAAAGTAAGTAAATCTTCTCAATTCTTGTCTTTATTCGGTCATCAAATTCAATGGAATCCTTGAACAGCAATACAGCCAACACGTGTTTCGTCTAGTCTTTGTGAGACAATTAGACTTCTTCAGGGCTGTAATTAATTACAATAGCCTATGTATTAAATTTGTAACATCAGCACTGTTAACATAGCATAAACAACTCAGAAACACATGGCTAAAGATTATAAGTAATTGATAAGGTAACCGAGCCGTGTCACATAGGAAAGACATAAGCAATAAAGGAAGACCCAAATGCCAAGTGTGAAATAATGAATCACCACAGCGTGACAGAATAATACGCCAAGTCGGCAGTCCAAAGTATGAAGCCCACTAAGGTTGAAAATCAATATGAAACGTAATGTAACGTACCAATAAGCGCATGACCAAATAATCAACAAACTTCCACACTGGTTCAGCTTTATCTGTCCAAAAAAAACACACATAATGCCCGATTCACAAGCCATTCTCTGGGGATACATGGTGATTGCAAACTAAGCAGTTAATATAGCAACTCACCAATATTGAAAAGTACGTCTCATGTAGCACGTCTTAGTATCATCAAAGTAATCCTTAATTTCAATAATGTAGTAGCCACTGTAAATAAACATAACAAAATATAATACCACCACTATCTATTGACTTGAACTAAGTTACAACATATAGCTTGTGTATTCTCCTTACCTATCAATATGTAGCTTGGCTCTGTCCAGTAATCAATATCCCACAAGGTATCTCCTTTGTTTCTTAGTATTGCCTGCCAAGTATAACCAAGTATACATTTAGACGTCTCAGTAATTATGTTACTTGTAGTAATGAAAAGCCCATTGCTATCATGCATATAAAGTTACCTGCTCGGAGAGTTCTCCAGTTCAGACATTCTTCCGTAATTCCGCGTGCTACGCGGGCGCCATCTTGTAATGGCTATTTATACTCGCCAAACAAGAGCGCCATATTGGAACAGTGTCCACGTATTACAACCAAATAGCGGTCTATAAATTCGTCTTAAAAGTAACTTAAACCTTGTATCTTATATTGGCATATTTAAATGTAAACCCGAAAGCATAAATACATATTTACGGGCCAATACTCGTAATCAACCATAGGAACCCGAAGGATCCACATCGGGTGTAGTAATAACAACACCATCTCGCTCTGCTGAAATAAATAAGTTTCTCTGATAATGATTCCCAAATTGTAACTAAATTCGAGAAAGAACGGAATAACCAAGCGCACAACAACAGTACTCATCTCCAAGCAGGAGTGCAAACGCGAGCGCCATTTTGTAACGGCTAAGGGTAATCCTACTAACCCGAGCTGACAAAGTATCCCAGTTATCATCAAAGTCAAAATTATCTACATAAAGGTAGAGTAACAGTCACAATAATCAAAACAGAGTATAGTGAAACAATCAATCTCATTACAGATGTTTTTAAACAGATTATGTACAACTCCCCAATCAGATCGCATAGACACCATTTACCCCATTGAATGGCTTGCTAAACGGTAACGTCCAATATATGAAACCAAGATCAGGGCAGATAGCCAAGAGGAAACAGTGGAGGGAGAAAAGAGGAATATAAAATTCAGTAAGCAAACTCAGGTACAGTGTAATATTCATAAACAAATCACAGATCATTTACATTAAGCACAGAAACAGCATTCACGGCAAGAAAGGAACTGAACAATTATCTGTCATCTCCTAGGAAGTATTCAAATTCATGATCTACATTCATCCCTAGCTTCACGGCTTTAAGTTTCATCAACCACATAACTTCTCTGCGCCGCAGAGCTAACTGTCTATTTCCACCCCTAGGTTCTCTCTTCACATGATCAATCCCATGGTAGGTGAACTCATGCTTTTCTTTATCTTGGTAGTTTCTGACCATATGTGAGGCTATAGGATAACGTGTATCCCCTGTCTTGAGAGCTCTAAAATGCTCCACTATCCTTTCCCTCAGTTTCCTGATAGTGCTCCCGACATAAATCTGCCCGCATGAGCAGGCAATAATGTAAACAACAAAAGTAGTATCACAATTGATGAAACAGTTGATATTGTACTCACCAGTATCATTTTAGTTGAAACTCTTAACTCTCGGTCTAGCCCATCTGCAAGAGCTACATCTCCCACACTTGTAAAAGCCAATTGATGTAGCAGTTAACCAATCAGGTTCCGTTTTACTCGTAGGGTAGCTTGGGCTAATACAATTAGACAGTGTACGTCCTTTCCTGAATGTCAATTCTGGTTTCTTTCCAATAACTGATGCAATATCTTGATCCATATTCAACAGATGCCAATGTCTATTCATGATACTATACAATTTAGCACTATCAGTACTATAATTGACAATCATTCTGATTCGTGTCTCTTTACTTGCATTATCATCAACTTTCTTACTGAGTGTATTGGCTCTCTTGAGTTTCCTTGCCCTTGATACCGCATCCTCAACAGTTTTTCTCTTGTAACCACGTTTAATGAACCTTGTAGACAGATCTGCGAGATTAGCTTCAAATTCAATATCCCTTGAGCAGTTACGCCTTGCCCTTACCATCTCACCATAGGGGATAGCTTTAATTTGACTGTAAGGATGACAACTAGTAGCATGTAACACTGAGTTACAGCTGGTAGGTTTTCTATACATTTTTGTACAAAGTTTTCCATCCTCAATAAAAAATTCAATATCTAGGAACATAATACTACGGGTATCATAGTGAGTAGTAAATTCCAAGTTAAACAAATTATCATTCAAATAATCAAAGAAGCCCTTCAATTCATCAATTGTGCCTGTCCAGATAAGCAGGCAATCGTCAATGTAACGCCCCCAATAGTGGATGTGTTGCATCCATTTGGTACCTGCTGGGCCCCAGATCCGCTCCGCCTCGAACCATCCCATAAAGAGGTTCGCAAAAGACTTCTTGTTTGGGGAAGTAGTTGCTGTCAAATTGGTGGCTGAACTTTTAGAACCCTTAGCAGATTGATTAGGCACTTTTTTAGAACCGGAAGATGTTTGGGGCTTTGTAATAGGGTCTACACAGCTAGGAGTTGGTAAGGACGCAGCAGCTTTTCCCCCCTTTGAGACAAGTGGTGCGTTGCTGCTCCTGGTTTGTCGGGTAAAGTTTTAGCCTTTGCGGTGGGATCTTTTGGTAGGTTGCTATTGATGTTATTCACCAGGGGCGCTTCTTTTGTTTTCCCTTGTATCTGTGTGGACACATTTCCACTTGCCTTATTAGTCCATTTAGTGTTGATTAAATATGTTAGTCTATCAATTTTGGACATTAAGGGCTTGATTTGAGCCGTTATTGTAGCTTCAAGATATGATTTTAGATCTGCTACCATATTTTCAACCCAACAAGGTATGCCTGATGCTGAATTTGGGGCTGGTGACACAAGATTATGATTCCTGGTGTTAGTTTTAGGTTTTTTCTTGGTCTTAGGTATATTCCTTGGTTCTGGCAATACAGGAATGCCTCCTTCCCCTGATCCTTGAGGACATTTATCTATGGTAGACTCTGGCCTTTCGAGTGTTAGGCAAGCTTCAAGGTCTGGAGTGGCCTCTAGGTCAACAAATGATGAATCAGACTCTAATTGAGACACTGATAAGTCTACTGAGTTTGGTACTGTGAGTGTACCAGCAACAGAGTGAGGTAAAGGAAGGGAACGATTAGTTAAAATTTGCTGGGCAGGTGAGCTTGCAGTTGTTAAAGGGCCCAAGGACGAGCGTTTAGCGTTCATAAGGTCCAAAGATACTCTTCGTTCCAGTAAAGAAATACTATGATCAATTGTCTCGTTAACCCGGGAGATAAATTGATCTATAGGCCCAGTGATTTGGGCTACGGCCATCGCTGATTTAGTTTTACTTCTGGTTCTTCCAGGCATGACAGACATATATGGAGTCTTATGAGGTGACTATATAGACAATAAGAAGAACCAAGAGAGGTAGCCCGGTCCGGTCTGTACCGGGCACTAACGGGCAACAACGGGCCCGCCCTTGGCCCGGGCTTCGCCCCGGGCTGCGACCCGCGCGCGTCCCGCGTTGCGCGGTAATGCACTCACTTAAATTCCTGTTAGATGAGAGGGGGCGTGGCACTGGGAGGGGGCGCGGCTTGCGCGGGAAGAGGACACAGCTGTTGGTGTTGCTTGCTGGTCCTCGCAGTCCCGGGGCCGCGCCTCTCACCTCCTCTGCGGCCTTGATGAAAGACTCCTCCTCACGCTGGGCACTGGATAAGCAGAAAAGGGCTGGAGAACAAATAAGCTACTCCTGTAGCTCCGGTCAGAGTTCGAAATGGCAAAACCTCTGTGCGAGCGGCACCCGCGAAGCGGGGGCCGCGAGAGGTAAAGCGCGCTGTTTGAGGGGGCGTGGCACTGGGAGGGGGCGCGGCTCTCGCGGGAAGAGGACACAGCTGTTGGTGTTGCTTGCTGGTCCTCGCAGTCCCGGGGCCGCGCCTCTCACCTCCTCTGCGGCCTCTATGAAAGACTCCTCCTCACGCTGGCCACTGGATAAGCAGAAAAGGGCTGGAGAACAAATAGGCTACTCCTGTAGCTCCGGTCAGAGTTCGAAATGGCAAAACCTCTGTGCGAGCGGCTCCCGCGAAGCGGGGGCGCGAGAGGTAAAGAGCGCTGTTTGAGGGGGCATGGCACTGGCAGGGGGCGCGGCTCGCGCGGGAAGAGGACACAGCTGTTGGTGTTGCTTGCTGGTCCTCGCAGTCCCGGGGCCGCGCCTCTCACCTCCTCTGCGGCCTCGACGAAAGACTCCTCCTCACGCTGGGCACTGGATAAGCAGAAAAGGGCTGGAGAACAAATAGGCTACTCCTGTAGCTCCGGTCAGAGTTCGAAATGGCAAAACCTCTGTGCGAGCGGCACCCGCGATACGGGGGCCGCGAGAGGTAAAGAGCGCTGTTTGAGGGGGCGTGGCACTGGGAGGGGGCGCGGCTCGCGCGGGAAGAGGACACAGCTGTTGGTGTTGCTTGCTGGCCCTCGCAGTCCCGGGGCCGCGCCTCTCACCTCCTCTGCGGCCTCGATGAAAGACTCCTCCTCACCCTGGGCACTGGATAAGCAGAAAAGGGCTGGAGAACAAATAGGCTACTCCTGTAGCTCCGGTCAGAGTTCGAAATGGCAAAACCTCTGTGCGAGCGGCACCAGATGTGCGATTGATACTAAAGAACAAGAAATAATAATCCATCTCTCATGTGATATAGAAATTGTGTTTGGTGCCAGCCAAGAAAAGGGTAAGATTTACACCTCTTTCCTTGGTACATAAAGCTCTTTATGATGGAAGACTAAGAAATGTTCTTTTGATACATCGTACATTACTAAATCACCTTCACAAATATTCGATTCCAGCAGCAGCTCAATCTCTGGATATTTTTAGAGCAGCGATGAAATGCAGTGGTGGTTGGTTCTGGAGGACCTGAACCTCAGGGGTATAATACATCCTGATCCTCAAAAGTCTTGACTGCAGGCGCCAGTAATCTGGGTTGGAGAGCGACTCCGGGACACTTTCATTGCTAGGGAGGTGGTTCCCAGCTAGTCTTTCAGGTCATTGAACTGGAGAGCGCTTCCTGCAGTTCACCTTGATGTTCTCCACTTCGATCAACAGCGAAACATATTTTTAAAGTTCCGAGAACATGGTGACTATGTCTCACATAAACAAGCAAGGCAGAACTCATTTTAAATCAATCCTTGAATGAGGAAGTCTTGTTGGATGTTTGGGCAAAGAAATATCTTCTGTCGATTTCAGCAGTTGATATTAAGGGTTTGGGCATTTCAATGGTGGGTCAACTGAATAGAGTCTTCACAACATCCCAGGATCGTTTTCCAAAATTATTTGTTTGTTGGTTTGCAAGAAATCTGATACACAATTCTTGGATCTATTGGTTTCCAAGAGCCCCACTCTTCTGAGACTCTGCTGTCACTTCCTAGAACGTAAAACAAGTGAAGTACATGCACTTTTATTGAAATGGCTGAGGAACTCGTATATGCATTTCCACTGTTCCATTTGATTCTAAAGTAACTTCTAAAGATTCAGTAGGAGAGAGTGAAGTGATGGTGTTGGTTCCTGCAATGTGGTTCATGGTTCCCACTTAGGTCCATAACAGTTCTACCCCCATCTCTTCTGAACCCTTGCAGTCTTTCTGTCAGACTCACTGATGTTAAAGTTTAAATGTACAGATGAAGGGGATTCCATCCATTTGGGTGAATCAAGTCATGGTTCTAGTCTACCTTTGACTTGAAGGTCACATTTCACACTTTGGGCTAGCTTTCACTAGTGTTGTTTGACACATGCATTTCCATGTCTCTTGCACTTTGTGATATTCTGCCGTTCTTATTGGATGGGTTTCACAAAAATCTGTCTCCTTCTCCTCCCAAATCACAATGGTTCATAATCGAGGCATTTCTTGAATTTGACAGTTCCTTTCAGGAAGGTTATGTTTTAGCGGCAAACTTGTATAGATTATTTTTATTTCTAAACCTTTATCTTGCCCTTTGGGTGCTCCTTAAGATCTGCTTCTTCACTCTTTTTCTTTTCAACCTTTATTTTCAGCTGAATTAAAATGTGTGTCCTGTATGTTGGTGTGTTTGCTGGTTATTACCTCAGCAGCAGTGCAGGTTGAATGATGTTTCTGTAGTTCTCCATTTCTAAGGCTATTGAATAAGGGAGGGATTTTGTAACCTTATTTTCTCTTCTTGCCTAAAGTCAATTCTTATTTTCGTGTTTCTAAAGTAACCATTCTCCTTTTTTTTCCTTTCCTTTACCTGCTTCTGATGAAGAAAGATTGTTACATTCTCTAGAAGTTAAACACGCATTGTCTATTTATCTTTGCAGATCCAGCAAATACAGAAAATCGGACTATAATTTGTGGGCTAGCTGATCAAGGTAAAAATGCATCAAAAATGACTATAGGCAGATGGATAAGATGAGAGTGGGTAGAGTTATGCCAACATGCCTGCATTAGGTCAAGAATGGGCAGGCATCATTCCAGTGACATACTTTGTCACAATTGACACAGTATGTGTAGGATGAGCCACCATTATACAACGGATAGTAAGAATGTTGTTAATGGTATGGACAAAAAGTCAAAGAAGTGGCTGGAATAGCAAGACATATTTAGATACTGCCCACAATATGGCAAGAATGTAAATTACTAACCCAGTGCTACCAGTATGCTGTGCATCGACTCCCATATGTCAAATGTTCCCACGATATGTCAAGCGTGGCACCAATAAGCCAGATCCTCCATTATGCCAGGAAAAGCCTCATTATTCCTTTAATGTGCCCTGTAGGTCATGAATGCGAGGCATTAGGCAGGTGATGCCCACAAATAAGTCAACTGCACCCAAAATATTGCTGCATGACACTGGTGTTCCAGGGCCAGCATTAGAGGGTAAGGTAATAGACTAAGGCTTATGCCAGGGTCACTATTTAGCTAAGGCATGCCTCCCGCCGACACAAAAAATATTTTACTCACTGACGTGTGTGTGCTCACACACATGGGCATGTATTCATATAAACCCATGTACACATGATGACACAAAGGCTCATCACTCCCTCTGCCACCCTGTTTTAACCTCTCATTGGTCTGTGGTAGCACAGCCCCTTTGTTCTACACCTGGTTTTGTTTACCTCCCAAGGCCTGGAAAGCTCAGCAACGGGAACAAGCATAAACTATCACGATTAACAGCTTCAACTTGCCCAGCCCAGGTCTGTGTCTTTATTGCTCACGACTGAGACTGGCAGCAAGGCTCAGCCAATCAACAATAGGGGGAATAGCTTTACCTGTGTGAGGATTAATGCTTAGACCATCCCACGCTTAGATCAATTATTTGAACATGCATACTGCATGTGGAAGGATTAGTGCTCAGCTACCCTCCAGCTATATGCAGTGGTGCATTTCAGAGGCAGACATTAACTAACCTGAGGACTTCACTTCAGACGCTCAGCTCATTTACTATTCAGCAAGAGTGGTAGCTGGAAATAAGGGAACACTAACACCACTCCCTACGGAGCTACTCTCCATCAATACAGACACTGAAAAAATAACAACTTACAGCATCATTCTTGGTCCCTTTAGCCACAATAAAAGGCCTCGTAAACGTGCCTATGTCAGAGGAGCAAATGAAAAATCATGTAACTTCTATGTGAAGATCCACAGAAGAATAGTTACTATTTTAGCTCAACTAGAGGCAAACTCTTGTATGGGCATTTATCTAGTATATTAGTGCAAACCTCAAGATGATTTTGACTATGGTGATACAGAAGAATAGAAAAGAAGTTCTAATAAAGCTCAGCTCCAGTAGTGGCTCATAATGGTGTGAATGTTGATGAAGTGATAGAACATTGGTTCCTACAATAATCATGATAAATTAAGGGATCAAAAGTGAAAGAGTCATATAAACCCGACCCCGCTAGAATCACATAACGGTGAGACACTGAAGCCTGCACTCTGATTGCGGCCATACACCTTTTTTTGTATTAATTTAATACCTGTCTGGGGCCTGTTAGCAATGCAGCCGGACAAGACATTCGCTACATCACCAAACCTTGGTACTCTGCCTATGAGTCATGAAACTGCTTTCATATTGCCATCTGTGCATCTGCATATTACTCTGATGAGTTCAAGTCACAATAAGTTACGTTTGCCCTTGAGAAACTACTAAGAACATTGATGAGATGAATGATGCTAATGTGCCATTACAGGGACGATAATCCAATGGGCTACACACTTGTATGAAGATTGATGAAGCGAATGTGTGAAAAGTACTTGACTATGATATTCATCATGTATTTGCAAATGGGAAGAAACTGGATGCTAAAGTTAAGACCTTTCGAAGGCTCACAACCGTGTGAAATTTAAACATGCTTTCTGGGTGTGACCACATACAGTATTCTTTCTGCATCCAGTGGGTGCACTGCAATTTCTTTAATGTTTGGTGACTCCCTGGAAGACATGTTTCACTGCACAAATGGTCAAACAATCCATTATTTGCAGGGTATTGGGTCATTAAGTCTACGGTTGAGACTGTCACGCTATTTCGAAATCCTGCCTGTCTGATGGGGCTCCTTCTTCACGACACTGCAGATATGCCGACAGGCACCATGTTTAAAGCACCCTCTCAGCAAAGTTTTGGTTTAGGAAAAACAAACTGGGGAATTTGTTTTCTCACATCACAAAGCAAATGGCTCTGATGACCAGAGAATTTATTTCCTCAGTGTGGTAGCCATTCGGCATTTTCACTGTCTGTTTCTGTCCAGCCTGGTATGATCCACATGGGCAGGCAAAATTGTTGATGGCCACTGTGACCTGTGAGACTGCTGATGGACCTCCCTCCAGGTGAGAGGTTTATATTGGCCGAGCAGGCAAAGCTTCCACTGTGTAAACCTGGTGTTTCCAGTTCTGGGTCAGCAGAATGCAGGCTCAGTAGTAGTCGAGTATACAAAAATTAATGGCGCATTGTTGTAAAATGACATTTCATCATTTCATTTCATTTCGTGACATTGCATGTATACTTTACATTGCATGTACACTTTTGAATACTGTGTACTTACATTGTGTTCTTTCTTGTTCTGGAATGGAATGGCTGGATGTCTAGGGGTCTCGGAGTTACAGGTTTGGGTGTTGCTGCCTCCATCTTGGTTGTGCAGGACGTGTTTTCGGTCGTGGGCCCTTTTGTATGTCATTAAATACAAATTTGAAATTCCATCTCGAACCTGATTACTACATGCATCATAACAGAGGTTTTACTGCTTGTTTTTGTGTCAGTCCAATGTGTAATATTAATTAAGTCATTAAATAGAACTACAAATATAATGCATGGAATTTCGATAACTTATGGTCTTTGATCCTTAGTATGGAATGATTACCCTTTTGGAGCCATCCAAGTTAGGTCTTTTTTTAATCCTCCGCTCTCTGAATGTGCCATGTGTTTCCACTGGTTGCTATGGCAGCCCAGCTCGTAACTGGCATGTATTAGATGAAGCATCTGTGGAATATGTGAGACCGAGTGACTCACCGCTACAGCCATGTATACTGCATTTAAAGGAACCAATTCAAAGCTGAGTTTAGCTCTGAGTATTGGGTCAGGAATAAGAACCCTGTGGCAATGTTTTCGTGTAAACGTTTATTATTGTTTGGGTTGGAATAGCTGTAGAACATTGTACTCAGCGGTGGCTCACTCTGCATGAATTTTAGTAACATGAGTTCTGGAAATTCTGATTCAGAAATTATGAAACTTTTTAGAACTGGGGAAAAAAGCTGAATATAAAGTATACAGGAAAACGCCCTAGCAAAAAATATCTGTAGCTAGTAAAGAGTTGTCTTAAGACTCCGTGGCATCAAGGACATTTCTATCCAAGTCGTTTTTAGCGACCAACGCATCTCATGCTAGGAGCAGTACTTTTGATTTTCCAGTTATAAACATGGGCTTATAAGTCCCAGAATACAAATACATAACGCCTGGACTGAATAATGGAGCTGACTGAGTGCCTGTACGTGTAGGCATCTTTCATAGGTGCTTTCAAGTTATCTGCGTTGATTTGCAAGTGAAACATTACCACCCCAAGTTCTGTGTGTTCATGTAGGCGCAAGGGCTTGGGAGGGTAAGGGGGGGGCAAGCCACGCCGACACTGGCACTTTGCCTTACAAAACTAAAACCTCTCTATACATCAAAGTACTTGACCCCCTTTGTCTCCCTCCACCCCTCGATCCCCACATCATAAACTCCCACCCTGCAACAATAAAAAACCTTACTTTCAATCACAATAATATTATACAATCTTGCAATATAGCGTTTATAAATCCTAACCTCCCATGACCTAAAATCCTACCTGCCTTTATGCAACTGTAACTAACGAACCTTTAATGTAAACTTCCTGCCTATTTAACCTTTCCCTGCTCCTGTTCACAAACTCTCCAAACTTAACAATAAACTACAAAACTCCAGCCAAACTTGGCCAACTTTCAAATAACCCCGCAGGCACCTGTTCCAAGCGACTGATCTACAATATCTCAAACCCCTATGAACCTGTTCCAATAAAACGCACAACCGAAAAAACCCTGCCCTAACTGCCTCTCACAAATTCTCCCAAGAACAGGGAGGGAGGGCGGGGACAACAATTCCTCAACTACCGTTCTCCCAGCCACCAGGTCACCAAACCTAAAATGGTGGTTGGGAAAGAGCGGGGGACCCCTAAGTAGCTTGGGCTACTAATACAAAATTGGGATACTTTTGGGCTAGTCTCAAAGCAGCCCAAACGGCCTCAATATGGCCGCACCCTGCTGGCCCAACCCCCTCCCAATCTGCCCGGGGGGCAGACCTCACAGGCTCGGCTGCCCCCAAACCCCCATTGGGAAGCAAAGGGGGGGGGGGGCAAGCCACTCCGACAACCATTTTGTGTGTGGAAAAGGCCGCTTTATTGAAACAGGTGCATATCACAACTTTATTAACACTGGCACTAAACTAAAACCTCTCTATACATCAAAACACCTGACCCCCTTTGCCTCCCCCACCCCTACGATCCCTACATCATAAACCCCCACCCTCCAGCAATACAAAACATTACTTTCAATAACAATAATATTATACAATCTTACAATATAGCATTTATAAATCCTAACCTCCCATGACCTAAAATCCTACCTGCCTTTATGCAACTGTAACTAACAAACTTTTAACGTAAACTTCCTGCCTATTTAACCTTTCCCTGCTCCTGTTCACAAACTCCCCTAACTTAACAATAAACTACAAAACTCCAGCCAAACTTGGCCAACTTTCAAATAACCCCGCAAGCACCTGTTCCAAGCGACTGATCTACAATATCTCAAACCCCTATGAACCTGTTCCAATAAAACGCACAACCGAAAAAACCCTGCCCTAACTGCCTCTCACAAATTCTCCCAAGAACAGGGAGGGAGGGTGAGCACAACAATTCCTCAACTACCCTGCTCCCAGCCACCAGGTCACCAAACCTAAAATGGTGGTTGGCAAAGAGCGGGGGACCCCTAAGTAGCTTGGGCTACTAATACAAAATTGGGATACTTTTGGGCTAGTCCCAAAGCAGCCCAAACGGCCTCAAAATGGCCGCACCCTGCCGGCCCAACCCCCTCCCAATCTGCCCGGGGGGCAGACCTCACGGGCTCGGCTGCCCCCCAAACCGCCCTTGGGAAGGAAAGGGGGGGGCAAGCCACTCCGACAACCATTTTGTGTGTGGAAAAGGCCGCTTTATTGAAACAGGTGTATATCACAACTTTATTAACACTGGCACTTTGCCTTTCAAAACTAAAACCTCTCTATACATCAAAATACCTGACCCCCTTTGTCTCCCCCACCCCTACGATCCCCACATCATAAACCCCCACCCTCCAGCAATACAAAACATTACTTTCAATAACAATAATATTATACAATCTTACAATATAGCATTTATAAATCCTAACCTCCCATGACCTAAAATCCTACCTGCCTTTATGCAATTGTAACTAACACACCTTTAATGTAAACTTCCTGCCTATTTAAACTTTCCCTGCTCCTGTTCACAAACTCCCCAAACTTAACAATAAACTACAAAACTCCAGCCAAACTTGGCCAGCTTTCAAATAACCCTGCCACCCAGGAAAAAGCGGAGGAGTAGGTGGAAATGCCACCTCCCCCATTTTCCTGCACCCGCCTCCTAGCCCTGACTCCCTGTCCCCTAACCCCCCTACCTCATGACCCTAGCCTCCTAAACCCCTTCTAGAAAACTGACCTCTTCAACCCCTACGCACGCCCAGCATCCGGGCCAGGACTTCCCTCAATTCCAATAAATACAAGTCCATGCCCATCCTCGACAAATGGACCCCATCCCCCCCCAAAAAACTCTGGCGTGTCATACCTGATGTCTTTATGCCAAATCCTGGCAAAACATAAGTGGCGTCAAAACGATTACCTTCCTCCGGGCCATGTCCACGGCCCCCGGGTTCACGGCGCCCATCCAAACCCTACGCGGAACAAACTCCGTCCACACTACTGCGCACCATGACCACCGTCGCTTGATCTCCTCCAAGTCACGCTTCATGCACCTCACCAGTGCAAGGCTCGTCTCCTGAACCATATCATTCTCGCCTAAGTGGACGACCAGGACATCGGGGCACCTACCAGCAACCAACATCCTATTTAACACTTGCAAATGGTCCCTCCAGAGCATTCCCCCTTTTTCTTTCCAACAGACACTGAACAGATCTTTATTAAATCTGAGGTTCTCCCCGAAATAGCTGGAGCGGGCCTGAACCTGTGCCCACTTCACAAACGAATGGCCCACCATCCAAATGGACAGTTCCCTGGCGAGGGGACCCATCACCGAACCTGAAACGAGAAACATGACTAAACACAGGGAAAAACACAGAACCTCGCTACAATGGGCCGGGGGTGCTGCACACATAACGCTGATAACAGTCTGATGACCATCTGCTCAATCTCATAATGTCCTCTTTCCCCCAACCTCAATTGTGCACCTCTGAGGCTGCTCCAATCCTAAAGGAATGGGTCTCAAAGCATTTCCTGTCCAAACCCAAACAGGTCAAGGCCTTCCTTAACATAGCCAAGAGCTGCGATCCCGTCGCTGCCCACCCATCCGCATGTCTGAACACTAGCCCCACGTGTCTGAAGCCAAAGACCTCCATTTCACCCCCCACCTATAAGGGCTGGTCAAACCAGAATCGGACGCTTGTAGAGAAACCCAGCTACCCCCTCCCCGCTGATCCGTGTTCGACTTCCTCAGCGACAGGCAGACCCTGCCACCTCTGAGGTAAACCTCGTTCCACAACAATCCCTCTCCCCATTTCGAACCCAACAATTCCGAGACCCGAAAGCCCCCCACGAACATCCACAACATTAATGTGGAGAACAGGCAAAGTTCAGAGTCGCCCCTGCATACCCCCGGTAACACCAGCAACACTAGCTCCAGGAGGTCCCACGACAGTGGGTTCCTGATCCGAGTCAACCGCCCACACTCTCGGGCCCACCCTTCCAACATGCGCGAACCAAGTTCCCTGCAGAGGGCGCATAGCCCTACAGGAGCTTTCACATGATGGCAATCCCTGCTAATTTACCCGCTATTGTCACCCTCCTGAGCCCCTTCTCAAACAAAGACAAGATAAACCGTATTACATCTTCCTGCCGACCCTCCTGTGAATCCCGCCGCCTAGCACCTGAACCTAAAAACTCCTCCCAGGCCGCAGCGTAGGCCACCTTTGTCAAGGAACCTAGAACCAGCTGCAACATCCTGTGTGGCCTACGTACCACAAATGCAGCGGCATGCTGGTTGGGGTCTCGTCCGCATCCTTGGCTAGCCCACGGAATCTCCCCCACTGTGAAAGAGAAAAAGCATCGGCTATGTCATTGTCCACCCCTGGCACATGCACTGCGTGAAAAGTAATATCATGCCTCAAACAGCCCAGCACAAACACTTGTTGCAGCTTCAACACTTGCGCATCCCTCGCAGACTGCCTACTCACAACTTCTACTACCACCACGTCACCCATCTGTGGGCCAGCAATCCCCCCCACAATGATATCGCCACCACCAGCGGGACAAATTCCAGAAAAGCTATGCTACATCCTCCCCTGCCCACCCAGGGGGCCACTGCTCTGCGCACTATTTCCCTTGCCAATACAGCACAAATCCTTCACTACCTGCTTCGTCGGAAAAGATCTGTGCATCCCAGTCCATGTCGTCATCCCTCCTCATTGGAACTCCATCGAAGTTCTGCAAAAAGAACTGCCACATCCTCAAGTCCTCCCTCACCCCTGCTGACAGTCATACGTGATGATGCGGCAGCTTTCGTCCCGCTAGTGTTCTGCCCAGTCTCCTACAAAACGTCCTCTCCACTAGCACAACCCTACATGCAAAGTTCAGGTGACTCAACAGCACCTAGATTTCCGTCACTGTGACTTTGTGTCGTGCCAACATAACCACCAGCAGCCCTAACATTTGCTGTTTCTTGTCTAGAGGAAGGCGTGCCTCCATCGCCTCCGAGTCCAATTCAATTCCTAGAAATGACATTGCTGTTCAGGGCCCCAGCGTTTTTTCTGGTGCCAGCGGTACGCCCAATTCCCCCCTGATCTCTTGGAACTTGTCCAGCGCATCCTGCCAGTCCATGGAACCTGGGGTGCCCACAAAGAAAAAGTAATCCAGGTAGTACGTTACACCTTGGTGACCCGTCCGTTCCGTGAACAACCATTGCAGGAACGTACTAAAACTTTCAAAAAGTGTGCAGGGCATGGAGCAGCCCATCGGCAGTGCTCTGTCCACGTACCAGCAGCCGTCAAACTGTATCCCCAGCAGGTCCCAATTTTCTGGGTGGACTGGAAGCAGCTGAAAAGCCGACTTAATGGCGCACTTTGCCATCATCGCGTTGCGCCCGCGGCCACCACTGTGCCGTGGCTGCGTCAACTGATGAATATGACACGGAGGTCTCTCTTTCATCAATAAAGTCATTCACAGAGCCACCTTCGGGCCACGACAAATGCTGAATTAGGCGAAACTGCCCCGTCTCCTTTTTTGGCACCACGCCAATGGGTGACACTATCAAATTGTCCATAGGCCAATCCTCAAATGGTCCGACCATGCGGCCCTCACTAACTTCTTTGTTCAATTTATCCCGCACCACCTCGGGGTGCTCCTTTGCCGACTTCAGATTGTCAGATCAACGTCTCGTCCTTGGTCTGTCGTACCCCAGCCTAAATTCCTCTACAAGTCCCGCCCGCACACGTTCTGCAGCTCCAGCATCTGGATACCCCTGCAGAGCTGCGACCTACCGGTCCCTCTTAACCGGATTACGAGCCCTAGGGCCCAGGGCCATTATCCCCTCTCCCATCCGTGGGCTGTTGCTGGTTCCCAGCCCTAAACCCCCTGTCT
This sequence comes from Lissotriton vulgaris, assembly GCF_964263255.1. Taxonomy (NCBI): domain Eukaryota; kingdom Metazoa; phylum Chordata; class Amphibia; order Caudata; family Salamandridae; genus Lissotriton; species Lissotriton vulgaris. The sequence continues at coordinate 1,043,686,605 of NC_141693.1, read as the reverse complement.
GTCCCTGCTGCTGCCCCTGCTGCTGACTTTGACCTTCCCAGCATTTAACCAGGGCATGCCCACTCTTCCCGCAGTCCGAGCATTCATGCCGGAACGTGCAATATTCCTGTGTGCTCAACCCTTTATTATAATCCCAACAGGTCCCTTCGGCTCCTGACTGTGCTCTCCCCGCGTCCCCCCCTTGGGTGGGGCGGCCCTGAAAGGGCTGGTAAACTATGGGCAGCCCGCTGGCCGTAAAAATAGATTTCCCGGACCCTGCCAACCCTACTGTATGCTGCCACAGGTCCGTGTCCAGCTCGCCCCATTTCGCCTCAGGGTCCCACGCCATGCGGGCCCGAAACTCCTCGGCATATTGAGCCCAGGCAAATCTACCCCCAGTGATCTGGACCATTCTGATAACGTCCATGTACTTGAACATGGCCACTGACCGCTCCGGGACTTCTCGCAATATACTCTGGCGTAAATAAGAAACGCTGCCGTCCAGTTCTCTATGGTCAGAGGCACCTTCGGTCTTTTCTGTAGCTCATATTTCTCCACTTTCGACCCTTCTTTCGCCCTAACTTCCCTATGCAAGAGCTTCAGTATCTCCACGTACTCTCCCTTCCATATCCGCTCCTTAGTAACCAACATCAAATGAGCCCCCAAAGGCTTTGTGACGCCCATATATGGTAACCTTTTACTCTTCAACTCTTTACTTTCGAATTTGGACTCCCCAGCCTCCGCCTTTTTAGGCATGTCCCCTCCGGACCCTGTCTCCTCATAGCCCCCTGGCCCCTTACCAGGGTCATCTCCTGCCGCTGCGGGCCCCTTTCCGGTGCCATCCTGCACTTCTGACACCTTACCCGCGTCCCCCAAAGCCCCTGAACCGTGTCATTAGTTCCTACCCCCATGTCAGTCAACAGACATACCTTTGAGCAACCTACCCCCCATGTCCTCCGCCCCTCCCCCCACCCCCACCGATACCATCAAAGTGGCCGCCCTGGCTGCGCGTTTACCTGGATTCAAAGAAGTCACTCGACGCTCTCTTGACCTTCCTTCCGGGGGGGCCGACTTTTCCTCCCTGTGTGATGTCCGACCTGTGGGCTCCGCCTGGCGCCGTGACACCTGTAACACACTATGCACAACGTTACTCGCCCCCCCTCTCCCTCACCTTCCCTCAATCCCCCTTCCTCCAAACTGTTATCATCATATCCTACGCCATCATCTTTAGACCATCCAGCATATGCTAAACCACAATCTCTAGAACACTGAGCCCTCACGGCCGGCGTTGCCGACTGCACCCTCTTTCCAGTATTAACATCAACAAAATCAACTTTCACGTCGCTCCTCATCCGGCTGTGGTCCCCAGGCCATGGTGGCCCGGTGGGTGTTGGGGCCGACGAGCCCACATTGGGCCTACTTCTGCTGGCCTCGACGGGATCCCCCGCCGGTACCGGGCACGCTGCCCGAGGCTCAACCCTCCCTTCACCTTGGCGCCAGTGGGCCGTTCCCAGCCATGCCAAGTCTGGTGCCCTGCGAAGCTCTGCCTCCTGAAAAACAAATGGAAGGTCTGGTGTGCTGGGCCCCACTATCTTCCCTCTACCTGCCCCACTCCACCTCACCCCTGCCCCCAAAGTACTAGCTGCCCAGGCCCTACCACCACGCTTAGGTCAACCCCATCCCCTCCGTCCTCCCCGTCCCCCTCCTCCCCACTCCACATCAACCCTCCCGTCCCAGCCCACCCCGCGTCCGATGAGCCCTCGCCCTCTCCCCAACCCCCTTTGTCCGCCTCACCCCCTCTCCTCACCAACATTCCCCTCCCCCCACGCCCCAGGGAAGGATAAGCCTCTGCCCCCCAGGCCCCCATCTGCCCATCCACACCTTGTGCGTCCTTGACCCCCTCTGCCAAAGACTCAAACACATCTAAACCCTCCCAGTCCCTCTCACTGCCGTCTGAGTCCAGCAGCAGCAGGGTCATGCCCCTAACCTCCGCCTGCCAGTCCCCACTCCCCTTAGCCCTGTCCAGCTCACTTGCACCACCCCCCTCCTGGACCCCACTGAGATCCCTCCCACCCCATGCCCCCTGCCCTCCCCCCTTGAGCTCCCTCACTCCACCCTATATCCGCCTGCTTGGGCCCCAGGACCACAGCCCCAGAGCCCACACCACTCCCAGCCATCAGGCCCCCTCCACCTCCCCAAAACAGGCCTTCCGTGTGGTGGACTCCGTGCTCCCTGCCGCAGGGGCTGCTCTTTTTCCTCGCGGGTGGCCCTTGACATCCTGCGCCATGATCGGGGGTGGGCTTGCCCCTCTCCCCTTCTCAGAATCAACTCGCTCCCTGGAGGCCCCGCCGATACGGCCCTGGACTCCGCCTTCTCCCCAGCGCTCCTCACCCCGCCCTCCACATACCGGCGGCCGCTCCGGTAGGAAGGGTATCTCTGACTTTCCCGGTGGGGAGACGCAAGGAGCGCTCCCCCGCCCACCCCCACGCCTCCCCCTCACCCTTCCCTGCACCTCCCCCTCACCCTCCCCTGCACCCACAGGCCCCGACAATGGCCTCACCATGGCCGTGCTCCCGGCATCAGCGAGGCCCTGGGCCCTCACCTGTTTCTTCCGCGTTTTGCGGGGGCGAGCAGGCCACCACGACCCACCCGAGGGGGCCGATATCAGCATATCCATACGGCCAGCCTCGCTGAGAAGGCGAATGGCCTCAAGCACCCTATAGTCCTCTGCAGACATGACAGCTTTAAAGAGAAACTAAGTAAAACCTTACTCTAAATGCCACTGCAAACGCCAACCACCCCAGGCCTGGCAAAAATTTGTCAACTGCCGCGCTCCCAGCCACCAGGTCACCAAACCTAAAATCGTGGCTGTGAAAGCCCCGGGGACCCCTAAGTAGCTTGGCCTACTAATACAAAATTGGGCTACTTTTGGGGTAGTCCCAAAGCAGCCCAAACGGCCTCAAAATGGCCGCGCCCTGCTGGCCCCACCCCCTCCCAATCTGCCCGGGGGCAGACCTTGCGGGCTCAGCTGCCTCCCAAACCCCCCTTTTCAAAGCTGGGAAATAAAAAGTTGCAGGGCAGGGGGCGGATATCTATCCCTAAATAAGGGAAGGGGCTAAAATGTTACCTTTTTTTAGAGGGGAAAGTGGGGTTGCCTGAAAATGTTTTTTCCATTTTTAATAGACTGTGACTGTTAAGAGGGAGATGGTGGAATTGTTTCACCTACATGTCAGCTCTGTACAACATGCCATAGTAATTAGCACATTGCCTTTTTCTGTGCCTTGAGAAGGTTGAACCACAGGGCCTGGCATGCAGCTAGACCATACACCCACCCAGCAACAGTGCTTGGTCGCAGGACTTGCGCCCACTATGGGAAACTCTGCAGGGGCCCAAGAGTTTATATAGATAAAAACGCTTTTTAAAATGGTAGATTTGAATGCGCAGGAGATCATTAGGAACCCATCCACAAACAGGCTTGTGGTGTCTAGGTTAACATGGCCATTGCACTTAGGTGGCAGGATACCACAGGTTCTAGAATGGAATGTGGAGAGGAGCGAGGGTGGCAGTTGGAGGAGGACTGGAGGAGAGGGACGCCGTCCTCCATGCTCTAATTAAGATACTACTTACCTTAAGTCAAGTAGTCATCACTACAAGGCTCCAACATTCATCGCTCCTTCAGCCAGACTGAATCCTAATATTCTCATCACTAGGCAACAGATTATGCGTCCAGAATGCCACACCACCCCCCCCCAAAAAATATAAAACATTACCCAAAACAGACTTAGAAAATATGTACAACAAAATGACAGTATAAAACTATTACACCTTCAAAATGTCCCTGAATACCGAAAACAATAAATTAGATATAGTAATTTAAATATAACGTTCTTTTCCTCACATGCTGACCCCTTATCACACTCACACTGAGAACCTGGAATCTGCACACTCAAATCGGGGCGCGCAGGGTGATACTTGGCCGATCTGTCTAGATTCCAGATCCTATGAACACTTGTCTTGAACACCTTAATCACCCTCAAGGGTTGACTGACTTGGAAACTAGGCGTGATTGTCCGCCATTGGGAGCCTCGCGCTCCACACGGCAGGAGCCGCGTACAACCATAACCATGGCTCATTACCAAAACGTGCTTCGGCGCATGCTGGAGGGACCACCAAAGAAACAGAATCACTACAGATGTGTATAGTAGTGACTTATTCACTTCTATTTAGAATTGTATTTGTTTAGGATATTCATAACATTGTACTATGATATTACAACTATAGTGTGAAAACTCTTCTGGTATAAACATTACTCAAAGATCTCGAGACTATATCATTCTACAAACAGACTCTACATTGGAGGTATTTCTAGTATTATGTCTAAGGGACAGTCCTTTTAGATCGCCTTATGTCGTGTTTTTAGTGTGTGCAAACTGTGTGCGGTATGAATGCGGTATGTATGAAAGTGTGGGATCAGACATATCAATATATCCCTTATATCTTGGTGTTGTTCTTTCTGTTTCTGCATCTCCCTCCTTCTACTTTTGATCCATAGAACACTGTGCCCTGGGGATAATCTCTCTTTTTTTCGTAAATATATGACCCTAGGGGACTTGGAGTATAATCCCGCTAAAAAACCCTTACGCTCCCATTGTTTATTACGTAATTTGTTTTTACTGCATGCATTCCTATTCAACTCTGGTACGAGTATCCTTGAGGGCAGAGTGTCAAGTCGGTGCATGTAGGCAGCAGTGCTCCATGTTTTGAGTCCACACCTTTTACAAATCATTTTATTGAGTGACTGACGGCCCCATGTACTAAGCCTTACTTCAGTTCATGCACAAGCCAAGCCATGAAAAGGTTTGGCATGTATATCATACAGCATAATGTAAACATGGTAGACTCTTCTGTATTCCAAAAATGTGTATTTCTGTAACACGCAGAAGTGCTTCACTGTATTATATCAGTACATGGACCGACATTTATTAAAAGTGATAGTTTTCGAACATGAACTTAAAAAATGTTAATGGCGAGGGGGAGGAGCCAAACTCGACAACGAGATAGCCGCACGTTAGCTCGGCTCCGCCGCCCTACCTGCCTGAAATCTCTTATCCTGTCGACTATCCTGCCCAAAACGGACAACAACTTGTATGCAGTGCTTTGCAGTAACTTACCTTCCATCCCGGTGGGTCCGGTGTTCGGTGGATCCACAGCGGGGCCCTCCCGGACAGTGCGGCCTTCCCGGGGCTGAGACCGGGGCCTCGCCCTCAGCGAGTTGCCGGTGAGACGGTGTCGGCGGCGGCCTCGGGTGGAGGTCTGGGGCCGGCCGGAAGCTGCCGAAGTGCGAAGAGCCCGGAGGCACATGAACGCGCCTGGGACACTCGTCCGGTGCTCCAGAGGTGGTGTGCGGCAAGTCGTGGGGTGGGGACGCCGTGTCTGGTGGCTCCCCCCGTTGTTGCCGTCCGGCCGTACCGGGTTCCTTCACTTGGTGGCGAAGAAGGACTTTGTTGGAGCGGTGTCACCGGCGGGTCCCCCTCCCCTGTAGACATTATTTCAGTGCTGTGGGTCCAGTTTGTGCGCTTGAAGGGGGTCCCGCCGGGGTTCTGCAGTTGAGTTCACCCTTGGAGACGAATCCGGAGAGACGGCGTAATTGCTGCAAAATGGCGGCTGCCGCCATCTTCTGTGTATGGTCCCGGGACGCCGAGTTCTTGCCCTTGCACTCCTCCTGGGCCTATACTGGTGAGCTCAAACCCACGCTGGGCGAAGTCCTGCAAGCTTTGAGGTCCTGGAGGTCGACCTTGGTCCGGGATTCCTGCGTGCGGGGAGAAGTAATGGCCGCCATTCCTCCCAGGCCAGCGCTTGAGGACGCGGATGGGTCCGGTGCAGTCGTTGATTGTTCCCCGCTTCCTGGCTGGGGTGGCGATGGTCCTACCCATGAACGGGTGGAACCGCTGGAGTCCATTGACATTGGTATGTACGGCTGTTGTGAACAGTATCTGCATTGCCCGCGTGAGAGGGGGTCCCATTGGCTGTTTCCGTTGATACTCCAGCAATTTTTCCATGGCCTTTCTTCATTGTCATGTCCTGTGCCCACTGGATCGACGTACTTAGCTACGATGGCCAAGAAGGGACTAGGATGAACCCAGTTCATTTCGGAGGACTACTGATTGGTATATGGAGTTACGGACTGCCTTACATTGTGATACTTTTTTGATTCCTTCGTATTTACGTGTGGCCGAACACTTGCCAGTTTCGTTTTGGGTATTGCTCATAGCGTAAGTGGGCGGGGGGCCGGGGCCGTACCATTTGCTTCTGGTTCCTCTCCCCAGGCTCTTTCTTCTTTCTCCCTTCTTTTCCGTTTCTCTATATTCTCTTTTCTATATTTCGTGTTCACCATTAGGGCGACAGGCACGCTGCTGGGGGGGGGTAGGCCGTAGCCTTCTGCAGGGGTGCAGGGTGGGATGGGTGGAGTAGGGTCTATTAGGTAGTTCTTTGTTTCTATGGCTCTTTTGTATCGCTTCCTTGGGTCTCCACGACTCTTTGTAACCCCGTGGGGTGAGTTACAGTGAGGGGAGGAATATGTATTTTACGACGCATGATACTCTTGGCACTGTTTCTCCTGATTTGTCGCTCCGCCCCCAAGCACGTTCGCTATTTGTATTATTGCTCGCCATTATCATTGAGGGGCGGGTACAATAATGTGGAGTCCCCCTACTTCTTTCTTCTTGGGTTTTCTCGTTTTCTTATTTTTGGGGTTGGGATGTATAGTGATTGCAGCCTATTTGCTTCCCTGATGGGTTTTATTACTGCGGAATTGCTGTTCAGTTAATCTCTGGGTGCATGTGGTTGGGCGTGGACACGACCATTGAAGAACTACAAACGGACCAATGTTTTGCACGCTATGGACCTTTCTGACTACTGCTCTTCTATTGTACTGTAACGAAACAGTTGGATTATTCCCGCCATGTACTCCAAGTTGCTATCTATACGACCGATCCTTTCTTCTTTAAATATAAAAAATTAACCTCCTCTAATCCTGTGTTGAGTGGTTCTAGTTAGTTGATAATACTGACTTGCAGCGCTGGGTAATATCTTTTAACCACTCTGTGCCTTTAATTGATGATGGTGCTTTCCAGTTTTGCTCCGTGGCCGGCCTCCGGGTTGTAGGCCCGTATCTGTATGCATCCATTTTCTCGAATAAAGGTTTTCAAAAATTTAAAATAAAAAAAAAATGTTAATGGCTCGTACCCCAATGGCAGTGCTGTAAAAGAACTAATGGGCACACGTGGCCTAGGTTCTTATTATAAATGGAGCAACATTATGGTCTGTTAAATCGAACATAAGAGCTGTTTGTACAATGCCCATCCTGAACTCCAGTATTTAAAAGTGCTTTCATGTGATAATAAAGAGAAAGGAGGAACTGTGAAATAAAACGTTTGCCTAGGATCACACAATTTTGACAAGCAGTGAAGCCGATATTGGTTGCAGGTTATCTGGTTTCACACTTTAAATTCAGCCACCAGATCTATATATCTATCTCTCTCTTCTGATTACAACAAAGGCCACTGTTTTGTCCTTTATTCTTGGTGCATGAAGAGAAAAACAACACAGATATAGCCGACCCAACTTCGAAGCCAAGAATGCATTTATTTGGGGTGTGTGACACCACAAACATCCCTTCCCTTCCCTGATCCCCCGAAAAAGCCAAAGCTGTGCACATGGCACAATTCTGTTAACAACCTCTGCTGCCACTCCAGTAAGAAGAATCATCAACTATTCCTTAACTACAGGAATATTTCCAGAAGAACTCAAAAAGCCACACATACACCCTTTACTGAAGAAAACAAACTTGGACACGCTGAACCCTGACAACTACAGACCCATTCAAAATTGACCTTTCATAGGCAAACTGATGGAAAGAGCAGCGTTTGTCCAGATGTCACAATTCATTGAAGAGAATGCCATACTTTCAGACTTCCAAACAGGACTCCGTCCGGGAAGAGGCACTGAATCTGCCCTCCTTGCCATCTGGGATGACCTGAAAAATTCAGTAGACCACAACGGGGTTGCTGCGCTACTCCTATTGGACCTCTTGTCTGCCTTTGACACGGTTGACCATGACACTCTGAAACAAAGCCTTTAGGAAGCCGGCATAGAGGGAACTTCTCTAGACTGGATTGCGTCCTACCTTCGAAACAGAGCTAATGTCATCTATACCTCACCTTTCTTGTCCAAATCATACTCCACAAAAGCAGGGGCTCCTCAAGGCTCTATCATCTCGCCCCTGCTTTTCGACAGCTGCATGAAGTCATTACTGGTACTGATCAATGAATTTCACCTCACGTGCTATAACTATGCAGATGACACACAAATATCCTTCAACTGGAATGCCCCAAAGACAGTGGAAAAGCCCCAATTTTCAGTTGTCTCAGAGCCGTGGATCAGTGGATGACTTGGAGCCATCTCAAATGTAATGCTTCCAAAATGGAAATACTCACATGTGGCGATTGGAAACATTATGTCCCGCTTGCCGCCTGGCCTGATGAACTGGGATCACGGCCTAAAGTATTGAAGGAAGAAAGAAACCTTGGAATGACCATGGACTCCAAGCTGTCGGTGAATGCCCAAGTGGACAACGCTGTGATTAAGTTTTCCTCATTTGGGATTTCCACACAAGGTCCAAGCTACCATCTCCCCTGTTCTGTCCAAAAACGATTACGCCAATCACCTTTGACAATCAAGAAAAGACTACAACGGTTTCAGAATTTGGCTGCCAAACTACTCTTGCATATCAAACAGCGAGACCACATCTCACCTGCCTTGAAAGTCCTGCATTGGTTACCAGTTGCCAGAAGATCCATGTTCAAGCTACTTTGTATCACCCACAAAGCAATACATGGAATGGGACCGCTCTTCATCAGGAATAAAATCACCGAACTTCAACAAAGGAACCTCTGCTCTTAAGGGGCATCTCGCCTCAAAATCCCAAGATACAAGTGAAAAACCATTGGTGGCACATCCTTCTCTTTTCGAACAGCCAAACTATGGAACTCTTTACCCTCTAACATAAGATCCACCGACAAATACCTTATCTTCAGAAAACTACTCAAGAATTGGCTCTTCCCCACATATTTATAAACAACTAAGGGAGGTCCGTGGGAATATTTAATGACCACGCAAAGCTACATCCCAAACACAGACTAGAATACCAACCTAAAAAGTAGCAATGGGTCAGAAAAAGGGGTGTGTGTGTGTGTATCTAAACCATAAATGATGATCACTGGATGGCAAAATCTATAGCTGGGTCTTACAAAGTACTTCCAGAGATCCCATCAGACTTCCACCCTGTACCGCCCTACATCATTTGGGAACCATTGGGATGCACAAGGGAGATCAAATGCCCAGTGCCAGATCTGGCCAAACTCCACCAAATCTGCATTTGTTCCAAACAAACAGTGATGTAATCAATATTGGCTATCAGGGGGATGTATGAAAAAGCAGTGCTCAATATATTAAACCAAAAGTGAATAAAGTGCTCAATATAAAATGGAGTGAAAAGGAGGAAAATATGTTTAATGGACACCTCCTTTTTCTCAATGTTAAAACCAGTGCAAAAGTGTAGCCTTAACAAATAACTACACAGATGGTAAGACGGTCGACATGTTTCTGTAGACTTTTTGCGTGCCTATGGGTCACCTTGCTGCTTCTTCAGGACCTGTTATGCTACTGCTAGGTATAATGATGTGAATCAAATTATAAAGACAGTGTGATAGATGAAGTGAATATCACCTGAAAATCTCCTGTATTCAAGTTTCCGCAATTCATCAGATGGAAGGATACACATCCACATTAATAAAGAAAGAAATATACATGCCATTAGTGTAAATGTCATTTCAAAAAGCAACAGCTGGATTTATATGTCCAGTCAGAACATAAAACTGCAAAACATCATGAGACCTAATGTTAGTCTTACATGAGAGCTAAATGAGCTACATATCTCATCGTAATATGGACTGTGTGAACCACTAAGAACCAGTGATGATTTGGTACATTCTTAGTACACACACAATTACCAAAATGGAGTTTTGGAGAGCCTTATCAATTCAAGATAAACGATGTGAGGATAAATAGATCTTTAGTGCCCTCCACATTGACGATCATCATTGGCAACCGCCGCGCGAGTGACTAATACTACATTTCCCTACAGCCCTCCTTTTCACTCAATTTTATATTGAGCACTTTATTCACTTTTGGTTTGATATATTGAGCACTGTTTTTTCATACATCCCCCTGATATCCAATATTGATTACATCACTGTTTGTTTGGAACAAATGCAGATTTGGTGGAGTTTGGCCAGATCTGGCACTGGGCATTTGATCTCCCTTGTGCATCCTAATGGTTTCCAAATGATGTAGGGCGGTACAGGGTGGAAGTCTGATGGGATCTCTGAAAGTACTTTGTGAGACCCAGCTATAGATTTTGCCATCCAGTGATAATCATTTATGGTTTAGATACACACACACACCGCCCCTTTTTCTGACCCATTGCTACTTTTTAGGTTGGTCTTCCCCACATAAGCACCATACGCAACCAGAAATTTATAGTATATCCCTCTGTATATAAGCATTTAATTTCACTATAGATAAGTACCTATCTTTGTATAAACAAGTAGAATAATTTTTTTGTTAAAATAAAAATCATCTTTCTTATACATGTACCTGCTTCCATTGTGCATCTATGTACCTTCCATATACTTGGATCTGTGTGTCTGTTACTTTTCTCTTTAAAAAGCATATCAAATGCAGTTCCCTATTTCTCATCCTCTGCCTCTATCAATATCTTTAATCTACATATACTTACCTCCTTTATGCATCTATATACTTTCAATGTACTCATGGATGTATATATTTATCACTTTCTTATAATTTAGCATTTACAATGCACTACCCTATTTCTCAGCCTATACTTCTCTCAATATATCTTCTAGCTCTACTTTCTCACACATCTCAAACTTCCTACTACTACTCTTTCCAATGCACCACCCTATCTATCCCCCTATACATCTATCAGTATATCCTCTACATCAACTCTCTCATTTATCCCAAACCCCATACCACTACTATGATCCCCAAAATAACCCTTTCTAGACTCTCTCTTACTCTACCCCGCCTTGCATCATCTGACACCTCTTTTATTATACCGATCCCCCAAAACAAACCTTTCTAAACTCTTCCCTCTGACTCTTCCCCTCCAAAACCCCTTTTTACTCATCCAAAAGACTCCTCCTACTGATATGACCTAAAAAATAATTCTTCACTCTTCTATCCCTCCACTAACCATTTCAATCAAAATAACAGACTAACATGTTCACATCTCAAATTCCATATTCCACTATACTAATTCACCACTAATCCTTTATGGGTTCCAGAGTATCGTGCTACTGGCTAATAAAGCGTTTCAACACCCCATCAGGGTTACAAGCGCTATATAAATGCAAACATTTTTCCTTTTCTACCCCTCCCCAACCCGTCTCAATCCAAATAACTGACAAACATATCCACCACTCAAATTAATTTCACGTTTCACCATACTAATTCAACACTAATCCTTATGGGTTCCAGAGTAGCGTGCTACTCGCCAAAAAAAGCGCTTAAAAACCCCATCAGGGTTAGCAAGCGCTATATAAATACACACCTCTTTCCCTCTTCTATCCCACCAGCTACCCTTCTCTATCCAAATAACTTAATAAAATACCCACCACTCAAATTACTTCATATTTCACTATACTAATATTCAACACTAATCCTTTATGGGTTCCGGAGTAGCGTGCTACTCGCCAGAAAAGCCCTTCAACACCCATCAGGGGTAACAGGTGCTATATGAATGCAAACCTTTCTTCCCCTTCTATCCCTCCACTATCCTTCTCACTCCAAATAACTGACTAATATCCACCACTCAAATTACTTTCATATTTCACCATACTAATTCACCACTAATCCTTTATGGGTTTCCGGAGCAGCGTGCTTCGACACTCCATCAGGGGTAAAGAGCGCTAAATAAATACAAACCTTTTTCCTCTTCTATCCTTCTATCATTCGGAATCCAAATAACTGACTAACCTATCTACCACTTAAAATGTACTTGCATGTTTCACTATACTTATTCAACACTAACCCTCTATAGGTCCCGGAATACGGACTCGGGTTGTGATTTAAAAGGCTCTTGAATTTATTTTCTTTCTGGTGACACGTTTCGCCTGTCTCAGCAGGCTTTCTCTCACAACAAACTCCGCTACCATGTCAACATTTTAAAATCACCAGTCCCCTGATCACGTGGTCCGCTACTTCCATAATAATGGAAGACAGACTTTCTCACAGTTCGTGATTGCAGCAACCTGACATTTGTCAACGTGTCAATCCTAATTTTCAAACATCTTACATTCATGTTTTGCACTTATAATTAATTGTAAGGCTGATACATTAAGTGATAATAATTTAGGAGTGTCTCATTTCTCTTCTACGCAAACTGCAATCCATAAGAGAGATTTTTTTCCTTTTTTATACCTTTTTTATAGTTGGAATTTCTTGAAAGCTGGGTATTTTAGGCAAGTGCCTGATTCCTTCCACATCATTTGATTAAACGTTCGCATCATATAAATAATTAAAATGTGCATACATATTCTAAAAGAGTTTACAATTAAAAACAACATAGAAATACATATTAAAATCATATACATTTCATATATTTCCAAAATGTAAACCTCCAATAAGAATTGTGCGGCCGCTCAGTTAAAAAAAAGTGCTAGTGCTTCGTAAACCAATATCCCCATTCTTGAATGTAGTCCAGATGGGTATTACGTAAATAAAAAATTGCTCAATAATGGCTGTACTATCTTTCTATCAGAGATAGTGTATATAAAAAAGTGCAAGTGCTTCTTTCAAATTCCTATTCTGTAAAGTGCATTCAGATTTCAAATTAATACAGTACAAACGATCATAAAGTGCAAGTGCCTAACCAGTAATTAATCCATTATTTGACAACCATATTGTCATCTTGAACCCCTGGACTGTAAAATGAGATGCTTGTGCATTTTCAAATATAGTTTTAACAATGGCCTTCTTTCATACTTTAAAATGGCTCCGCCTTTTGAGAAATGAATCATTTGATTGCATCAGTATTCTGGCATATTGACATCCGTACTCCAAATACTGAACTCATATTTTATCTTTCTTACAATTCTTGTGCAATTTCCTTTCAAACGTCTAACCCATTTACCAGTCTCATTGTGGACATTGTAAGCTTGTTGTTAAAATGAGCCACCTGTGCTTGATACTAATAGTGGCCTAGGTGCACCTGCAAATCCTCATCTGTGTTTAATCTGATGGTATTCTGGTGTTGAGAAGCATTATGTATTTTGATTCTAACTGTCGCAATTTTCTCTCTCTATTTCCTCCTCTGCGTATTTTTGACACTTGTTCAACTGCATCAAAGATGAGATCTTCCAAATTACCCTTGTGGATCTCATTAATGTGGCGTGCCACAGGATATGTTTTATTATTGTTCTTCACTGCCCGTATATGTTGAAGAATGCGAACATGAACCAAGTGGATTGTGCTTCCTACATATAACTTTGGGCACGAGCACTGTAGGATGTAAACTGCACGGTTACTTCTGCAGGTCAGAAAACATCTAATTTTCCATGGTTTTGCCATGAACAGAGACATTACTGATTTAGCATTTTGGGCAATTGTACAGGCCCTACATTTTTGGCATTTATAAAAGCCTGAGTTCGCCCTCAGCCAAGTCTCTAGTTTTGTTATTTCTAGACTATTATCTACCAGCTCTTGTCTCATGGATTTAGCTATCTTAAAAGTCACCTGTGGTCTCCGTTTTACAACTGTACTGAGCATTGGATCACTTCTAATTAGGTGCCAGTACTCACTCACATAATCTCACCTTTGTGTGGTAGGCACTGTACCCAGTGATTGACCTTATTTCCTCATTGTCTTGTCTCTTTGTCTCTTCCATCCCTTCATTTGGTTTCAAAAGGACTTCTCCTTTGATGCTGCTGACCTTTTGCAAAGCTTTTGAAAGGACATGATCTGTGTAACCTCTTTCTTTAAATCTCCTAGTGAGGTCATTCTGAGCATTCTCTAATGCCTGCCCCTCACTGCAGTTCCATTTCATCCTGAGATGCTCAGCATAGAGGAGGCTCATTTTTAGTTGGGTGGGGTGGAAACTATCCACATGCAGATATATATGTCATTCCGGAATTATTTTCCCACAGTTTCCCTGGCTGCTTGTTATAGCGGTACGTGAGTGGGTGTGAAGCCTCCCTGCCAATGTTTTTTCTGCCAATAAACTGCACTATCGCTCACTAGTTATTGAGTGCATGGGACTCTTCCCTCAAAAATCAATTTCAAAATACTTTATTTAGACAATCAAGTCTATCAAAGTGCGGTAGTGCCAAATAGTATTAAAATAACGGTCGGTGCCACAATTTTTACAGAACTGATGACGCTTCGACAAATACACCATAAGTCTTCTAACAGGTTCCATCAATGGTGGTACTGTTAGTAATTTAAAATTAGATTCAATAAGTAACTAATAACTTAAAAAAATAATCTTCAGTTAAAATCTCGCCATGTAAAAGCATACTATTACTGTCCGGTCTGCTTAGATCAAAACCAGTACAAAGCAATTGCATATTTTTATTTGAAGGTAGTCTTTGGAAACGGCTGAAATTCAGGGTTCCTCTCCTTCTTTGTTTCGTACTTCTGGGTTGTTTCTTAGTAGCTTGTCTATATTCACCAGGAATTTTACAAGTTTAGTGATCACTTGCGGCTGTGCATTGTTCAATAGGAAGATAACGGCAGATGGTACTGTCCTTGACCCCTGCTTGGTCCACAGGTTCCGAAGCAGTCTTCCAGGTATATAGGGCATATGCCGAGCAAATAGGTTATTGATTCCTGGAATAGACCGCATAGTCAACATGTTTTCGACTCAGGTTTAACTGCCTATGGAGGATATAGATCTAATGACAAAAAAGAGCCCATCCGAAGCTGCAGGTATTTCGTTTTGTAATAGGAGGAGAATGGTTCCATAATATATTTTTGTGGACCCTTTCCTATCGTAACTGCTAAGGTCCAGGTGGGCATGATCTCGTTTAGCAAATGATCTTTGGTCAGATTCAAGAGATTTAATTTTTACTTTTCTATTCAGTGCTATTTTAAACTGAAGGTTTGGTAGTTTTAAATTAGACAGCTCTGTTGAGCCTGTTTGCACCAGTGCTCCAGAAAGGGCATATGACCACACGTTTAAGTGACGCGACATTGAGCCAGATGAGGTTTTTCAATGATCCTTGTTCTGCTGACCTTGTGGATTGCAGGTATTTTATTCTTCCCTGATAACCACAATGTACCTACTGGCATTTGCCAGTAGGTAGTTATAGTTAGGTCTGCTTTTCCATAGATGGAGCGTTTTTTGGTTTGCTAATACCTTTGACCCAGTTTGACGAACATTCAAAAAAATGTTCATCCACCTCGGCTGCTTCCTGGATTGTTTTAGTGTGATCCGTTCAGCAGGGGCCGGGAAAAAAGGGGAGTTCCCAAAATGTAAAATCTCCAAGCATTTTCGAGAGACTTCTTTAAGACAGGTTTTAGCATAAACTGCTGAATGGAATTATACCACATTTGGCAGGAAGCTAGCTCTTGGTCCACTGATTGGGCTTTTTGTAATTTGGGGTGAGTCCGTTCAGTAGTTTTTAAGGTATTAAGGGGCAAAAATAATTGTATATTTTGGCAGTTGGGTTTGTGAGAGACCCCTGAGCCTCCCGCGAGAGAGGTAAATCAAAAATGGAGGCCAGTGATTGGTCGAGAGGCCCATTTTTCCCGTGAGGCTTCAAGCTCTCCCGCGAGAGCAAGCGCTCTGATTGGCTGACTATTGGAATATTAGAAATGAAGCGACTGTTATTAATGTTTACAGTGAAAAATTGGTGATGTGTAAATGAAATAAAAAAGCAATATGAGAGAGCAGCAGATAGGAATGTTGTCCTCCTAGATTTAGAGAGGAGGTGTCTAAGGGATAACTACTGTGAAGATAATAAATTGTATATTGTTTTTGTGTACTTTTTACGATCTTGTTTGTGAAAAGGAGGAAGAAGTAGATGATGTTTGAATACACTCTTCTAGGCACACTTGTTACTGTATGAAGGAGTCTTATTGGAGATAGTGTTTATCAGACTCTACTATATACGCTCATTGGTTTGAGAAGAGTTGTGAGTAGAGTTAAGGCTCGTCCAACACTCGACTATGCACTCCCATCATCTGAGATAGAGGTCTCAAAAGAGATGCTAGCCCATTCATGCACCCTGCTACACACACCCGTTATCTGAGAGAGAGGTCTCAAAGGAGAGGCCAGTCCTTCTCCACACCCTATTAAGTACACCTATTTCTACAAAGAGAGATCTCAGCAGAGATGCCAGTCCCTCCACACACCCTAATTTGCACAACTGTCATCTGAGAGAGAGGCCTAGAAGGAGAAGGCAGTCCCTTCCCACACCCTACAACGTACACCCGTCATCTGAGAGGTCTGGAAGGAGAAACCGGTGCCTCTCCACACCCTACTATGCACACCCATCATTACAGAGAGGCCAGTCCCCTTACACACCCTACTATGCACACCCTTAATTGCGAAAGTAATTAAACCTCAAAAAAGATTGCTGGTGTCTTGCTATTAGAGTTGCAATGACTGAGCAAATAAACAACTATTGAATATTTTTTGTTTTATACTCGCACACATTTTACAAAGATTTTGCAAACTGTGAACCATATCTTGTTTTTTGCACAAATAAAGTTATTTTACTAATATAGTGTCATAACACAACATATATTATAAAATCATTCTACCATACATACTCTCACAAAAATAATTAATTTACTTTAAACAAAATCCTAGAAATTCACTGAAAAAACAAAGGTCAAAGTAATGTTATAGTTAGGTGTAATAAAGATATCTGTTCTCATTTTTTTTAAACTTAGAAATTCATTGAAACAAAATAAAGGTTAAAGTAAAATTATAGTTAGGGGAATTTGTCAGTGTGAACATTAACCATTTTTAAGTAAACAAAACACAGAAATTCACCAGTTATAGTTAGCATTGCTAACTATAGCTTGTGCCCCTGCCATACACTGTTTATGACCTCAAATAGGACATCACTCATTTCTATGGCTTTACATGTAGCATAGTTCACATTAACAATCAACCACAGATATATGGGAAACCCTCATTGTAGTATGGTGTTAAATCTGTATACAATTGTTCAGATAAAGCCACAATAGTGAATGCCAAATCCAATCCAAATTCCCTACTACAGACAGCTTTTTCTGTATCAAACCCCTGACATGTACCAAGACTACATTAAGAAATGAAGTTGATATCAGTAGAGAACTGAGTACTGTAAACAGTGCTTACTCTATAAAGAGAGTTTACTTTAAACCACACTGTTTGCAAGCACTGAAACTATACACCACACAAAATGAAAAAATATCTGAACGGTGCACACTCTTTGCAACAGCTGTCAAAAAAGACACTAGCACCTTCAGATCTTGATTATTTTTTGTGAATAAACATTCTACTACCTCCACTGTTAATACTATTGTGAAAACTTTACAGATAGTCCATCTTCTGAAGCAAAACAAGCATATGTGCATAGGTTAGTACCAGGTGCACACAGTCTTCTATGCAAAGTAGAAATTGTCATGCTTAGACAATTAACTTCAAGAACTCAAGGCAGCTTACAATACTTAGTATGTAGTACATAGAATCTTTGCCCTGCTGGAAACTTTTACTGCAGTACCAAAATACTTATGTGGAACACAAGTCAACTGTCACCTATACTCAGAGTTACTCTTGAATAGAAAAGATTTATAATGTGTTAAATATCTCTACACAGCCATGGTGTATTAGGAGGACATGCGTTTTCTAAGTACTTACACCCATTAGCTGGACCCAATCTGTACAAACTTTAGTGCAAATGTAAAATGGTAGCTATCTCCCACAATCTAAACTATAAAACAAACTAGCCCACTCAATGGATG